>NC_079134.1:141604517-142804517 GCF_945859705.1 Episyrphus balteatus | reverse complement strand
TTGTTCATCTAAGAAATAAGTGCTAATAGGCTAATTTTTTCATTTTAATCTTTGTTTGGATATTCTTTAACTACCCTCAAAAATCTAAAAAAATCTCATGTCCGCAAGTCCTAATTTTCTTGGTTTGAAAATAAGGTGCATATTTTAAAAAATTAATAAGAAAAGTTTAAATTTTTATATGTATACCAACATAAGCGACATGATTTAAAGGTATTTTTTAACACTTATTCCAACAAAACTCACAAACAAGTCAACCTGACCATCCCTGAAAAGTAATGCACCTTATTCATGTTGATCTGACACAAATATCTGAAGTGAAGTTTTTCAATCTTTTAAAATCTGCACCTTATTTTCAAACCAAGAAAATTAGGACTTGCGGACATGAGATTTTTTTAGATTTTTGAGGGTAGTTAAAGAATATCCAAACAAAGATTAAAATGAAAAAATTAGCCTATTAGCACTTATTCCTTAGATGAACAAGAATCTTCTTTAGTGCATATCCTAAAATTTTCCGCTCCATCAAAAAATACCATTATTTCGTAGGTATATATATTTTTTGTAATGGATTGTTTTGATTTTTAATAATGATGGATTCTAAAATCTTCATGCAAAATTTGGTTCGTCTACCATAACTTTTAAGGGTTTTTCGGCAGTAAGTTTGCAACTGTTATAATAGTATGAGTTGACAGATGAAAAACAGGTATAACTTTTTCCAGAGACGTCAGATTGTCTTGATTTGAGATTTTTTGGAATCAGCATTAAAAAATACCTTGAAATCATGTATCATATGTGTATATAATACCATAGCCTATTTTTGCTAATTTTGAAAATCTCCATTTCGCGATTTGACCTTGAAATCGCGACAAGCGAACATGAGATTTTTCTAGACTTTTGAGATATGTTATAGAATTGCAAAAGGAAGATATTGAGCAAAAAAAATTTCTACTAACATTCATTCCGAGATTTACCCCTTTTTTCTCCTTATTTTACTGTATTATAAGTTCAAAGGTTATTCAATTCGATCAAAGCTGTTGTAGAACAACACCACGGAAATCTGATATTTTGATTATTTGTTGCTTTCTATGGAAAATTGAAGACAATCTTTTCATTTTGAACTTATAGCTTGATGAATATTAAAAAAAAAAAAAACAAGTGTAACGCATGACTTCTGTCGCATGAACTTGCTTTCATGTGATAAATTAAATTGGAATTAAAAAGTTTTTTATGTTAAGTAAAAAAATTTGTAAAACTTTTCTATTGGCCTTGAATAAAGAGGGAAATGTCCTTAAAAAAATTCCTGCACTATGATTACAAAATGCATTTAATTCATTTTAGTCTCGAAATCAAGATTTGAAACAGATTTTAAAATTTTTAGTAATTTAATTTAATTTTTGAATTAATGTATGAGTAAATTATTTTCTAAGAAAGGCATTTTTATCAAAAGATTGACATTTCGTTCGATTGGGAATATTTTGGGAGCGGGTCATAATTCTGCTTGTCAAAATTGTGTACGACAAAATTCTGTGGGGTCAAAATACTGTAATACCATAATTCTGTACGTCATTATACTGTAAATACAAAATTCTGTACGTCAAAATACTGTATCAACAAAATACTGACATGCAAAATTCTGTTTTGTAAAATTCTGTACGGCAAAATACTGTATATCAAAATTCTGTAAAAATGCTGTAAAAAAATATCGTTTTGATAATGTAAAAAAGTGCGCGCGCACTTTTTTACATTATCAAAACGATATTTTTTTACAGCATTTTTACAGAATTTTGATTTACAGAATTTTGATGTACAGAATTTTTAAATACAGTATTTTGACCAACCAGAATTTTGCTATACAGAATTTTGACTTTCAGAATTTTGTTCCTACAGCATTTTGCACATACAGAATTTTGACATACAGTATTTTGGCATACAGTATTTTGAATACAGAATTTTGCAACATACAGAATTTCGACCCCAACTCGAATATTTTTTTTTTAATATTTATTAAAATTTAAAATTCACATGGTTAAAAGGTTAAAATGAGGAAAAAAACAATTTTTTTGATATTCCTGGTGGAATATACATAAACCACATGGTTTATGTATCGTTGCAATGTTTTGAATGTCTTTTTGTAGAAAAGCTGAACAAGATTAAATTTGATGAAAATTGATGTAGCTAGAAATTTTAGATTATTTAAAAAATTTTACGACCTTAAAGATCTTAAGTTGGCATACAAAATTTTTCCTTTTCATGGTCTTAACAATTGTAAATGGATACCTAATTAAAAAAAAAAAAACGCATAGAAAAATCATCTTATTATAATGTGGTTTTCATTGATTTCGAATTATTGGAGTGAGATCCTGAAAAAAAGATTTTAGTGATTAAATGGAGGAGAAATCAAATTATATTTTTAGGACCAAAACTAACGGTAGTACCTACTTGTTTTTGTGACCGAAATAGAAAAGTTCGTTTTTCTTAAAAAATACTTTAACAATTTTTATTGAAAAACACACGTAAGTTTCTAATGTGGCAAATAAGGTTCTAGTCTTAAATAAAAAGGAATAGCTATTTTGTGGACCATTAGTAACGTGACGTGCCAAAATTAGTTTTCAAAAATTCTAAATCCCGAAATTTTGTAATAAAATTTGTTTGAAAAAAAAATAACTGTAAATATTTTTTGTAAATTAAAACAATTTTTTACCATTTAGAGAATTTCGGATTTTGAAGTACAGAATTCTGAATTTTTTTAATACAAAATAACATCAAGTTGCTAAAATAGCAAGAGACGAAAAAAAATGTATACATCAAAACAAGCCATTTTTTAAATAGGAAACTTATGTTATAAAAATTTATTTAAAGAGGCATTAAAAAAAAATCCAAAACCGTTTGAGCCGTTTAAAAAAAAAAAATAAAACAATTCTTTTCAAAAAAATAAAAAAAAATATAAATACGAAGTTGATATGCCATATTTTGATAAATATTCATCAACGCCTAAAATCTAAATTTCAAAAAAAGTCAGCGACCCGTTTTCGAAAATTTGATTAAAAAAAAATATTATTTTTTGTCGAAAATCATAAGTTTTTTTTTTCAAAATTTTGTTCTTGATTTAGTAATCTATGTTGAAACTACCTATACGAATGCTTTTGTACTAAAAAATCGTTGAAATTGAGTCGTATTTTTTCTGTTTTAGGAAATGTTTAAATAATTTTTTTTTTTTAAAGAGGCTTTGAAAAAGGTTTTGATAAAAAAAAAACTCAAGCAACTTAGACCGTATGTATCTAGAAGGATAGAATTGTGAAACCAAATCTTTTCCCTCTCATCATTCTCATCCTCATCCGGAATAGGTACAATTTTTTTACAAATCCAATAAATGCCCCATAGTCTAGGAAGGTAATGTACTTACATACATATCTACTCGTAATGTAAACACATATTTCAAATGTAAGGAACACTCACAGAAAGAAAAAATAAAAAAAATTCCAATTTTTCATCTCATATAGCATTTCCCTTATGCTATGTGCGTAAAGGATCTTAAATTATGTTTCCTAAAAAATATATATTTCTTTATTTCGATTTTGACACTAACTTGATACAAATTTTATATATATTCTATTCATATATGCACCCTGCTCTCCACTTTCATTTTTCTTGTAAGCAAGGGTGCGAAAACTCTTTGCTCTTGAATCCTTTTTGATGCCTGATTGTGTCGACATTATTATACCCTCATATACGCATTTCCTCAAAAAATTCCAATCCTTTTTTTTTTCCTTCTTACTCGACACTCATTTTTTGCTCTTGTACACAAATAAAAAAAAGGATATTTTCTATATGTGTAATGTTACAACACGTATAAAATATTTTTTTTTTCTTAGGGTTCAACAAAAATTTTTGCTGTCACCCATATTTGAAAAGAAACACCATTATAGAAGTATTACTAAGCGGTAAATGTTGCTACTGCTGCTTTTCTCAGCGCCACAGGTTATGAACAGGTTCAAGTGACACAATAAACACAGGATGAACAAAAAAAAATTGAAGTTTAAAAAATGAAGAAAAATACTATTTTTTTTTTTTTGGATGAAAGAAAGGAAATCCGGAAAAGGGCACCGATGCAAACCCAAGATGAATGAGTAAGAAAATGAAATTGTGTCAAGCGAAAAAAAAAACGAAAGAAACTCCTTTGAGGGTTTTGAGTCCTTTTTTTTTTTGATGATAAATTTTTTTGTTGGCGTCATTTTTTACACACAGCCAATCAGTGAAATTGAGGAGATGAAGAAGGGTTTTTTTTTATTTTTTTTTTTTGTATTTTCGGGATCAGGTTATGGAGTATATTTTTTTTTTATTTTTTTGGTTAAGATTTTGTTCCATTCTCGGTTCAGGATTCGGCTTCTTTTGTACAAATACCTACAAAAAAAAAAAAAAGAGTCCTTTGTGTGGTGTCGTCGTCATCGTTGTCGTCATGCTGGTGTATTTGCTACTGCTGCGGTAGGGTATTGTTTGCTGCGTTAGCTGTTTTTCGTATTGTTTTGATGGTGCTGCTGTTGTCGTTTTGTATAGTGTGTACCTAACTGAGTCGCCAGCAGACGTCTTCGTTGTTGTTATTGTTGTTGTTTTTAAGGAGGATAGGACGACGACGACAACGTCACTCTAGCGTGGCAAAAGTCGGGTTTATTTGGATATCAAATTACACTACCGTTTATTAGCCTTTTATGGAGATTTTTTTCCATTTTGTTGTTGTTGTTGTATTTTGTCTTTGTTCTGCAGAGGTCCATAGGGATGCCTTTCCCTTTGCGGTGCTTATGATATGATTGTTTACTGAAATCTTTTTGGGAAGAAAACGAGGACAACGTGGCGCTTATTTACTCTCAATCTTCTTCCTTTTTTTCTTTCGTCCTTTCGTGTCGTCTAAGTGAGAAATATTTTCGGCCAATTAAAGAAAAAAAGAGAGACTACAAAATTAATAGAAACCTCAAAATGCAAAAAAAAAAAATAAGAACTAAATTTCTTTCATATAGAATCCTGACAAGAAATTTCAAAGGACTAAATTGAAGGAGAAAGAGACAGTGAAGGGACATGAAAGTGCTAGTAATTTCTTCTTCTTTTTCTTTTATACTTTCTTTTTGGCAATTTAATTTTTTGAAAATGTAATTCTAAAGCTTGATTGCTGTGTAAAACCATTTAAAATTGCGTGTCCCCAGGGGCTGTTAAAAGTGGGCACACAAAAGTGAGGGAAGGTAATTTCAGAGAAAATTTTGATTCAGAAAAATATAAAAGAAGCTGAAAGCAGAAAAAAAAAAGGTTAAAACTGATTACAACTTTTTCAGTAGGTATTTTTTTCACTCTCTTTCTCTCTGTCTGACAGATACAACGTGACATCAGTTTATTTTACTGTATTTTTTTTTAGTTATTTTTTTTTTAAGGTCGTTAAGGTGTACACAGAAGCACAGAAGGGAGATATTGTATATAGGTAAACGGTTCGGGGTGTTATTTTTTTGTATTTTTGTTTTGTAGGTAAAGTTCTCAATGGAATTAACTGCGCCTTTTTCCATAGTAATTGGTGCTAGTTGAAGCAGAAAGGTTATATAGTCGTGTGGATTATAATAAATATTTTATGGACCATTAAACCTTGCCTTTTTTTTTTTGGTAGGTAAGAGTTGTATAGAAAGGTGTATAACTACCTTCTGTACTGGTAGTCCGGTAGTAAAGAAGCACTAAAGTACATTAAAGTTTATTATTTTGGGTGTAAAGTTGCTATTTGTTTTTTTTTTCCAAAATGTGGTAGGTACCTTTTGTGGAATGATAATATCGGTGGGCATAAAATAATTTTTAAAACAAAAGCTTTTAAGGATTAAGAATATTTTTGCTTTTGTTTTTGAAAAACCGTTACCATTGGAAGTTACAAACAAGAATTACAAGGTTGAGATTATAATCAATATAGGACTCAGTTTCTGTTCATAAAATTTAGTTCAAACAAAAGCGCTTTTATTTTTGGGGGTACCCATGGACTACTTTTATTTTTTTACATATCTTTCATTGTTTTACAAATTTTTAAAACCTCTTTTATTACATTTATGTTTTATGAGAATTTATTAGGCATACGTTCAAGAAGCGTGCGCAGAAATAAGATGGAACAATATAAGATATCAGTGCTCCTTGATCAGGTGTTCTACATTCGTCAAGTGTGGTTGGAATAAACTTTAATAGTTGTAAAAATAGTCTTTAGAAGACAGAAGATTTAAGAAATAAGCTTCTATCACCGATAATATGCATCAAATAAGCTAAAAATTAAGCTGTGGATACTAAAAGCTTAAATTTTTATTTTGTGGAAGAAGAGGATTTAATAGCACTTAGATGATATTTAGAACAAGAAACACTATTAAAAGTCAAAATATAGTTTATTTCTCATCTTATAAGGCTTGAAACTTTTGGTTTCGTTGAAAAATGAGGTTGGTATCGATAAAATCAAAAAATTTCTTAAAATTCGTTAATTCAAGAAAAACTGCTGAAAAATTTAAAATGACATTTTTAAGCTATTTACGTTTTTTTTTAAACTGTTAAAGAACGCTTATGCTGTCGAAAAATTAAAAAAAAAAAACAGCTGAAAATTCTATTATTACATTTTTTTTTTATTTTAGAAGAAGGGATTTTGTGATGTTTGTGTGAAGTTTTGAACAAAATACACTATTAAGCATCAAAATATATCTGGTTTGTTTGCTTACTAGAATAACAAATTTTAAAATCGGTCAAAGAATGCCCATGATATCAATGGTTTAAGAAAATTGCCGAAAATCTTAAATAGTGATTTCAGCGAATCATTCGGATTTTCTGAATAAAAGTTTCTTAGCTCGAATTGAGCCTCTAATTTTATGTTGATTAATCTTTTATAAACAATCATATTAAGACAAAAACTTCTAAATACTGGTAAAAACTGGCTATGATATCAAAATTTAAAACAAAAAAAAACAATTTTTTTTTTTTTTTAAAGGAATTTTTTAGATATTTCGATGAAATTTTGAACAAAATGCACTATTAAGCGTCAAAATATGGTTTGTTCCCTAATTAAAAAGGTAAAATATTTGAAAATCCGTTAAAGATTACTCATAATATCGATGGTTTCAGAAAACTGTTGAAAATCAAATAGAACAATTTCAGCGTATCATCCGGATGTTCCAAATAAAAATGTCTAGAAAAATGTTTTTCAAACAGCAATGATCTTCTTCAAAGCCATCTTGAATAGCAATTTCAATAAGTGATATTTCTCCCGGAAGTAGCAAATTGTTACGCAATATCATCAGATAATGTTGGGAGAAAGATTTAGAAGCTTTAAATCATGATTTGCGTTGAAGTCCAAATTGAGAAATTTGTTTCATCTGAAAAGATTTCACATGAACTTTGTTCTTATCTCCAATTTAGTCACAGTCCAATAAGTTAAACTTTATCTAAAAACTTCAACACACAAGTTAACCATAACCATGGTCCGTAAACTATTTCACTTTACACTTCTAAATGTCCCAGCTTTTAATTTAACATTCAATCACGAGGTGATTAATTGAATTCACCTTTCCCAAACACCTGTGGCTGAAATGAACGAAGACAACAACAACAACATCAACAAGAACGAGTTGATATTGAATAGATAACAAAGATGCAAATTGCTTAACTTTTCCGTTTGGGTGTTTATAGAAGAAAGAGAAAACTATATCTTCAAAATGAAAATTGCAAAAAAAATGCTCGTAGGTATCGTATCTGTTTCACAAAAATAACAAGTGGCGCTATCTACAATCCCATAAATTCAAATCGATTTCAATTCGGAGTTGCATAATTGAATTTTCTATCGATAAATTCACAATGAAATATACAACATTCCCTGTAGATATAAAAAGAGTGGGGATATCTACTCTCTTGTCTCAATGAGGTGCACATAAAAATCTTATAAATTTTCAACCCCGCGCAGTCTGTTTGCAGAGGAGATCGACTGTCTAGACTTACAGTCCATAGTTAAAGACAACCTTTCTTCCTCTTTCTTACTCTTCTGTCTATAAAACCAGACACCATCAGAGTTATAAATTCGCGCATATAATAAAAATAAAAATTCAAGAAACAGTACCTAACGAAGACAAAAAAAAAAAATACCATCTGTCATTTGCAATCCAACCGCAGTGACTAAATTATGTAAATTCCATTAGATTCATTGGATTCCTTATGAGACTCTTTTTTTTACCTACGAAAGGAAGATATGCATCTTGCCCGCAGAGTCTTTCGATTCCTTCAAAACTAGCCATAGTTAAAGGTATACAGGCGACCAGTGTTGCCAATTGGAACAAGTCTTATCGATTTAATCAACATTTTTGGACCATTTTTCGTTCTATTGATAAATTTTCAGTTTACCTGTTGCTTCAAAATTATTTTTGAAAACTAAAAATGGTAAATATTTAAACTATCTTTAATGTGTTAAAGTGTCATATATTACCATTTTGTCAAAAAAAATGAAAATTTGATTTTTTGGGAAGAAATTTTTTTTGTGGAAGAAGTGGATTTTAGGTTATATTAATTCAATTTGAAACAAAATACACTATTAGACGTCAAAATATAGTTTATTACTAGTCCGTGAAGGTATAATACGTTGAACTTCGATAAAAAATGGCTATGATATCGATGAATAAAAAAAAAACTGCAATTTTCGAATATGTATTTTTGCAATGTTTTTAATATGATATCCTTCTAAAGGTTAAGAAATATTGTATTACTGACTAAGACTAAGATAAAAAACTTAAAATTTTATTAAAAATGGTAAATATTTAAACTATCCTTAATGTGTTAAAGTGTCATAGATTACCATTTTGTCAAAAAAAAAATGAAAATTTGATTTTTGGGAAGAAATTTTTTTGTGGAAGAAGTGGATTTTAGGTTATATTAATTCAATTTGAAACAAAATACACTATTAGACGTCAAAATATAGTTTATTACTAATCCGTGAAGGTATAATACGTTGAACTTCGATAAAAAATGGCTATAATATTGATGATTAAAAAAAATAATACCTAAAATTCTAAGTAATTGAAAAAAAAATGCAATTTTAGAATATTTTTGCAAATTTTTTAACATAATATACTACTTAAGGTTAAGAAATAGTGCCTTACGCACTAACTTAGATACAAAACTTACAATTTTATTAAAGTTTGGTTAAGTTATCGCTAAGTTAGAAAAACAAATACAGCCAAATAGACACTTTCAGAGTATTTCCATGACGGTTGGAACACTTACTCAAAAAAATGTCAAAATATAGTTAGGTACTACTCGGCCTTTTAAGCACAAGTTTTCAACTTAAAAAAAGCTATTATATCGAGAAATTAAAGGAAAGTGTTAGAAACAGAATTTTTTGAATATTTTTGTCTGTCGAATTCGAACCAGCTGAAGCTGTAAAGAAATTCTTTTACAACTAAAGCCTCTAATATCAAAATGAGGAATGAACATTTTCTGATGCTTATTAAACAAATTCTTATCAAAACCGTTTCATCATTTTCTATAAAGTGGCAACCCCTTATTCTAATAGATACCAAAAGTCTGCATCAACAACAACTATCTACTCTACGACAGATACTTAGCATTACTATGGAAAAAAAAATAAATTTCTCAACGTGTGCATGGTTTAAATTCAAAAGTCATGTTTGACCTATTTGCCTTGTGAGTGGAGTTGATGATGGCGCGGTGCACAATGTGTTGGTTTGTTATATAGAGACTCAGACTCTCTCAGTCGATATGTCCGCTAGTCCACTAGTTTGTGGAATCCAAGTTACTGCCGCCAAGGCACTCTATAACTCCCCAGATGCAGCAGCACAAACAAAAGTCGAAAATGCGCCTTTAGCAAAGCCGGTCAGCTAGCCAGCCAGCCAGCATAGCAGCTCAAAATGACGGCATGGCTGGCATTGCAAGATAACCTGTATCTTTCTGAATTGTTATGTGGACTTTTGCGTCCGCATTAGGTTTTACTTGTTGTTGTGACTGCATTTGTTTATTTATTTATCAGACTGGTGGATGATTTCCAAAGGTCCCAAGTTAGATTTTCTTTTATTGCTTCTCGCTTTCGGTTCGAAATTATTGTGAAGAAAAAGTGTGAACAGTAGTAAGGTAGGTACCTAGTTATATAGGAGTAGAAAGTGTATAGACACAAACGTTGTCGGCATCGTCGGCGCAGAAGTATGTATACACACTAGGTGGCGCAGGTCGATGGCGGTATATTTACTCTGAACATTCAAAGATATTTACGACACAAATGCATTTTCAAATAGAAAATTGTTAGACTGTGCAAGCATGTTTACTTCTTCTTCCAAAGAAGACTTGCTTGCTTGCTTGCATGCTTGTTACTTCTATCGCATCACGCTTGGTTAAATGTGTAGCTTCTTATGTTTATCACACCTTTGGGGGCGCACAAAGTCATGGTGCGCTGTTAGTGTTAATTACAATTATTTGGCTACGATCCCAAAAAAAAAAAAAAAAAAATGGTGTGCAATGGTATTTTCCATTCCAGATGTTTTGTTCGAAAGAAAAAACGTGCAACCATTTCCTCTGGCTCCAATATCTTGGCAATAGTTTGACTTTAGGCCTAAACTTAAAATGGAATACAAAATTGAATTCATGAAATTTTCATTCATTTTCGAGAGAAAACTAAAATTGATTGGATGTAAAATTTGATATTGAAAAACCTTTATAGAGAAGTTCTAGCTCTTAAAAGAGGCCAAAGGGATGCCATTATGTTGCCTTTCTTTCGATATATTTACTTTCCCCATACAACATAGCAGCATGCTGATGTAGAAAGTCAATATCAAATGATGTATGTGTACATAGTTGGTAACATATATACAGGTATTTTCTTAAATAAACAATAATAACAACAACAACAACTGGCTTCGAGCATCTTCTAATGTTGACAAAACTATCAATTGTGTGTACATAACGTTCAATGGCACTTAATAAGGTATTGATTATATAGAGATGTATACAGAATAGTGTGAGTGTGTATGTTTGAAGTGAATGCTATTTCTATTTTAGTTTAACTTTATACTGCCGGAAAAATGTATTTAATAAATGAAAATGTGATGAAAAGAGAGTAGAATTCCATTTAAATGAAAGTAAATATTGATACAACTTCAAAAAAGAAGTAAGAATACTTTTGGAGAAAAAAAAAGGTTAATAACATTTGAGGCTGTTTAATTGCGACTCTAGTGAGATGATTAAAAGAAAATTTTCTGAAGCTGACAAAAGAGCTATATAGGTACCTACTATGTCTACGGAAGTTGGAAAGAATTTTCTTGGGAAATTACAAAATGGGGTCATCATTTCATGTTCTTAGTTTTTAAATGTTCTAAATTTCTTCTGAAACTGGCTGATACTAAAAATCAAGTATAATGAAGTAGTTCGAACAACCAAAATTTACCAACTTAAATGACGAAAAATGATTTTTTGGAAGTAGAAAACAATGTACACTGACCTTTCCGTAAGAAATTTTTCTGTCAAGTCATCAGTTTGGACTGATATTTCAGACAGTTTTTTCTACAAAATGTAAGACCCATTACTCTAATTTAAGAGATTGTTTATGGTAACAATTTTTTAACATCTAACAGGTAAATTTTAACCGAAATTCCTTAGCAATAATTTTTGGTGTTTAAGATATCCAGAATCGCTTTACAGATGAAAATTGGTCAGCTATTGAAATACCTTTAAAGATCCATTTAAAAATTATCCTTCACTATTATGAAGGCTCAAACACCTCAACCAATTGGTATTTGGCAGGTGAACTAAGCTACCTTCTACCACACATGTAAACATTTCTAAAGGTTCGAGAAAAAGATCTCTAATCCTATACTTTAAAAAATATTTTAAAGTAAAAAAAAATCATGGATTTACTATTACCCTCATAGCGATTCAGTTACAAAAAAAAATAAAGTTGAACAAAAAAACACAATCAAAAATATAAATAAATTCCATACAAAAGGCATCGAGTTCAGGTGATAAATTCCAATTTAAAAGATTATTTATTGGTTACAGCTACACCATTGGCTTCATTAAGAGTCTCGTCCCTATACATTACGGACAATACGGGGGTACAACAGGTATAGAATGCGTCTGTCTGTATTTTTTTTTTTCTATCCACAATGTTGGATTAAAACCTGAAAAGTGGATTGGAACATTTTTCACAGTTTTGTTATTTCTATAAATGGGACCTTTTTTCCACCTATTTTTTATTGGATTTTTTTTTCTTCTTCGATTAGGGAATTGCGATTTTTTTTTAAAGAAGAAAATTAAATGTTTTGTGGTGTACCTACCTATATTTGAGTTTATAGTAAGAGGGCCTTTAATTTTTTTTTAATTAAATAGATTTTTATTCAACAACACATTTAAGCAATTTTGTTAAACAGCAGTTTTCCATTAAATTTTTACTACAAATTGACAAAAGGTCTCCTGTTAAAACTATCTGTCTTAAACTTCGCACGTTTTTTTTTTAATTGTTGAACCGATGGTATTTGACAGCTGTCATGTGAGAACATTAATCATTTTCACACGTTTTCGCCAATTAAGACTTTAAAAAATCAGATTACAACCGATTTCAGCTCAATTTTTGTATGCTATCGAAGATATTGGAAAAAAAACGTCCATACTTTCCTTGATAACCTCGTTATATAATGTAGGGATCTGAAAATGCTGAATAGTTTTGTAGTCTTGTTGAAAGAATATTACCTAATTTTCGTAATAATTACTACCCAAATTCCCCAACATCATTTTTCAGTCGATTTTTGATAAAAAAAATTTTCATTTTAAAGTCTACTAATTTCATGATAGCAAAAAAAGAACCTTTCTGTTGACGTCTTATAGAGTTTTTTTTTTATATTATGAGTCCCCCAAATACATTGAAATCGGTAAAATTTCAAAATCTAGTTTTTGAAGAAGGTTTTTTTAAAATTTCGGTTTCATAGCATTAATTTTACATTTTCTTTTTTAATGTTTATCTAAACAGATGACGGATTAACTATACTTCACAGTTTAATAGTGTAATTGGAATTCAAAACTATCCAAATATCTTTAAACTTATTTCTTCCACAAGAAATTTTTTATGTATTTTCAGTTGACTTTAAAGTTTTTTTTGTTGAAAGATCAAAGATGAATTATTAGATACATATGATATTTCAATTACGTATTTTGCTTTAAATAATGTTTAAATTCCTTAAATACTCATTATAAAAAATCATTATTTTCCGAAAAAAAAAAAATTATTTTCCAAACAGATTGGTTTTCTAAATAATTCTTAGTCCATCTCCTTATACAATTTTATGTTTTATTGCCAAGCCGATGAAATTTGATAACAAATTGGCATTTTTCTTTCATAGAAGAGACTATTTGAAGAACTTTGAATTTTCAGCAAATTTTCTGAATTCACTAATCGTCACGTGAGTTCTTATTATTTGTCCTATAGACCATTTTTGCCGAAAATGAGTTATAGATGCCATCTTATATTTTCGATCACGCTCTTTCTATTGCGACAATTGCAATCAGAATCGTCCTATCTCTTTTAGTTTTCGAGATAAAAAAAAAAATGATTTTGTCCTATAGACCAAATTTTTTCGATGAATTATATGCTTAATTGTCCTATATACGTTTTTGTATGAAGTAGGACAAATACTGGCTTTATAATTATGCAAAATTTGTGCTTAAATGTCCTATATCCAATGAAGTAATATTTTTCACACAAAATGACTTACGTCCTTGTGAAATAATATCTTGGCTATTCTTTGTTGGTTTTCAAAATGTTATACCTTTTTGTATAGAAAATAAACGTAGTTTTGACGCTTAATAGTGCATTCTGTTCCAAATCTTACCAAAATACCTAAGAATTCTCTTTTTCCGCGTAAAATAAAACCAAAAAATGAAAAAATACCAGTTTAAATACCATTTTAATTGGTATTCTTGTAAACCAAATCTCTTTCTAATGCAACTGGACATTTCCCCCATCTATTTCCTTAGAATTTCTCATAACCCTTCACTTTTCTTCGGAGTCGAAAAGCTATATTCAAAACATTTGTCTAGACCAAAATTCAAATTATTTCCAAACAATTTCAGCTGAATCACAAAAACTGATAATAATGATAGTTTTCTCCTTCATCTTTCAAAAAAAAAAAAAAAAAACTTCAAAGTCATTTATAACTTTTAAGATGAATTTTCCACTTCTCTGAACAACTCTCACTCTTTCTTATTTTTAATTACAACTTTAAGCTTAAAACTTAAAGAAAATTAAAAAAAAAAAACAGATCCAACAACAAAATAAAAAAGAAAAAAAGATTAAAAAAAAAAATCCTTCTATCTCTCTCTCTCTCTCTCTCTCACACAAACTCTTTCTATCATCTAAAGTTTATTCGCATCCATTATAGAAAGTGTCAAGAATGTCACATGCGCGCACATGTCACATTGCCATAAATTAATAAAAGTTTCAGCTTAAGAAGTTTAACAGGCGGAAAATTACAAAAATTCCATTCCAAAAAACTACATAGATGGATGGAAGAGACACACACATCTGCATCTCCATATTCTTCATAGAGGTGATGGGTATATGGAGATCTTTCTATAGAAAAACGACCAAGACCAAACCAAACCAAACCAAAAACCCGACGAACGAACGCCACTCTTTGTCAATCTTTTCATGAGTAATCATTTTCCTCGACACGGAACCGTAAAGTCGTCGAGTCGACCTAAAAAAATGCAAAAAAAAACACACAAAAAAGCTTTAAAAAAAAAAAATTTGATGAAGATTTTTTTTTTTTTCACGCTCGTCATCACACATCTCTATGAGCGAGTTTGTGTCGTGTGATGCTACTGTGCTGGCTGCTAGTGATGTGCATTGGTGTCGAACTTTTGGGGTATTTTTTAATTCTTTGGGACGACAAGTTTGGGTTGGGTTCAAAAATATTCTAGCGATATTAGCATTGTCATCACGTCAAAGTCATCTTCTTGGGAGTTTGTCAATGTTGTGTCACATATACGAACTTTTTTTCTCCATCATCATCACAATCTAATTCCATCAACTCTACACTCATCATTAATAAGCCTCGAATTTGTCTAAAGTTTTTTTTTTTTTATTTTTTTTTGTTGTGGTGTGTGGAAACCAAGCTTCCTAATTAAATTCCATCAAAAAGGATTTAAACAAAAAAAAAAAAAAAAAAACCGAGGGTAGGCATTCAATTTTTGTTGAAGCCATCCTCGAGGTATTTTTTTCGCTTTATTTTAAGTGACGAACTGACGACAAAATAATTTAAGTTCGAAAGGGATGAGTTTGGTGTAGAGTAGAGCTATGTTGTTGGCATTAATTACGTAAGCGCACATTTTGTGTGGTTCAAAAAAAAAATAAGTCATCTTACATTCCGTGTGGCGTGTTGATGATGTTGAAGGTATGTATGTTTTTGTGTGTTGCCAAAGAGTCCCATCATCCATCCTTTTGGGCCTCTTTTAGGTAAACACAACACAACACAACGAACAACACAACACGACACAAGGAGACAATAAGGGAGTAGGTAGAGTATAGAGATAGGACATGTGAATGACATAATGGAGATGGAGATGTAGAAGCAGAGATACCCAAAAGAGATGAGAAACTTCTGACGTCATACGGGTTTGCCTACAAGCTGCTTTAGACATTTTTGGATAAGTATGCGTGAAAAAATATACATTTTTGGCTAAGTATGCGTGAAAAATCGTACATTTTTGCTTAGGTGTGCGTAAAAACACCGTGGCTACACTATGTGTGTTTTTCACATTTATTCACGAATACAAAAGAGATTACAACAACACGAAATAAACAAATGGGTTTTGGGGGGTAAAACGTACGAAAGTTTCCCATCTCCTTTGGGTATCTCTGTGTAGAAGAGTGGATGATGATGTCGTTGCTGGTTGTTGTTGAAGATGACTATGCTTTATGTACTCTCTTCCACCATCATCATTCCTACCTTCTACAGAGCCAGAGAGCTTTGTATATAGTGTTCCTATTCTATACACGTCGTTTTTGGTTGTAAAGAAAGTCAAGTTCAGTTAATGGGTGTCATTTTTAGGGCACAGGAATCCGATACAGAACAGTACGAAGTAATGTGTGGAGTAAAAATAAAGGAGAATCAAGTGGAGAGAACAAAAAACAAAAAAAAAAAATGTAATAAAAATATCTTACCTTCACATCCTACACACATTCACACACGCACTCATTTTAGAAGAGGAGATATTCACTTGAAAGAAGAAGGACTTGAAGCCCACACAAAAGTGAGATTTTTCAAAAAAAAAAAAATCAAGATCTTCTTCTATACTTTTATATTGGAAGTGAACAGAGAAAAAAATGAGCAAACAGAGTGTTTGAGATAATGGATACCTCGTTCCATCATATAAGACTCTACAAACAACAACGAAAAAAAAAAAAAAAAAAACTGAAGATGGTTGTAAAATTATACACATATTTGTGGCTGGAGTTTTTATATGTTATGTGAGATTTTTTTCAGTTTGAGGAGCTTTTAAAGATTTTAATTAAATTGAAATAGGTAGGCAGATTAAATTAACGAACAATTAGGGTTTTTTAAAAATTTTTCAAAAAAAAAAATTATAGCAGGTAAAAGGCTTGAATATTGCAGCTTATATAGAAATATTGACAGCTAGAAAATTCTGAAAGAAGGTCTTTTTTTTTTTTTGTTCGGTGTTCCACAAAGCGGGTACTTAGGTTCTTTACTTTTTATTCTCGCTGTTATCAATTAAAAAAAAAAAATGCGTGCAAAAGGAAATTAATAAATAATAACACTGCTCAAGACTATAACTTTTACCCTAGATTCAATCGTGGAAAAGTAAACTCTGTATTAATCAACAATAATGCAGTCTAGGGAATTTCACTTCTTCTATTTTCATTCAATTTTTTAATGATTTTTTTCATTTAACGCCCTTGGGAGGATACAAATATTATTATTTTTTTAATGTTGATATTTCGTGATTCGGAATTTGAGATGATGGTAATTTTTTTCCATTTCATTGATCGAAAAATAGAAAAACATTTATTTAAAGATGAAAAATAAAATTCAATATTAAACTATGATATAAAATCAATTGAATGGATTTTGGCTATTTTCTTTCTTGTATAATGTATATAACAATTTTTCATAGATTTGAGAATATTCTTCAATAATTAAAAAAAAAAATAAAATGAAAAATAATGAAGGTACAACTGGGGTTCTATAATATGAAGTTTTCCCCCAAGCTCAAAGCATCATAGTTTTTTGCATAAATAACAGTATTTTGGAATACTTCAATAAAACAGAGAACTCTTGGAATATGTTCAAAGTAATTGATATTTTATACTAAAGAAATTGTGCCTTTAGCAAGTGAATTTCAAATGTATAAAAATACGTTTTTTGCTTTAGAATATAATTTAAAAAAAAAATCAGAAATGAATAGAAAACACAGCAAAGATTGGAATACAAACCTTGTTCGAGTTTTCTTCAAGTTCAAAGGCTTACGTGTACCTAATTTGAATGCGAATATATTCAAGGCCCATTTGCAGGCATAAAACTTAAATATTAATACCTTATAAGGGTTCATGTAGGATTTAAGTTATGAAGTTTCATTTAAGCAAACAGCTCTTAAAGAAATTTAATCGTTTCGGGTGCGACATTTGTATAGGTAGGTACATCAATTGATATATTTCAGAGCTTATGATAATTGTGGTAATTAAGGTTACATTTTATCTTGTAGTACACTTTGACAAAAATAAGATTTTTTTTATAATACAAAATTATAGAAAAATTTAAAATAACCAGTTTCGGGTGCTACACGTATTTTTAGATTAATTTCTCATTAAAACTTAGAATTTAGCAAATATTTTAATCAAATATTTTTAAATACAGGATATAAAAACTTAGTTTATCTGCCCAAAAAGTGTAGGTACACACAAAACATGAAACAGAAAATCATTTCGGTTGTGACACATTTTTAGTTTCGGGTGTGACGAGTAGGAAATTAAGTAGGTATCGGAATTCATCAAAAAATAATTCAATTTTTTTCTTATTATTAGATTTTGTATTTGTAAACCCCAATGGTGTCATTTTGAAAACATACATTTGTCAAAAAATTGACGAAAATTTTATGAAAAATAAATTGTGGAAAGCTTAATACTTTTTTCGTTATTCAAGAAAAATATTATGGAATTTATTAAGTAATATTCTATTCGAACACAACTCAGAAGTGGAACTATGGATGAATTTTACTGTGGAACCTATTAGTTTTCTTTTGTGCTGCGCTGTTTTTAATGGAAAAGAAGGCACGTGACTTAAGAATCACAAATTATGAAGTTTTAGCTATCAAAAGCGAAATAAAAATAAGCGCTAGGATTATTATGAATTGTATTCAATTTTTCATTTTGCCATCTGTCTCCAAATAGAATATGAATACATTCCACAATGCATTAAGACTATTAGAAAGTCATATAACGAACTCCTGATTAGGTGACTAGAAGGTAAATATTAAAAAGTTGTATTAAATAATTTGAAATTTTGCAAACAAAAAATTATTTATAATAATAGAAGTTGTGGAACGTAATACCGAAGTTTTCCCGCAAATAATAATAATAATTTTTGTTTTATTTTCACAAGAAATGTTAAGCTAAGGTCGCTTAACTTTTAAGACACAAAATTTAGAAATACGAATATTTCGAACATTATTGCTAAGAAAAAGGACCTCGAAATCCTTTAAGTATGCATTAACTTTAGTAAAGTTGTCTCCTTCTTCTCAAATTACTCAATAAATTTGAAAATCAAACATTATACTGTAGTATATTTCACAAAATAGATACATGCCAGATGGGTAATAAAATTTAATTTATAATCCTTATTCAAAAATCGGTCTGGCTTCCTTAATTTTCAGCCATAAAAAAGGCTATAAAAACCATCTCAACCCTTGTTCTTATAGCTCTTTGCTATTACAGAAATAAAAAAAAAAACTTTGAAAACTCTTGGTAACATTTTTCTTGTCAAAATCTTAAGTATATAAGGCTTATATACTATATATCGAGAGGAACCCTTTTAAAAACTAAAATATCAACTAAAAGAATCTTCTTCAACGTCATACATTTTTCACATTCACTCTCTCTATCTCTCTCTAATGATACGAGGTTATATCTACTTTATTTTTTTTTTTTATGCCATTAAACCACAAGTACAGTAAAAACAACAACAACAAGAACCAATCTTTTTCCCATTTTGTATCTTAAAGATACAAAACACAACCATGGAGAAGTTAATCCCTGTTTTATGTGACATCACGAGTGGGTTGTTGTTGGGGGTTGTTGGTTATAGTAGGAAGGTACTCTCGAACTTCAACCAGAAGAAGATAATAAAAATAAATCCAAAAGAATAATTAAAACCACAACATTGCTCCACATGATTCGCTTTTAGTACTCTGCTGGATCTGATGCTGTCCTCTGATGTCCTCTTTTCGTCGTCTTCTTATTTTTGTTTGGATTTATATCTTCAAGCTAAGCTCAAGAGGATCAAAGGCAAATGATTGAGTGGTCTGATTTGGAAAGATTTAATTTTTCCATTTTTACTTAGTTTTTTTTTGTTGTACTTTTTCTACTTTGGTTCATGTTGTCGTTTTTCTTGTTGTTGTTGGTTGCTTAGGAGCTTGATTGTCTTCATTGACACCAACACCATACTCCGCACTGTTGCTGCAGTAATATTTTTGTTTTCTTTCTTTTTTGTTGTTGTTGTTGTTGTTAAATATGTTGACGATGATGGTGGGCATTTGTGGTGCACGCGGTTTTACAACTCGTTTGGATATGTTGAAATCCAACACCGTTGCCGCCGTTGGTTGTCGTGTTTGTTGCGTTACTTCGGTCGGTCGTCGTCCCTGTCCCGGTCAACCGCATCTCGTGCTTTTATCTGACAGCGCGGTGCATAACACCAGGCTTATAGAAACAAAAATTAAAAAGGCAACAACAAAACACCATCAACAGCAACAGAAAAATTTGTGTTGCCACTTTTAATCAGTGTTGCCGTATAGTGTGACATTATTTTATAACTAATTTTGTATAGGTCATTGAACCAATTTCGGTGCTGTCACGCTTTTGGCTCATTTCCTTGCTCCAAAATTGATTTGGAACGTTGTGGATCGTATTCATTTATTTCATTGGGACTACTCACTTTGTGGGAAAATATCATAGGTATTGGTTTGTACGTTCCGAAATTCATTCCACTACTTATAACTAACAACTCACATAAAATAAAAAATGAATACGTTCCACAATGTGCAACGAGCTGTGTTACCAATTTTTTAATTATGTCATTGGAAGGAATTATGTTTATGACAGAATTCAAAATCTTAAAATTTTAAAATAAGACAATTTAAAACGAAAATAGAAGATGTGGAACGTAAAATACATTTGGAAAATAGTAGTAGTACTTGTATGAATATTAAAATAATTCTCTTCAACAAGACTTTGGTTTGTTCGTCAAATTCCAAAGGCAAAACCATAAACGCGTATGAAACCTTGTGGAACGTATTCATTTCATTTAACTCACGTTCCAAACTTAAGAGTAAACGATTTCCAAACTTTCTATATAATGTAGTTCAACTTGTCTGATCTTTTTTCGATTTGGTTTGCATCGAATTAACTGAGAAAAATGGGCAAAACTGATTGTGGATCGTAAGTTAAAAAATTTTTTTTTTAATTTTGGTCTGTGGACGTTTTGTGATTATTAAATTATAATATTTACATAAACAAAAATTCAAAAAAGTTATAACATTCATTCAAGTGGAACAAAAATATCGGAAATAGGTTCCACAGTCGTTTTCACAACTAATTTAAAAAATCGGAGGTAGTTAAAAGATTGAAATAATAAGAGAACAGTCTTATATAGATTTAGAATGTATTACATTCGTTGATGGATTCATTTTGTTTCAAAATTTAACATGTGGAACGTATTCTTAGATATTTTTGTTTTTTTTTCATCGAAATTTATTGCCTTTGAATATTGTTGTTAGACAAAATGCTTACATCACAAACACAAGAAACAGGATTTTTTTTTTCTTTTTAAATATCACCATTGGCAACTCTATTTTCACAACTAAATGAAATCGAATGACTTACTCCGCTTTGTGGTGGATGAAATGGAGTCAGAGTGTAGCTTTTTTTTTTTACTCAAAGCCAAAGCGCGTAGGTTCGAGAACGAAGAGAACGGGTTTTGTTTTTTTCTGATGTGGAGTCAAAACTCTCCATCTCAAATGTGGATGGCTTTTAATGGTGGAATGCCCAAGTATAACGGATGGTGGTATCCACGTAGCCGACGCGGACGCCATTGTCGTCATCGTCAGCGTCATGTAGTATATTTTTTTTTATATATTTTTTGTTGTTTTGTTTATTTGGATGGTTGGTTGGTTAGATATCTGACTGAGCTCTGGCTTTATAGTAGAATCGCTGCATCATCGCATCGACTTGAAAGCATCAGGAATCAGGCATCACACCACACTTTTTTTTTTGTCTTTTTTTTATGTTGGCTCGTAACGTTGGTTGGTTTTGAATTCAAAATGCACCACGGAAGAATGTAATAAATGAATGTGCGTGGGATTTTCCTGATATTATCTAATTTGATGATGCGTATCGGTTGGTTTGGTCTGGTTTTCTGGTCTTCTTGTTTTGGAAGCATTTTCAACTTATTTTTTTTTTTTTTTTTTTTTTTTTTTGTTAAAAAGTTGTTGTTGTTATTTTTAGTCGTTATAGGTTTTGATTTTGATGCGCGCTTTTAGTAACTGGTTTATTTTGTTATTTAGTGGAAGATGATAGCAAGAAGACAAGAATATTAAGAGTGACGTTGCAATTTGTGCGTTTTTTTTTTTTTTGAAGATAAAAGTTGAAGAAAATTATCATAATTCTTAAGAAATTTATAAGAAAAGTGCGGTTTGAAAAGCTGGTTTTATAGGTTTTGATTATATGCATAACTTTTTTTTTATTATCTTTAAGTTATAAAGTAGAGGTACAGTTAAAATAGTGTTGTATGTGCAGTGCGACTTTAGAACAAATATATTTATTGACCACGTGCTTCACAAGTTGGAACCAAGGATATTGTTCAAATATTCTGCGCTGACCGGTGCCCCACAGCTGCACCACCGTTGTTTGGCAGAAAATTGCGGTGCACCATCGCCGCACCATTTCATTCTGTATGAAAAATTCGCTGCACCATGATACATAATTTTGGATTACCTATTAAAAATAAAAAAAAAAAAAAAAACTACCGACGAGAAGGAGATTCGAACCCGAGTATCCAGAGCATTTTCAATAAGAAGACCAACCACTCGACCACCAAGTCATGTTTGTACGAATTGGCAATTTGTTACTTAAGTCAAAATAACTTTGAAGACGACTTAAACATTTGCATAAGTACAAGAATAGAATTTTTTTACTCAAAATGAAATGGTGCGGGCGTGGTGCAGTCGTGGTGCGGCGGTTGTAGATCGAATATTTTTCATATTTTTTTCATTTTTTCAAAATGAAATGGTGCGAACGTGGTGCAGTTGTGGTGCGGCGGTTTAGAAATTTTTAAAAGCGTGAGGACGTGGTGCAGCGGTGGTGCGGCGCAATAGAAATGTCTGATAATAGTGCGGACGTGGTGCAGCGGTCAAAAAGTACTGCGGACGTGGTGCAGCTGTGGTGCGGCGGAACTCCCTATTTACTCGGGAAGCTGGAACAAACACACAAACATTAAGAATCCAAAAAGTACTTTATTTCTTCTTTAAGTTCTTAAAGTCATTCTGGCAAATTTATTGAATAAAAGTTCTTAGTAAAAACTTACCTACCTTTAGTGTTTAAATTTTGGAATACGATGTATATTCCATTAAAGAAGTAAAATTGAGGAAATAGCTTTTAAAAAAAACCACCTAAAGAGTCATGCAATTGTTTCATCTTTACACATGGAAGAGTTTTTTATGCCCTCAAGTAAATGTGTTGATGTTGACGACGACGACGTCAAATAACTTTGTTGCAATTCGAGAAACTACAACTCTGGAAAAAGACCATTGCACGACAAAGTGCCATGCAGCAGCAGCAGCAGCATCCTGTCACAGCTCATCAACTTGAAAACGATTAGTCTCCTTGTTCCCGTTCTGTTCTGTATTTCTGTATGATGCTGTGATGTGTGATGGCTGTGTCTAATGTGCGTGTGCAATTTGTTGTTGTTACTTTTTGTTTTTTTTTTTTTAATAATTATCTCTCGTCGATGGCAATAATTTTTGTATTTTTTTTTTTTTCAATCCTATAAAACACGCAAATGTGTTAAAATCCTTGACTGATGAAGCAGGAAAGTACTATACACAAAATTACCCCTGGAGGAAACGCAATCGTTATAACTTGATGTTGCAGTAGTTTATTATTGTTGGTTTCAAATCAGAAAAAAAAAATATAATATCTGGCGCAAAAATGGGCCAATTACCTACTTCCATTATTTTTTTTTTATTTATTTTTTTTTATTGATTTATTATCTTTGTCTCCCTGTTTTGTTTGGTTTTCTACTTCTACATGCAATTGTAGGTATGTACCCACTTTATATCCCTGACAAATTGGTAAAAAAGGGATATTGTACGTGTGTCGTGTGTGTGTGTGTGTGTGTGTGTGTAAATGAAACGGATATGGTGTACCCTGGTGTTTTTATATAGATTTTTTTATTTTATTTTTATTTTTTTATTATTTTATCCCGACTTTATTTTGGCGTCACAATTTTCAAAAAAAAAAAAAAAATAACATACACGTAGGAAATGAATTATTGTGAAGTCTCTCTCCTTTTTCTGTTTTTACATTCAGTTCGCCTATATAAAGTCTATATGACAGTGCCTGCCTACCTACATAAAAAAAATGACAAAGTGTCCTGGTGCTAAAGGCGCACAGCACACAAACGATTTTCATCAGTCCAGTTAAATATTCGCACACAATATGGAACAGGGTGTTTTTTTTTAATGGGGAGGATTTCAAAAAAGTTTTGAGTTTTAAGGAGTGTAATTACCTACAAGACTTTGGTGAAAAGTCTTTAAATTCAATAAATGTGTTCATCATAAAGGAACATTTTAAAAAGGTTCCTGACTTCGAAGTCAAAAAGACACCCTTTAATTTTTTTTTGTACCCAATTTTTTTTTTGTAAACTTTTTTCAATGTTTAACAAAATTTTCTGTAATTAAGTTTGATATTGTTTTTATTTTCTCAAACACCCTGTACTTTTATTCTCTAAAACAAACAGAGTGTCCTTTCTTTATGTTTTTTTTTTCATGTTGTTGTTGCTGTATAATAAAATAATAAAAAAAAGATAGACACACATGAGTTGTATATAAATTTATTTGTGATGTATTGCTGGAGGCTTATAGATGTAGAAAATGAAGAACCGAGAATAAAAATGATGTTGATTGTCAGGTGGGAAAACAATAGACTATGAAGGACATAAATTTGTTTTTTTGTGTATTTTTTGTTGTTGTTTTTGTTTTTTTTTTCCTCCCCTGTAAATATACATACATTTATTATGTACCTGTATAAAAAAAAAACATTGTTGACTTTTATACAAACTTATATAGAATATACCCTAGAGTTATAGAGAAAGTTTATAAAAAATAACTTTTTTTTTTGTTTTTATTTTTTATAGATAGGTGAGTATAAGTGTGAATCGCTATAGTGACATCAGTTGTTGAAAAAAACAGATATAATTTTTTCGATAGATTTTTGTTATGTTTGACATTTTTATCGACAGCCATCGACATCCAGCACGGATTCGATGTTACAATAACAAAAACATGGAGATTACTATATTTATTATTTTTTTGAACAAAATGGAAATCATTTTTCTGGTTATTATTTTGGTTTTTTTTTTTTTTTATTTTGAAAAGTCAATCAAAAACAGGTGCTTCGATGATTTGCTGAAAATTCAATTTCGAAGAATTGTATTCGAAAATTGATATTCGAAGAATTGTTTTTTCAATTATAATTTTTTTCGGCGAAATTTCCATTCGAAGAATTCTTTGCCTAAGGTAAAAAGGCTTTAAGTCAGAAATTTAAAATTTTCAGCAAATAAGATTGAAGATTGAGTAATCATGTAAATCGAAAACTTTTTGAAGATTTGTCCGATTTTATTTCCGTATGAAGCAGTTGCTTCAAAACAGTTGATGTTTTTGGTATTAAATTGAAGAAATTATTACTCAGTCAGAAAACTCAAAAATTCAATTTTATTATTTTAGACCTTGTTAAGATCTAAAGACTGCAAAAAATGTGAAGCATCGTTTTTTGAAGAATTGTTTTTTTTTTTTCTTTCGAAGAAATATCGATCGAAGAATTTTTTTTCAATGAGTTCTGTTCCAAAAATTGTAATTTTATAAATTTTCAGACAACCGCTACAGTAATAAAGTTCCATTGTACTTCTACTAAATGATACAAAAAAAATTCTCTAATTTGAGTGAAATGGCTGAAAACAAAAATAGAAAGAAAACTGATTTTTAGAGAAATAATAACACATTCTTGAAGTACGGTTACAAAAATTGTCCTCAATTTAAAATGTATCAGGTTAAAGAATTAAAGTGTTTAGAAGAAAAAGGTGCTGCTAAGTGATTAAAGTTTTATTTAGGTACTCCTTGAAAAGTATGTGTAACAAACGAACTTTGTTAAAAATTTCAAGAAGAATTTAGAGGCAATAATTATAGACTCTTAAACTGCCAACTGTCAGAAAAAAGGGTAATTATCAAAAAATTTCACTTCAAAATTTCATTCGATAAGCGATTCAACTGAAATTTTAACAAAAAAAAAAACAAAACTCAATTGACTATTATTTTTGAAGATGGTATTGATCAAGATGGATTATCGACAATTATAATTTTAGATTTTAACTGGTTTTTCATTTCTATTCCAAGTATTTAAGTTGAAAGAATGAATAGTTGAAAAATTAAAAGTAGTTATAAAGTTCTCGAAACCAAAACGTGGAATTAAAAAGAATAAAGTACCCTAAACGGTGCCTTGCGGCACACCAACATTAAATTTGTAAACTTCAATATAAACCTGGATTAATGGTTTAACATCACAAATAGCTTCTAGGTTCTAATCCAACAATGAAATAATTCACAGAAAGAAGATTTCGTTTCGCAAGAATTTTCTAAGGTAATATAAAATATAATTGATAAGCATTTTCATGATACTGGGCAGAAAAGAGCTAGTGAAGATTTTTCAAAACTTTCCTACTAATGAACACCAATTTCATTTTCAGAAAAGAATCTTATTTTGTTGACGATAAGCTGAGGGACAACGAAGTTCTGCAACTTAAAAAACTATGAAAGTCAAAATAAGGAGAGATCAGGTCAAAGTCGTATTAAAATTCAAACACACAATAATTTCAAGAAATCTTGAGTAATTTTAGTCAAAAAGAATCGATAAAAAGAAAATTGAGGAAAATTTAAGGACAAATGGCAAATTTTAGTTTCTTATCACATTTTTGAAGTGAAAACAACTTTATTATCGTAGCGTACCTACAAATATGATTTATACATCATATTAAATTTTAAATAATAAGCTTTCAGATGATCTAAAATTTATTATAGGTTGTCATATAAAACAATTGACTTTAAGGTGATGGTAGAAAAAAAGATTGATTTTCTTACTTTTTTGGATGAAAACTAATTGGCTTCAAAAAATTCTAGCACTTTTTGTAGATGTCGGACAGACATGATTGAAGAAAATATTTAAAGCTGAAATAATAACCTTTCATATGATATAAAATTTTTTATTTGTTGTCATATAAAAAAAAAGTTATTTATAGGTAAAGGAATAAAATAATGTTAATTTTTTTTTTCAAGAAAAATGATTTTTGTAGGTTTCACATTCTACCACGTTTGAATTGAACAAATGTTTTTCATTCCTTTTTTTTTTAGAGATAAGCCCCTTAGTCACATGAATTGACCACTTTCATCAATTTTACTGAAGAGTCTTTTTAACGTCTGAAGTATTTGATAGTTCTTTCCTGCACTCCCCACTGCGGCCGGAAACTTGTGATTTTATTTTAGGCATTCTTCATAGTTTATTATTATCGCAGACTGTGATTGTCCTTGAATCAATTAACAGTGGAATTTTTTATCTTCACGCTGAATTAAAAAAAAAAAAAGAATAACAACAAAAAAGAAATCAACCACAATCCAAAACAAAAAATTCTTTCTCCTAAAAATAAAATGCAACAACTACTTACTTGAGATACTTTTTTATTTTTTCTTGTGCATATACGCACACATAGCATCATGGATGGATGAATTAATCTCTTCAGCTAATAAAAGACTTGATAAAGAGTTTTTTTTTTTGCGATTAAATTTTTTCAAAATTTTAACAACAAAAAGAAAAGAAAACAAAGAATTTGATATCTCACTTTTAATTCGCATTTCCTTTCAAAAGAAAGAGAAGAGAAGAATAAATGAGTAAGGAAGTGTATATGTATATACTAATTATTATTTGTTAAAACACCGTTAAGTATTTTGAAGTGATTAATTTGATTTCATGAGGTTTTAATTGGATTAAATTGAATTTAATTATAAATTTCTTTCGAAGAGAAAGAAGACATTATTCTAACAATCTCAAGTCACATAAGTTTACAATCAATGCAAAGACAGTTTTGGTATTTTGTTGTTGTTGTTTTTGTTTGTATTCTGATAAAATAAACACACACACACAAACACAAAATAACACCATAAGATGTATAATATTTTAAGCAGGATTGGGGTAATAAATGCAATAAATCACTTTGAGAAAATGTAGCTAAATCACAAAATGAGAAAAGGTATAAGAAAACCACACGCACTTTATACCAACACACACTTATATAAAGATAGTGCTATAATACATAACGTTAACCACAACTCCAAAAAGGATATACAACACACATCTCTCTCAATTCCCTAAAACCTATGAGCTATAGCTACCTATATGCATCTTGTGTATAAAATGTGGTGACATGATAAATGGAAAATTTAATGTTTTTCACCGGAAATACGGATATGATATGAAGTTGAGTATTTTTTCACCCTATAAACCCCTCTCCAATCTATGTCACCTTGTTCATAGAATATATAGAAAATCACTTGGTTTTCTCACATCTTTCAAGAAAAAGTTAAGTTCAGGTACCTTTAGTATCAGGATTCGTAAGGATAAAGTGGAAAAAAGAAACTTTTTCCTCCCTTTTGTTGCTCGCACATGCTGGGAATCTTCTGACAAGAGTAAAGTTTTACTTTTATTTTACGTTTAGAAAAGGAATAATAAAAAATGATAAATGTATTTTTACTTATTCTTATTTTTTTTTTGTGTTTTATTCTTTACAAGAAAAATAAGGCAATAAAGGCTTGGCCACACCGGAGGGTACGCGGTAGCGGTACGGGTAGCGGCAACGATATTTGTATTAAAAAAATTCCACACCCGAACGTTGATGTGTCAGTTTGGAATTTTTTCCATACAAATACCCGTACCGTTACCTGTACCTCTACCGCGTACCCTCCGGTGTGGCCAAGCCTTAAAAGTGTTTTCTGATCGGATAGTTTTTTTTTGCATAAACAAGTGAAAAAAAAACTTTGATAACAACCACATGAGAGAGCTTGAAGATGAAGTTTTTTGTATGTCTTCAAACTTAATAGTGAAACAGTGGAAATTCAATAGTGATTTTCATTTTAACATAATTAAAGCTGCCTAAAAGCTTTTGTAAGAAAATTTTGTGTAAGATGAAAACATTTGGAAACCGAAGTGATACTTCACGATTCTTTGAAGACAAAACGGAAAAATAAACAACTTCCAATATAAAATAATTGTACAAAATCAGAAGTACTTTTCTGGATGTTTGAAACAGAAGAGAAAACTAAAGTGACCAATATTACCAAGTCCTTCGTGAAGTCCTTCGCTCTACATTTTTCTTGGTTGACAAGAATTTAAGGTTGAATTCATGAACCCTTAATTGCCCATCTTTACACCAGAAATATTTTTGAAACAAAAACATCACTGCGTTAATGAATTCAGTCGTATTGTATTACATGAAAAAGTATAGGAGATAGAACACCGTCCTGAGGTATACCACTTCTACCATTTAATTAGATGTGTACCGCCTAGGTTGCTTAATTCTCCAGTGGTTGGGCATTAACACTATCTAATTTCATAAAATAGCCTTCAGTAATGTTTGCAACAGTATAGGTAAAGTATTATAATGAAGGCAAATATCAATTTATTCTAGCCAATATCAAACTGATATTTTGTTTGAGGGAGTTTTTGTTTTAGCAGAAAAGAATTTTCTGATGATTTCTTCTCAAATTTATTACGTGAACTTCCAGTACAATGAAAGGAAGCTTTGTAAGAAAGTATGTAGATCAAAAGTTAGTCGAGAGATTTGCATGATTGACAAGATAATTTCAAAATATTAGGTTTTAAGTGGGACATTAGTGACATCAGGAAAAAATAAAAATACATCTCTTGAAACAGAACACGATGCTGCAGAGGTGTATTTCAGGGCTTGTGACCCTTTAAATAAATCTTAGAATCGGAAAAGTTAGGTAATCAAATTTAAGTATGTAAACCATCAATAAAAAAGTTGGGACCAAAATATGCGGTTTTAAAAAAGTTTCGTTAATACCGGTCTGTAAACAAAGTGCCTCTGTTTAAGAATTTTATTTAAACTAAAAATATGTAAATCATTTTTTGAAAAAATCGTTCCACGCATTTTTGAGAAATAAACTTTCCAAAAAAGTTCATTCTTTTGACAACTTATATTTTTGTTCTACTACATTTACTGAATTCAGTAATTGAATGATTTATGTGCTTACATTCAATTCTATTCCCCGAGGTTTTATATAAAATCAATGCAAAAATACTGCATTTTTATTACAGAAAACTTTATTTGCTGCATTTTTTTCTGATTTTTTTAGAACACATTTTACAAATAAAAAAATCAAAATTTGTGTCCAATTGACTGCAATAATTCTTTAAAAAAAAAACTGCAATCTGATAAAATTGGTTATTATTTTACTTTGTTTGGTTAGGATAAAGTTATAAAATAACCAAAACAAGAATATTTTTTTTTTATTAATTATAAGAACCATAACCTCAAAATTTGAATAAACCAAAAAATTGGTACACAAAAAATTGCTGCATTAATACATAGGTGAATAATAAAATTGTTCTGCTTTGTTTGTTACAAAGAACTGATGCAAAAATATTTGCCACATAAAGCACGTGCAAAAGTCAAGTCAAGTTATTTTTTTAAGAAAAAAAAAAAAAATATACAATATGATGATGTTGGGCCATGGGAGCAATCAAACCAGCAACAACCAACAACAGAAGAGAAGAGTATGGTAATGTTTTGTCTTTGAGTCTTTTGAAAAAAAAGAAAAAAAAAAACGATGAATAAATTAAATAAAAGTGATTGAAGGACGCACCAGCTCCAGCAGCAAATAAATAAATATTTGCGCGAGCCTGTCTTTGGTTGGTTTTTCTTTTTATTATGCTGCAAGAAATAAACGTGGAATAGCTATTATTTTTTTTTTTTATTGTTGTTGTAGCTGTTGTTATTGGTTTTTATTGTTTACTTTTGTATTAGAAGGAGCTACAATGATGGTTATTTTTATGAGGGGTACGATTTCTTTGAATTTTGTTATAGGAGGTGTAGAGATTTTGAAAAAGGGGATTTTGTGTTGTGAAGAAAAGTTGTTGCAGAAATTAATTGTTTTGAAGTCTTAATTTAGATAAATTAAAAAACCGAGGTTAAACATTCTTTTAAGACTAGAAAAAAATTCAGAAATCAATTGTCAAACGTTTACCTTGTCATAAGTCTAGATATTTTTAGGGTCTTTTTTTTTTTCTTTGAGGAAAGAAGTTGATCTAAAGAGAGAGAGACTGATTGCACTTCTGACATAAATATAAGACTTTTTTTCTTAATGGTTTTGAAGTAGGAACTAGAACTATTTTAAGTAACACCATTTTGGAACACAATTAAATCTCAGACTGAAAATTTTAAGTTGATTTTTTAACACTCAAGTGTTATATAGTATTTCAACAAAAATTTCAATGGTTCCCCTTGTCATTCAACCCTCTATCGTGGGAACAACTTTCGCTCTCATCATTTTTTCGAATGTTTTTCTTAGTCAAATAAAGACATCACCAAACAAAAAATACTACACTCCCATCTTTAATATCCATCATATGGAATTTATATCAATGAAAATAATTCATTGAGGTTGTCATTGAACGGACAATCATATGGTTAATCAAACAGACAAATTTAAAGGAGTTACCATATGTCAGCTAATCAGAATCACAGATATCAAAATAGTTATATGCAGAAGCATAGCACAAACAAATTTTTTTTAATGTTTATTAATAATAAACAAATAAAAAAAAAATTAACAAAAATATTTAACATGTGTTAAACTAATTCTCGGAATGCTGATTGAGTGAGACAATCAGTTGAATTGTTTTATTTCCTTGCTAAATTTAAATTTTTTTTTTTTTTCAATTAATTTAACAGATTCGCTAAACATTTCATCATATGGTATATTTTTTTTGTCAATATTTGGATGTATTTAAAATATAAAAAATAGTTTTATTTTTTTCAACAAGGAAGTACATTAAAGCGTTTAAGATTCTTTATCAGCAAAATTGTTATTGAAGAAGAGTCATCAAAACAATTTTGGAAAGTTCATATTTCGGCATTAAATGCAGTTAATTTTGTATTTTTACCTCGCTTAATGACTTCATGATGAATCCGAATCCGAAGTCAGAATTGATCTAGCACGTCACGTTTTTTAGATACTCAAGTTAGAAAATCTGAAAAACCCATTTTTTGCTGTTTTCTAAGAAATATTTTGGCATAATGTAATCTTTTTCAATTAAAATTGTTACAGTTCATGAAAGAACTTATTTTTTTCTTTCAAATTCAGTTTCAATCTTCTCAATATCTCTTTTCATCTACGAGATATCTTAATTCAAGTAAGTTTAGTAGGTTTGGCATATATTACCATAAAGAAACCGATCTCTAAAAATTAATATATCTTTCTCCCTAGAATGGACTTTAGTGTGCTGATTTTGAATCCGAACTCAAAAAATTTCGATCAGCTCTGGTTTTGAGATATAGTAGTTTTTTTTTAGATTTTCTAAAAAAAAAACTTGATTTTGTGATACTTTAATGCGAATATTTTAAAATCCTGACGTGATACAATTTTTTTGACTTTGGATTCTAACTCAACACATCAAAAACTATTAGAAAAATATACTTTTCTTTCTAGGAGAAACAAATCTGAAGCTTTACAAGGCAGTTTATCGAATGGTTTATTACAAATAAGATATTTCTACAGGGTGTCCCAAAAGTAATGGATCAAACGAAATATGCTGATAGGCCAACTTAATGGCTCTCAGAATTTGGTAACTTGTTCATCCCAAATCCTTACTGTTTTCGATTTAATGCAGTTTTTGTGAAATTTCGAAAAATTCCGACTTTGCATCAGTATTTTGCTTCCTCCGCTCATAATTGATTTTTGTTTTTTACAATTCTTCCATTAAAACGTTGGCTAATAATAGGAAATAATTAATTAATCAAAATATTTTTTATTTCATACGCCATTTTGCTGCAATTTAATTAACAGTTTCATGTTTTATAAAAACTCAATTTCTTACTTTTATTTCAGAGCAGCATTCCGAAAAAAAATTGTATGGTGTGATACTGGTTTATTATTTTAAAAACTTGCCGTGTTATTGCAGTTTTCTAAAATGTATAAACATTTCCAAAGTTGAAATTAGAGTTAAAGATATAACAATTTAAATGTAACAAAGCAGCGTTTTTCAGAGAAAAATAACAAACAAAGTCGAGACTTTTATTCAAAAAGAAATAAACAAACAACAGTCGAGAAAATGTGTTTATTTTTCTTTGTTATTTTTCTCTGAAAAGCCCTTTTTTTTTGCATTTAAATTGTAATATCTTTCGTTCTAATTTCAACTTTGGAAATGTTTATACATTTTAGAAAACTGCAATAACACGGCAAGTTTTTAAAATAATAAACCAGTATCACACCATACAATTTTTTTTCGGAATGCTGCTCTGAAATAAAAGTAAGAAATTGAGTTTTTATAAAACATGAAACTGTTAATTAATTTGCAGCAAAATGGCCTATGAAATAAAAAATATTTTGATTAATTAATTATTTCCTATTATTAGCCAACGTTTTAATGGAAGAATTATAAAAAACAAAAATCAATTATGAGCGGAGGAAGCAAAATACTGATGCAAAGTCGGAATTTTTCGAAATTTCACAAAAACTGCATTAAATCGAAAACAGTAAGGATTTGGGATGAACAAGTTACCAAATTCTGAGAGCCCTTAAGTTGGCCTATCAGCATATTTCGTTTGATCCATTACTTTTGGGACACCCTGTATATAGAAAAATAGTATATAAAATTACAAAACACGTAAAAATTTTGTTTATTGTATTTTATTATGGTTTTCTTTACATATTTGACTTTTTAAATATAATGGGCGTGGGTGTCAATCGATAGGTCATATTATGAGGAATAAGTCCTCCAAATTTGAGATCAATGCGACAAATAGTTTTAATTTTATACAAGTTCAAATGAATCTAAAAGGGTGATTTTTTAGAAACTACCCACATTTTTCAAAAATCATTTTTACAAAAATGGTACCTGATAGAATTTTTTTTAAACCAGATTTAGATTCAGGAAAGTCCAATCTTTCATAATATCAAAAAATTATTAGAGTCTTCAAGCGGTTAAAATAAATGAGCCAGTAAATCTTCAGTTGGTAAAAACCCATAAATGAAGACAATTTTTTTTTTGCAGCCAAATATTTTGAATTGAATAAATTAATAAATGCATTTAAAAATTTTTATAATAAATACAAAACTTGGAGATATTCAAAAATACAATTTGTGATGAGTCCTTCAAAAAATAAAACAAAAAAATCAGCAATCATTTAAAATTCAAAACTCTTGACTGCAGTCAAGTAACACTTGAAACATCAAAGAGTGAAAAATATTCAAAAATCAAAAAAAAAAAAAAAACTCAAAAGCCCGGATAATAATTTTTGAAAATAAAAAAATTATTAGCAGCATATGGGTGGTTGGAAATTGCCCACAAAAAAATTGGGGGAAAGGGGGTGGGTGGGCGAAAATGTGGGGTGGGTGTCAAAAATCATGGTTTTTTACGATTTATGTCAAAATTAGACGTGCTATCGAAAAAAGTCAAATGCAAAAGTTGTAGGCAGTATAAATGTCTACAACTTTTACTCAAACAATTTTTTTCTATAACCTCAAAAATATTGAAAAAAAATGCAAAAATACGATTTTTTTATTTTGTATTTTTATCTTTTACAAAAAAAGTTGGATTTTAACAAAACTTAGTTAAAAATTACTTTGTTATATTTTCTATCTATTAAAAATATTTTTTGAGCAAAAAGTGAATTTTTGGATTTTTGACGAATTTAATTTGAAAAAATAGCCTATTTTTCAATCAAAAAAGTTACCGAAAAAATTTTTGATTTTTGAAAACTTTGGAATGTAATTATTTAGCTTAAAACCGTTTTTTAAAGATTGTGTTTAAAAACTATACTTTTGCCTTAGAAAATATTGAGACAAATTGAAAAAGACAAAAAATCGGTTTTTAAGATAAATTTTTCCGTAAATAACAGTAATATTGGCGAGAAATAATTTTCCATAGAAACCAAATTATACTTTTCTAATGGTCATTGACGTTTTTAATTTGAATCAAGCACTAGAATAGCTCTTACGTGCAAAGTTTTTGAGATAATGAATTTTGAACGTCCAAAACACTATTTTTCTGATTTTTGGCATGATAATAAGTCAAAAACGTGATGTGATAGAATTTTTTTGACTTCGGATTCGAGCTCAGCGAACAAAAAACCATTAGAAAAATATACTTTGATTTCTATAAAAAAAAATGTTTGACTAGTGAAATCGAACAAGGCATTCGATTTTATTGCCCTGTTCGAAATAAAAAAATAGCCAAAATTAAGCAGTCAATAAAATTAAACTTAAGAATTCTTAAAAGTTGAAAAATTAAATTTTTTAAAAATTAATCATTGGTATTAGGGAAAAGTCAATCAAGTAAAATCGAAATTCTTTTTTTTTGATTTGGTACTCCGAAAAATCGATTCCTAGACACCTCTTAAATATACACACCAAATATGAGCTCTTTATATTTATAGGAAGGTCCTCCGCTTTGCAATTTTCCATTTTTACATCAAGCTTCTACTAAACAAAAATCATTTTTTTGTTAATAGATTTTTTAGCAAATTTCTTTTCATATTATTGTAGGAAATTGAACGCGCTACAAAAAAGTCTTTTAAACTTTTTGTCGTTTATCTAACCGTTTAATAAATATTTGAGGTCCAAAAATCGAAAAAATCTTTAAAAATTCGTTTTTTGTTCTTAATTTTGTAACAAATTGAAAAATTATAATAATCAAATGCGCAAGACTTATTCTTGTATTAAATTCATTGCTCCACAAAAAAAGTCTTGTTCACTTTTTTCACTAACCTAACCTTTCTAAAGATATTTGAGGTCAAAGTTAAAAGAAATTATAAAAACATTTTTTACTTTTGAAAATTTTCTAATTTACTGAAAGTTCATTATTATCAAGTTAGCAAGATGTATTCTTGTAGGGGCTTGAACGTTCTACAAAAAATTCCTTGGCATCAAATTGATTGCTTTGACCGTTTAGAAGTTTTTTGACTAAAGAAAATACGATCGAAAATTTTATTCTATATTGTAGAGTCTAGAACACTTAACTGCAGAAGCAAGTTTTCCCCAGCCAAAAAAAAAACAAGATGTTAAACCTAGTAATTAGTAGAGCTAAGTGCAGTCAAAAAAATTAAAGCAGACAAAAGATTAAAGAAGTCAAAAAATCTTGACCGCATATAGAAAAAACTGCCAAAACGTCAGAAACAGTCAAAAGCTGAAATGCAGTCAAAATATTTAAAAAAAACATTCAAAAGGAGTAAATATCGAAATAGCCAAAATCTTTGAGACTAAATCACAATAAAAAAATGACTGTAATTCCATGAATTGTTAACTAAATTCTTAAAGATTCCAAACTTGAAGTCAAAGTTAAATAACTTTCTTACTTAAATGACTGCTCCAACTCGAGTTATTATAAATTATAATGAAAAAGCTCCTTAGAGAACAATAAAACAAACAAAAAGAAACCGTGCATAATTTCTAAAGCTTCTATTCTTAGAATTTGTTTTTATTGTCGTTTTTTTTTTTTTTTTTTGATGAAAACAAAAAAAAAAATTGTATGTTAAATTTTCTAAACAAATCTCACGCACGACAAAAATAAGAAAGCAGAAGATAAAATAAAAACTGCAATTCATCTCTTCATTAATTTTTATTTTTACCATTGTTTAAGCTATTCTTGTACAATTCTTTCAAAAAAAAAAAATAATAAAAAATAAAATCACACACAAAAGATGATGATGATACTTCTTTATAGGACATATAAACTGGATAAAAAGTCTGCATTCACAGCAAGGTCACATTCATAATTATATGGAACAAACAAACAAACAAAAAAACAAGCAAACAAAAAACAAACAAATACACAAAACACCGTTTTTTTTTTTCGTATATCTCTTTATAGTTACCTATATTTTACTCCTCTTGGCCGTCCATCTGAGAGATAACAAACTAACTTGTGCATGAATGTTGTATATCTTTCATTGCCCTCATTTTTGAAAAAAAAAGATTCTCATAAAACAAAAAAAAAAAAGACAACAACATTAAATAAAGAAGGCGTATGCATGATGATGATAGCTCTTCTGCTGGCTGGCAAACAGGGGTTAGAAGAAGAAGACTTCTACTCTACTATATCGTCCGTCGGTCTTCTTGGTTCAAAATTGAAAAAGCTTTTTCGCCAAAAAAAAAAAAAAAAAAAACATAAATAAAAACTCCAATGTGTCCAGACTCATTGGAGCCATTGGTCTCGTTGTTTATGTCGTGTGTCGGGGAGAAGAGTCGTCGTCGGTCGTCCGTCGTTTGTAGTCTTCGTCGTTGTCGTTCACTCATCTTTTGCTCAAAGTTATTATGACAAATTGATAGCTTGTAATATTCCTCCTTCTTCCGACATTTTTGTTTCCCCCTTTTTGCCCCCCTTCAGTTTCCCGTTTTCTAATTCTGCTGATATTGCCTCCTGCTGGTTATAGGTGGCTGAATAGGAGAGGGGGTAGGTTATTCATAGTCAATCTGTATATGAACCGACCCCTTAGCATGTTTTGGCAACATCTCAACACCCTCTCTGACGTTTCTTTTTCTTTTCTTTTTTTTATTGGAACAGCATACATACAACAACGAAATTTATCATAGATGTGTGTTAGTTATTTTTACTTAATTTTTTTTTTTTTCTCCGCCGACTTTTATGCCCTCTGTGCGCCCTCTCTTATACCCTCATTTCATTTTTTGAGAAAAATTGAGTTAGGGTGTTATAGAGAAAAAGAGGCCCGCATTGTCACCACCACATAGCCGCCATTGCCAAGTCAAAAAGATATCATCCAAGAATGACTTGTGTATATAGTAGTCAGTCGTTGAGACCCAGAAAAGTAGGAAGTTATTTTTCCAGTGGTGATTAATGGTTTTATTTTTGTTGGATAGTTAAGATGCAGGCTTAGAATTTTTTTTTTTTTTATAAAAGAAGAGATGAATAGAATGAAGAATTAGGGCAAATATGTATATGTATAATGTACGCATTCATGCGAAGACCATTGAAGGAATCCGGGATGGGTCGCATGAATTTGCTGTTTTTTGTTTTACTAAGGAATGTTGTGATTCACAATATTTTTATGTAATTTTCCCCGGATAACTGCACTTTCTAAAAATTTAGTGGTTGACATAGTTATGTAGTTTGAAAACTCAAATAAAGAAATCACCTGAACCGATTTTTCTGAGTTAGTTGACTGAGATATGCCATTTACCCTCTTAATGCAACAATCCCCGGATAATGATGTCGACGAAAAATTAAGGGTTTCTCGCACTAATTGAAGTGATCTAACAAGCGAAATCACAATTATCAACTTTTTGAGTAAATTGTCTACTATGCACCATTTGGGTACCCATTTAATAGATTAATCCCCTTATTATTGCATCTGCCAAAATTTTCACAGAGTCTGACCGAATAAGACATAAAACCAAATTATATAACATATTATAACAGGTTCTTCTGTTTAAATTTATCTAAGATATATCGTTTACCCACTTAATATATAAATCCCCGGATAATTGCTCCGACCAAAAATTGATTATTCGAAGGAATTAGTTGAAGAACGCAACTAAAGTAGCTGATTATATGAGTCGACAAAAAACGAAACAACGTTTATGTTTAAGATATAGAAGTTCTTTTTTTTCTTTCATGGGGTACCCACTTGTTTAGGTCAACAAATTCAAGCATCTTTTACTAATAGAACACGAACTTTTGCTAAAAATATATTTTTGTTTCGAGCTCATCATCTGCATTTAACGATTTAGGTTTTAAGGGTACCCTAAAAAGGTTTTTCTGCTTTGTGAGTTCATCGAACAATTCTCTAAATGCGAACTATTAGTATGAATAGATAAGTCTTAGGCCTTTATCTCAAATTTGGTGAATTTTTCGATGTAGGGTACCCGCTTTCCAAAAGGGTTTTTTTTCCCTTCCAGTTGTAGTTGCGTTACCTAAGTAAGCAATTCAAGTACATATATCAGTTATTCATAAAACAAGAATTTTTAACAAAAACAAATTTCGTCTCGAATTTAGTTCATTTGACTTTTTAGGGTATCGAAATCCCAAAAGGGTTTTTCTACTTTGTGAGTTTATATAACAATTTTATTCATAAAACACGAATTTGTATTTATAACAAGAAGAGAGTTGAGATTTTATCTCAGGTTTAGTGGATTTGTCGATTTAGGGTACCCACTACTCACAAGGTGTTTTCTCTATCTTCATTCAAGGGTCTTTCTTTAAAAGAGATCAACAAATCAAGCCTATTTCATAAAAAAAATATTAATTATTTTGACTTTAGTTCAGTTCATTTGAAAATGAAGGGTAGGTACCCAATACCCGTAGGGTTCCCTTGCTGATATTTTTGGTACCCAAAATAGTCCAGATGGGTATATTATGTCAGTCGAAAGTGGGTAATGCAGGCAGCTGTTATTTATGAAACACGAAGTTTGTCTTAGATTTAAATGCTCAATTGACACTAGAACACGTGTATAGGAAGATATACCCCCACATGATGAATTACCCTATGTTACCCTAGTTTTCTTTTTATCAAAGACTAGTTTTATCGAGTCACTCGAAATGGCATCATGTTGTTTACTGTCTATTTTTGTATTCAACATTCTTTAAAAAGGTTGACCTAGAAAATTTATTTTCTTGAAAAATGAAATAGGGGAGTAGGGGGTAACTAAAATTTGAATGACATCGAAAATAATTTAAATAAAAAAATATTTTTTTCTTTTTTGTATTTTTTTGTTGAGAAAAAAAATGGAAAATATTGGAATGAGTTAAAGATTAGAAAGATGAGTGGGGTTTGGTCTCCATGTTTTCTTAAAAAAAAAAAAAACAAGATTTACGATGGTTTTAAAAAAGAAAACTTTTTTTTTGTATCCAGAAAAGAGAAACAACTGCAGCCTGTCTTTCTTCTTAACAGTTTCTCGGGTTTTTGGGTAATAATTTCCCGATTAGATATCGTGTTACGACATAAATTATCAAGAAAAAAAGAAAATTTCAGTAGAAAACAGGGGTAAAACTTGTGTGATGGGGGGCTTTATTCCAGATGAGCTACTACTACTACAACCGACACAACGACGACGACGGAGACGACTATAAGGGGAGACGGGCGGTAAATCAGCAGACGTAGCAAAAGTAAATGTGTCAGTAATAAATTATGATTTTTTTTTTCCTTCTTAAATTTTTTGGTACTGGCAAAAGAAGTTTTTTTTTTGTTGTAAAAGGAAGAGAAACCTGAGATAAAATGGTGGTGAAAGTAATCTCAAGGATTGAAGGAAAGAAAAAAAATTTGGTTAAGGTTCTTAATTTTTTTTCTTCATTCTTTTCTTTCTTCTTTTGCATTAGATAAATTAGTCAAATGGAGATTTTATTTGCAAAATTTGATAGAAAACAAAAAAAAAAAAGAAATATTATACAAGTTGGTATATTTCAAAACGAAAGGATCCTGTGAGTGAGTGTGGTTTATCCTGATGGAGAAAATATTTTTCTTTTTTTGTATTTTTGTGGGATGGGTCATCATATTGTCAGAACTTGGTATTATGTTAGAATTTCAAATGACCAGAATATTGTTGAGACAGAATAAATTAGGGAGATAAGGCACATCGCCAGAAGGAATTAAATTAATAGGAAATAATTCAATTTGTTATTTAGGTTTTCCTTTCCTTTCGTTATGTTTTTTTTTTTTTTTTCTGGGGCCCTGAAGGTGGGTCTATTTCTTTCTTGACATTGTTTTAAAATATTGTATATTTTTTCTTGATAAGATAAATAAGAAATAACATTAGCCTTAGGAGTTAGATAATCCCAAATAAAAACCACCATTTACCTATTGTCAAGAAAAGTTAATGATTCTACGTTTGAGCAAACTCCTGCTTAAAAAAAAAAAAAAAACAAGTTCTTCTAAGGAACGGTTTTGAAAAACTTTATTTTATTATGGGTTGAGTAGACTGTTGAACCTATTGATTAAAGATTGTGATCCAAGAAATTTCTTTAAATTTTCAGAAATTACAAAAATCCGGAGAAAAAAAATTATTTTTCTATAAAAATGTTGATATTTCTATCAAAAACAACTTTTAGAAGCCGAAACCATAGGCTATAGAGTAAAATGATTATCAACTTTAAAGTTAATAATAGTTTGATAAAAAAGATAATTGCTAGACTTGGAGGCAAGTCTGTTTCGAACGTTGAAATCGTTGATTTCGGTACTACATTTACATTTAAATATTGGTTTAACTGGTTCAGATTGTGTCGCCCTCTGTCAAAAAATTACTTTTAGACAGAACAAAAAATAAAACACAAATTCCTGTGATAACTAACCATCAAATTAATAATCACTTTACGAGAAATCTCAACCGTAGTTTTGAAGGCAACTCTGTTTCCAACGTTGTTGTTTTTTTAAAACTTCTTTTTCTTAAATATTCAACGTACAATATTTTATAAGGTGCTTAAGAAAGTCAGCAAAATACTAGAAATAGTAATCATTGAACATCCATTAATATTTTCAAAAACCATCATAACAAGTGTATTAGCAGTTGACACGGAAGTTCTGCAGTAATTTTGGACGAAAGAAAATCCATTTTCAAGATTGACAACTTTAGATTCAGTGGATTTTTTCTTTTACCTATTATTCTATTTGTTTAGCTGGAAATATATTACTGGAAGAAGAAGAATTCATTATTTATTTAATTATTTTTTTTTTTTTTTTTTAAATAAGGACATTCTCTGTCAAAAAAGTGATTTTGGAGAACAAAACCATTAAATATCAATTGCTTTGATTATCAACTATTAATTTAATAGTTGTTTGATAAAAAATATCACCACTAAATTTGGAGGCAAGCCTGTTTCCAAGTTTGAAAAAATACAAAAACTAATATTTTTATGAAAAATAACTTCTCTTTAACAATGGCGCCCTCTATCAACAAACTTCTCTTGGAAATAAAACCAATGCTTGCTATGATTTCATTTTAATAACAGTTTGTTTGAAAAGGTCGACGTAAATTTTGGAGGCAAACCTGTTTCCAAGATTGAAAACCTAGTTTTTGCTAGTTTAATAAACAACATTATACTTTTTTCCAAATAAACTACTTCGGCGCGGTGTTTTTTGAATGAATATTTATCAAACATTTTTTATGGCACCCTCTGTGGCACCTTCTGTCAACAAACAAACTCGATTGCTATGAATGTAAACCATCAAATTAATAATACTTTGCTATAAAAGTTTCACTGTAGTTTTGGAGGCAAGCCTGTTTCGAAATTTTGAAAACCTCCATTTTGCTATTATTTAGCTAACATTCAATTTTTCAATAGCATAAGAGTGAGACTATTATTTCAGAGAGATCTTTATCAAATACAAATTTTTTTAACTTAAAATGAAAATATTTTTAGATCGTGGCGTCCTCTGTTAACAAACAATTTTCTGAAATAAAAACCATTAAATATCGATTGCTATGACTGTTATCTGTAAATTTAATAACAGTTTGCTGAAAAAATGTCAATGTAATTTTGGAGGCAAGTCTGTTTCCAATGTTCGTTTTTATATAGTTTTTACTAATTTGATTGATCTTTAAGTCTATTCGAAAAAAAAAAGTTTTTAAAAAACATACCTAATAAATCTGCATTTTGAAGTAAAAGAAATATCCTGATGAACTCGGAACTTTCTGAATAAATGCATTGGTTCATCCAGAAATAAAATGCAGTACCTAATGTCATTTGCAAAACAAATATCCTTTCAATACCCTACCAACAGCATTGCGCCAATCCTGAATTTTCATTTTTTTTTTGTTGTTTAATGAAGTCCTTCAATAATAATGAATAAAACAAAGTTTATTTATATTAATGTTATCCTTCAATGATTACATTACCTTGTTTTAATTAAAAACAAATAAATTCATTTGCTCTATAGAAAGTGAGTGAAAGAGAGGGGGAAAGGGATGTCCTTAATTGAATTTCTTGTAAAATCTTTTATTATTTTTTGTTATTCTGATTGTGAATCGAATTTTATTTTAGCTTCAATGTCGGCATCCTGAAACAGAATTTATTGATTTCATTTTCTTATAGTCCTGGAAAATGTGTGTCCTTTTTTTTTTTTTTACTGTGTCAGTCATGATTTTTTGTCCATGTATAGAAGCTATACGTGTAGAAGAATATACTCCCCCAAATGAATATTAAATTTGACTCGAATCAAAGTAAATCGGGAGAGATTTTTTTTTGATTCTGTACAGAAAAAGATGTGAAAGAATAATAATAAAAAAAAAAAAAAAACAATACAAACGGCTCAGACGGAATTTTTTTTTTTTTCTTTTTTTTTTCTGGGATGTTTTTATCCTAGAAATCATTAAGACTATACACAATGGTTATGTTATACTCCCTCGAAATATATACAAAAATAAGGATACACGAGTTGGAAAGAAATGAAAAGAGGGCAATCTAAAAGTAAAGAGTAGAAATGTTGTTATGTAGGTTACCTATCTAATATCGAAAAAAAAAAAAATGGGCACACACACACACACATACGATATACGAAAATTAAAACGAAAACAAAAACAAGTAAAAAAAAAATAAAAACAAATGTCAACATATCACCATCATCATATCATGTTGATTATCCATTTCAATGTTTTTTTTTTTTTGTTCGACTGTGTTTGTGTGTGTGTGTCATGAGAGTGTGCCGAAAGTGGAATCATCAAATCCGACAGCCTGTGTGATGATGCTGATGCTGTCCCAGATTCCAGTAACCAATATTATATTCCCTTCGACTTCGACTCTCTCCCAGGATACACATTATACACACAGTCAGTCAAATGAAAATAGAAGAAAAAAAAACAGAAAATAAATTTATTTCCATTCGTATTCGTATGTTTGTGTTTTTTTCATGTTTATTTTACACACATGATAAGGGAATGAGTCGCAGTAGAATTCACTTTGATTTAATCCTTTTCCTTATCCTTGCCACATTATAAGATACAAAATACGGTACCGCATGTGATATGGGTGGGAGTGTAAAAAAAAAAAGGGTGACCCATTGTCCCCTTCAGCATATCTCTCTTTTCCGTCGTTGTCGGTCGTCGTTACGCTGCTGGCTGGTGTATAAGGATTTCTCCCATAGGAGTATAACGTAGTATAACTTGAAGGAAGAATGAGAAGAAAAAGAACCACCTCAATTTACATATCTACCCAGGATATGGTTTGGTTATCCTTATTTTCTTCGTGATTTTTTTTTTTGCGTTTTTTTTATTTTTTTTTTTTTTGTCTTATCTGGTTTATTGTTTAGACTTTTTTAGAGTGAGATTGACGTATAAGAGGATGTTAAGTGTTAGCCTGATTTGCGAAAAGATAACACGGATACTTTGTCACAAGCAGGCATCATCAAAAATATACACATACACACTCATTTCTGTACTCATATGTTCACATGTTCAGTTGATGTGTGTAGTGTAGCTGTAGATATGTTGTTAAATATTTAATATCCTGGTTTTTGTTTCATTATTTTGATATAAATCATTTAATGAACTTGAAATGTTACCAGAAGATTTATTTATTAAAATGTCTAATGATATGTTAGGTGGGGTATCGTACCTACTGAATGTGAAGAGGTTTTATTTTTTTTTTGTGTGATTTAAAAATTCATTCAGAAATGTTGATAATATATCTTCATTGAAATACTGTAGGTGTATGTTTTAAAGTATCTAACTGCTTTAATTCTTTATTTCATTTCGTTATTTCAAAACTTTTTGAAAGAAAATTTAAAGGAATACCTACTGAAAAATTTAAGTTCTGCAATAAACAGAAGACGTATACATTATGAACTTTGAATCGTAGTTAAAGTTCTTATATTTTTTTTTAAACGGGAAGAAAACACGATGAAACAAAAAAGCGACAAAAAAATCAATTGATTATAACTTTTTTGTGTTAATAGATAGATTAATGAAATTTATACTGTAGATAGGTAATAGAATAAACTATAATTGTACACAATTTCAATTAATTTCATGTTCAAAATCCTGAGATAACGGTGAAAAAAAAAAACAAGTTATATCTTTTGATTTAACGCATGCTGATAATATTACCTTTCATTTGATACATCACAAATAACGGTACATGCTCTACAAGTTACACAATCTTAAATTGAAAAAAACTTGACCAGCCACCTGGCTACCGTAATCTCAGTTTGAAATTTGGACATGGTTGGCTTTAAAAAATTCTTACTTTTTTTGTAGGCATCGTAGAAATATGATTGAAGCGTCATAGAAAAGGTTAAAAAAAAAAGCTTTTATATGGTATAAAATTTATTATAGGTTGTCATATACAAAAATGGATTTAAAGATGATGGAAGAAAAAAAAGATAGATTTTTACGATTTTTTTTTTTTTCAAGAAAAATGAGTTTTTAAGGTTTCACTTCTACCATTTGTGAATTGCACACATGATTTTTTTTTCTTGCATTGAAAATTTTTCAAGAATTCTTCCTTATCGTTACAATTATTTTAGAAACAGATAAAGAACTAAAACAAAATTTGGTAATATTGAAGCATGTGCAAATCTTAAAGAATACGTGAACACTTAATAATTATTGGGTATTACGATACGGTTAAGCGACTGAACGTCAGTATTGTGACGAAATTTAAGGCTATAAAATCTGTCGATTTGTTACCTTATTGGTAGAATTTGGAACAAAACTAAAAACTACATTCCAGAATATTAGATTTTGATATTTTGATCAAAAACAGGCCATTTAAAAATTTTAAAACCGCTCACAGATTTTGATTTTTTATTGTAGATAATGTTTCTGACAAACGTTCTGGAAAAAGGTCGAAATGGGGGTATGGTATCATCATGTACCAAACTGATAATAAATCTATGAAAATTTCGCTCTGCTGTAAAATTGTAAAATTCAGTCTTGGCTGTGTGAAAATGGACATCATTTGCTGAAAGTTCTAAAAAAATTTCAAATATACCTTCCTAGAAAAATTTTTTTTTCTGTAAGTGCCTATTTGGTGGACTCTTTTTAGCCCGTTTTTGACTGTTTTGAATTTAACTTAATTTAACTCTAAATTTAGAAAAATTAAAATTGATGTATTGAGATTTTTTGAAAATCTGCTCAATTTATACGGTCTCTCAAATTGTCTGCAAAACTTAGGGTCACAAATTTTTACTAGCTTAACGAAACCAAAAGTATTTTCTGTTATTATTGAATGATTTTTCTTTTTATAAATCCTGAATATACCAGTACCCATTTTTAATTGAGTGTTCAATTTTTAGAACCTTTTTTCTATTTCTGACATAATTCCCAGACAAAAGATTAGGCTTGTTATGCAGTTTTGTTTTTAAAAGCCTTTCAGTATGTTGTTGAGTAATTCTAATTAATTTTATTGTTCATGCATAGCTACCAAGTAAAAATAAACTTTTCAATTAGGTATACCCACCCAGACTTTTCTTTCAAATAAAATGTCCATAATACCTATCGAACATTATACATAATTGATTCATGAATTTATTTTTATCTTTAATCCACATTGAAAAAAAAAAATATTTCTCATTGTTATGGAATTATTATATTTTTTTGTAGGCCTACCTAAGAAAATTTAAAATTTTCTTTGAAAATCCCTATTTTTTTGAGAGAATTTTTCAACTCAAAAACAATTTTAAATCTTCTTCTACAAAGTTTTTTTGAACAAAAAAAAAAAAAACATTGTTTACACAAGTATTAAAATTTAAATAGAACAAAAATAGGTACGCATTTTCTATGCCACCATCATCATCATCGGCATCATTGAGCTTTCCAGAGAGTACAAAATTTTCTGTGTTTACATTCGCATAAAATAAACAAAACTTAAATATTCAAACATTGCCAATTGTTCTCGAGTCTTGAATTTTGCGTTGAAAATGCTAAAAAAAAAAAAAAAACAAAATTTAAACAAAAATTCTTTTGCAAATATACTTAATGTTATTTTCTACCTATAGAAAATGTATCTAGATACAATTTCCCTTTTATATACAGGGTGTCCCTTGATGAGATAAGAACATTTTGGAGGATGATTCTCAAGGAGCACACTTTAAACAACTGTTGTAACTAGGTCTTAAATAGAAATAAACTTAAACTAAAAAAATACATTTTTAATTCTAATCCATTTTTGACTAAAGCAAAAAAAACACCTGGTGCAGGTTTTCCCAAATATCATAAAATCCATAAGTTTTCTGGCAAACTTGTCAGCAACATTTTTGTTCATTATTGTTTTCTTAATAAGAATAAATTTATAAAACACTATGTTTATTATACATTTATCGAAGAAAATCGGCCTCAAAGTCAAAAATTATCATGGGTAAGAAAAAAATAGTTCCATTTAAAAATTAATATCTGAGCAATTAAAAAAGATATTAACATTATTTAAATGCAGGTACAAAGAATAGAATTTCTTCTAAAAATCAAAACAATAATGAAGTTTCTATCATAAGTATTAACGGAGTTATTAATATTAACATGAGAAAAGGCATACCAAAAGTAAGCGTTTTCTTAAATCATCGCTAAAGGGTATCAACTTTGCAGATAAAGAGTTACTGTAGAACAATTTTTTTCTTAGAATATACCCAAGAATCATCCCCCAAAATGTTCTTATCTCATTACGGGACACCCTGTATACATTATACTAAAAATGCCTATCCTATTTTCTCTACCATATACAGATAAAGATAGGGTAGATTTACGCATACTAATTGTTTGCGTTTTTTCACCTTTCATCGTCCGAAATGTGTAATACCTACCTACTTCGCATAGGTAAGGTAAATATATACCTACTTAGGAACAAATAAATTGGCTAAATCAACGTTTAAATACTAAATACTCCCATTAAATGTGTTTAGGTATGTGTGCGTGTAGGTACCCTATACAACTCTGCGTGCATCCAATTAACAATGATTCTCGAAGTTGAGATCACCTTCTGAGCAAATAGCGTGCTAATTATCTTTCACATGAAACAAAAAAAAAAAAACGATACAAAAACCAACAAAAAACCGTTGTATCTTTTAGGCTTATATGTATCATAATTTAGCGTGTGCACTATAGTAGGTAAGATACTTTACTTTTTTCCTTTGGCAAACATCCTTCTTTCTCATAATAATAATAAGAAAATAAGATACAAGATACTTATCGGAATATGTAAAGCTGCGTAGCGTGCATGATGGCGTGCTATTTCGCTGCTTAATTTGTGTATCCGCACAAGATTCCATCCACATTAACCTCAACCCTAGCCCGTTTTCGACCCTCCTCTTCTCTTGAACATTATTATTTCCTTCTCTCCTGGAATAGATATAAATTCATCTGTTGATGGATAGCTTGGCATGTTAGATGGAAATTCTTTCTATTCATGCCTCTCATATCTTTTGTAGCTTTGTATAGATTAGATACGCAAAGAGAAAGAGAGAATTTAAGAGTGTTGGTATAAAAAATCTTAGAAACATTGTTGGGCCAAATTGTTATCTTTATTCATCCTAAGAATTTCTTTCTGATTCATTACTGAAACTGAATTCCAGTTTATCTATCAAACAAACACAACCCTTATAGACGAGACTTGTGAATAACTCTCTTAGAGCTAAAATATAAAATAGCAACGATTCAAGTATGATGATGATGGTGATGTGATATGGTGACCTCTAATTTTTGAAATTTTTTCCTTATCTTATAGCAAAAATGTTTTATAACAAAAAAAACAACTTTTACAACTTGTACCTAAACCCTACTTGATGGTTGTTTTTGTTGGAGGAAGTTTGTTCTCATTAATAACCAACAAACTTACATACAAGAAAATTTTATCAAACCAAATAACTTTGAAAAGTTTTAAAATATTGATAAATTATTATTATTTGTTTATTTTTTTGGGGGGATTTCTCAAAAGTAGATATCAGTACTTTTTTTGTATGAAAATGATTAATTGGTATTTATGATAAATATTTTTGTGTGATATAGTTTAATTATTTTTATTGCAAATTTGTGTAAATTTGATATTTTTTTATTGTTTTTTTGATTAAGTATTGGGGTTTGACAGTATTTTTATTGCGATGACAAGTTTTTTTTCGTCTGCTGAATTGGAATCGGAACTATGGAATTTTTAAAGTTTTATAACTTTTTAACTAAACAAAAAATATATCGTTTACCTATACATTTTTTGGAAAAAAAAAAAATTGGAACACTTTAGTAATAGAAATAAATTTAATCAGTTTATATATGGTATTTCCATTGTAACGGGTGTGACACAGTAACTTCTTAATTTTGTATTCCTGGTTTGTGTACTATTCACTTAATAATAATATATTTTAAAAATTACATTTTGTCAACCTATCCTGCAACGCCACAATCTCTTAATAATAGGTGTAACGGGTGTGACATTAGATAAACGTCATTTAGTTTGCTTCAGTGACTTTTGGAAGCAATAATCGTTGATACTAGGCATATATCTGAAGGAAATTGTATGAAAAACTGTGTTTTTATTACAATTTAAATATGTTACGGGTGTGACATTATATGAAAAATTAAACCAATTCATAGAATTAATAAATAAACATTAACAAAAATTTCAAAATTTAAATATGTATCTACTATTTGCACAGCATCAGAATACAGTAAAACCCGCTTAAGAGAAAACCCCACTTATCTGAAACAGTTTTCTGATCTCCAATTTTTTTTTTTTTTTTGTTCAATTAAACTTGGTTCGTTGCAGTGAAAACCCCGCTTAAGTCAAAGAGGAACTTTGAAATTTTGCCGTTTCTCTAAAGCGGGTTTTACTGTAATTGACTCAAGATTTTGTTATTAGTAGTTGATTTTCTATAAGTAATTAAGATTTGTATAAAAGTTTTACTTTTGGTAAATTTGTAAATACTGTACTTGGTCTTGAAAGCAAAATATTTATTTATAACTTTTTGTTCTTTTGGGCCCAGAGTTACTTTCATGTAACATATTTTTAAAAATTCGTAAAAATATATTCCATTAAATAATTTTTTAGGTTTCGATGGCTTAATTGAAAGATAATAATGCCTAGTTACTTGATTATTACAAAAATTTAGTCAAATATAATACTTTTAATTTTTTTTTTTTGTTAAAAGGGACAGAAATTCACATTTTTTTTTTTTGCAATTTTTTTGTTTTTTATAAAATTTATGGTCATAATTTTGAAAAAAATGTTAATCCAGAAAGTGTTTTGTTTTTTTGGCTTAGAAGAAGTGGCATACATTATTTTTCTGACTTTTTTTGGTGGTCATAGGCATGAGAGTAACACATTAGTTTTGTTAGTTATTATTTTGGAAAATAACTTTTTGCTATTCATGTTTCTTAGTTGTGATGTTTTTGAAACGAAAATAATATTGAAAAAACATTTAAGAGAATGGGATTTTCTATAAAAATAAACAAAAATATTTACTGTACTACCAATAACGGCCGAAAAAAACGCACGCAGAGGGCTATATTTTTTAGAACTTTTTGATTTTAGAATACTCAAGTTATACCAACTTTTTAAAATAAAATAACAAAAATTCTCCTTTGCTATTTTTGTAGATATTTTCGATTCATGTCTAATTTTACTGGACTACTTCAATTCTAATTAGTTCGACTTTAATTAGCTGCCTCATAATGACTATGGATATCTTGTATAAAAGTTAAGTTCTAAAGCCACTCGATTCACAATATTCTTGTCAATTTTTTATCATTTCTTTTTCATTTTATGACAAGCAAAAAAAAAAAATAAAAATCCCATCTTCTTTTATTCTTATTATTTTACTCTGGCCGTATGAATATAGGTTAAGTAAGTCAATGATTAATTGCGCATAGTTGAGTCGAAATGATTAATGATCGTGAAGAGGGACTATAAGGATGTTGTTGTTGTTGTTACTTAGATCGTTATGAAGGGCTTTGTGTCATTTTATCTTTTCAAGTCATTTTCTTTAACTCAATTGAAAAAAATAAAATAAAATATATCTACTCGTATATACACCTGAACAATAATAAAAATAAAAAAAAATAAAAACCATAAAGCCAACAATTGTGAAGAAAATGAGATGAGACTATTTACAACATAAAAATATAAACTCAAAAAAAAAAAAAAAATGACAAAAGATGACGAAGGACCTGCAAATCGTATCCATCATAATAAACGATGGCATATTTTTTTTTTATTGTTATTCTTTCTTTACCTGCGATTCTATATAAGTCATATCTCAGTTAGAAAAGAAAAACCTACTTCATGGTTATTTTTTTTACACAAGGAAACCTATAAAAAAGGAAGAATCTAAATTAAGGGCATTAAACTTTTGTATAAGAAGACAAGAAAATATACTGGTGGTTTTGGTTTTTAAGGTGAATTGTAGGTTGGTTGCTAGAATTACATGTTGTAAAAGGAAAGGAAATTTTATTGATAATCAAGAGAGTTTAGTTGAGTTAATTTAAGGACATACAAATTGAGTCACTTAATTCATCAATCGAAACTAAAATGTAAGACTCTTCAATAAGACTTTTTTAGAGAAAAAATGCTTCTATTGGACATGTTTTGAACACAAATTTTAAGGATCATAAATAAAGAACGGTTATTTGAAAAAATATTTCCAAGAAGTGAAGATTAAGAAAGGTTATAATGTTTATTAAATTAAAGATATTTTTATTTAAAACTACAATATCCTTCTAAATTCAACATTTTGTTTAAAGAAAAATTAGAGTAATTTTTGTTATATTTTTAAGTTGAAACTCTTTGAGAGTTAGTAGGTAACCTACACATTTACAGACGCATGAAACCAAAATAAGATGAGTTTATATTTAACTATTTTTTTAAGCAAAAACTCAGGGTAGGTATTTTAGAAGAAGAATTAATTTCAATAAAATACTTTTCTAATTTAATAATATTCTGCAGACATGAATGTGCTCTTTCGAGACACCTGATTTATCCTGAAATTGTATTTTTATAATTATTTTTATATAAATTCTGAATTTATTTTCTTAATGTTATGTTTTAATATTTCACAGAATTGTAGGTTATCTTTCAAGAATTTATTTATAAGAGACACAAATTCAAATAGAACTGTTATTTCTTCGAATATGTAGGTACTTTCTTCTACTGAAAAAAAAATGTTTGCAAATTATTAAAATTTGTTTGTTCTTTTAACATTGAAGGACTTCAATATTAGCTGTTCTTGAAACAGCTATATTTAAAAGCAGGAACATTGTCAGCTTCAATCAGAAGTTTAAAAAAATCTAATTACTTGATGGAATATATTTTACCACAAATCGACACACATATTTGTATACCTATTTTGAATATACATTTTTTAAGATGACATAAAAATTTAGATTTTATTCCTCTTTTTCCCAAAAAAAAAAAAAAGGATTCCGGGAACGCTTTTATATTGCAACTAGATTGGCATCACTATTAATATTAAACCAATTTATGTCACTATAACGTTGAACAGAAATAACAAAAAGGTTATTTAAGTCAAGGGAAAAAAGTTGTAAATTTTATTCCAACTTTCAATTTGAGTGAAAACAAAAAAAAAAAATCACTTCCAATTTGGGCTCTGAAAACAGTTAAAAATTCAAAATTTTTTTTTTCGTACCTTGCTATATTATTTTCATTTTATTTGATCCAAAAATCATTTCGTGAACACTTCCATAGTCCAAAACAGGAAATTTAAGTGGCCAGTAAAATCCATTCACTTTATAAATTATTTCATGCAAATTTGAACTGAACACTACTTTGCAATACCTACTCAAATTTATAAGGATTCTCAAAATCTTCACAGTAAAATGTGAAAAACAAAATTGTATTTAATTTAATTTTGGCAAAGCAATTTCTGAAGACAATGGTACCATATAAAATAGGTACCTATTTTGTATAATTTATTTTCAGCTTCATGACAAAAATTTTAAGTTATTGTCAATTTTGTATACTCATATCAAAAGAGTAGATAACAGTAGCTTTACGTCATTTCGGGAACGCTTTAGATTTTAGTATTATTATTTTAGTTCCTTCTGTCATGAAAAACATTCAAAACATAAAGCATCATCTGAAAAATATTTTATATGACAATGGAAACATAAAAAAAAATTTAATGCCATAGGTACATAATGTTCATAATTTCATTCCGGGAACGTTTTGTTGGCTTAATAAAAATGAAATGCACTACATGACCACAAAACAAGGATACGTTTGTACTTGCTCTTATGGTAAAAATTTTAATTTACTATTGTAGGTATAAGAAATTTTATCAAGGGGCACGGTAGTGCCCAGCCAAGTTCTCTAGCAACTTTGGCACTACACCCTTATTTACAGGAAACAACTCAGGCCATTTTCGACCCCCCTCTAACTTCCACACCAAAGATACTAGAAATTTCAAACTCGCTTCATTTGTTAAGCTAGTCAAAACAAAACTCCTCACAAAATTTCAGCTTGCTACGATGAGTAGTTTCTGAGATATAGGGCTTCGAAAATCTCAAAAACCGTAACTGACTGACTGACTGACTGACTGACTGACTGACTGATTCACTCACTGACAGATCATCAAAATTATGGAGAACTTCCCGTTATCGTAGAAACTTGAAATTTTACACGGTGATAGGACTTGTGGTGTATACAATTTTCGTATTCGTATCAATATTCGTATCAGTATTCGTATCAATAAAATTTTGATTGTTTACTTGGCAATTTTTGAAATAACTTTAAAAATCGGTAATTAAAAGAAAAATTGTCAAGAGAACAATCAAAATTTTATTGATACGAAATTGAACCCAAACTTTAGAACTTGGTACACTTTTACATCTCAGTACTTTTTGTGCCAGCATAATTTCAACATAGGAGAACTTGGCTCCTTTTTTAACAGTAATGTTTTTGTTGTGATAAAATTTACGAAAACAACTTTTTATACCTATGGATTCAATCTCCAAAATAAGGATGCATGGCATTTAGTTTATTTTATTACAAAAAGTCTTGTTTCGAAAACAGTTTGAGGGGTTAAAAAAAAGGTATTGTAGAATTAAAAAAAAAAAAATTTAATTTTTTTTTTAAATAATTAAACTCTAACAAATTTTAAAGCTACCAATACTTTATCACAAAAATAATAAATAAAAGTAAGTTCAAAAACTTCCTAAAAACTTTTTAGAGCTTGATATTTCATTGGTAGGTAGTAGGTTCTTCGTTTTTGAACTTATATTTTTTTGAACGGCCATCAGCAGGGTTTATTGGAATTTTATTTTTAACCACAAACGGTGTAGGTAAAAAAACAGGTCCTACCTACATTATGTAATAAAAATATAGGTACAATGTTTTATTTTCTGATTTCAAATTTTTTGAAACTTTTTCTTTCGAAAACAACTAGTCAACGATTTTCTTGAGACCTGTCTTTAAGGTCCAATAAATAAAATGATTTATGCTAAATTATTTGGAAACAGACTTTTTTGTTGTGTTTTAATGATTTTTGTGTTCTATACCTATTTTTATCTGATTTTTTCAAAATCTGTTTGAATTAACTCGATACTTTTCACTTTTTTAGTTGTTTTTTTTTTTTAGGTAAAGTAGCTACTACCTAATGTTCTTTTTCTCTTTATAACGAAACTCAAAATATTCTATCTTATACACTTAAAATACAGGGTGTCCCACAGTCACCGCCCCAAATGAAAACCATGGATTCCTGAGGTCATTTGAAGTCGAAAAACTTAAGAGGTAATTTTCTCGTTTTCGTCCCGTTTTCGAGTTACCACGGTTTTTATGATTTTTTCTCTCTTGTCCTTTAACTGGCCTTATCTTTGCCAAACTAAGTTTGATTTGAAAGATTTTTTTTACAACCAATCAAGAATTTATTACAGTTTAAGTTTGTCTCAAAACTTTTTTTTCTGCGGACAACCGTTTTTTAAATTTTTTTCTGAGGTTTATCTATTTGTTCTTTTCTTAATCACAATAGCTCAGAAAAAGTTTTTAATTCATTTAAATCAATTTTTTAATTTAAAAATTATTTTTTTTTTAATTCACTCAGTTCGTTTATTTTTTTTTTAATTACTTTCAGTAGCCTTTTTTATGAAATAAAACTTATTTTTTTTATGAAAATAAACTGGGCTTTAAGAAAAAGGACAAAAAATTAATACTCATTAACGTGTTTTTTTGACTTAAATGATATGAAAGTGTAAAAAACAACTTAAAAAACGAAGAAAATTGTGTTTGATGCAAAATTGTGGAAAAACGGTTGTCCGCAGAAAAAAAAATTTGCGACAAACTTAAACTGTAATAAATTCTTGATTGGTTGTAAAAAAAATCTTTCAAATCAAACTTAGTTTGGCAAAGATAAGGCCAGTTAAAGGACAAGAGAGAAAAAATCATAAAAACCGTGGTAACTCGAAAACGGGACGAAAACGAGAAAATTACCTCTTAAGTTTTTCGACTTCAAATGACCTCAGGAATCCATGGTTTTCATTTGGGGCGGTGACTGTGGGACACCCTGTATATCTACCTATTAGGTATCCCTTTCTTTTTATTTATTTTGTTTAAATATAAATTTATTACTAATTGGATAATTCGATTTGAAAACATAATAAAACTAAACTCACCTGTTGCCATTGATCCTCGATCGATGGTTGTGATGAAAAATATCCAGTATTGCAAATATCCTGCAATTCACGAAAGATGTTCCCACTCGGTAGTATATCCATATTGAATGATGTTTTTAATTTAATTTACAAGAAGAAAATTATTGTTTAATTTTTTAAATTTCACTTTTATTTTTAATTTTTTGTTTGTTGTTATTGATGTTTTTTTTATAACTTTTTTTGTTAAGCGATTTAATAATTTTTTTTTACACTTTATTTTATTTCTATTTTCACTTAATTATATTTTTCTTTATTATATTTTTATTTTCACTAAAAACATTCACTTTTATAGCTTTTTATTGGTGTATAGGTATATTTTTTATTTTTTTTATTTTAATTGGGTTTTATACGTAGTTTACACAATTTTTTTTTTTTGTTTTCACTAGTTTTATTTCTTTTAATTTATTTAATTTTATATAAGTTTAGTATAATATTCCGCTGTAATGAAAATTTAAAAAACAAATTAGCATTTAAAAAACAAAATTTTCTAAGGGGATTTTTTTTTTTTTTTTTTGAGAAAACGCACAAAACTATTTAATTTTGAAAATAAAATACTACGTCTTTTTGAAAAAAAAAAAAAAAAAAAATACAAAATTTGTTGCTATTCCATGCCGCAAACAATTTTGTTCAATTAGGTAATTGAGTTAACAGAAACAAACGAAATAATTAAAAAAAAAAAATCAAGCAAAAAAGATACAAAAAATTACCCAAGTGTATTTAAAACGATATCAAACGCGTTTTTCTTTTTTCTACAAAAATCCATTAGATACTTCTAAGAAAAAAAAAAATAAAAAAAATTATATACAGATTCGTATCTTTTTTTTTTTTTTGGTTACTTATGGGTTTTTATGCTCGAAGAATGAAAAAAAAAATAATACCTAAAAGCAACTTGTCTATACGCAACAGACAGCTCTATGAGATAAATTTCCTTTTTTTTTATATCGAATAGAAACCTATCGATAATTTGTGCCTTTTTTTCTTGATAAATTTTCAATTTAGGGTGAATATTCTACAAAAATAAATACTAAAAAAGTTTTTCAAACAAAAACAGACGCGAAAAAGCAAAAAAAAAATTAAAAAAAAAAAAATTCTTAAATGGCGCCCAACAGAGAATTAAAAAAAAAAAAATAATTTGTGTCTCTTTTCTAATAGGTTAAGGTTGTTGAATAGGAAATTCGTATTATTATTACCCCTAAAGTGTTTGGAAATTCACTTGTTCTCGATCAGTACGACGAAGAAATCCGCGGCGGTTTTAGAAAAAGAAGAAAAACAGGAACCAGGAAGGAGGGTTAAAAAAAAAAACAAATGGAAACACACACAAAAATCAGGATAAATTCAAATTAATAATGCCATCAGACTGTGTTTGGTGGGCATCAGACAAAAAACACTTTTCCTCCACTTTAGGAATTGAGATTTATCAAACAACACAAAACACATTCAGAGCCAAAAACAATATGATGGAGCTCGATAGAGAGATACCGGTGTATATTTTTTTTTTTTTTTTTTTTTTTTTTTTTTTGAGTTTTATGGATCGGCTTTTAGATACGACACGAGAATTGGTATCTATTGGATAGAGGAGATATTTGTTATTGGTTTATTTTTTTCAGCTCGTTTTTTGTTTATTTTCTACTATATGAAATAGTTTTTACTTCTTTGTTTTGTTCCTTATTGAGTTTTTCTTTTTTATTAGAAAATGAAAATGTATGGCTTTCCATTTAGCTAGCTTGGCAATTTGATGATGCTCTTCTCTCCTAGCTCTCAACTCAAGGGACAGGTTTCATCGTTTTTCATCGAAACAAACATTCAAAATACACACAAATACAGACATAGTACAGACAAGTGAATTGGGAGTTTTTCGTTACTATTTTTTTTTGAAAAAGGGCACTCAACTGTAAAAACACGAATCAGGGAAATGTCCAGTATACGAGCGACAACGACGTTAGTAGAGTGACCAGCTTAAAAAAAAAGGGGGATCACAAAACACAAGGAAACGAAACAAAGCGCAAAGGGAGAGAACGAAGAAGAACCAGAAAACACCGAGAGCAAACAAATAAAAAAAAAAAAAAAAACACAAAAAAAAAGTTGTTTTTTTTATCTGTTAGATTGCACACGCACTGTTCACTCTACTGTGGGCTGAAAAAGGGGCTTGTATCTGCGTTACCTTTTCCTTTAATTTTTTTCTGTATAATTTCAAATTCACTTGTTTACTTTTTTTTGTTGTTGTTGTTAAGTCCAATTGGACAAACCATAAACTGTTAACCGAAGCAGTTTTTTGTTTTTTTCCTCAATTCACACGAATTTCACCGAAATTTTTCGTTTTTTTGTTGAAAAATCCACTTGCGACAAAAGTGGATGTGAATTATATTTTTAGAAATCAATACAAATTTGACCGTAAAGAGTGATTTTGATGTTATCTTGTTCTATGATTTAAAGACAAATTATTATTATTATCTCTGCAGAGAATAATTGGAAAAAATGCAGTTTTAGAGATGACATTTAAACAGAGATATACACACACACAAAACGCAGACACGATTATGTTGCATAGCAGCCGGCATAAACAAGACTAATCGGCGAGATACGGTAACACTTCGGCCAAACGGTATCCGTTTAGTTTTTTGTATATGCGATGACGAGGTGTTTCAATTCTCATTTTGTTTCACTGTCTTTTGGTGTGTGTGTTTGATAGTGAATTAATAGAAGAGTGAAAGAGTAAGAAGATGCGAGAAGAGAGTTTCGAACTACTCACACTTATTTGATGTGTTTGCTTACGATATAAGTTATATGGAAGATCGTAAGAAGTTTACTCACTCAGAGAGAGAGAATTGTGTTTCAAATTTATTATTTGTGTGTGTGTGTGTTTGTGTTTTGTTAAAATTTAAATGCTATAATGCGAGAGAGGAATCAACGAACTGTATTGTTTGCCGGGTTTTTGTTTCTGTTTTGTGTGTGATTTTGTGACGCAGTCGTTTGTTTTGTTTCAATTTCATAATGTTACTCAACCTGTGCAGACTGGAAATGGAATATGTTGGTGGTGGATTTTGTTACAAAGTGTATTTTTTGTTTGTGGTAGAAAAACAAAAGAGGGGAAATATTTTATATTTTATACGAGCTTACGGTATTAGTTAAATGATATGGCGGCAAAATGGTAATGGCTGCGTTGTGTGGTGAATTTTATTTATTTTTTTTTTTTGTATGCAGAAAAAAAAAGATATTAGAAAATTTTATGTGTATGGATATGGAGTTTTTTTTTTGCAGGGTTTTTTTCTTCATTTCACTTGTCGTTTTAGTTCAAGTGCTTTTGATTTTTAATGCAAATGGGAAACTACGAGTATGGTTGTAATTTGTATATTAAATTAATAGGGCATCAGAAATCAAATGGGTAGATAGCTATTGAAATTTTCTAGAGGCATTCAATTTTATTTGGTTGGTGTAGGTACCTATTTAACTATTTTATTAATGGGGTGAAAATGGAAAAAAAAATTTACAATGGCGGCCAACTGAAAACTAAAATTATTTTTTGCGGTCATAGATATTTTATTTCATTGGCAAAACAATTTATCTACTAGGTATTTTCTAGATTTGTATGAGAAATACTGGGACAAAATAAAAGTAACTGGCTGAAATAAATGATACACGTACATTATTCCAATGTGACACTCAACATACTTTATTCCAAAACGAACATTTTACATAATTTTCTACTCATCTTTGTAACAAATAGGTAGGTTTTACTGACAAAAGAGCACTGAAGTATTTTTTCTATGTAAAGATATTGAAAGAATTCACAATAAGCTATTATGTACCTACATCATAACTAGCAAAAATTCTTAAACGGTTTTTCAAACATGTTTTTCCACAAAGAAAGTAATTTGTCATTAAATTGCACGCCCGTTTCAATGATTTTAGAGATGGTGTGAACAAGCTGCATATCTATGTGATATCTGATAAATTCGTTGATTATAGGTGCCCGGACACTTTAAGGTTGATTTAGACTATCAAAAGAAAAATATTTAATTAAATGGGCCAAAATAGGCATCAAAAGCCTACTTAGGGAAGTGAATTTTGAAAAAAAAAATATGAAATTTTGTATTAATATATTCAAACTTGTAAATGTAAATAATGTTAATTTTATAACTCAATATAGTTCTTCTACTAATTTGTACTAAATATTTCTTCAAGAAAAATGAAATTCAACCAAAGGGACAATTTTTTAGGCACTAAATAGAATTTTGGCCCAAATAAGAGAAAATATCTTTTATTATATTACAAAAAACTAAATAAAATGATGAAAAATTTATGAAAATCGCTCTTTGCGGACATGAGATTTTTCTAGACTTTTGAAATAAAGTATAGAATGCCAAAACGAAGGTATTGAGCAAAGCATTCATTCCGAGGTTTATCCCTTTTTTCACCTTATTTTAATGCACTAAAAGCAAATTTCTGATAATGTAAAAAATACATAAATTCTGTTTTTATAATTAATAATCATTTTTAACAAAAAAAAAAAACAAAACCGACTTCCATTGATCAAAACTGGGTTTTATGTTTTTTATAGTTTCTATGGCAATAACTGAACGAAATTAAAATGGGACCAAACTGTAGGCTCCAGCTTTCCAATACAAAAAGAATTATCAAAATTGGTTCACTCAGTACAAAGTTATGAGGTAACAAACACAAAAAAAAAACTACAGACGAATTGAATACCTCCTCCTTTTTGGAAGTCGGTAAAAAAAGAAAACCGACTTTCATTGCTTAAACTGGGTTTTATGGTTTTTCTAAGTGCCAGTTGTATAAACGTGGATCAGCCTTGGTTCAGGAATTTAACCCACCGATTTCGGTGGATTAGCTGCGGGTCAACTTCTGTTCAACCATTATTGTGGCTATTTCTACTTTATATGAACCTTAAACCAGTGATAAACTTCAGTCTTGCTACCGATTTCAGAAGATAAAAGTTGCTGATCCACGGATTAAATATTTGTACAACTGGCCCTAATAGTTCCTATGGTCAGGACTGAACGAAATTGAAATGGGACCAAATTGCAGCCAATATCCAATACAAAAAGAATTATCAAAATTGGTTCACTCAGTACAAAGTTATGAGGTAACAAACAAAAAAAAAAAAAAAAAACTACAGACAAATTGAATACCTCCTCCTTTTTGGAAGTCGGTAAATAAAACACTGTTTTTAATGGTTTCGATTTTTAGAAAAAAAAAATTTGAAAATCGTTAGAACCATTTTTTTTTTTCAAAAATAATTTTTTATTTTCTAGCATTTTTCAAAAAAAAACGTTGGCAGGTGTATCATTTTGAAGAAATAATTAATTTACACTTAAAAACTTAGTTTCGAAACATTTCTCTAACCGGTTTTCAAAAATTGTTTTTTTTTTTTTTTCATAAAAAAAGTTTGAAAATATTTTTAAAAATCCAAAAATGTGTTTTTAAAAATTTTCTAAAATTTTAATAGGTATAAACGGTTATTTTAACGCTTTTGTATAAAAAATTTCGTTATTTTTTTGCATTCTCCATTATCGTAATGTCATGTCTGATTGTTATCTCGATTTCGATTTTTTTGCCGAATCCTAAACTTGCCCTCTATAGTAGGTACCTACCTATCGCAAGTAAAAACTGATAATTGAAAAAGTGGTAGAATTTGCTTAATTTTTGTGTTAAATTTGACTTTATTTTTAGCAAGAATTCCTTAATTTAAATCCACAAGAATTCTCGATACATAAATAAGAATTTGTGTTCCACACAAAGAAATTTGTATTGTTCATTGATTCTGAAGAAAAGACTCTGATGACTTCTGGTCTTCTGTGCTATTTGTTATTACCTATTAGTCAAGCAACACGCATCATCATGACCAGCAATATTCAACATGACTGTTTCAACCACCACATTGGTAGGTTAGGTACTTCCATCTAAAATTTAACTTTATAATGATGATTAAGTTCATCAGATGCTAGTTAATTTGATTTCATAGATAAAAATGTGATTAATCATAATTTCGAGGGAATTTACAATTATTTCCAACTTTTACTTTCAGTTAAAAAAAATTACATTTATAGGGAAACACTCTCGTTGGCTGCATGTACGTATAATTAATAGGTCTATTTAAAAATGAAAAAAAAAAAAAAAAAAAAAAAATGAAACTTCCCAAGATCTTAATTTAGATAAAAAGTCATCAACAAGTCACATACAAATTTTTGTTTCGAACTAAGGTACGCAGAAATAATAATGTTGTCTATATGATCATCACACGTCCCACATCCAATAAAATATTTATTCAAAGTTAGTAAACCTCCATTAGGGTGGGTAAAAAAAATCGAAATTTTTTTTGGATTTTGTACTCCAAAAAGTCGATTACTAGAGCTCCTTATATTAATGGGAAGGTCCTCCGATTCGCAATTTTCCATTTTTACATCAATCTTCTACAAAAAAAAAATAATTTTTTTATAAATCGAATTTTTATCAAATTTCTTTACAATATTCTTGTAGGGAATTGAACGTTCTACAAAAAAGACCTTAAACACTTTTTTCATTTATCAAACCGTTAAATAGATATTTGAGGTCAAAAATCGAGAAAATCTTTAAAAATTCGTTTTTTGTTCTTAATTTTTGTAACAAATTGAAAATATATAATAATAATCGCAAGACATATTCTTATAGGAAATAGATTGTTCCACAAAAAAGGTCTTATTAACTTTTTTCATTAATCTAACCATTCTAAAGATATTCGAGGTCAAAGTTAAAAAAATATTATAAAAACATTTTTTACTTTTCAAAATTTTCTAATTCACTGAAAATTCTTTATTTTCAAATAAGCAAGATGTATTCTTGTAGGGGCTTAAACGTTCTAAAAAAAATTTCTTTGGCATCGATTTTTCGGAGTACAAAATCAAAAAAAAAAAAAAAAAAAAAATTCGATTTTTTTTACCCACCCTAACCTCCATATAGCTTAGCTGTATAGACAATCTTACTCATAATCATGCTTTAGTTATAGATACTGTTTTTTTTGTATCTGTTGTAGCTTTAATGCTATATTTTTTTTGATTAATTTATTGAATGATTGTGTCATCCGGATCACAAAACATTGTCACCAACGCATCATACACACTTCATTCATATATAGGCTATAGGCCCCCTCTCATTCATTGAGAAATTCAGAGCTCAAAAAGACTCAGACTTTTAGCATTAGATATCCATCATATAGCTACACTTTTTTTTTTTTGTTGTTCATCACTCTTTTAATTAAACCGCCCTTGAATGTTGCCAGATGTGCGAGCGAGAGTCATTTTGGTGTTGTGAGTTTAGAAGGAAAACGTATGTGACTGACCTCAGTTGATCCGAAATAATGGTTCTATATAGGCATCGATTCAGTATTCGAAATTAAAAATAGAAACATTGAAACACCCGGTTCATGGAGAATTCTATTTAATAGATACGTGAGTTAATAGGTTAAATTTAGACCCAGATGTGAACTTTTTGACTGTCTAACTGTAATTCTTGAGTAGATATCTATATTTCGCATGATATCCTTTTAAAAGGAAGTTTGTTTCTGGGAAAAACCGGATATGAATTAGCTTTTTGTATAAATAACTCCCCCAACATCCTCAACCCCAATAATGGTATCTTTTTGATAGAAAATTTGAGCAAGGAGGGTAATATGGACTAAGAGAGGCTAATATGGACACAAAACAAAAACAACAAACAAAATTGAATCTGCATTAAAGATTCGGGGGTTTTGCGTTTAGTATGATTTTTTTTTTATTCAGTTTTATTTTTGCAGACATTTTTTTATTTTTTTTTTTTTGTTCTGAGTGAACCCTCCTCCAACAAAAAGTCGTGGTTTATGAATTAAACATTTTTTTTTTTTTTTCATTATTTTTATTCCCCGTTGGTTAGTTTGAGCTTCTCTGAACTGAACTACAAATAACAACGACACGACTCGACGTACGGACAATGATGACGAGGAAAATGATAATGCTGGCGATTCGATGGTGGGTTTGGGTTGTGTGTTCGGGATTCTTCTGTTCTCTGTTTCATGATTCATGAATCATCCGCAGTTCGCACATTGTCAAGCCATCGCCATTGCCATATAACCAAAACCATAGTCCACAAATATACATTCATTCATATATTGGCTCTGGCCTGTATTTATGGGAAATGGGAGTATAATTGAATTTTTATAGGGTTTAACATCTCTAACCTGATGATATCGACCAATGATGGGGATGGTTGTCGGTCGGACGCGATGGTTGTGGTGGCATGCTAATTTGAATGAGGGTTGGTATAGGCTTGTGTATATGATAGTTTCAATCGGTGGCGCAGAGTGAGGTCAATGGAGCATTTGGGGTCGAGACTGACAGATATAAAATTTAAAAGCGGCTTTGATAAAAAAAAATAAATTAATTAATTTGAAAAAAAAATTAAACACGATAGAAAATTTTATTTCTCCATGGGTTATGATCTTTCAAACAGACATATGGATTAGTCATCTGTTATGGGATACAACGTCTAAATTTGTTTTCAAAAGTTGATATTTTTAATGAAAATTTATGTTGATGGTTTAAGTGTTGATGCGTTAGGCATTTAGGAATCGTGTCACTCTCACTGATCCGTGTTCAATCTATTAAAAAAGATTGTTATTTGTTAGTGGGGATACGTATCTGTATGACGACAATTCCCATATACCTTGGTAAATAGGTAGAGATGGCGTTCCCAACCAGAATGCACCATTTCAATACAAAAACTAATGAAAATCTGCAAGAAAAAAAGAGGTTGTCGTAAGAAAACAGGTTGTGTGCTTTTAAAATGAGTCAATTGAAGCGTTTATTTCTTTCAAACAATCATAATTTACAAGAAAAAGCTAAAAAAAATTACCTTTTTTCTTTTCTTATTATATTAATTGTTTTATTTTAAAAGCTCACAAAAAAAATTATACCATTCAAAAGCCAAATATTTCTTCTAAATAATAAAACCATTTTTAAGTTTTTACAATGCGCAAAAAGTATTAAAATAATTTATTAAAAACAATTAGGTACTTCTTATGAAAAAAAGTGAAAACATCATTTCCATCAACCAAAAATTCATTTTTTGATATAATAACCTATAATAAATTTTATACCACCTGAAAGCTTCAGCTCAAAATATATATGTAAATCGATCATGTCTATTAGGCATCTACAAAAAGAGCTAGAATTTTTTGAACTCGATCAATTTTCATCAAAAAACATATAATTTTATGTTCTCACGCTATTGAATCAATTTTTTTTTTGACAACCTATACAAAATTTTATATCATGTAAAAGCTTATAATTTCACCTTTCATATGAGGTTTCAATCTTATTTCTGCGATACCTAGAAAAAAAGTTAGAATTTTTTAAATGCAACCATGTCGAAATTCCAAACTGAGATAACGGTACTTCCCACATCTGTTCTGTTGATCATGAACAACCACCAGTGTTCATGATCAACAGATCTCCACAGGTGTTTTGAGGTATTTCGCAAGTTTTTTAATTTAACATTGTGTAGCTTGTAGTGAATGTAACAGTTATGTGTGATATATCAAATGAAAGGTAACATCATCATGCTGAATAAAGTTAAATCAAATTTGTATTTGCTTTAGATCAAAAGATAGAACCTATTGAATTATTTTACCGCTATCTCAAAATTGTGACTACAAAATTGATTGAAATTGCACAAATATAGTCCTGTCTATTATCTATCTACAATATAAATTTCATTTATTTATCTGTTGAAGAAAAAAAAGATACAAATAAAAAACGCTTAAAAAAGGTAAAAAAAAAACTTGGGACAAAAAAACTTGTTTTTCCCGTTATTCGGTCAAAAACCATTTTGAAATACTAATTTTTTGCACATGTATGCGCACAGTCACAGACTATATGTTCTATAAGCTTGAGATTTTTTGAATGCTACAACAAATTTAAAAAAATAAAAACTTACCCAAAAATACCCCAAAATAAGTAGGTGTTTTTCAAAAATTTATTCATGTTTCGAAACGCAGAGACTTAAAAAAAATCCGTATCAGACCACTAACTTTTTTTTTTATTATCTGTCACAAAAAAATTCCCCAACCTATAATCACTATTTTGTCAAAGGTCTCATGTTTTAGTCTTAGAAAACCTTTTATAGCTTGGTTTTCAAATTTTTTAGAATTTTTTCAATACCCTTGTCAGTCTTGATCTATTGATTAAAAAAAAATTCAACTCTTTACATTGTCGCGTTTAGAAAAAAGCCAATATTTTGAAATTTTGTTTTACCCCTATTTACCCTATTAGAATTTAGAACTTTTAAAATCCTTCAAATGTATTTAACTTAAGGTTATTTTCTTTCAAATAAGCTATTGAAGATTTTTGTATCTCTAATAGTTTATTTTTAATTTTTAATTGAAATATTTGCCGCACTGCGAAAGTGCGAGAGTGGGACGCTAGAAAATGGCGTCACTTTTTTGTGGTCTCTGCCATGGATAATCGATTTATAAGACGTTATCACGTCAAACAAAAAAAAAATAGGTGACACCTTTTGTTTAACGAAAAAAGCGAAAATATTCCATACTTATCAAAAAATTGATAAATCTTTATAAACGGTTACGTGGACTTTTTTTTGGGAGCTTTATAGAATGCATTCTCAAACGTTTAAAAGCAATATTTACAAAAATTATTTTTTTAAGTAAAACATATTGATTAACGTGATTTCTATATGAGTTTGGTACAAATCTAACTTTTAATACCTACATATATATTTTTTATTTGTTGTACAATATCAGTGTTTTCGCTAATGTGGTATACTTACCATACTCTAATGTGGTATAGTATACATACTCCCTTAGAATATGCCAACAATGAAATTAATATTTTGTCTTTAATTTAACAAAAAAACAAGTAATTTTTAATCTTCTGTTGTTTTTTCTTCCATTCTTAATAAAAAAACAAATAAAAACATCTTTATTGGTTATTTCAAAAATGAAGACACTCATAAAATATATAATATTGTATTGGAAAAGAGTATACCACATTAGCAGACGTATGTGTAACACATTACCCTCCACTTTCCAAATGTTTCAATTTCGAGGTTATTGAACATTTTAATATTAATTTTTTTTTTTTTTTCAGAAACGAAACTAATATAGCATTGAACATCTTCACAAATTTTCTATTAGTTTGATTCAACATTTTCCTAAGATGACTTCGTCATAGGTTTAATTTTTTATTTTAAAATAATTTTAGTAATAAAACCTCTAAATATTCGTTGATAAATTCCGAGGTAAAAAATGAGCTATACTTTATTTTTATGCAACATCAGAATATTTTCAATATTTTCCTCGAAATATTTTTTAAATACTGGTTACAAACCAAAAGTTTGTGGGATTAATGGAAAAATGTTAAGATACAAATTCGGACTTTAACCAACTATAGAAAGGAAGAGGTATTCAACTCGTCTGTATTTTTGTTTGTTTGTTTTTTTTTTTTTGTTTGTTACCTCATAACTTTAGACTTAGTGAACCAATTTTGATAAATCGTTTTGTATTTGGAAAGCTGATGCCTGCAGTGTCCCATTTCAATTTCCAGTCATTGCTATGAGAAAAATCATAAAACCTAGTTTTGATCCATGGAAGTCGGTTTTGTTTTTTTTTTTGATAAAAATGATTATATAGGTACATATTATATTTTTTACTGCTCAATAGGGCAATTTTTGGTTTCGTGTCAAAAAAAAATTTCGAGGTTTTAACCAAAACTAACATTACGGTGATAGAGAAGTCCAAAAAAGTTAGTTTCGTCATGACGTACGTCGCACAGTGGGGAAAAGGCGGAAAAAACCAACTTTCGGAAGTACGATTTATTTTGATACTGCACGTGTTTCTAACAGTAAATTAGTTGAAGAATCAGAAAATGAAAACTGTTTTTCAAAAAAAAAATTGTGGTCCTGGAGATTATCGCTCAAAGTATGAAAAACAGTGAAAACTGATACAAATACAAGTAGTTTCAAAATGATCTATTTTCCTTAAAATTTAAAGGTTTGAACCAATTTTTTTTATAAATAGGCTTAAAATAAATTGACAAACAATATGGTACATTAGTTTAACGAAAAAGAATTGAATAAAATTTTTTTGACAAAAAAACATTCAATTTTAGTGATTTTTTAGGTTCAAATTAGGTTTTAACTACTGCCTCCGTCTGTTTCTGTTGGCGGATAGGTTTTCCTTGATAGTATTGAATCTCAGCAATAGTTAAAAAAAAAATCTCACCCGAAGACGTCCGTATTCGGTTTTTATAGCAATTTCAATCTGAAAAAGTCATTCAAAAAACCAAAAAAAAAAAATAAGGCAAAAAAGAAATATGCAGCTATTTTCGCCAGACAAATCTTTCTAAATGTATTTTGGTATGCTGAATCTGAATGTGAAGTCCGTTTTGCTAAACAGCCCAAAATTTTTGATAAGATTGCAAAAAAAAATTTTAAACCCACAATTTTCAAGTTTTTCCCAATTTAGTCGCTGTTGGGATCAGGACTTTGTGTTAATGAAACCTGCAATGCACATTTACCTATTAAAACAAATGTTTTTTTCACTAAGCCACTTTTTGACTTTATTTATAACTATCGGAATACAGTAAAACTGGTTATTTGAAGATTCTGTTATCTTTAGTTCCACTTGTTTCCAAAAAAGAATTGAATGATTTGATGGAATGTTCCGCTAATTGAAGGATAAGTTTAGGCTTGGTAGCCGTTTAAATTTTAGAACTAACCAAAAAAAAAAAAGTTTCCAAGAAAGTTAAATTTTGAAAAAAATGCCATACCTACCGTTTTTGGATATTTTTCCTTTTTTGAAAATTTTTGATTTTTTTTTTTGATTTACATATGTAAAATTTAAACGGTATTTATTAATAAAATGTTCAAATAAACTCAAAAAAATTTGATTTTTCTAAAAAAGCGATTGGAAGTAAGTCATTTACAGCTGCAAAAACTTGATTTCTGATTTTTTAATATAATTTTTTTCTGAGTGGGCGTGGCAATGGTGTAGATTTGTCTTGCTATTAGCTACCTTTCCTGCAAATTTCATTTCAATTGGTTCAGTAGTTTAGTTTTAATTGAGTTTTTTCCGGTCTCCCATACAAGTTGCCCCACAGTGCGTCGGTCTGTGCGTGCGTCGGTGCTTCCATCTGCAAAAGTAGCTACAGCCTAAACGGGTGAACGGATTTTCTTGTAATTTGGTATAGGTACCTAGAAGTTTTTTTTTCGTAGTTTTTTTATATCTCACTTAGAACGTATACCTCCCATACAAAACTTTTGAGTTATAGCAATTTTCTCGAAAAAAGCTCTTACGATTTTGATAAATTTTTGCATACGTAATAATCAAAGCAATTCTAATAGAGCTGTATTTTAAGTTTTTCTCAAAAAAGTCAAATGACAAAAAAATTTTTTTTTAATTAAACATAAATTTGGTCTTCTTGTCGGCTCTTTCCCTACATTAACCAAATTTCTTAAAAATTTATATAAAGGCAGTTCGTATAATCTACAAGTAAACTAACATAAAAGTGCTTTGAACTGCAAGAGCAAGTACGTGCGACCCCAGTAGTGCATTTTATTTAACATGAGTAAAAATGCTGCTATTAAACAAAAGCGGTATAAACTTTTTTCCAAGATTGTGGCTGCTCCCAACAATTTTTTTTTTAAATAAGGACAAACACCCGAAATTATTCTATGACAAATTTTGTCCAGAAAATATAGAATGAACTACAGTGTATATTATTGAAGTCTATCAATCACCGCAACTGTTGCAATATTTTCAGATCAATTTGATCAGATATTCAGCAGATGATAACTTTTGCCATTCCACGCAGGTAAAAAGTCATCTAATGAACAAATAAATCTGAAATCTTAAAGAAAAGGGTACATTTTTGAAGTAAATCGTCACCAAATCCAAACCAAACAAGTCAGTTGGATCCGATTTTGTATACTTTTTGAAACTTTTGAAGTGAAAACTTCTTTAGTATTTGAAAACAAGATGAAACGAAAACACGACACGAACATTCAACTTGTTATAACTTTTTTGTTTTAATAGATAGATGAATGAAATTTGTACTTTAGATAGGTAAATAAATTATAATTGTACAAAGTTTCAATTAATTTCATATTCAAAATTCTGAGATAATGGTAAAAAGATGTTCTTTTCCTGCACGTTATATCTTTTGATCTAGTACACATAAAAATTTGATTTAACTGTAATACTGATAACGTAACCTCTTATTTGATATATCACACATAACGGTTCGTGCTCTACAAGTTACACAATCTTAAATTGAAAAATACCTCAAAACACCTGTGGAGATCTGTTGCCTATGACCAGCCACCAGTGTAGGAAATACCGAAATCTCAGTTTTAAATTTCGAGATGGTTGGCTTTAAAAAATTCTTACTTTTTTTGTAGGCATGGTAGAAACATGATTGAAAAGTCAAATAAAAAGTGAAATAATAAGCTTTCAAATGATATAAAATTTATTATTATTTAAGTTATTAGGTTGTCATATAAAAGATATGGATTCAAAGATGATGGAATAAAAATAAGGTAAATTTTTTCGATTTTTAAGGTTTTTAAGGTTTTTTAATTGTCCCTAAAACTGCATCCGGGTACATATGAAGGGTCCAGGGGAATAAACAGCACAAGTCCATTCCAATTCATTTCGAGAAAAACGCATTTTAAAATTTTGTTCTCCATACAACTTAGTATTAAAAGCACACAATTTATTTATTATTTTCAGCAAGGCATAGATTTGTTTTATAAAAGTAAGGACGGCATTAGATAGTGCTCAGTAAATACTACAAGACCTCATCATTAGTTTATTTTTGACAAAAAGTGGACATATGACGTTTTTAACCTGGACCCTTCATATTGTTTCTTCCGCGTAGTTGTGAAATGTTAATAATGTATCACACTTTCTGGTGTTTCTTCAAGACCATTGATTTTTTCCAGATTAATATGCATGCAAATAGATACGAAAACTTTTCAAAACTCATTTTATAACGAGTTTGTTAATTTTGAGCTATGACAACAAACAGAGAGAATAGGCCTTCAAAAGTTAATCAAACTTTTGGTCCTTATGGAAAAAGGTCTCTAACAATTATTCAAATCAAATTTTGAATAACCAACCGACAAATTAGACAATCTCACGTCAAATTCATTCAAGAAGAAGAAGTAGGAACAAAATGACAACGCAAAAGACAACAAACGACTACTATGCGATGAAGAATTCATGTTTTACTAATTTTGTTGCACGTTAACTTGACTCTTTGCCTCATTTGTCCTCGTAAGCCTCTTGTAACTAAATGATTCGCCTATTCTCTGGGCATTTATATAATTAACATTCTATGCCCAGAAGAACTCATTTGGAATTTGTAATTTTTTTTTAGTCTTGATACCTTTTGACGCGTTTGCATACCCAAATTTGACAGATTCGTTCGCCAACAAGAAACAAAAAAAATGTACCTACCTATTCAAATAATTTAAATTTCGCATGCGAATTTTTTTTTTACACAGGTAAATCACCTTCCGTTTGAGTAATATTTCGTCGGGGAGGCTAAATTTGGAGTTCTTGACAATTGGAATTACTTCATTATCGTATGTCTGATAATAATTAAAATGTCCCCCTTTTTACCCTCTTGCGCGATTGCTGTCATATTTAAAAAAGACGAACTTTTTTTGTTGTTTTGGTTTTGTTTTTTTTTTTTGTTCGTTCTTGTGTCACAGGAAAGACGAATAAGTAGAATACTCTCTTATATTGAACGGATGAAGGCGGCGGAAGAAACGACAGCGGGTGTCCACGCAAATGACTCTGTGAAGAACTTCGTTCGTATACAGCCCTGGAAATACACAGAGAGCTAAAAATGACTCGACAAAGACGCACGAGACGAATGGACAACACACTCACAGTGTTAAAGTCGGATTCGAATTCGGATACGGATAGGACATTAGCATGCAAAAGACATTGCCAGAAGCTACTCGCTCATCCAGTCCTTGTTTTTTCTTCTTGTTTTTTGATGAACAGTGGGACAAATTGTAAGGAGAAGTTGACACAAAAAGATAAAAAAAAAAGTTAGTTATATTTTTGGTTGTTTAAATTCCGAATAAGACGAGTTTATGTTAATAAGTAAAAAAAAAACAAAGAAGACAAAGTCATTTATGTGTTTTGGTATTATGCTTTTGAACAGTGATTAAGTTTGTTGGTTACACCCTAAATACTCTATAAAACTATACTTTAGGTACATTGGTCTTAAGAAGAATAAATATTAAAGTAAAAATTGGTTAAAATTAATAAATTCTAGATACGAATATTCCCCCTGTAAACATTTGTGCTTCTATAAAGCTTTATAGAAGCTATTTTTTTTAGCAACCAATTAACTATCGATAAATATAACAATAGAAAAAAAAACAGTTAATGGCTTTCTATAAGGCTTTTCTCATAACTCGTTTTCTTATATAGGCCATTATCACGGAAGTAGCAGTTACCAAAAAGGTTACCAATAACTCGCCAAAATTAATTCTTTGCATTGAAGAGGCAAGGTCTAGTGACTTACAAATTTCAACCATTTCTGTGTGCGAGAAACTACCTATAGCAAAAGAATGGAAGAGAACTCAAATTTTCCTGCTGAGTCCTAATGACTAAAAATGATACATACCTTTTTGGGCTTTCTTAATACCCTTTAAGAGCCAAAAATTGAAGCTGGATTTGAACCCAGAACCTCTTGCGCGCCATCGCACTTAACACTACGCCAAGCAGTACTAAATCTGCCACACATGAGGAGTGGAAAAAGTGGAACATTGAGTCAGAAAGGAGACAAAGTGGAAGGGCGAATTGAAAAGTAGTATGACCATGACCAAACAACATTCGAAAGCCTTATAAAAAAAAAAAAAAAACAATTAACTTATTGCGGGTTCTAAAACCGGAACGTAAGATCTTCCTTACATTAAAGATAACCTTACTGAGTTGAAGGTAATCGAATTAAATCAGCTTTTAGTTTGTAGAAAGGGACTCAGAAGAACTCTCCTCTTTTCAGTGAAAAAATGTCTTTGCCAAGAAGGTATAAAAAATGCTTCAGTAATAACGTGGCTACCTCGGATAAAACCATAAAAGGGTTTCAAAATTCCTTACTCAAAAGTCATCTATGACTTTTTTATAGACCGATCAATTTTGAAGAATATGATATTTGATTCATTGAGATAGCATAAAATTCAGCTGAGCTGCACTGAAAATAATAAATTTTGTAAAATTACGAAAATCGTTTCATACACTACATTTTCGTTGGCCCAACGAAACTTTCGTTGGCTCAACGAAAATATGTAATTTTTCGTAATATGAAAACCTTCATCAATTAATGAAAACGTTTCATACACTTTTTCTCCCTTTTTAGTGCCAAAAAATCCAATTCAATGAAAAGATTCATCAATTAACAAAAAATTTCATACTCATTTTAAAGAATAAAATTAAGAATTTATTCTTTACTTTATCAAAGTTTTAATTAAGTAACGAAAAAATTCATTAACTTATGAAATTCAACATTAACTAACGAACATCTTCATAAGCTTATGAAAATTCTTCATATGCTAATGAAATATTACATTGGCTTATGAAAAAATACATCAGTGAACGAAAAAAAAATCGTTGCCTTACAAAAAAAAAAAAAAAACGTAGACTTGTGTGCATTTCTGTTTTAATGATTAAAAATTTAATCTTGTTGGATATAGTTCACATAAGGTTTTTGTTTAAAAATCTATGTAAGTTGAGCTGAATATAAAAAATATTTGCGTTTTGACAAGGTGTCTCACGATAAGTCCAAGTGAGCTCCACCGGGTCGAAACGCTAATTTTTGGTTTGGACTGTATTAAATTAATAATTTAACAAGTCCAATAAATATATACTATAATCTACTAAGAAAAAAATTAATAGGTACAACGAAAAGTTTCGTTAGCTAACGAATATTTTTTCGTAATTTAATTAAAATATTCATAAAATTTACGAAAAAATTCGTTAGCTTACGAAAGTTTTAATTAAATTTTACGTTAATCGATGAAAAAATTTCGTAAACTGATGTAAAACTTCATTAATTTTCGATCAAAAATTTTTATGAAAAATTTCATTAAAATACGAAAGTTTTCGTTAATTGATGAAGTTCTTCATTAACGTATGAAAGCCATTTCGTTGAGCCAATTAAATTTTCGTTGGCTCAACGAATTTTTTCGTTGTATTTACGTAAGGTTTTGGTTCAGTGTGTAGATTGAAAAAAAAAAAAAAAATTTTAGGGAATTTCTCTTTGGGTATTTCCAACCGAATTTTGGAATGGGAGTGACGAAAATCAATGATCGCCTTAAAAAAAAAGCACCCTAATAACTTATAAAAATTCAAACATTAGAGTTTGCAGCTTCTTTTAGTCTTCTATAATACTTTCCTCATAATCAATTTTCTTGTAAATGTCATAAATTTGTTAGCTGCTTGTTAAAAAATACTTAAAGAAGTCTAATCAAATTTCGATAAGAATTCGTGTAGTAGGTTTTTAAAGTCAAATGGAGTTGGAACTCTACAAAGACTTTATCGAAGCTGAGCAGGGTTGTAGAAAATTATTTTATTTTTAATGCATTTGCTCTCAATTACAAAGTCTTAAAAAAATATTTATTGGAACTAAAAAATTTTTGCATTAAAAAAAAAATTTTATTGCAACTAAAAATATTTTGCATTAAAAGAAAAGTTTTATTGCAAATAAAAAATTTTCTACATAGAAAAAAAAATCAAATAAAATATTTTTTTTTAATACTCGTCAAATTTCTTACTTTTGACTTTTTGATCTTATATTATCTTCATTATTATGGCTAAAAAAGCTTACGTATTATCAAATAGCCAAAATTGTAAGAAATTCGACGAGTATTAAAATAAATAAAATGCACGACTGGGTCGCACGTAGTTCAAAGCATCTTTATCTTAAATATCTATTGGAAATTAAAGATATTGTTTAGTGTCGAGAAAAAAAAAATTAAAGAAAAAATCGAAAGTTGAAAAAAAAATCCAAAATTAAAAAAAAAATTTCAAAAACTTTTTTTTAAATTTGTTTATACATTTTACACTTCAAAGTGATGTCTTAAAATTTTGAATAAAATTGACTTGTGCTTTGATCAAATGTATGAACTTAAAAAATGTCAATTTTTGAAAAACGGCAACACCATATTTCCGTTTTCCGAGAAAAACTAAAAACGCAGTTTTGTTAGAATCAATAAGAGTATAACGTACACCAAATTTAATCAAAATCGTTAGAGCCGTTTTCGAGAAAATTGCACTACCTCGAAAACGGTATATGGGAGGTATGCGTTAAAAAAAGATATTGAAAAACTAAAAAAAAATGACTTAGGGTATTACGCAAAAATCATCTGTACCAAGTTTCAAGTAAATCCATCCATCCGTTTAGGCCCTAGCTCGATGAACCTACAGATGGACGCACAGACGCACGACGATTTTGTTAAAAAAATTTAAATGTTAGTTTTTAAACGAGGTTTATCTTTTGAAGAAAAAAATTTTTTTTGAAAATCATTATTAACGGTACCTGCCATAGGACCGCTTTTTTCAAATCGGATTTTCATCAAAACTACTTATTGTATTTCAACGAAATTTTTTATACAAAAGCATTTATACACTTTAAATATAAGCCAAAAATAAAATTTTGAAAAAAATAATTTTTGGATTTTTAAAAAAATTTTGAAATTTTTTTTTTGAAAAATCAAATTTTCGAAAACTGGACATTGAGTTTTTTTTGAAATTTTGTTTTTAGATGTTGATTAGTGATTTCTATAAAATGGCATACCAATTTTATTTTAAAACTTTTTTTTCAAAAAATTATTTAAAAAAAATTAGTTTTTTTTTAAAAACGGCTCTAACGATTTTGAAAGTTTTTTTTCTAAAAATGCACCTTAATATATCAAATAAAACTGCATACTTGTTATGTGGGGCGATTTGATTTCAGATATTTATTTATTTTTTTGAAAAATGAATTTTTGTTTTGTTTTTTTTTTTGTTTTTTTTTTTTTTTTTTTACCAACATTTCCCAAGTTTCTATACAAAAAGTCTTAAAAACTTAAGCAGCTTGAACCCTAAGAGCAAGTTCGTGCGACCCAGTCGTGCATTTTATTTTTTTTTTTTGCAATAAATATTTTTGTTTAATTTCTAATGCATTTTTACTGTGTAGATAAATAATGTGAACGTCTCAAGATTTGGGTTTAAAAATGCGGTTTTTGAAATTTTTGTTCTTAAGAAGGATATGCATGACCCCACTGTCCGAAAGTACATAAGTGATGATGATGTTAATAATGATGATGATGATCATTATCATTCAGATGGGTATCCGTGAGATAAATGAAAGAAAAAAGTTTTTACTTGTTTTTTTTTTTTTTACTCTGTAGGCGCACATACCCTACCTTATATCTGCCGTCGTCTTCATCGTCGCATGCAATGAATACCGATATCATCATCATCAAAAAAAAAAAAAAAAAAATGTATCTCTATTGCATATCATTTCACCCCCAAAAACCTTGTCGTCAAGTCACGTCACATATACAATATACTGCTGTTTAAGGATTTTATCAAAAATTTTCTTTCCGAATAAGAAAAAAAAAAAAGAAATTAAAAAAAAAAAAAAATACAAATTCAGAAATAAGGTATAACAAGGCTTTTAAGTTTGATATAGGCTGTATAAATGATGAAGTTATATAACTTCCTTATTCCTTATCCCCAAATAACTGCAGACGATAGAGATATAAAATTGAATATGACGCACATCCTTACATACCCACATGCAATTTTGAAGTGAAGTAGATAGAAAGATATCTATCCAAATATAGTTAATAGTTTCATCTCTCGAAAAGATATAGAGATATATTTCGGCATCAAATATTGCAATATTGAGAGTATAATGGTTTGGTTTTGTTGGTACTCGAATAGTATATAGAAAAGGATTCATTGTAAAATCGGATATTAAGTAAATTTTATCCTTCCCAAAATGTATAATATTGTTATATTCGTATCTATAGATTTCCTCTCTCTCTGATGATGGGTATTTATACAACCAAAAAAGGATAAACTGAAACTGGGAGAGATTATATACGAATAAGTTTGTGCAAAGAAAAGTATTTTTCAAGTAGCTATATGGATTGAATGTCTATATGTAAGTTTTATAGATACAATCGGATAATGTAATGAGTTACGAAACTAGTTGAAATTCAATTACCTAGATCTACTGGTATAGCAGCAGGTTCAAATCATATATGAAGGTATAAGGAATTGAGTATTTTTGAGCTAAGTATAGGAAAATTAAAACTTGTATTATTTTGAAGAAGATTGAATATTGCAAAATACTTTGTTTCAATAAATGGCAAATTTAGTTCAAAACAAAATTTTGAGAAGAAAAATTATAAAATTTGTATAAGCAGATCAAAGATTTGGAATAGTTTTTCTAACAAAATAAAAGTAAAGTAGAGCTTAAAAGGTTGTATATGGTTTAGAAAACTGGGGATTAAAACCTTTTGCTTTTAGACTTCATGAATTAAGGTTTTTCGGCTTAAAAGTCTTTTTTTGAAGTCATTGGCCGCCTTTTAAAAAACTATTGAATATTGAATAAAAGAAACAAAATAAAATGGTATTTCTTGCATATTTACAGACGGAATTAACAAACAAATTTTGTTTGTTTGTTTTTTTTTTTTTCTAATTTCCAATTTAGTTAATTATTATTGTTACTGAAGAATGTGATTTGAATAGAAATGCATATTATTTTGTATTATTCATTTTGTATACCTACCTACTTAAATTTTTGAGCTATTCAAAATAATTGTAGACGAAACGAACTTTGGTATTGGGAATGACTTATAAGTCAATGTCTGAAATTTTAATTATGTTGTCAATTATTTTATCAAAGAAACAAATGCGTGATGTGCATAGATAATTTAATTTTTTTTATTTGTGAATGGTTAATGTTTTTTTTTATACAAAATTTTTGTACACATGTGAATTTATCAATGGGCTTAAAAATATTTGAAAAGAATTCTATTGATAAAATAATTCGTTTTATTCTTATCTTTAATGACTTTGGAGATAAAATTTAACGAAGCTACGAAAATTAACTTTGACAGTAAATTATTTATGGAAATTTGAAAAGTGTCGACAGACTTTAATTTTGATTTATTATGAATCATATATCCATAGTTGATACTAGCTTGCACAAGAATTTGACAATATAAAAATGGACATTGCTTATGAAATTGTAATATATATCTTTTTGAAATAAATTTCAACCTTTTGAAAGGTTCCTTAATAACTCTTATTTGTTGCCATTTTCAATAAAGGTTATAAAATAACCTTTATTTTTAAAAACGAAAAATTTCGGTCAAGGTCTGAGAGAAACCTTTATTTTGTTATTTTTTTTATGTTTCGGTCAACCAGTGAGATTTATCGCTGAGAGAAAACAATAAATTTCATCTGCAAATGTATCAATTCCTAGAGACATGGGAGTGGTGCCATATGAAAGGTTATTTTTTAGCTACTCGATAGTGGTATAATCCGGTTTTTCGATTTTTTTTTTCAAAATTCCGAGAAAATCGCGTTTATATGTTGGGGTAAAATTTTTTTTCATCATGAGAACGCTCCCGGAAGCTAAACCGCTTGAGATAAAATTTTGGGAGTGGTGCCAAATGATAGCTTGTGCCATGGGCCTACGTTTTGCACATTGTCAGATTTTTAACAAATCTCCTTCCATGTTAGTCCGCCACATTTTCCTTAAAAAAAAAAATTTCGTGCCTAGTTTTTTTTGATTTTTTAAGTTTTCCCGGTTTGAGAACACGTGCAAATACAGGGACGGGAGTGGTACCTAAATGTAGGTTAGAGTCCCCGGTACCTTTTGGCATCAAAAAGTTTTTTCATTTTTTTCTAAACTCTGAGGTATAGCCGTTTGAAATTGGGCGGGTGAAAACGCTTCAGACTGGGGATTTTGCGGAAAAAAGTCAAAAATTTAAGGTTCCTCGGAGAATATTTCAGTAATATTTTTAAATTCTAGAATAAAATCTGAATCAAAATCAGAAAGAATTACTAAAATCGGACTTGTAGTTTACTTTTTAGAGCTTTGTAAAGGGACAAGTTGTTGAAAGTATAAAAAACGAAGTGAAAATACCCTCAAATTAAAGCTGTGTAATTTTTTTTTAATTGAGCCGACTCATACACTTTTATTTTTCCGTAAAGAAGCCATCGTTTGTCTATTGTAAATCGAAGAAATTATTAATTTTAAAGATGTAAATTATTTTATATAATTATTTAAAGAAAAGAGAAAAAAATTGCTTGATTTTTTCATATTTTTGTATATATTATTTTAGCTACACTTGCCTACAGTTAGAGACTATTAAAAACTTTTTCCTTATGAAATTCAATTTCAATGAAGGCCAAATTTGGGTGCCACCAGGTGCCACTGCGTTTTTTATTGGCAATTGAAAACTTCATTTGGTCGCAAAAATCATTTTCTTAAAAATTACTTAAAATAACAAAAAAAATATTAAAAATCAATGGTAACACTTACAGTTATAAATGATACTTTTTTTAAAAGCCAAAATATTAGGCTTAATTTGAGTTTTTAAATCAAGTTCTTTAAGTGAATTGTTTTTGAAATAATCGATTTCAAAGTCAAAATTTTGAAAAAAAAATTAAAAAAAACATATCCAATACTATTTTTGACAAGGCTGGGGATTTGAATTCAATTTGAATGATGAAGAACACTGCCTTAATTAATTCCTTACCAAACACTGAAAACCATATGTTTCTATGACTTCTAGTTTTCGAGAAAATTGAAAATTAAAAAACCTCCTTTTTGTCAGATTTTTGTTTTTTTGGCTGCAAGCTTGAAATTCTTATCCGAAAAGACAAATAGAGAAAATAAAATTAATTCGTAATACATTACAAATCTACTACAATAAAATTACATTTGATTTTTTGAACTTGGCTCAGAAAAATTAATTTTCGTTATATGTAACTGAAATGTATGTACATAATATATTGAAAACTATTCAAATTAAAAACGAGTGAAAAGGGATTATGCGTCTTATTATTATACATTTTATTAATAATGGGAATTTTAAGCATTTCATGCCAAGATCTAAGCAGAAATCTAATGGAATGTCTCAAGATTTAAATTGAAATTATTATTGAAAAATACAGATCATCTGACCCCTTCCTTTATTAAGAAGAACCAGAGTCATTTAATTGAGGAAAATATGGCTCTCTTAAAAGAATAAACTTTTGAAAAATTGTGTATAAAATAAAAAAAGTGTTTTTTTTTTTAATAATTTTTAACTATAATTTGGGTTTTTTATTTTGCGTGGACGTGGACCTCGACAACAGTACCTACTATGAGTTATTCTTTTCCATTTAATGTATTTAAAATCGGTGAGGTGGTTCCAATAATACAAAAAAAAATTTAAAAAAAAATGCTATAAGTACAAGTAAATTTAGAATCGGAATTCTTTATTACTCTCACAAATTTTTTTAAAAGGGCGTGGCAGTGGGCGGAAATGAATAATAATAACTTCTTACGAAAACTGTCATCCCTAAAAATTTCATCCAAATCTATTCAGTGGTTCAGTTTTTATTTAATTTTTTCCGCACTCCCATACAAATTTCCCCAGTGTGCGCTTCTGGAAGCTGATTACATTCAAATTATTCAGACTGCGATGATTATGAAAGTGGAATAAGTCACTTTTTGCAGTATTTAAAGAAAAACTTACATTATAATTTTCCTATATAACAAATTAATTGTATTTCTTTTATGAAATCACTGAAGCAATAAAGAGGTTCTTTGCTGCAATTTCGCTTTCAAATAAACTTTAACCCTCAAATAATAATTATTTTTAGGCTAGATTTGATCGTATTTTTAGGAGTGACTTAGTCCACTTTCATATTATAATTTCAAATGTACTAAATTTTCAAAAGTACTTAAAATTATTAATAACTTTTTTACAAGCAGAAAAATTATGTCTAACCGAGTCTAATGTGTTAAAAATAACGTTTTCATAATTAAAAACTAAGTAGTTCTCGTTGCTAAAACCAACGTAGTCGTAGTTAAATCAAATTGCTTAAAATTACCATTTTAGGAGGTTATTTTAACCGATCAACTTATTTATGAGATTTTAGTACAATTTAACCGAGAGAGAGGGTAAAATTATACTAACTTTGAATAACCGATTTGACTCGTGTAATTTTAACCGAATTAGTTTGCAGATGCTATACTATCCAACTCCCTCTGTTAATTTTACACGAGTTTTACGTTATTTAAACCGATCATTTTTATGTGTGTAATTATATTATAACATAAATTATAGAAAATTTCATTTGCTACAATTTTTGCATTAAATATTTTTTTTAGGACCAACTGAAACCTGGATATTCAGCTTCACAAGTAAAAAAAGTCAGTGTCTTCGACCAATTCTTTATTGTATGACAAAATAGAATTTGGAACTGGTACATACAAACTTTTCACTCAGATTTTAAATGTACTTACTCGACTATAAATGATTACATTGAAATTTCCACGAAAAAAAAAAACAAATAAAATAAAATCTGAAATCAAATTGCCCTCCAAAACAAGTATGCAGTTTTGATTGATATGTTAAGATGCATTTTTAGAAAAAAAATTTTCAAAATCGTTAGAGCCGTTTTTTTAAAAACTAATTTTTTATAAATATTTTTTTGGAGAAAATGTGTTAAAATAAAATTGGTATGCCATTTTGCAGAAATCACTAATCAAAAAAACTTCAAATTTTTTTTTTAAATCCAAAACTTATTTTTTTTTTTGGAAATTTGTTTTTTGGTTTATATTTAAATTCTATAAATGCTTCTTCACAAAAAATTTCGTTGAAATCGAATAAGCAGTTTCGGAGATAATCGGATTTGAAAAAAAAAAACGGTTCTATGGCAGGTACCGTTAATAATGATTTTCCAAAAAAAAATTTTCATTAGAAGATAGTAGAAGATAGACCTTAGTTTAAAACTAACATTTGAATTTTTTAAACAAAATCGTTGGAGTCGTTTTTGAGATATTTGAATTTTACTAAAATCGGTATATGACAAGTACCGTTATTTTTGGTCCAAAAAAATTAATTCCAAAAATCCCTCTGGAGAGTCGCCAAATAACGCTACATACCATGTTTGACATTAATCGGTCCATCCGTTTAGGCTGTAGCTCCTTATACAGACAGACAGACTGACAGACAGACAGACGGACTTCCGGGATCCACTTTTTTAGCATTCTCTACCATCGTAATGTCATGGAAAAAAGTTATCTCAACCTTTTTTTGTTGTACGAATGCATAACTTGATATATTGTACCTATATCGCAAGTAAAAATCATAAAATACCTATAAGATGTAAAAGGGAAAAACACCTTTAGTGAAAACTTTATCACCATGATTATATCATAGTTTTGAGCCTGATATCAATCTGCCAATTAGTACAAAGCCTTTTTTAGCAGCGAATTTTTGACTGATATGAGGTTTTCTGCAAGTTTTCTCTTGAGAAGCTCCAAAAGACGTTTTCTATGGAATTCATGCCTGGAGAACTACTCGTCGAATATTCAAGTTTGTTGATTGGAAAAAAGATCTCCATTTGGCATAAATACAAAAGCTTTGAGTCTATTTTTTGGCGTTATGGTGTTTTGACAAAGTAAAAATGACGTAATCATTTCATTTCCTATCATGAATAGGGTATGTTTGATTTTTGGAAAAACGTTAAATCACTCTAAGACTTGGAATATTTTGCCACTCAGTTGGTAGATAACGCTTAATTATATGGGACTTGCACTTGGGCCAAAGGCGTGCATACAAATTGTGCAGGTTTTTGAAAATCGTGTGTATAGAAAAAGAGATATTACAGGATAAAGTTCTTATTTTAAAAGTATTTTCCAATAGATTGATTTGAAAAACCTGTCTCATTTTCCATTTGGACAGAAAATTTTGGGAGAAGAGCGTTGAGGGGAATATTGAAATTTGTGTTTTATTATAATTAAAGAGCAATAAAATTAAAAGATAGTACTGATATTAAATTTTTGAATGCCCAAACCTAATTTGACTGGTACTATAAACTAATAAGCATTAGACAAGTAAGGTCCCCAAGTTTTGTGGTAAATCTAAGAACTTGTTAAAATTCCTGCAATTATAACTTAAAAATCCTACTAGCCTGTAATTATCAAAACCCTCCTTTCGAAAAATCGTTCGAATGCCCTCAGGTCAGGTTCTAGTATCTGCGTGCAAATATGTTGTTGTGGCAAAAGTGTGTCTTGTCGATATATTCCCCCATTTTGATGAAGTCCCCTTTCATTTCATTCTCATTGTCATTACTATATTCTGCAACTATGTGTCTATCTATACAATCTTTTTGAACTTTTTTTTTTTTGTTGTGTTGTTCTTTGAATGGACAAAAGTTTCCACCTCTCTAACCCTCATATGCAACTTCTAAAAACAGCCAAACAATAGTCAACCATTGCTGCATTCCGCGTGCAATCAATCATCAAGGCGGCAGTAAAGTGCAAATCCTACATCCACTATATGTTTTTTTGTTGCTATATACTTGCAACTTGACAACACAACACTCGCTCGCTTCGCGCTGCATCACCAAGTCAGTCATCAACCAAACTAACAGTAGCCAAGAGTAAAGGTATAGTAACTCCATTCCCTTAACCGATACTTGCACCCGACACCATGTCGACCGAAAGTGGCAGCAGGCTCCGTTCCGTGCATTGTGTCCCGAGTAATTTACCACCTGATTTACATGTTGACGTACACGACGCAACGCATTCGCATTCATTCCCTGCTGAAACAACTCTCCTCCTCTTTTATATGTGCTTTGGTTTGGTTTGGTAGCCCCAGAGTCATGTGTGTCCATTTATATTGTATAGAGTTGAACTATCTCTCTTGGCAAAATCCATATCCATCCGCGTTTTTGCATAAAAGATACTCGAGTGTCTCCGTATCTCGCCGTACGGTTTTTCCGTGCGGTCAGCGGTGGTGGTAAAGGTACTTTTATTTAGTTTTGCACTGCCTGCTTGCAACGCACAGGCACAATTTGAAAATGATGATGGCGAAGAGTGTATAGCCTCTGGCTTGGACATACTCTCCAATAGCTTCGTATTCACACACAAAAATGGTCGAAACTTCCGGTTCTTGAGTTGCATTTTGCGTATATGAAAACGTTCGAAGACTATTAATTGACTAAAAGATAGGGGTTTCTCTGTTATATGCTGTCATTGTTGTTGTTCTTCTTCGTTCTTCTTCTTTTGTACTATTGTGGGATGAATCCGAAATCAAAATACGTTTCGATACAATACAACCAATAAAAGAAAAAAAAAAACCTATCGAAGGGTCTGAAAAGTGCGCGCACCTTTTTTTTACCTTTTTAATAAAAAAATTAAAATATCGATGGCAAGCTCCTCGGAATGCAAATTTTTCTTTTTTAATACGCAACGAAATTTATTTAAGCCTCGTTAATGTGATTTAAGATTTGTTGATGGGATTTTATGGGAATGTGTAAGATTTGCCAGAAAGCAGAATAAAGGGAATAAATACGTTAAGGATGTAGTAAATGATGGGTAGGTGAATGGTAAAGGCTTTTTTTTTATATTTTTATAAATTGTTATTTATCTTAAGCGCCACTGAGCCGCGAGAAGAAGGACTCTCGTATAATACTCCTACTATATAGTAGGAGCGTTGAAATGCTAAAGTCGTTTGTTGAAGTGAAAAAGTTATGGCAGACACAGACATGAAGGTTTCAAGTTGAGTGTTTGATTGATGACTTTTGTTTTTTTTTTTTTTTTTGAAAATATTTATAATATAGCATTGATGGCAAATTATTATAGTCTTAATTTATAATTTAATGATCTTTTTTGGGTACTTAAGTTTATTAGGTAGACACTGATAATAATAATATTGAATAATTATTTTTTTTTTAGCAATCAATTAGGTTTGAGTTGAAGGGTTTATTAAGTTGAACTTGAAAAGTTGTCACATTAAGGAGTCTTTAAATGAGGCCTCAAAATTAATATTTGATTTCTCGTTATTACCATGCCTTATAAAGTTTTTTTTTTTTTTTACTAAAAAAATGGTTTTTGCCTTTTTTTAAGATTTAATAGACCCCAAAAAAGTATTAAAGTCATACTTTTGGGTTCGTGAAGTCCTGATTCGTCACGAAGACTTTTTTCTGTCATAAATTCGCATCCTTAAAGAGGTCTGGGGGTCTTAAATTTTACTTCATGAAGCCTTGATTCATCATGGAGACTTTTTTAAGAATATAATGGTCTTACATTTTGCTTCGCGAAGTAAGGATTCAACATGAAAACTTTTTTCATTCATAAATTCGCTTACTTAAATAAATCTTAAGGTCTTAATTTTTGTTTCGTGAAGTCCTGATTCTTTATGTAGACTTTTTGCTTTCATAAATTCGTTTCCTAAAATAGTTCTGAAGGTCTTATTTTTTACTTCGTGACGTCCTAATCCATTATGAAGACTTTTTGTCATAAATTCAGATCCTTAAAGAGGTCTTAAGGTCCTACTTTTTGCTTCAAGAAGACCTGATTCGTCATAAAGACCTTTTTCTTTCATAATTTCGCATCCTTAAAGAGGTCTAAATGTAATACTTTCGCTTTCGTGAAGTCCTAATTCGAAATAAAGACTTTTTTCTTTCAAAAATTCTCATCCTTAAAGAGGTCTGAAGGTGTAACTTTTTGCTCTTGAAGTGCTGATTCGTTATGAAGACTTTTTTCTTTCATTAATTCGCATACTTTAAGAGGTCTTAAGGTCTTATTTTTTACTTCGTGAAGTCCTAATTTTCCATGAAGACTTTTTGCTTTCATAAATTCGCTTCCTAAAAGAGGTCTGAAGGTCTAACTTTTTGCTTTGTGAAATCCTGATTTTAAGAGGACTGAAATTCTTGATTTTTGCTTCGTGAGGTCTTGAATCCTCGTGAAGACTTTTTTAGTAATAAATTTACAACCTTAGAGGTCTGAAGGTCTAACTTTTTGCTTCGTAAAGTCCATTAAGACTTTTTCTTCCATGAATTCGCATTCTTAAAGAGATCTGAGGGTCTTAAATTTTGCTTCGTGATAAATGTCATAAATTCGCATTATTAAAGGGCTTCGTGAATTAAGGAGTCAACATGAAGACTTTTTTCGTTCATAAATTTATATCCTTAAAGAGGTCTTAAGGTCATAATTTTATCTTTGTGAAGTCATGATTCAACAGAAGACTTTTTGGTTTCATAAATTCGCATTTTCAAAGAGATCTGAAAATCTTCCTTTTTGCTTCGTGAAGTCCTGACAAAAAACAAAAACCTTATCTTCTATTAGTCCAATAGTTGGGATTTATAAATCATTGTATAAGCTTTCATTTTTGTATTACAGTTTTGTATTGATCCCATTTAAACCTCATTAAAAATCTACTAAAAACTTCAAAACAAAAAACTACCTAGGTCACTAAATAATATTGCACTCCAACCCGACTTATTTTTCCACATGATTTTCATTTCATTAACCCTACCCTAACCTCCTTAACAAAAAAAAAAAAAACAACAACAAAAAAAAAAGCCATCTGGCATTGAAAATCACTTTTACCAGACCGACAAAAATAATTACCAAAAATAGTCCAAAATAAAGCAAACACAGTAGGAAGTAGCAGTATGAAAATAGAGGTAGGTATATATCAATCAATGAATTAGATTCTTCGTAAGTGACATATACCTATACTATAATCCAACAGGTGTCCTTGCATTGTTTTCTCCATTATCATCTCCTCATTCTGGCGGCGGCCGCCCTCACAATTGTTACATTCTACTATGGTTACAATATTTCATAAATAAAACCCCAAAAACTCTGGAAGAAGACATAAAATCCGGTACAAAAAACACCTACACACAAACATAAATATACGTATGTAATTATCCATCTGTATTCCCTTTACCCAAAATAGAAACCTTCAACAACAAAATACCTGTCCCCCTCGTCCTTGTTTATCCTTGTCGTTAGTCAGAGCCTGTTTAAAACTGCCTTGTCCCCCCAATATTACAAATCCTCTCTGCTCTATAGCCACCACATTGAACAACAACGCCGGTTTCCAGATATCTTTACCCCAATATACCCCCCCCTCCCCCCCCCCCCAAAACCTGCCACAGTCTTATTGTCATGGCTGTATACCCTAGCAAATCACAGTCATATGTTCGGCTTGCCATACTACTACCAACCACTACCACTTCAAGCGAGAGTATCCTCAACTTTGGTAAAATAATCAAAAAAAAAAATACAGAATGAAGGAAAAAAAAAAAGCAGAACCCTCTATACTACCACCCAACTCTCTATATATCCATTGTTTCCGTTTTCTGGCCAGGACTTGCGCAACATACGCAACCCATACACTCGATTCAGGGCCACAATAGAACCAGAACAGTGTGAATACTCTTTAACAACAACGGAAACTGAATTACGTACGTAGCGTCGTGTCGTTGGGGGATCCTTCCTTCTTCTATCCTATCCTTATACTTTTCTCTACAATCTACAATGTGCGCGCGTATCCTCAAAATGATGTTTGTATGGTGGTTAGGATATATGAATGAAGGGGGCGGCAGAGGGGGGAAGGATAATATAATAATTGTATGTATCTCGATTCTATATCCTTCCAACTTCAACAGAGAGAGAAATATACTCAGTTTTTAAGCAAAAGTAGCTACAGCTAGTTCCAGATGGTTTGAATGGGGGGGTGAGGGGGGAAGTTTCGTCCTTTTTGATGAAATTATGTGTACCATGAAATTTCCTATCTAACAATAACAACAACAACAACATAAAAAGGACGCCGAAAATCCGATGAAAATAAAACAAAAATAAAAGAAATTAAATTAATTTAAAGGTTTTTTGTGAAAAATGCATTTTTAGAAAACGCGGACTTGAGTTCTAGGGACTATCCAGCCAAATTCTAAAACAATATTCTAAAAGAAGGGATATAGTTGTGCGAATTCTCTTAAATTTCCGTCTCGATGCAACAATCAGGAAGATTCTAGACAGTCGGGAACTTGGAATTTGGAATTTTACCTTAAATTCGTTTGATTTTTTTTTCTTTTTTTCCAGATTTTAAGCAGGTCCTTTCTATTTCGGTGTATCCTGTTGGTATATTTTTTAATTTCGATTCACTTAATTTTTCACTTTTGAAACCACGGTTTTCGAATTAATACTTCGTTTTTCGATGTTAATTCGCGCTAAAGCACACTTGAGTTGTGTGTTTTGTTGTCTGTTTTACGGGACAGATGTTTTTTGAGTGAAGCAAAGTTCCCGGCTCAGCTTTCACATGTGTAAGGGTATTTTTTTATATTTCTTTCTCAAAAAACAAATTCCAAAAATGCCGGTACCGATATAAATTTTGAACGAAACAAAAAAAAAAAAAAAAACATCAACGATACACATTCATACACATTTTCAACATACAAAATATGCTGTCATCCTTGCATAGTGATCCTATAGTTGGTTGATGATGGTAAGTTTTTTGCATTCACAAATACACAAAAAACCTACACTCACACACACGTACACACACAAATACAGTGAAACACAAATTTTCAATACTAAACAAGCATGAAACAAATCGGTGTAGGTATGTTGTAGAGTATTAACCGCGCGCAAAAGATAGTTGCTGCTGTTTTGCTTGTTGTAGGTGGAACGAACGGTTTTCATACAGATGTTGTAGCACACATCTGCTTATACACACAGTTCTAACGGTATAAAATGGGTACCTATATTTTATAGTGCAAGCAAGGAATTCGTCAGAATGGATATATTTTGTTGTTGTTGTTGTTGTTTTGTCGACACGATATCAAAATGGCAGAGAAGAGAATCACAACACCATTTTTGTATGTTGTGTTCAACAGCAAATAAGCACACACTAGGCGAACAGAACCGGAACACAACAGAAAGGATATTATTTTGTTTATTTGAAGGCTCGCAAGAGAATGTGAACAGAAGTGAGGAAAAAAAAACTCGAATCGAAACGGAGCGCAATGACCCGCCGGCCTCGAACGTTGACTCGTTTCTGTTTTTTGATGGGGAGTCGGGTTATTATGGCGGTTCTCGCAAAATAACCTCTATACCGTGTTTTACTCTCAGCTGTGTGGTTTTTGTTGTTGTTGTTGTTAGAGCATCCTTTCTTTAACTGTTGTGCAAAAAAAGAGGGGTACAAATTGTACCGTTTCATAAGTTTCCAGTTAACGGTGGAGTCATTATTATTTGTTACGTCATTGGCGTCTAGATGTCCTGATGGTGATGGTATTTGTGTGTGAAAGCTTTATATTCTGATGGGAAAGCTTTTTATAAGCCCAAACATGCGGGTAGAAAAGCTCTGTTTTTCATAGAGATAGGAAGAAAGATGTATTTGAAATGAAAATAATTTCTCTGAGCTCCCTTCGGTTCCTTTCTAATTCTATGTGTTTTTTTTTTGTTTTATTTTATTTGGCTGGACCGGTAAGCAGTTAGACAGAGAGTTGTTGTGTTCTTCTTCTTATAATAGAATCGATGTTATGGTTGCTTTTGTTGTTGTTTTTTCTGCTTTAGCCATGACTATGTGAATCATTTAAATGGGTTTCCGTCTGAAGAAAATGCATACAAAAATTTTTATGTAAAAAGGACGAAAGAAAAAGAGGATTTTTGTATGAATGTGGGAAAAAAGGGGTCTTATAGCTTTTGCATCGCGCACTATAAAAGTTTACATATAGATTAGATTGTCTGTTGTATGTTCGACTAGTAATAGTACTTAGATACCTACTACGTCTGTATCTAAATTGTATTTTATTTTATAACTTAAAAACAGAAAAAAGGTTTTGGGTAGGTAGGTACATGGAATACCCTCTTGTTCCACATTTAGGAGTTTCAACACTCTTTAATGGGTTGCAAAAGTGTTGCCAATTTCAATTTTTGTTAAGGTTTAAAATTGTAGATATTTACTTAAAATTAAGATAATTTTCTTTGAATACCTTTTTTTTTCATAAAGTTTTTTAAATTCAAACAAATAAAATGCACGACTTTGTAAAACGAATTATGTTCTATATTAAAAGTTGCTTAGAATTTAAAAGCTAAAAAATTCGAAAAAAAAAATTTTTATTGAATTTTACAAGAAAATAAAATGTTGCTTAAATTTTAAGGACTTTTTATATAGAAATTTAGTAAATATTATTATTGTATATAAAACAAAAAAAAAAAAACATAAAAATCGTTTTCAAAATAATAAAACATCATCTGAAATTGAATCACCCTCCAAAACAAGTATGCAATTTCATTTGTTTTATTAAGATGTATTTTTGGAAAAAAAAAATTCAAAATCGTGAGAGCAGTTTTTTATAAAACAAAAACAAAACACTTTCTGCATTAACATTTTTTTTATCTTTTTTTCAAAATTATATAAAAAAAATCTGAATTTAAGTCCCTTTCTCTATAAAAAAAATTAAAGGTATGATATTTGACTAACTTTTTGTAATAATTCAGTAACTAGGCATTATTATCTTTAAATTAAGCCATCGTAACCTAAAAAATTGTTTAATTTAATATTTTTTACGAATTAAAAAAAAAAATGTTACATGAGAGTAACGCTGGGTCCGAAAGGGTTAAAGAAATCACTAATCAACATCTAAAACCAAAATTTCAAAAAAAATTCAATGTCCTGTTTTTGAAAAAAATTTTTTAAAAATCCAATAATTAATTTTTTCAAAACTTTATTTGAGGATTATAATCAAAATTATATAAATGCTTTTTTAAAAAAAAGTTTCGTTAAAATCGAATAAGTAGTTTCGGAGTAAATTGGATAAAAAAAGGTTCTATCGCATATACCGTTAATAATTGTGCCCTTAATTATGAAAGTGGACTAAGTCACTCCCCAAAATGGCATTAAATCTAGCCTAAAAATAATTATTATTTATGGGGTAAAGTTTATTTGAAAGCGAAATCGCAGTAAATAAACTTCTTTATTGCTCCTCAAGTGATTTCATAAAAGAAACATAATTAAATCGTTATAAGAAAATTATTATGAAAGTTTTTCTTTAAACAATGCAAAAAGTGACTTAGTCCACTTTCATAATCATGGGCACAATTATTTTCAAAAAAAAAATGTTCATTGAAAAATAGACCTTGTCTTAAAACTTACACTAGAAATTATTTACCAAATTGTTGGAGCTATGTTCGACCAAATTCAACTCTTATACAATCGATATATATGACAGGTACCGTTTTTTTTGGCCCTAAAATTAATAATTCCAAAAACCCCTCTGGAGAGTCGCCAAAAAACGCTACATACCAAATTTGAGGTTAATCGGTCCATCCGTTTAGGCTGCAGCTTCGTTATTGTTTTGTTATTGTTAAGCAAATAAATAAAATGATCTGATCAGGATCAAGAGGAAAATAAAACACAGCTATTATTTAAATGATGAACTCAAAAAAAAAAATTGAAAAAATTTTTTCAAATATTTTATAAATAGTTAAAATTATTTCAAACAAAAAAAAATTTTTTTGAAAATGAAATACTTTTTCAATTTTAATGTAGTAAAAATTGCTATACCTTTTCTGAATAAATATAAAATCAAAAAATAAAAAAGTTACAAAAATAAATTCATATTTTCTTACGAAAATTTTTGAAAAAGACATGTTAAAATTTTTTCAATTGTGTTTTTTTTTCAAAGTTCTGAGTTTGTGGAAAAGTATTTCAATTGAAGTCAATTTGTGAGAAAATTTAATCTACGCCTTAAATAATGGGGGATTGTCCCTCACTCCTACAAATTTTTTTCCATAAATAACTTACACAATCCCTTTTTGGCTCAGAAAAATTAGGTCCCAGGAAATATGGCTCCAAATTGGGTTATTTTTTCATAGTGAAATTATGCCCCAGTGACCTAAAGCCACAAAGAAATGAAAAAATGCTCCGAAATGAGTGAAGTTAGGCTCCAACTTTTAAAATAAGTTAAAATAAGCTGCGGCGCGGTGGTTTGCTGTTTTTTTTAATATTAGTAAACGAAATTAATAGAATTTGTTCAAAAGAATTAAAACAGAATTAAAAATAATACCAAACATGATATGATTAAACTGACATAGAAGTTAGTAGTCTTTTCGATGAAAATTTATATTGATGTACATAAAAATCTTCCAATTTATATTATATTTCAAAGAAACAAATATTACACATACGCCATAGTGAACGGGAGAGTTTGTCATATTTGTTCAAAATTTGTTACCATTTAAGACAAAATGAGACCAATTCGAATATGCTAATAGTACAGGTAAAATAGTACATAAAATCAAGTACAAAAACAAACAAAAACAAGTACAAAAAAAGTCTATAAAAAAAAGATGGGTGGAAGGGTGTTTTTTCGCGGACAAGAGTGAAGGTCAAATATATACCTACTGAAAAAAATTGTTTGTCGAATATCATCATATGACACATGTTTTCAAGGTATTTTTTGATGCTGAATCTAATGACATAAAAATAAAGTCAATACGATTGCTCTAAGAAAAGTTATTGCCGATTAAAAACAAAGGTGCTTGTTTTTTGACTTCAACAAGTAAAATATAACCGAAACCCATGTGAAAAACATGCTACACTGATAAAATTCGGGATGAAGGTTTTAAATAAAGCAGGGACAAAGGATTCATAAAGTTCTTAAAATTATTTTTGGTGAAAGGGTGTTTTTTTGATGGGTTAAGTTGTGTGGGAGGAAGGTATCATAACAGCTGACTTAAAATTTATTAATTTTTAAAACTTGGTGCAAATGTTTTGGTTGGTATAAGAATTAAGAATCTAAAAAGACAAAATTATCTTGAGTGAAAGGGTGTTTTTTTTTTAAGAAATGATGAAATTCGGAATTAGTACCACAAAAACTAGGAAAAAATTGTTTCATTTATAACAGAAACCAAGAACCCGAACAGTCTATACAAATATTTTAGGTTAAAGGGTGTTTTTTTGGGAAATAGGGAAAATCCGCGATAAGTCCGATAAAATCAATGGTATAAAAGTTACCCTTACGAAATTTATTAAAAATGTTATCTTTTCCATATGAATTACGAATAATGCAAGTCTATAAATTTTAAAAGAATATTTGACCTCCACCCCCTCCGCGAAATCCGCGAAAAAACACCCTTCCACCGAACTTTTTTTTATAGACTTTTTTTGTGCTATAAGTATTATTTTATCTTTTGCATTTTTATTGCAATGGTTTCTATTACCTGTGCAAAGTTAAATAAAAATCGTATGATTCGTTTGCAAATCCTCAAAAATATATTAGGCGGATTTATACTAAGTAGTTATTATTTGCAGACCTTTCTTCTATTTTGATTGTAATAATGCAAATTATATTCAAATGTTAAATATTCTATAACTTTTTCACCTTTTCTCTTGAGATACAAGTATTCTTTCTTAAAAATTACCTCAAGTAGATATCGTTTTTACTTTTTGAGAGGTATACTCCTCCCCACAAGGACACCTTTTAAAACACCAAATACCTCAAATATAAATTACGTGCCTAATTATTTTGTCCCAAAAGTCCACCACAAAAAACATAAAAAAATCATTCATAAATAAATAAAAATTGCTGTTTTTTTTTTAGCCGCACGTCTTTTTTTAACATAACATGATTCCACTCAAGGTAAAAGTATACCTTCTCTAAATGCCCAAGGGACTTGCAAAAAAAAACAACACAAACAGAATAATATCAAACCTACGATTACTTACCGGAGAAGGACTTGTTTTTTCCCTGTGGATAAAAATTCCCCAACGACCACCATTAGCTACAAAAATATGAAAATAATATAAAAAAAAAAACATTCACATTTAAATGTAAAAAAAGCCGAAACGAATATCCTTAATGGAATCAACACAAATCGGGATTTATTAGATGCTAAAACTCTCGCTGAATACCTATGTCGCGTCATTAGACTTCCGGAGTCGGAGAACCCACAACAGGAAGAAAAAAAAAATTACCTACTTGTACCAACATCCGGAGTGTATATATGGAATTGAGCCATTGCCTACTTCGCTCATATTTAATCATTTGTATGTTTCTTATTCCGACAAATTGGACAGGATTAAAATTTGACTCCCATTCTACGAGCCGGTGTAAAATTATAAGAAAACCAACTTCAACTTACAAAAAAAGCACTAAGGTAGGCATACTCGTGTACTTATAAACCCACAGCTCGTTTCGCTTCGTAAAAAAATAATGTAACGAGATGAATAAGCCAGGACTTGTAGATACTTTCAATTTTTTTTCCTCAAGATCCTTATAAGGATATAAAAAAAAAAAAAAACAAAGTCTACGGAACCGGATACACAAAATGCCTACAACGGATATCATAAGATATACAAAAATATAATATTATGACATCGTGGACGTGAAGGATACAAAACATCCATACTCCTTCTCGTCCTTTTTGATGCGAAACAAAATTTCAAAATTTTCAGTGGGCAATGTTGAAACTTGAAAATATGAAATATTTCCGAAGAAAACTTGTGTTTTTAGTTTTTTTTTTCTTCTTCTCTTATTTTTTTTTTGAAAAAACCTCCTCGCGATGATGATGATGAAAATTCTTATGCCTACATTGTTAAGACTGAATAATGGTTGCAGGCAGCAGCTGGTGCTCCTCGCTCCTGCATCCAGGATGCAGAAGAAGAGAGTTTGGTGGTGGAGGGACTTTTGGGAAAAGACATTCGAAATCAAACAAAGGATCTTTCGACGACAATAGTTTGCGATTCAAAATCTAAACTTAAGAAGGAGCATCGACCGATAGGATGATGATGTTGGTTGATGATGATGGGAGTCTGGGATCACAGCTCACCTCCCATCATAGCTTTCAGTCTTGTTGTAGTGTATTTTTTTTTTTACTTTTTTTTAACTTCTACAACTACTATAATACTACGACTACTATACGACTATGAATGAGGAATATTATAGAGAAAAGTGGAAATGCAGACATTGAGCCCTTAGGCCTATTGCGATATTTTTAGTCCTTGCTCTCTCTCTTATAGTTTTGGTTTTTGAGTGATGGAATGGGCGGTATAGCAGGATGTGAGGAATGTACAGCCTTCTTTTTGTTGGTGGATAAATTTATTTTTCTTATTTTTTGTATAGGATCCACACAAAGGAACCCATCGATCGGAAAAGAAATTTAAATTATTGTGGTTAGTGGAAGAATAAATGGAAAATATTGATTAAAAACTTTCATTTATACCAAAACAAATAAGCGAGATGTTAAATTTTTACTTTTTCGTTTGATTTTGTAAAAACATTTATCTATTATGAAAGTAGATTTCATTAAAAAATTATTGCAATAGAGAAAAAATGCATTCGAAATTTTTTATTGCAAACAAAAAATGATATTGCAAAAAAAAATTATCATCATTAAAAAAGTGTTTCTTAACATTTTGTCAATGTAAGCCCAAATCGTCAAAATTCTAAGAAAGTTGATTTTCTTAATATTAAAAAAAAAAATATTAAATTCACAAATTTTTCACTGAATAATCTTTTATTTTTATTTGAAATAAGAAAATTGTTTTATTGTTATGAATTTGTTTTAAATTTCAAATGCAGTTTTTTTGTTTGTTTAATTGATATTTTTACAACGATACATAAAACGTGTAGGATTGCTTTAAAAACCTAGACTAGACTTCATAATTTCAAGAATTTCAAAAATAGTGATTTATTTCATATTTTCTCTATTTGGACATCGGCTATAACTTTATTTTCTATCAAAATCGGTTAGAAATTTGTAAAGCTAAAATTTTTTGACATGTTTGTTTGAAGTTTTTTGAAAACTTTTTTTCTCCTAAATTCAAATTATCATAGGTACTTGATATTTTGAACCATAAGAGAAAATAAGTGTAACCCAGTCGTGCATTTAATTCTTTTTTATTTAAGTTTCATCTTTTTTTTTATTTAAGTAAGTGAACTCCAATCCTGCGATGGCGTTATATTATTTGAAAACTTTTTTAAGTCGAAGAATAAGCATCTACAGCAAAAAAAAAAAAACAAAACAAAAATAAAAAGATTTAAAATCTCTTGAGTTATATCCGATAAAGACGATAGAATAAAGTTAAAAATCTAGATAATTATGTGGAAGATATCATTTGTCTTTGCTCAAAACTAGGTTTTATATTAACAATTCTTCACTGAAGAATTAAACCATTTGTATTAAACTTTAATATTGCAATAAAAAAAAGTTTCACATACGCCACAGTGACCCTTTAAGTTAAAACTTTAATTTAAGTAATGAAACAAAAATGAATAAAGGATTGGATATTTCATACGAATATTTTCAAAAAAAAACTTCACATTTTATATGCCTTCAGCTTTGATTTGACACCAATTCAATATAGCTAATTTTGACTTGTGTATCTATTTTTTGGGAAGATTTTCCAAATTGTGTAGCTATTTGGTATTGGTTTTTGACCTTCAGAGCTGGGGTTGAGAAGAAAATTTTGTCTTTTTAACTATTTCCTCTAGTAGGTTTTTGCATTATAGGTATGCACCTTTCAGAATGTTCAAGATGAAAACTTAAAAAAGTCCGAAAATTTCGCAGTTAGCACAGGTTTTTGGAAGCTTCAATTTTATTTTTATACCTTTAGTAGCTATATACTAACAAAATAACAAAAAAGTGCATGGTTTTGCTTGCTCCTTTTTTCGTCAATTCTTCGAAAACGTGATAATTGACTATAGCAGTTTGTATAAGTATAACTGAACCATTCAAAGTTCAATTTTAACGGATAGGGGTCGGATATGTATATTTTTGTTATTTTATAGCAAGAAAAAAAATCTAAGATTTTTAGGAATATAAACAGTTTTTTTCCTCAGTTTTACATAAGAACATAAATCATAACTTCTAACACCTATGTTTTACTTCTATGTTTTTTTTCTTGAGATAAAACGATAAGTTGCACAAAAAAATGGTTGAGGCATTTTTTAGCCACCAAACACAAATACAGCATAACTTTCCATTTTAAAAACAATTTGAATGGACTAGAATTTTTCAGATTTTCAGCAGTCTTATGTTTCAAACTTTAATCGTTTACGTGCTTGATAACTGTATTTGAATGTATCGAGTGGTATTTCCGGTTAAATGGATGTGTGGCATATCGAAAATCCAAAAAAAAAACTGCATTAATTTTCGTTTCCAACTTCCTAAACATAGCAAAAAGCCCCCACTGTACACCATCGATCATTTTCTTATTTCTTGTGGTTTCTGATTCCAGACGAGCGCGCGTATAATGCAGAGAAAATTAAATATTTTTCTTCCAGAATTTCAGAAAATTTTATTATACGCAATACAATATGCCTACTCCAACTCCGGGAGTATTTCTACACTAGTTACAGCAGTCGGGAGAGAGTATTCAGGATATATAACCTCAGGTCTGATAGTCCTTCAACATTTCTTCGTCTTCATCTTCATATCCAGCCAACCATAGGCCTAGAATCAGAATTTCCCATCATCATACCTTTCTTGGTAACGAATTGGATTTCATTTTATTTTCTTTTTTTTTGGTCCTGTGTAAGGAAGAAGGCTCTTAAGAAAATTTTCTCCACCTTTTTTTCTAAAAAAAAAAAAAATTTAAGAAAAAATAGACGTAGAAAGATGACAGAACAAAAAAAAAGAAAGTAAAAAAAATCCTCATTCTTGCACAATTTGTGCCCTTTAGGCATATCAGACTAGGCATTGAGTAGAAGTCTACCCAACAGAACACACAGATACACCTTTAAAACATGTCCTTTCAGTAATTCGAAGCGATATCACAACCAGAACAATTCACTTAACAAAAAAAAAAAAAAAAAAAAAAACAGAAGAAAAGAGAAACATTATTCCTCCCAAAATGGATTCTGTTCATTCTCCTATGCATCTCTCCAAACTACCCAGGACCTGAACTGATACTGGTTTGAGGTAATTTTTTTTTTTTTTGGGGGAAAAAAGCATCTCAGACTTTAGAAATGATACGTATGGATGTGGTATTATTATATCATCCCAATTGAGTGGTTTGGGCTTCGACACAAATGCCTCAACGTAGTCGAGGTATTGAAAAATTTACGAAAGAACCGCACCAAGTTTTAGTTCATTGCATTTTGGAGTTCTATGAAAGAAGTGTGGTGCATCGTTAGAGAGCGCGTTAGAAGAGGTAAAGAATGTCATCTGAAGCAATTCAATTTTCGTTTCTACATCAAGAAATCCATAGCACTTGGAATTTCTTCTTCAACTTAGAATGCATATAACGTTAAAGAGAGAGGTATGACATTAAAGTGGTTTAGTCGTCAAGGTTGAATCCTTTCGAAATTGTGGTATTTTAAAGTTGTATTTTTCGAAATTAAAGGTGACTTGTTTTTATGGGATGAAATGTCCTGAAAGAAGTTTTAAGGTTGGTTTCTTTAACATTGTTGATATCAGTCTACCTAACAATCTTCTCAAAATAGCAAAAGCACCGTTAATAAATTAAATTTTCTTTCTTTTTCAAATCAACAAAATTTTACAAAAGATTATATCTTTAATTGTTTGCTAAAGTGGGATGAAACAAAATTAAAGACAAAAAAAAAAAAAAACAAAGGACCTAAAAAGGATATTTGTGCAGCGCGATAACCGGGTTAATTTCCAACACAAAAAAAAAAAAATAATTAAACTGAAGAAGAACAAAAAAAAAAAAGAATATGCTGCTTTTCACATTTTAGGAAAGGTATTATATCACTGTCAAACCGTCAGCTCTTTTTCTTGGTGTTGACTTGATGCGTTCAAATTAAAAATGACAGCGCAAATAAATTTAAAAGGACCGAACATTTTGAAATATGAGTTTTTTTTTTTTGTTCCTTGCTTATAGCATAGCAGTTCTCTTTGTGGATTGTCCTGGATGAGCGCTTCCTGGTTATTTGTATTTTATATACACAAATAGCGATGAGCGTTAGCAGCTAGCTGATGGGTAAAATTGTTTTATTTTTATTTATTTTTTTTTGTTTTTAACACAATTTCATTATTTTATTTATTTATTTTTTTATTTGAAAAGCGTAGGTTTACGGAAAACAGAAATGAGTTTTGTGGGAAGAATACCTATAATTGAATATTTTGATATTTAATTTAAATGTGGTTGTTCTTTTTTTTTTTTAAACTGTCTTCAACAATTCGAAGTATTGGTTGATAATGGTGTAGCTCAGGGAAACTATACAGACAAAGGTGTCCATAATAATTTTTATCTGTGTAACTAAAAATATTTTTAAAAAATTATTATGACGAAAACTTTTGTTTTTGACATTTTATTTATTTACATTAACAAATTTTATAATACTTTTGCAAAAGAATTAGGTAATATTGTTTGCAATAAATAACCTTTATTTTTCTGATCGAATTTTTAGTAATACTTTATCTACTTTTTTAAAAATTTTCTTTTTTCCTTTACATGTTCGAATTCATGTTCGAATAAAAGTTAGCATTTAAAAAAATAACACAAAACATTATAGGTCGAGAACATAGCGAAAATTAGAAAATTGATTAAAAGTTTTTCTACTTCTGAATGGTTTTTGTCTAAACTCGGTATACAGTGCTCGAAAAATGTTGGTCAAACGTTTTATTTACATTTTTAGGCAATGTTATGAGATGTTAATTTAAGTTGTATGGTTGTCAGGAATTTTACCCAACACAACCATTTGTTTTTTTTTTGCACTTCATAGCGAAATATGGTTTAAATGCTGCATAAAACTCATTCAGCTCTATAACGATCGTCAAATATCAATTGATAGTTGATAAATATTGAAATTTGGTTTTAAAATCTAATTTGGGGGAAAACTAGTCATTTTTTTTAATGGATTTTTTCAACTATATTTCAAATAATAACGTTTGTCATCATTCTTTGTTTTCAATTTTTTTGCAAATTAGAAAATTGTATAAGAAATCGAAATTTATTTGTTATTAACTATCAAAAAATATCGTGACACCCACAATAACCAGCAGAAAGAAAGGCTCAGTGAGGCCAAAAAAAGACGACCCCAGTGATGGAAGATTTATTTTTGGTGATGTTCAGTGTTCGGAATTGGTTGAAGACTTCGGTGGCTCCTTAAAAACATTTTCTGTCGAGCTACAGGAAAAGTGAAAAAAAATAGTAATTTCGTCGAGTTCAGTAAGGAAAAGGCTTGTGAAAACTTGACTTATCCGATGCTAAAGCCGGAATTTGCAATAATAGTATGGGAAAAATAATTGCCCTGGGGATCAAGTCAGTCCATCATATATTTGAGCCCTTTTTCTCGATATCTTTTCTGCTGAGGTAACGAAGTTTAAGATGCATGTTGGAAATGGGAGGATTCTTGCACGAAGAGAAAAAAAATTTATCAGAGCTCTCTGCTCGTGAGATTTTTGGTGACATTTGCAGAACAATTTTTCCTTGCTATACAGCTAAAATTTTATGTATGATTTCTGTTTAAATTTTTAATATGAATTATTAAATTAATTATTAATTATTATAATTATATTTACCATGGAATGTTGAATTTTCATGCAAAACTTAAATAGCTTGCTTTTATTTTTTATTGAATTTTCATACAAATTAATGTTTTGAAGGAGTGAGGTGCAAAAGTAAAAGTATAAAAAATAATTGTGCAGTTTGTGACAAAGGGATCAAATTAATAGGATTGTTAGTACAATATATAACCCTCATTTAAAGATATTGGGCCACTTAATATTTTACCTTTAAAGATGTTTATAACGATGCACAGAAAGCAATTTAAATGAAGTTTTGTGAAATTTGTGATTATTAGATGGCTCATGTATATCCTCATAGGTCAAATATTAAAAGGCCCAATATCTTAAAATGAGGGTTACATATTGTACTAACAATCCTATTAATTTGATCCTTTTATCACAAACTGCACAATTATTTTTCATACTTTTACTTTTGCACCTCACTCCTTCAAAATATTAATTTGTATGAAAATTTAATAAAAAATAAAAGCAAGCTATTTAAGTTTTGCATGAAAATTCAACATTCCATGGTAAATATAATTCATTTTTTGATTATTTTTGATTCTCATACGATGTATAAAATATATATGCGGTTCAAAAAAATGCAAAAATTTTCCATGTGCTGCAATGGTACCATTTTAAAAGTGTTCTTTCTCGCTAAAAAAAACACCCTTTGACCCGAAATTTTTTGATGAACATATTTTATTATTTTTTTCTATGGTATATGAAACGTCCACACGAAATTTTATCAACCTACCACTTTTTTTCAAGGAGTACTTGATAATATTTTGACTCTTGCTCTTTGAGTAAAAGACAATTCATAAAGAGTCCAATAACTTTTTACATGATGGTCGAGACATTTTGGTATTGATTTTATTCGATCGGACGTTAGAAAATACCTCGAAATCATGTATCATATTAATACAATATTTCATTGCCTATACTACGATATGCAACAAATCGAGTGCAACACAGAAAAAGTCTTGTATCTACCCTTCCGAATGGAATACAAGGTGGCCCAATATCTCAAAATAACTCTTAAATTGAGTACTACCAACGATGTTAATTTCATGCTTTTATCACAAAGTGCACGATTGAACTCTTTTTTAATGCTAAGCCGCCTCACTATTAAGCCTTAAAACAAATAATATTTGACAAAAAATAATATTTGCAATAAGTAATTTTCTGTTATTCTTAAAAATAAGGCAGGTACTTAAGAAACCCATTTCTCGGTAAAAATCAATTTTGGTTCCCATGACCACGTGTACAAAATTTAAACACTTTAAATGTATCATGAACCGATTGAAACCACATAAGAAACAAATACTGATTTAAAAATATTAGTTTATTGCAGCAGGGCCCTGTTTCAGAGCTTACTAAATCAACTACATCAGCTACATTTACTACGTCAGCAACCTCAAAAGCCAATAGCTGAGTCCAATTGAAAGTCGGGAAATATTTGTTATGATTTAAATAGTGCAAAAGTGCAGAAAAGTGCTTCGGGACAGTGCCGGATTAGCCTCAAGGCAAACTAGGCAGCTGCCTAGGGGCTCCACTTCAGCTGGGGGCCCCTCGCCCCGACTACGAACAAACAAAATTTCTTGGAGTTGTACCTTCAATAAAAAACAGCATTACATTTGTATTTGTAAAAATAAGAAAAAAGAAGAATAAAAAAACGTTTGCAAATCATTAAACATTAGCCCCGTTCCATTGGAGGTGGTAGTTTACTCATGAGTTGATCTAGTACTATAATTACCACATGATCTTCTACTTCTATCACTGATCTTCTATTTTTTTTTTTTTTTTTTTTTTATAATGAGCGCGCACTAAAGGGGTTTTGGGTACCCTTAATATACATGTGTTTATAATTAATTATGACTCCCATCCCATCCTGAAGGGCCCAACCCAGCGATGCCAAATTGAGGGATTTTTTCCTGTTTTTTTCCGGTATTTTTGGTTAGGGAAAAATGGAAAATCAACCCAGAACAGTCAGCTCAAAATATATCACGTTTTAATACCAAGACAAATACTGGTCTATTCGAATATTGTTCCAACGACATCGAACCAGATTTTAGTAACGAGATGGTGCCATTAAAGCTCTTCATGTTGCAATCAGATAATATGTCAGAAAAATCTGAGATTGTGCATGCAGAGAAGTTAGAAGTTAATATAGGCACCGTTACAAATTTATTCATAATGAATTACCCCAAATAAAAACATAACTTTGAAAACAGCCAAAATGACGTTTTTTGCCATTTTCTAACGGTAATATTTCAAAAACGGATGCCAAAAAATACAGAAAAAGCACTGAAACTTGTACTTTTAAAGTACTTATTTGGAGCACTTTCATGGGTTTATATCCGTACTGCTAAAATCCATATTTTAATTTCATCTGAAAATAAAAAAATCTTCAAAACAAACAAACAATTCTTTTAAACTATTATTTAATATTTTATTGGAAAAACCCAAAATAGTTTTTTTTTTTTTAAAACAAAATACATACATAAAAAAAGATCATTGGGCACGCGACTGTGGCCTGGCCAGTTGAAAAAAATGAAAAAGAAAAAAATACTCTGCGTCTACAGTCTGCACTTTGGTGGTAGTTTTTGTATCTTGTTTTGATTTTTTTTTCTAAATGCTCAAGGCTGAAGCTGCTGTAAACTCAGTCAATGATGTCTGGAATTGATCGCCACTAAAAGACAGAAAAATCAACAACTTAATTATTTATCAATTTTATAATCAGCATACCTTTATTTTCCAAATCAATTGGTGGTTGTTTTTGTATCATTTTTGTATTACTTTTTTTTCTAAATGCACAAGGCTGAGGCTGTGCATTTTGATGGTGGAAATAAATTTTTGTGGCGTGCCGAAGAATTTGTGTGGTAGATATTGTTTAGAGAAAATAGTTTTCACAAATAACAAATCGCGTTTCGGACGCGTTTCGGACGCGTTTCAGATGTGTTTTGCAAGCGTTTCGGACGCGTTTCAGACGAGTTTTGGACGCGTTTCGGACGCGTTTCGGACGCGTTTCGGACCCGTTTCAGACGCGTTTTGGACGCGTTTCAGTTGCGTTTTAGACGCGTTTCAGATGCGTTTTGGGAGCGTTTCGGACGCGTTTTGGACGCGTTTCAGACGCGTTTTGGACGCGTTTCAGACGCGTTTTGGACGCTTTTCAGACGCGTTTTAGACGCGTTTCGGACGCGATTCACACGCTTTTTGGACGCGTTTTGGGCGCGTTTAAGATGCGTTTCAGACGCGTTTCAGGCGCGTTTTGGACGCGTTTCAGGCGCGTTTTGGACGCGTTTCAGACGCGTTTTGGACGCGTTTCAGACGCGTTTTGGACGCGTTTCAGACGCGTTTTGGACGCGTTTTGGACGCGTTTCAGACGCGTTTTGGACGCGTTTCGGACGCGTTTCAGACGCGTTTTGGACGCGTTTCGGACGCGTTTCAGACGCGTTTTGGACGCGTTTCAGACGCGTTTTGGACGCGTTTCAGACGCGTTTTGGACGCGTTTCGGACGCGTTTCAGACGCGTTTTTTACTCGTTTTAGACGCGTTTCATGCGCGTTTTGGACGCGTTTCGGACGGGTAAGGCGAGTAGCCGTGTAAACCTTGACCCAAAAGCGAGTAGCTCTTTAGGGCGTCTATATTACTACAAGATTGGTTTAACTCCAGCGAGTTGCTTGTTACAGTGAAACGCAATCGTTTAGTGTAGAATAAGAAGTGTCAGTTTTTATTTTGTTCTTCTCCTTTTATACAAAATTTTATCAATAAAAATGCCTGTATTGCTATTCAACAATACTTCGATATTCAATAGGAATTCCCATAAAATGCAGCATCAGCATAATAGCCATGCACTTCAAGTGTTTTGGGCTAGCTTGCTTATGATGCATATTTTACTACCATAAGTCAGCGACCCTTAATTATGTTTGTTTTTTCTTCATTCATTGAAAGTGTTGTTGTATATGAATTTGGTGTCATATTATATAGCTCGTGCACTGAAGGTGCCAGTTGAACTATATGAGCTATATGATGTTATAGCTATATGCACAATGCACTGAGTGTGCCAACGGAAATATAAATGTTGTGTTGTTTGTGCATTGGCTTTGCTATGGCTGATTATGAAATGTAATGCGATGGGAATATGGATATTAAATATCGAAGCAGGTTGAATGTTCTATTAATTGTTTTTATGTTTAAGGCAATTAATTAAGTGATCGCTGGTGCGATCCCTTCACACTAGAGTCCTAGTCGACTTAAGCCGTGAGACATATCATGTGGTTAAAATCGACTCGTGAAAAGTCGGGATAGGTATACCTACTTATACCTTTTGAATCTAATATATTTTCTAATAACTTATCGTTAATAAAAATTATCTGTGAACCATCAAGTTGCTTAATTTTTTTTGTTGAGATATCACTACAATTCTTATTATAGTTATTTCAAAACTTTTAGTTTACATTTATAAAATGACATGATAGGACACCAGATTATATCCGATTAGTCTCTAGTAAGTTACCTGCACAAATTTCTAACCTAACTTAAAAATAGCTTATGATATTGAAAAAGCATCGGAAAAGGGCCCAAGAATTATTTTGCCTAGAGGCCCATGACATGGTTAATCCGGCACTGCTTCGGGAAGTCGAAAATACCGCCGAAATTAATTTTTAAAGTCATTGCTGTAGCTGATGTTAACAATGTAAACAGGCCCAGATTTCAAAAAATTCGAAAAAAAAACTCTACAAAAAAATTGATAAAAATTTTTTGGTTTTCACTGTTTAATTTCTTGAATAACAAACACATTTCAGCAAAAAAATTATATCGTTAAAGCCTTGATTCGATTTTCAAATAACAAAATTTAGTTTTTTTTTCTTACATCGAAAAACGATAAAAAATATGTATCAGTTTTAAGGTCGAGGTCGTTGGAATCGGTTGAGTATTTGAAAAGGAAGTCAGAAGTCAAGAAAACGGTTATAGGTGCGGTAGGTTCAAAAAATATATTTTTTATTTCAGAAGTACCTACCACCTATTTGTATGTTAATCCAAATCTTTAGATCCGCTTTAAAGATAAAAGAAAAATATTTAAAAACAACGGCAACATTTACAGTTATGAATGTAACCTTGTTTAAAAGAATTTAACACTTAATTCTAATATTTAAATCAAGTTATTTGAAAAAATCGATTTCAAAATTTTTAGAATGAAATTAAAAAAACAAAAATGCACGACTGAGGTCACACGAAGGTACTTGCTCTTATGATAAAAGTAACTCTAAAGTTAACTCTTTTTATTCAAGAAAATTAAGGAAAATTTAGAATTTTATATTTTCAAGAAACTTCATAGGTATAGTACCTACATAGAGTTTTAAATGATCTTTTACAAAAAACCAAGTTTGCCATTTTATTTATTGTATTTATAGAAAAAAATTTTAGAAAATCATTAGAGCCGTTTAAAAAAAAATATTTTTTTGTATGTATATAAAAATATTCTAACATTTTTCAAAAAAAAAAAAATTGGTAGGTATGCCATTTTAAAGAAATAATTAATTTACACATAATAACGAAATTTCAAAAAAAAATTGATTTTTCGAAAAAAAATTTTGAAATATTTTTTAAAAATTTTCGTTAAAATCGGGTTAGTTTAAATATTTTTTTATTTCAAAAGTTGGCTCTTATTTTAATCAAAATCGTTTAGCCGTTTTCGAAAATAATTAGCTTTTCTATTTCAGGTACGGTTATTTTTGGTCCTAAAAATTTTTTAATTTGTCCTCTCTAGGGAATCACCCAAAGCTGTTAACTACCAAGTTTGAAGAAAATCGCTTCATTAGATTAGGCTGCAGCTCGAGGTTCTTACACACACACAGGCAGACAGAATTGCCGAACCCACTTTTTTGGCATCCTCCATCATTGTAATGTCATGTAAAATTGTTATCTCGAGTTCAATTTTTTTTTTCCAAATTAGACTATATAGTACCTACATGTCGCAAGTAAAAAACTCAAAAAAATTCTATTTTCATCTTTGCTCTGGATTTCAATGAAAAATTGACTGATGATAAAGTAAACTGCTTCAATTAGTTCCTTGTCAAACACTGAAACTGAGAAAATTGAAAAATATGAAAATTACAGGCATTACCAGTAAAATTGGAGTAAAGTATTTCAATCCCTAATATTAATGCAACTTTTTTGTTAATGAAATTAAAATGTTGGTTAAATTTTCTACCACGATTAAGTTTTGACGTTTGGTTAAAAAAGAGATTTAAGAAATCTGCGTTGTTTTTTACCGTTTTCATTCCATTATTCTGGTCTAAACTATGCAAAAATAACTAAATAAAATAAAATATTTTAAGAACCTACATCGTACCATACCAAAACAAAACGCTCGAAATATACTAAAAATACGAAACATACGAAATTAATGAGTAAAGATATTATTGATACGGGCGCTAGAACCAAACCACTTGATATTGATTTTATCACTGTAAGTATTAGGATAAGGTCTATTTTCACAGATCGAATAATTGAACAAAAGATTAGACTTCGGTAAAAGTAGGTAAGCGTAAATACTCAGCATAGAAAACCGTATGAAAAAAATGAAGTTTTAGTAATTTTCGATTCTCTTTAAAACTAGAAGAGATAAAACTATTTGGTTTTCAGTGTTTATTTTATTGATAGTGCAGTGAATTAAAAAAAGTCATTTTAGAGCTTTATTTGACAAAAAATTAAAAAAAAAAATTAGTACCTACTAAATATTTTGATTTTACCTTATTTTTTACATTTTTTAATTTGAAAATCATTTCTTTGGAAAACTATTAAAATATATTTTTTTTTTTTCGTTTTTATAAAATGGTCAAAAACACCACTTTTACGCTTGATTTCGACTTTACCCCTTTATAATAACTTTATAATAAATTAAAGTACTTCTCAAGACCTTTAATTTGACATGCGTTTCATCACTGTTCAGCAATGTTGAAATTGGGCATAAAGTCCATACAAAAGTGCCCATGGTCCTTTATTTTTTTGCTGTGCGAATTGGCACTGCTTTGAATAAAATTCCCTCAAAATAAAACAAAATTACCCTCAAAAATGGTTTTTCTTATAGGTATTCAATTGATTATTTTTTTCATAACAAAACCCAGCTGAAAATATATAAAGTGAAATATTCAAGTATGAAAATGTAAGAAATTCTCAATTTTACATACTTTTTTTAATTTTATCGATAAAATTCCACTTTATTACGATCAAAAAGAAATTTTTAATTCAGTCTTCCAACACTAGTTCAAAGTTCACCAGCTGCCAACAAAATAGAAATATAAAACATAAAAAACAAACAACCAATTTGTACATTTTCAATTTTTCAAAATAAATAATAGTTTGAGGAAATATATTACGAGTGTATTAATACTTTTACATTTCTTAAAATATCAACGCATTATAACGAAAAAAATTTCAAATCTATCTTGATCTTTCTATCTTGAGATACGGCAAATTTTTATCACTAGTGTCAAATTTTAACCTGCTTCGCAGCTGGGTAAATTTTAACCCATTTTATTCACCACGCTAGTGTCAATATTTAACCAAACGTCAAATTTTAACCAACATTTTAAAGCAATTCGCACACAGCCTAAGAATGAGTCCTTTTTTCGACTCTGGCGACTTTTTATCTATTTAAGTGAGGCATTAAAACTTGCGACTCAAACTTTACTTTTAGTTAAACAAACATTTAAAATTCATATATAAAATACTCTTCTATATAGCAATTCCTGACAAATTTCTACTCAGATTGTCATTCGTTAGTCTTTATGGGAATTCAAAAACAATAAACAGAGAAATTTCAAATCCTCCAGAGAATCGTCGTAACTGTAGTCGATAGAAATGTTTTAAATTACAAATGGTCTATTGTCTATATCGCATTACCTCTACTATCTACCAACATAGACATAATACTTATATCTGAACCATGGGAATAATATAATTCTCTTAGGGTTGACATGGCAAAAGGGTTGCTTTTTCTTGTCTCATGATAAACTTGGCCATGATTTCCAAAAAAAAAAAAAAAAAAGAAAGAAAAAATGCCTACCAGGCAGACGAAATCAAATCTAAAAATATTAGACTCTATTTCAATCTCCAACTCTTTTCAAGATAAGCAAAAACGAAAAATCAGAAAAAAGGGTTTATGCCTTTGGGATATTCCCGAGCCCGAAATTTTGTTGCCATATCAGTCAAAAAAAAAAACAAACAAATTGTTACCCATCACAGGCAGTTTTGCAATTTTTTTTTCAATTAAAATTCTTTTACATGAAATCGCCTTCACAATTATACAGAAAATCATCAGACTAAGCCGCCTTATGCGTCACGCATTATGATGCTTTGTTTTCTTTATCAGCGAATAATTTCATATTTTTGGTTACACTGCGTTGATGTATTGCTTACGATGATAAAGTAAACATATTTTTTTGTATGCAATCATTCAATGTCAACAGTTGTGTTGAAAAAAAAGAAGCGATAAGAATATTTTTTTATATCTAAAAATTGGTAACCTTTTCTGCGAATTTACCGAAATAACATATTCTTAAATGTATAATCTTTTCTGTTTTGGGGGCCAATTAATCTAAGATATGGTGGTATCGAGGACAACATATTTAAATTTTGGTTACATTTTATATTCGCTTTTAAATTAATTTCATGAAAAATGCAGGCTATAAACGTAACGATATCAATATCATAATAATAAAATATACTCTTCTTTCAAGCGTCTTTGTAAAGCATTTACTTCTAAAAGTCTTATCTATCTTTGAAAGCTCTTTAATGTCATGAAGAAATTTTATTTCAAGAACTCCCGAAGATGTCCCGAAGATGTCCAAAGCATGTCCCGAAGATGTCCCGAGCATGTCCCGAAGATGTCCCGAGTATGTCCCGAAGATGTCCCGAACATGTCCCGAGCATGTCCCGAAGATGTCCCGAAGATGTCCCGAGCATGTCCCGAAGATGTCCCGAGCATGTCCCGAAGATGTCCCGAGCATGTCCCGAGCACGTCCCGAAGATGTCCCGAAGATGTCCCGAGCATATCCCGAAGATGTCCCGAGCATGTCCCGAAGATGTCCCGAGCATGTCCCGAAGATGTCCCGAGCATGTCCCGAAGATGTCCCGAGCATGTCCCGAAGATGTCCCGAGCATGTCCCGAGCATGTCCCGAAGATGTCCCGAAGATGTCCCGAGCATATCCCGAAGATGTCCCGAGCATGTCCCGAAGATGTCCCGAGCATGTCCCGAAGATGTCCAGAGCATGTCCCGAAGATGTCCCGAGCATGTCCCGAAGATGTCCCGAAGATGTCCCGAGCATATCCCGAAGATGTCCCGAGCATGTCCCGAAGATGTCCCGAGCATGTCCCGAGCATATCCCGAAGATGTCCCGAACATGTCCCGAGCATGTATCGAAGATGTCCCGAAGATGTCCCGAGCATATCCCGAAGATGTCCCGAGCATGTCCCGAAGATGTCCCGAGCATGTCCCGAGCATATCCCGAAGATGTCCCGAGCATGTCCCGAAGATGTCCCGAGCATGTCCCGAAGATGTCCCGAGCATGTCCCGAGCATGTCCCGAAGATGTCCCGAGTATGTCCCGAAGATGTTCCGAAGATGTCCCGATCATGTCCCGAAGATGTCCCGAGCATGTCCCGAAGATGTCCCGAGCATGTCCCGAAGATGTCCCGAGCATGTCCCGAAGATGTCCCGAAGATGTCCCGAAAATGTCCCGAAGATGTCCCGAGCATGTCCCGAAGATGTCCCGAAGATGTCCCGAAGATGGCCCGAAGATGTCCCGAGCATGTCCCGAAAATGTCCCGAAGATGTCCCGAGCATGTCCCGAAGATGTCCCGAAGATGTCCCGAAAATGTCCCGAAGATGTCCCGAGCATGTCCCGAAGATGTCCCGTAGATGTCCCGAAGATGTCCCGAAGATGTCCCGAAGATGTCCCGAAGATGTCCCAAAGATGTCCCGAGCATGTCCCGAAGATATTCCGAAGATGTCCCGAAGATGTCCCGAAGATGTCCCGAAGATGTCCCGAAGATGTCCCGAGTATGTCCCGAAGATGTCCCGAGCATATCCCGAAGATGTCCCGAGCATGTCCCGAAGATGTCCCGAAGATGTCCCGAGCATGTCCCGAAGATGTCCCGAAGATGTCCCGAAGATGTCCCAAAGATGTCCCAAAGATGTCCCGAGCATGTCCCGAAGATATTCCGAAGATGTCCCGAAGATGTCCCGAAGATGTCCCGAAGATGTCCCGAAGATGTCCCGAAGATGTCCCGAAGATGTCCCGAGTATGTCCCGAAGCTGTCCCGAGCATATCCCGAAGATGTCCCGTAGATGTCCCGAAGATGTCCCGAAGATGTCCCGAAGATGTCCCGAAGATGTCCCGAAGATGTCCCAAAGATGTCCCGAGCATGTCCCGAAGATATTCCGAAGATGTCCCGAAGATGTCCCGAAGATGTCCCGAAGATGTCCCGAAGATGTCCCGAGTATGTCCCGAAGATGTCCCGAGCATATCCCGAAGATGTCCCGAGCATGTCCCGAAGATGTCCCGAAGATGTCCCGAGCATGTCCCGAAGATGTCCCGAAGATGTCCCGAAGATGTCCCGAAGATGTCCCGAAGATGTCCCGAAGATGTCCCGAGAATGTCCCGAAGATGTCCCGAAGATGTCCCGAGTATGTCCCGAAGATGTCCCGAGCATGTCCCGAAGATGTCCCGAGCATGTCCCGAAGATGTCCCGAAGATGTCCCGAGCATGTCCCGAAGATGTCCCGAAGATGTCCCGAAGATGTCCCGAAGATGTCCCGAGCATGTCCCGAAGATGTCCCGAAGATGTCCCGAGCATGTCCCGAAGATGTCCCGAGCATGTCCCGAAGATGTCCCGAAGGTGTCCCGAAGATGTCCCGAAGATGTCCCGTAGATGTCCCGAAGATGTCCCGAAGATGTCCCGAAGATGTCCCGAGTATGTCCCGAAGATGTCCCGAGCATGTCCCGAAGATGTCCCGAGTATGTCCCGACATCTTCGGGACATCTTCAGGACATCTTCGGGACATGCTCGGGACATCTTCGGGACATACTCGGGACATCTTCGGGACATGCCCGGGACATCTTCGGGACATCTTCGGGACATCTTCGGGACATGCTCAGGACATCTTCGGGACATACTCGGGACATCTTCGGGACATGCCCGGGACATCTTCGGGACATGCTCGAGACATCTTCGGGACATGCTCGGGACATCTTCGGGATATGCTCGGGACATCTTCGGGACATACTCGGGACATCTTCGGGACATCTTCGGGACATCTTCGGGACATCTTCGGAATATCTTCGGGACATGCTCGGGACATCTTTGGGACATCTTCGGGACATCTTCGGGACATCTTCGGGACATCTACGGGACATCTTCGGGACATCTTCGGAACATCTTCGGGACATACTCGGGACATCTTCGGGACATGCTCGGGACATCTTCGGGACATTCTCGGGACATCTTCGGGACATCTTCGGGACATCTTCGGGACATCTTCGGGACAGCTTCGGGACATGCTCGGGACATCTTCGGGACATGCTCGGGACATCTTCGGGACATGCTCGGGACATGCTCGGGACATCTTCGGGATATGCTCGGGACATCTTCGGGACATCTTCGGGACATGCTCGGGACATGCTCGGGACATCTTCGGGACATCTTCGGGACATGCTCGGGACATGTTCGGGACATCTTCGGGACATGTTCGGGACATGTTCGGGACATCTTCGGGACATCTACGGGACATCTTCGGGACATCTTCGGAACATCTTCGGGACATACTCGGGACATCTTCGGGACATGCTCGGGACATCTTCGGGACATTCTCGGGACATCTTCGGGACATCTTCGGGACATCTTCGGGACATCTTCGGGCCATCTTCGGGACATCTTCGGGACATCTTCGGGACATCTTCGGGACATGCTCGGGACATCTTCGGGACATGCTCGGGACATCTTCGGGACATCTTCGGGACATCTTCGGGACATCTTCGGGACATCTTCGGGACATGCTCGGGACATCTTCGGGACATACTCGGGACATCTTCGGGACATGCCCGGGACATGTTCGGGACATACTCGGGACATCTTCGGGACATGTTCGGGACATCTTCGGGACATCTTCGAGACATGCTCGGGACATCTTCGGGACATGCTCGGGACATCTTCGGGACATGCTCGGGACATGTTCGGGACATCTTCGGGATATGCTCGGGACATCTTCGGGACATGCCCGGGACATCTTAGTGACATGCTCGAGACATCTTCGGGACATGCTCGGGACATCTTCGGGACATGCTCGGGACATCTTCGGGACATGCTCGGGACATCTTCGGGACATCTTCGGGACATACTCGGGACATCTTCGGGACATCTTCGGGACATCTTCGGGACATCTTCGGGACATGCTCGGGACATGCTCGGGACATCTTCGGGACATGCTCGGGACATGCTCGGGACATCTTCGGGACATCTTCGGGACATGCTCGGGACATGCTCGGGACATCTTCGGGACATCTTCGGGACATCTTCGGGACATGCTCGGGACATGTTCGGGACATCTTCGGGACATGCTCGGGACATGTTCGGGACATCTTCGGGATATGCTCGGGACATGCCCGGGACATCTTAGTGACATGCTCGAGACATCTTCGGGACATGCTCGGGACATCTTCGGGACATGCTCGGGACATGCTCGGGACATCTTCGGGACATGCTCATGACATCTTCGGGACATCTTCGGGATATCTTCGGGACATGCTCGGGACATCTTCGGGACATCTTCGGGACATGCTCTTGACATCTTCGGGACATGCTCGGGACATCTTCGGGACATCTTCGGGACATGCTCTTGACATCTTCGGGACATACTCGGGACATCTTCGGGACATCTTCGGGACATCTTCGGGACATCTTCGGAATATCTTCGGGACATGCTCGGGACATCTTTGGGACATCTTCGGGACATCTTCGGGACATCTTCGGGACATCTTCGGGACATCTACGGGACATCTTCGGGACATGCTCGGGACATCTTCGGGACATTTTCGGGACATCTTCGGGACATCTTCGGGACATGCTCGGGACATCTTCGGGACATTTTCGGGACATGCTCGGGACATCTTCGGGCCATCTTCGGGACATCTTCGGGACATCTTCGGGACATGCTCGGGACATCTTCGGGACATTTTCGGGACATCTTCGGGACATCTTCGGGACATGCTCGGGACATCTTCGGGACATGCTCGGGACATCTTCGGGACATGCTTGGGACATCTTCGGGACATGCTCGGGACATCTTCGGAACATCTTCGGGACATACTCGGGACATCTTCGGGACATGCTCGGGACATGCTCGGGACATCTTCGGGACATGCTCGGGACATCTTCGGGACATGCTCGGGACATCTTCGGGATATGCTCGGGACATGCTCGGGACATCTTCGGGACATGCTCGGGACATCTTCGGGATATGCTCGGGACATCTTCGGGACATCTTCGGGACATGCTCGGGACATGTTCGGGACATCTTCGGGATATGCTCGGGACATGCTCGGGACATCTTCGGGACATGCTCGGGACATCTTCGGGATATGCTCGGGACATCTTCGGGACATCTTCGGGACATGCTCGGGACATCTTCGGGACATGCTCTGGACATCTTCGGGACATGCTCGGGACATCTTCGGGACATGCTCGGGACATCTTCGGGATATGCTCGGGACATCTTCGGGACATCTTCGGGACATGCTCGGGACATGCTCGGGACATCTTCGGGACATGCTCGGGACATCTTCGGGACATGCTCGGGACATGCTCGGGACATCTTCGGGACATGCTCATGACATCTTCGGGACATCTTCGGGATATCTTCGGGACATGCTCGGGACATCTTCGGGACATCTTCGGGACATGCTCTTGACATCTTCGGGACATCTTCGGGACATCTACGGGACATCTTCGGGACATCTTCGGAACATCTTCGGGACATACTCGGGACATCTTCGGGACATGCTCGGGACATCTTCGGGACATTCTCGGGACATCTTCGGGACATCTTCGGGACATCTTCGGGACATCTTCGGGCCATCTTCGGGACATCTTCGGGACATCTTCGGGACATCTTCGGGACATGCTCGGGACATCTTCGGGACATGCTCGGGACATCTTCGGGACATCTTCGGGACATCTTCGGGACATCTTCGGGACATGCTCGGGACATCTTCGGGACATACTCGGGACATCTTCGGGACATGCCCGGGACATCTTCGGGACATACTCGGGACATCTTCGGGACATGTTCGGGACATCTTCGGGACATCTTCGAGACATGCTCGGGACATCTTCGGGACATGCTCGGGACATCTTCGGGACATGCTCGGGACATCTTCGGGACATGCTCGGGACATCTTCGGGACATCTTCGGGACATACTCGGGACATCTTCGGGACATCTTCGGGACATCTTCGGGACATCTTCGGGACATGCTCGGGACATGCTCGGGACATCTTCGGGACATGCTCGGGACATCTTCGGGATATGCTCGGGACATCTTCGGGACATCTTCGGGACATGCTCGGGACATGCTCGGGACATGCTCGGGACATGCTCGGGACATCTTCGGGACATCTTCGGGACATGCTCGGGACATGTTCGGGACATCTTCGGGACATGCTCGGGACATGTTCGGGACATCTTCGGGATATGCTCGGGACATCTTCGGGACATGCTCTGGACATCTTCGGGACATCTTCGGGACATCTTCGGGACATCTTCGGGACATCTTCGGGACATCTTCGGGACATACTCGGGACATCTTCGGGACATGTTCGGGACATCTTCGGGACATCTTCGAGACATGCTCGGGACATCTTCGGGACATGCTCGGGACATCTTCGGGACATGCTCGGGACATCTTCGGGACATGCTCGGGACATCTTCGGGACATCTTCGGGACATACTCGGGACATCTTCGGGACATCTTCGGGACATCTTCGGGACATGCTCGGGACATGCTCGGGACATCTTCGGGACATGCTCGGGACATCTTCGGGATATGCTCGGGACATCTTCGGGACATCTTCGGGACATGCTCGGGACATGCTCGGGACATCTTCGGGACATCTTCGGGACATCTTCGGGACATGCTCGGGACATGTTCGGGACATCTTCGGGACATGCTCGGGACATGTTCGGGACATCTTCGGGATATGCTCGGGACATCTTCGGGACATGCCCGGGACATCTTAGTGACATGCTCGAGACATCTTCGGGACATGCTCGGGACATCTTCGGGACATGCTCATGACATCTTCGGGACATCTTCGGGATATCTTCGGGACATGCTCGGGACATCTTCGGGACATCTTCGGGACATGCTCTTGACATCTTCGGGACATGCTCGGGACATCTTCGTGACATGCTCGGGATATGCTCGGGACTCGGGACATGCTCGGGACATCTTCGGGACATGCTCGAGACATGTTCGGGACATGTTCGGGACAGGCTTGGGACATCTTCGGGACATGCTCGGGACATGTTCGGGACATGTTCGGGACATGTTCGGGACATGTTCGGGACATGTTCGGGACATCTTCGGGACATCTTCGGGACATCTTCGGGACATGCTCTAGAAGCCTACTCAATAAATTTTACTTACCAAATATCTAAATTTAGTTTTCCATTTTTTTAGTTTTTCAATGTATTTTTCCGGTGTTCGAGTTTTTTAAGTTGATTTTTATTATAAAAAATTGAAAGATCCCTTTTAGAATTTGTACGGAACTTAAATAATGTGTACCTCCTCTTCTAAAAAAACATTCTTCATTGACTTAATTTCTTCACACAGGAATTAACTCGCATTGCCCTAAATTTCTATTTTTATTTCTTTGAACTTTCATGGAAGCTACTAGAACCTGATTCGATTATAACTATTTTACTTTTACCTTCCACTGTTATTTCAAAAATTTAAGAGAAATGTGAGAAATAAAAAAAAAAAAAAAACTTCTTCGAAAAAACATAGCAAAAAAAAAAGGATCCCAAAATGCGAACTGGAATGAACAAAATCTCATTATCTTTGACAGCGGACATCAAAAAGGCAAACTTGGCCGACAGATTTAAAATTGAATTTCCTTCTTCTTCGATGTTCTATTATATCAAGTAAGAGTTTGAGAGTGGTTCGATTTTGACTACAACTCTTATACTGCGCTATGACTTCACAACTCTACGACTACAAGAAAAAAAAAATAAAATAAATTTCTAGAGATATCGATGTCGAAGCAAACAAGAAATGAAAGACGGAAGGATGTGATGTACTACTCCTTCGTTTGTTTCCTCATCTTTGGAGTTCCTTTGAAAATGTCGGTCGTGTATGTTTGTATGTAAGTCATTTTGGATTGAAGTCATCTCTTTCTACTTTCCAATGTCCCTTATTTGAAAAAAAAACTGTCCCTGGTAATATGACATCAACAGAATGCCACCTCACACTGCAATTTTATATTGACAGTTTGACTATTTCAACCTAAGATGATTATTATTATTTTAATGCATTGCTAATGGGTCGCATATTTCTGCTGTCTGGCTGTTTAAGGATAATAATTATATTTTATATTTCTAGCCAAATAAAATAAAATATAAAAATGATCGTGTATGAAGAAACTCTTCCTGCCTTCAAAAACATTAAAAAGTAAAAAAAATCATATAGTTGTATAATGAAACCCATTGGAAAAGGAGGTGAATATGATAAAAATGAAAGGAAAAATAAATTACGGGCGAGCCGAGTTCGGGAAGTGGTAGGGTTGAGCTTTTAATGGTAAAAAATGGTATAACTCGATTTCCGGCAAAACTACAAGTCCTATGGGAAAAAGTTGTATTGCAAAGTTGTAGGTGATAAAGAGGTCTATAACTTATGTATCAACAATTTTTTCACATAACCTCAAAATTTAGGTGAAAAATTAAATAAAAAACGAGTTTTTGGTTTTTTATTATTATCTTTTTCAAAAAAAAGTTTTCTTCTACGAAATTTGTTGACAACTTACCTTATTATGTCTCAAATACACTGTAATTTATTTGATTTAAAATATTTATTTTTTCACCTTATTTTGACTAAATATAAAAAAAAAACACCCTAATTTTCAATCGAAAATTCACGTGTCAAAATATCAACTTTTTTCAAAAAGTCGGTGGGCATTTTGTTCGTTGAAATATCTACTTTCAGATGGTGAAAGAAAAAATTTCCATTTGTACACTATAGCTCATTTTCTCGGAAAATGCAAAAAATGAATTGAATTCGAAAATTTTTTTTTCATTATTTAAAATTTTGGCCTATTTATTAAAATTTACACCTTAATTACTCAAAACCATACGATTTATAAACGCAATATGAAATCTTACGGGTTTTCAGTAATTAAAGTGTAAATTTTAATAAATAGACCAAAATTCTACAACATTTACGCTGTGAAATTTTAATTCGCTATCTTAACCACAAAAGGGTGCTAGTAACAGTTCAATTTTTAGGTTTTGTATATACCTAATCTTGATTTGTTTTCTTTATTTTATTTTTTTTTTAAATATTTTATTTAAGTTCACTTGTCTTGTCTTTATGAAACATATGAAAAATATTTTTTTTCTAAAAAAAGTGAGAAATAGCTTAATAATAATAAATAAAAAGCAAAATGTGCAAATAAAAAGTCTGTGTACCACCTGTTGACGAAATTTACTTGGAAGTGGTCCCAAAAATTATTATTTCGATATTTTTTCAGAATAAGTAATTTTTAACTTACCCAACGTTTATTTGAAAATTTTATTTTTCTCAAAAAAAAGCAAACAACAACGAAATTTCTCAAATTTTGGTTTGTTATTTAATTTTTTGGTGCCTTATTTAATTTTATTTTTTGGGACACTATTGCATAATGAAATAAGGCCCCAATGAAATAAGATCCTAACTTCCTAGCACTTGTTTTGGGGCTAAATTTATGAGCAATTCTATTTTTATCAGCAATTCTGTTACTCAAAGATGTTTTTTCAGCACGATCTTAATATAGTGAAGAGGAGTCTAGTATTTGTGTTAAAGTTTGGTGATATTTAACATTATCTAAAATTAAGTTCATTATGAAAAATATAAATTGAGTTTTTATTTCATGTTTCCAAAATATTTTATTTATTTTTGAGTAATTTTTTCATTCCATTGCGGCATAATTTCCCGAAGCCATCAAACAAAGCTAAAAAAAAAACCAATGTAGGAAATTTTACCCAAAAGGAAAATTCGTTCCAATTTTTGAACAAGTCAATTCGGATTTTAGAGAAAACTAGCATTTTTCGAAACTGATCCACCATTTAGAGCTTGCCAGCACAAAAAACTTGAAAAACGTTGCATTTTATAATGAATATCAATAACAAGAAAAATTTTTTATCTTGAACTACCGTATTTGACGAACTCAACGGTCTAATAAATAAGATTACCCTACAAATTAAAAAAAAAAAATTGTTTTAAATAAAATTTGTTTCCAAATTCACAAATTTATGAATTAGAAAATTTGTTTTAAAACTTTGCTATTTCAATACAAATAAGAATGAAGTAAAAAAATATGATGTAGTTTCTTAATATTAAAATGATTGAGGCCCATTTGCTCATACGGATCATAAATTTAGATCTTAGCTAGGTCGAACATAGCACTTCTGTTTTACTTAGTTTATTCCAAGTTGCTAAAAAATATTTATGTTAATCCTAGCAATGATTTACTTTCATGCGAGAAATCGCTGAGAGCTTCAAATCAAATTGTCAAATCGACACAAACGTCAGTTAATTTAAATTGTTTTTGAACAATTTACGGAAAATAATTCAAGAAATTTTGTTATTCTGTCTATGTTTATTGAAGAAAAAATGAATATTAGTGAAAGCGGTAAAATAAATGGTGTTTAATTCAATAAAAAACAAATTATTAATTTGAAAGATTTATTTTTGTGTATGTATTTGTGTGTCATTGTGTTTGTTTGTATTGTGTGTGAAAATTTTGACAGCAAAATGTTAAAAAATGTATACGAATTTGTGCGGCAAATTGTACCATCTGCTACTAGTTAACACGTATAAAGTAAGTTAACCGTTCTTAAACTTATAATTATTGTTCACTTTACACCCAAAATCATTTTTAAGGGGTGTTTTTTTCTTTTTTTCGCAGTTAAAATTGCTTAAGAAGAACATAAAACCCTTATGATCTACTATTTCCTCATCCTAAATAATGTTAAACTTAGTCAGATTTAGGGGTTACTTTTAAGTTCGTGCAAACCGGTATGTGAAACTTAGGCCTTTATGATTTACTTAAATATTTAAGACTCGTTTCAGCAAATGGGCCTGAACATTTTTAAGACCTTCAGTGTTGGATTTTTTAAAAAATATTCCAATTTTTATTTTTTAAAAAATCAATTTTTTGAAAACGGGCTGATATTTTTTTTAATTTTGTTCTTATATTATAAAAATAATAATTTCTTTAAAAACAAAATTCTAATTTTATTTTGATTTTATTTAAAAAAATGTTTAAATACATAAATGGCGTACTAAGTTTGGAAATTTTGACCATTTAAAAAGTGTTTTTATTATTTTAAAAACAATTTTTAATCCTTTTCTACTTTTCCTTTTTTTTCAAGAATTCTTAACTTCCCCTTAAGATTACAACATCTATCAAAAGTAACAAGACAAGACGCAAAAAAAAATATAAAAAAAAAAACCATGTTGCAGCCAATCAATGTTATCCGGGTTGCTTCTTATCACAATGACATTGAACGGAACTAATTATGAGTAGTTTCCGGGGTCTTTTTGCTTCCGTTTTTTTTTTTTTTTTTTTTGTAAAGAAATTCAATTTCTTAGTTCATCTGATTGACAATGGACTCGTGTCATCATAACGTCGTCGTCTTATAGTTCATCGTTGTTGTCATCGTCTTTTTCTTTAACTTCTTTGTCATCATCGTGACTTGGAAATCAAATTTTTCGATGGGAAAGGAATTTAATTACCAAAAAGCAAGTCAATGTTGAGTCGAAACGAAGAGGGATCAATTCCAAAACTCACATTCGCCAAGAATGATTGTGGGATGTTATCAAAAAAGATGATGTGGAATTCCGATTATATAGAAATGAAGATTATTAATTTCATTTCTCAAATAACTTCTTGGATCAAAAGTTCAAAAAATTTTCAACAAATTGGATGGCCTCTGTTCCAAACTGACTCTTTTCATGATGAGTGCACTTGGATTGACATTCACTTCATAATTTCAATTCACATGCATTAGAGGAGAGGGTTCATTTGGTTGAGTTTTTATTAACTAAGCTGACCTTTCAATTGACGAAGACTTGAACAAAGACGACGTCGGCCATTTACTAAAGTGCAACCCCTGTATTTTTAATCATTGCGTCGGTCTTCGGTGATCATCGTGACCATATTAATAGACCTTTTATGTTGTATCTTTTAATCTGGATGAATATAATTTTTATGAACAAAGTCGTCTTGCTTTCATGGAGGTATGATCAATCATAGAGCATTAGTTGTGGTCGAATTGAGAATAATAACAATGTCTCCGGAGGATTATAGTTCGCTATTGTCATAATTTTTTTTTTCTATTAAATACTCGTACATTTATTCAAACTAAAACTACGATAAGGGTTGTGATGGAGTATTTCATATATGTTTGGCAAATGGTGAAGAGGTCAGTGAATTACAGACTGCTGCACGTTCTATAATTGATAATAAATTAATGTATGTGGCCTCTAATTAGTGCGTATGTGGGCAATGTGTTAATGAGGGATTCGCCGCTGTTGATGAGGCTGAGGGTGGGGTTGCTAGTTCGCTATTATTTTGTGAAAAAGGCCTATAGGTTGGATGGAACGCGGTATAGTTATGTATGTAATGTAAGGATGTGTGTGTGTTTATCGAATGGATGAATATAATTTGAAAATTAGTCAAGGGTTTTGGTATTCTATTCACATCACACAGAGTGATTATCTTTTCCCAAACTTAATTCGACATGATTAATGCTGGTGTTTGTGAATTTGAAGTGAAGAAGCCAGCACAGCACAGCGAGATTATTATCTCACAAATAAAACTTAAGAAAAAAAATAATAAAAATCAATTAAAGGGGTTCGTTGGAAAAGAAAATTAAACCAAGAACATACAATCGAACGAACGAACAAATATTAGAGACGCCTCCATTGCCACTGGTCGGATATTTGCATTATTATATATTATTATCTTGTTTTCTTTGCAAAATTAAAACATAACTGTATCAATTATACACAACAATATACTGTAGTTTCATAACACCTAAATCTGGTTTCAGAAAAATTCTACCACGTACCTTCCCCTTGGATAATTTTCGAAAATAATAAAAAAATAAATTTGTAATTTTTTAAGCTGAATGCATAGACCTGTTCACTGTGATCTCATATCTGTAAGCCAAAACTTGTTTCGGGACTTTGATCCCAAAAAATTTGCTTCCGAATGAGGAAAAAATCGATTGAAAACTATTTAGCAACCGGAACTCCTACAAACTTTTGGTTTTCAGCTATAAATAGACACTAAAGAGTCTTTTCTTTTGATGTCTCATTCCATGGATTTTGAGAAAATTTTTGAAAATTCCGAATTTTTAGACAAGGGATAATTTTCGAAAATCTTAAAAAAATAAATTTGTAATTTTTTAAGCTGAATGCATAGACCTGTTCACTGTGATCTCATATCTGTAAACCAAAACTTGTTTCGGGACTGTGATCCGCGAATATCTGCTTCCGAATGAAAAAAAATCGATTGCAAATAATTCAGCAACCCGAACTCCTACAAACTTTTGGTTTTCAGCTATGAATAGAGTCTAAAGAGTCCTTTCTTTTGATGTCTCATTCCATGGATTAGGAGAAAATTTTAGAAAATTCCGAATTTTTAGACAAGGATAATTTTCGAAAATCTTAAAAAAATAAATTTGTAATTTTTTAAGCTGAATGCATAGACCTGTTCACTGTGATCTCATATCTGTAAGCCAAAACTTGTTTCGGGACTTTGATCCCAAAAAATTTGCTTCCGAATATCCACGAATATCTGCTTCCGAATAAAAAAAAAACAATCGATTACAAATAATTCAGCAACCGGAACTCCTACAAACTTTTGGTTTTCAGCTATGAATAGAGTCTAAAGAGTCCTTTCTTTTGATGTCTCATTCGATGGATTAGGAGAAAATTTTTCATAATTCCGAATTTTTAGACAAGGGGTACCCCTTGGATAATTTTCGAAAATCTTAAAAAAATAAATTTGTAATTTTTTAAGCTGAATGCATAGACCTGTTCACTGTGATCTCATATCTGTAAGCCAAAACTTGTTTCGGGACTTTGATCCCAAAAAATTTGCTTCCGAATATCCACGAATATCTGCTTCCGAAAAAAAAAAAAAACAATCGATTACAAATAATTCAGCAACCGGAACTCCTACAAACTTTTGGTTTTCAGCTATGAATAGAGTCTAAAGAGTCCTTTCTTTTGATGTCTCATTCGATGGATTAGGAGAAAATTTTTCAAAATTCCGAATTTTTAGACAAGGGGTACCCCTTGGATAATTTTCGAAAATCTTAAAAAAATAAATTTGTAATTTTTTAAGCTGAATGCATAGACCTGTTCACTGTGATCTCATATCTGTAAGCCAAAACTTGTTTCGGGACTTTGATCCGCGAATATCTGCTTCCGAATGAAAAAAAAAATCGATTACAAATAATTCAGCAACCGGAACTCCTACAAACTTTTGGTTTTCAGCTATGAATAGAGTCTAAAGAGTCCTTTCTTTTGATGTCTCATTCGATGGATTAGGAGAAAATTTTTCAAAATTCCGAATTTTTAGACAAGGGGTACCCCTTGGATAATTTTCGAAAATCTTAAAAAATAAATTTGTAATTTTTTAAGCTGAATGCATAGACCTGTTCACTGTGATATCATATCTGTAAACCAAAACTTGTTTCGGGACTTTGATCCGCGAATATCTGCTTCCGAATGAAAAAAAAAATCGATTACAAATAATTCAGCAACCGGAACTCCTACAAACTTTTGGTTTTCACCTATGAATAGAGTCTAAAGAGTCCTTTCTTTTGATGTCTCATTCGATGGATTAGGAGAAAATTTTTGAAAATTCCGAATTTTTAGACAAGGGGTACCCCTTGGATAATTTTCGAAAATCTTAAAAAATAAATTTGTAATTTTTTAAGCTGAATGCATAGACCTGTTCACTGTGATATCATATCTGTAAACCAAAACTTGTTTCGGGACTTTGATCCGCGAATATCTGCTTCCGAATGAAAAAAAAAATCGATTACAAATAATTCAGCAACCGGAACTCCTACAAACTTTTGGTTTTCACCTATGAATAGAGTCTAAAGAGTCCTTTCTTTTGATGTCTCATTCGATGGATTAGGAGAAAATTTTTCAAAATTCCGAATTTTTAGACAAGGGGTACCCCTTGGATAATTTTCGAAAATCTTAAAAAAATAAATTTGTAATTTTTTAAGCTGAATGCATAGACCTGTTCACTGTGATCTCATATCTGTAAGCCAAAACTTGTTTCGGGACTTTGATCCGCGAATATCTGCTTCCGAATGAAAAAAAACAATCGATTACAAATAATTCAGCAACCGGAACTCCTACAAACTTTTGGTTTTCAGCTATGAATAGAGTCTAAAGAGTCCTTTCTTTTGATGTCTCATTCGATGGATTAGGAGAAAATTTTTCAAAATTCCGAATTTTTAGACAAGGGGTACCCCTTGGATAATTTTCGAAAATCTTAAAAAATAAATTTGTAATTTTTTAAGCTGAATGCATAGACCTGTTCACTGTGATATCATATCTGTAAACCAAAACTTGTTTCGGGACTTTGATCCGCGAATATCTGCTTCCGAATGAAAAAAAAAATCGATTACAAATAATTCAGCAACCGGAACTCCTACAAACTTTTGGTTTTCACCTATGAATAGAGTCTAAAGAGTCCTTTCTTTTGATGTCTCATTCGATGGATTAGGAGAAAATTTTTGAAAATTCCGAATTTTTAGACAAGGGGTACCCCTTGGATAATTTTCGAAAATCTTAAAAAAATAAATTTGTAATTTTTTAAGCTGAATGCATAGACCTGTTCACTGTGATATCATATCTGTAAACCAAAACTTGTTTCGGGACTTTGATCCGCGAATATCTGCTTCCGAATGAAAAAAAAAATCGATTACAAATAATTCAGCAACCGGAACTCCTACAAACTTTTGGTTTTCACCTATGAATAGAGTCTAAAGAGTCCTTTCTTTTGATGTCTCATTCGATGGATTAGGAGAAAATTTTTGAAAATTCCGAATTTTTAGACAAGGGGTACCCCTTGGATAATTTTCGAAAATCTTAAAAAATAAATTTGTAATTTTTTAAGCTGAATGCATAGACCTGTTCACTGTGATATCATATCTGTAAACCAAAACTTGTTTCGGGACTTTGATCCGCGAATATCTGCTTCCGAATGAAAAAAAAAATCGATTGCAAATAATTCAGCAACCCGAACTCCTACAAACTTTTGGTTTTCAGCTATGAATAGAGTCTAAAGAGTCCTTTCTTTTGATGTCTCATTCGATGGATTAGGAGAAAATTTTTCAAAATTCCGAATTTTTAGACAAGGGGTACCCCTTGGATAATTTTCGAAAATCTTAAAAAAATAAATTTGTAATTTTTTAAGCTGAATGCATAGACCTGTTCACTGTGATCTCATATCTGTAAACCAAAACTTGTTTCGGGACTGTGATCCGCGAATATCTGCTTCCGAATGAAAAAAAATCGATTGCAAATAATTCAGCAACCCGAACTCCTACAAACTTTTGGTTTTCAGCTATGAATAGAGTCTAAAGAGTCCTTTCTTTTGATGTCTCATTCCATGGATTTTGAGAAAATTTTTGAAAATTCCGAATTTTTAGACAAGGGGTACCCCTTGGATAATTTTCGAAAATCTTAAAAAAATAAATTTGTAATTTTTTAAGCTGAATGCATAGACCTGTTCACTGTGATATCATATCTGTAAACCAAAACTTGTTTCGGGACTATGATCTGCGAATATCTGCTTCCGAATGAAAAAAAAATCGATTACAAATAATTTAGCAACCGGAACTCCTACAAACTTTTGGTTTTCAGCTATGAATAGAGTCTAAAGAGTCCTTTCTTTTGATGTCTCATTCCATGGATTTTGAGAAAATTTTTGAAAATTCCGAATTTTTAGACAAGGGGTACCCCTTGGATAATTTTCGAAAATCTTAAAAAAATAAATTTGTAATTTTTTAAGCTGAATGCATAGACCTGTTCACTGTGATATCATATCTGTAAACCAAAACTTGTTTCGGGACTGTGATCCGCGAATATCTGCTTCCGAATGAAAAAAAAAATCGATTACAAATAATTCAGCAACCGGAACTCCTACAAACTTTTGGTTTTCAGCTATGAATAGAGTCTAAAGAGTCCTTTCTTTTGATGTCTCATTCCATGGATTAGGAGAAAATTTTTCAAAATTCCGAATTTTTAGACAAGGGGTACCCCTTGGATAATTTTCGAAAATCTTAAAAAATAAATTTGTAATTTTTTAAGCTGAATGCATAGACCTGTTCACTGTGATATCATATCTGTAAACCAAAACTTGTTTCGGGACTATGATCCGCGAATATCTGCTTCCGAATGAAAAAAAAAGCAACCGGAACTCCTACAAACTTTTGGTTTTCAGCTATGAATAGAGTCTAAAGAGTCCTTTCTTTTGATGTCTCATTCCATGGATTTTGAGAAAATTTTTGAAAATTCCGAATTTTTAGACAAGGGGTACCCCTTGGATAATTTTCGAAAATCTTAAAAAAATAAATTTGTAATTTTTTAAGCTGAATGCATAGACCTGTTCACTGTGATCTCATATCTGTAAACCAAAACTTGTTTCGGGACTGTGATCCGCGAATATCTGCTTCCGAATGAAAAAAAATCGATTGCAAATAATTCAGCAACCCGAACTCCTACAAACTTTTGGTTTTCAGCTATGAATAGAGTCTAAAGAGTCCTTTCTTTTGATGTCTCATTCCATGGATTTTGAGAAAATTTTTGAAAATTCCGAATTTTTAGACAAGGGGTACCCCTTGGATAATTTTCGAAAATCTTAAAAAAATAAATTTGTAATTTTTTAAGCTGAATGCATAGACCTGTTCACTGTGATATCATATCTGTAAACCAAAACTTGTTTCGGGACTTTGATCCGCGAATATCTGCTTCCGAATGAAAAAAAATCGATTACAAATAGGTAATTCAGCAACCCGAACTCCTACAAACTTTTGGTTTTCAGCTATGAATAGAGTCTAAAGAGTCCTTTCTTTTGATGTCTCATTCGATGGATTAGGAGAAAATTTTTCAAAATTCCGAATTTTTAGACAAGGGGTACCCCTTGGATAATTTTCGAAAATCTTAAAAAATAAATTTGTAATTTTTTAAGCTGAATGCATAGACCTGTTCACTGTGATATCATATCTGTAAACCAAAACTTGTTTCGGGACTGTGATCCGCGAATATCTGCTTCCGAATGAAAAAAAAAGCAACCGGAACTCCTACAAACTTTTGGTTTTCAGCTATGAATAGAGTCTAAAGAGTCCTTTCTTTTGATGTCTCATTCCATGGATTTTGAGAAAATTTTTGAAAATTCCGAATTTTTAGACAAGGGGTACCCCTTGGATAATTTTCGAAAATCTTAAAAAAATAAATTTGTAATTTTTTAAGCTGAATGCATAGACCTGTTCACTGTGATCTCATATCTGTAAACCAAAACTTGTTTCGGGACTGTGATCCGCGAATATCTGCTTCCGAATGAAAAAAAATCGATTGCAAATAATTCAGCAACCCGAACTCCTACAAACTTTTGGTTTTCAGCTATGAATAGAGTCTAAAGAGTCCTTTCTTTTGATGTCTCATTCCATGGATTTTGAGAAAATTTTTGAAAATTCCGAATTTTTAGACAAGGGGTACCCCTTGGATAATTTTCGAAAATCTTAAAAAAATAAATTTGTAATTTTTTAAGCTGAATGCATAGACCTGTTCACTGTGATATCATATCTGTAAACCAAAACTTGTTTCGGGACTTTGATCCGCGAATATCTGCTTCCGAATGAAAAAAAAAATCGATTACAAATAATTCAGCAACCGGAACTCCTACAAACTTTTGGTTTTCAGCTATGAATAGAGTCTAAAGAGTCCTTTCTTTTGATGTCTCATTCCATGGATTAGGAGAAAATTTTTGAAAATTCCGAATTTTTAGACAAGGGGTACCCCTTGGATAATTTTCGAAAATCTTAAAAAATAAATTTGTAATTTTTTAAGCTGAATGCATAGACCTGTTCACTGTGATCTCATATCTGTAAACCAAAACTTGTTTCGGGACTTTGATCCACGAATATCTGCTTCCGAATGAAAAAAAATCGATTGCAAATAATTCAGCAACCCGAACTCCTACAAACTTTTGGTTTTCAGCTATGAATAGAGTCTAAAGAGTCCTTTCTTTTGATGTCTCATTCGATGGATTAGGAGAAAATTTTTCAAAATTCCGAATTTTTAGACAAGGGGTACCCCTTGGATAATTTTCGAAAATCTTAAAAAAATAAATTTGTAATTTTTTAAGCTGAATGCTTAATGAATGAGATCACTGTGATCTCATATCTGTAAACCAAAACTTGTTTCGGGACTGTGATCCGCGAATATCTGCTTCTGAATGAAAAAAAAAAATAGATACAAAATAATTCAGCAACGCGAGCTTCTTTATCGTTCTTTTTAATTTTTGTTGCAAATTCATTCTGAATGAACAAGTTGTTATCCAATCTATTATAGTGCTTAAGCTGGAATTTTTTTTGTTTTTCAACAAAAAAAAAAACTGAAAAATTTCGAAAGAATTTTTTGTCGGTTTGAGCGGAACATGTTGCTTCAAAATTTTTTTCATCATACGATCTCAAAATTAGAAAAATCAAGTTTTAGCTTTTTCATTTTTAAATGAAATACAGTCACTTGAAAAATATCAAAAAATATGGAATTTTTGTTCATATAATGTAAAGTACATTCATTTTTTTTTTTATTAGTTTACGAATAGTAAAATAATACAAAAATGAGCAAAATTAGATACTTTTTGTAATTTCATGTTCATGACAATATCTTGTATTCCGTCATCAACTTAATTTGCTAACAGGTTTTGTACGCATTTACAGTCAAGCGGTCACTGTGGTGTATTCGCAACATTTTTGCTTTGGTTATAAATTTGCTTGCTATTTTTGAAGAAGAAAATATAAAATCCAGGATAATGAAAATATTCAATTTTACGTAAAAATCAAGAATCTTATAACTCCGTTAAAATATTTAAAGTGAAATGCTTGTTTTTGGGAAGCTGGCAAAATGTATAAATTGGATATGTTACCTTCTTAATGTAAATTTTTTTTCCAAAATTTTCTGACTTTGATGAAATATAGTATCCTGATTTTCATGAAGTTTATTTTTAACCATCAATCCATAAATTTAAAAATATATGTTTCCAAAAATAAATTAATGAAATTAATTAAAAATTTAATTCAATTTCACATTAATCGTCCCTTTTTTATCTTTTCACGATAAAAATTAAAGACTGAAATTTACAAACGTTGTCGCTGAAAGTCCTGTTTTTTTTTCAGAATCCATAATTGTAAAAGTTTTGTATTCGTGTAAATTTAATTTCTTTGCTGATTGGTTCACGTGATTTTATTGCCAAGTGATGACCACATTTTACATTATTTTGTCCACAACATGTTGCACCCCGATTCCTTTTCATCCTTCTTATTACTGAGCAGTGGATGACGCATATTTTGGTACTCCCAAAGCGACGCATAGAGGTGAGCAATACTGAGGCGTGCCAAATTAAGTCATGAGAGGAAACTTTTATACTATATCCACCCTCTCTTATCCTGTATGGAAAGACTCCCTAAGGGACTATGTGGTACCGGACGGTTGGAAAAGAGGGTAGAAATAGTATTTGTCGTAGTACGTAGTAATATATTTTTTTTTTATTTATTTAACTTGAATCCTTTTAGTTCGCATGTCAATGACACAAGAGGACTTGTAAAAAGTTTAATTACATTTGCGGAAGTGTTGTGGTCGTAGTGTGATATTTAACTCGTTGGTATATCTATATACGTTAGGTACAAATATCCTTTATCCTTACGAAGGGTTTTCTAACTATATCTAGGTGTGTGTATAATATTTTATAATGCAAGTCTAGGAGAAGGGGAAGACAGCATGTGTATAATGTCAAGTAATTTAAGTTCGTTTGGGATTAATTTAGTAGAGATGTTTTCATTAGAATCCTGATGATGATGGTCAGGCAGGTGAAACCAGCTCACCCATATCTGTTATCCTTACTTATACACTCATATAGACAAATGATAGTATATGTATATTGCATTAGAAATGCGGAAAAGCTCCTTCAGCGTAAAGTTTTAACTACTTTATAATGATGAATAAGTGTTAGCAATTCATTCATTTCTCATATAAACTCAAACAAGAATGGATGCTCTCTATTATCATGAACATGAACATTCACACAGAGTCGCTTAATCCCATGGGCTTATATAAATGTTGGATGTTTATGTAGTCGAGTTAAAGTTTTTTAAAAAAGTTGAAAGGTAACAAACTGATGAAAAATTGTGACAATTTATGCTTATTCAAATTGGCAGTGAAAGTTGGAATGATAAATAAAGAGTTGAATTGTGTACATAGAGTTATTTTTATGGTTGGTTGTTCACATACCTATCGAAAAAGATACGTGAGCTATAAAAATAACTGCAGCTTCCATTATAGAAAAAAGCTTACAAAATAAAATACATAATATATTATTTAATTAACAAAAAAATAAGTCGCCCCCGGGTGGACTCGAACCACCAACCTTTCGGTTAACAGCCGAACGCGCTAACCGATTGCGCCACGGAGGCCACATGATAAATTTTAGAATTTTTTTGAGACCCGACACTTCTGAGACCTACTTTGATCAAAATTTATTTCAAAGCTTCATTCAATGCATAATGTTTTATCTTTAATCCATTATAATAATTTGTACACAAAACTGAAAGCCTTTAAAAATATTATTTATTAAAGAATTGTTTTCTCTTAAACCCTTTTATTTACAATATTAATTAAATTTTTTCAGAAACTGCAAATTGTTTTTAAAACAGCATTTTTATAGAACAAATTCCTTATAAGAGTTAGGAATTATTAACTAAAGTTATACAAACATATGTGATGCTTAATTTTCAAAGGCTGAGGTAAGCTCGCCGGAATCCAAGGTTCGTTCTGAGGAAAGCAATCTTAAAACTCAGTTAGAGTGAAAACACCGAATTCTTTCCAATTAGTAATATTCTTTATTCGTTTAATCAACTAACTACTTTCTTATTTACAATTATTTATTCTTTTTTTTATTTATTATATTTTTTTCTTCATTTATTACATAATAATATATCCTAACATGCTCTGATTAGAAAAGCCCTGCCTTGAGTGGGAATTAGCCCAGGCCCAAGGTGATAGGGAATATTCCAAGCACACCTCCTAACGAGGGTGAATAGAGCGCTACCTATAACTCTCGGCGAAAGCCCAGGCTCAAAATGAGTGGGAAGTAATTAAGTCCCTAAAGCACAGCCTCCTAACGAGGGTGAAAGAGTTATTTATTAAAACTAAAAAAAAACTTTTATTGAAAATAGGAACAATTAATTAAAATTGAACCACGGTCACCATAACCAAGTTGCTATTCAACTCTAGTAGCGGCGAAGCATAAACAAAAAATACCAAGACTGGAAAATTTCGTACGTCTTTCCCCCCAAAACCCTTTTGTGGACAGTGCTGTCTGTGAATATATGTGAAAGCCACCACGTTGATAAATGACGTTAACACGCACACATTTATAGATTCACGACATTCACCACACATCGGACACGAACACAACGATAGGTTCACGACATTCACCACACCGCGCAGCTTGTAGGCAAACGTCAGTTGACCGCCGAGTTTCCAGTCTTGGTATTTTTTGTTTATGGTTCGAAGGTTGACGATTCTCGATTTTCTTCGGAAATTTCACCTCTACTTACATATATTTTTACTTAGACTGAATGTGAATTGTAAAAACTAAACATTAATTCTAGTACAAAATTACACATTATAATAATTCTTAAATATAAGATGTTGTTGTTGTTGCTATTGATGGTGTGGTGATGGTTGGTACGCTTATAGTCCGGGTGGACGGTGAAATTAAAAACAAATTATCACAATTAAACGCTCAGGCAAAAATTATTATCAAAGGTGACAAAATGCAAATCAACAACCACACTTTTATTTACAAATTTGCGCGTGGCCTTATTGTCAAAACTGCAGCTGAGATGACATATATGAACAACATGTTTGGTGACAGTTCACAAGAATATTTTGACTGCAGCGATGGAGTGAAGATAGACCCGGTTGATGATCGACAAACACCACTTATCTCTCAACCGATGACAGCGCCACCAAGGCGTGAATTAACGAACCCTAATAATAATAGAAAACAATAGGAAATCAATGCCGTCTGCCAAAATATAACTAATTTTACTTATTTAAAAATTCTCTCATATAATATAACAGGTCTCAAAAGCAAACTTTTGCAACCAGATTTTTTTAATTACATTTTAGAATTTGATATTATCTTTCTTATTGAAACCTTTTTAGAGGAAAAAAATGAAAATGAATTTTATAAATATTTTAAAGATTATAAACTAACTTTTATTCCAGCAGTTAGATCCAATGTGCATGGGAGAGCTAGCGGAGGCATGTTATGTGGCATCAAAACTAAAATTAATCATTTCGTTCATTGTAAACTTGTTGAAAATAGGCTTGTTGTTAAAATTTCTACCAACCAACGTCAATTCAATATTTTACCGGTGTACCTTAATTGTAATAGCTGGTTGAATGATTTTGAAAATTTACGCAATTTCTTAAACAATTCTTCGTTGGAAAATGTAATGATTGTCGGTGATCTTAACGCGCGAATTGGTGAATTTCAGAACTCTCCTGCTCATATATTACATGATTTGATGATTTTTGATGAGGTGAGAAATTCAAAGGATGAAACCCTTAACAGAAATGGTAGACTTTTAACGGAATTGCTAGAAGATTTTGGGTTGTTTGTATTAAATGGGGTAACAAGCGGTGACAAATATGGCGAACTTACTTTTATCAGCGGTCAAGGGCAATCAGTAATCGACTATTGTGCAATATCTGGAGAGTGGTGTAACTCAGTTGAAGACTTCCAGGTGCACTTGTCTAGTTTTTCAGCTCACTTGCCACTATTTGTCAAAATACGCTTCCACGAGAACATACAGCAGACGAACGTAGATATCCCCCGTAAACTCAGATGGTTTGAAAATAAAGCTTCTCGGTACAAATCTCTTTTGAATCAACATTGCAATCTTCTCCCTCTTCAAGATGAGAGCAATGTTGAACAAATTGAGGAAAGCATTACTAGAGTAATTTACGCTTCAGCTGTATCTACAAGCACTAGCTCTACGCTCAATTTTAAAAATAAATGGTTTGATAAAGACTGTGTTAAACTTCGTAAGCTCTCATTCAAGTACTTGAAACTTTTTAGAAGAACTAACTCGGTTGCGTTTAAAAATATGTACTTACACTCAAACAAAGAATTCAAACAATTATGTCACGAGAAAAAAAGGCTTTATCTAAAAAATCTTGCAATGAACTTGCAGCACTCCAAAAATTCCAAAGAATTTTGGAATAATGTAAGAGAGTTAGGTGGGCAAAGTAGAAGTATGAAGATTTCTCTCGAAGCTGAGACTCTAGCTGCTCATTTTAAAACTCTATTGTTAGCGGAGGAGAATCTTCATACTTTTAGCTTTGCGCTACAAAATGAAGTTGTATCTGAACTAGACTGTCCGATTTCTTGTGAAGAGCTTGATTCAGTTCTGCTGGTTATGAAAAACAATAAGGCCCCGGGTTGTGATGGCATTCCAGTCGAATTCTTTAAAAACGGAACAGTACAACTGAAAAATTATATTGTGGATTATTTCAACAAGATATATAATAATGCTTGCGTTCCTTCTGGTTTTAACAAATCGCTTATTTTTGCAATATTTAAAAAAGGCGATGCTTCCCAAGCAGAAAATTATAGGGGAATCTCCATTCTAAATTCTCTCAGAAAGATCTTTGCCACAACTCTTTATGTTAGGCTTTCTACGTGGATAGAAAATTTTAATCGTCTCAGCATTTTTCAAGCAGGGTTTCGTTCCGGGTTTTCAACAATTGACCACATTTTCGCACTAACTAGCATAGCCAGAAAATATATTGAAATTAATAAAAAGTTATATGTTTGTTTTGTAGACTTCAAAGCAGCCTTTGACACAGTCAACAGGCAAGCTTTGATCTACAAACTGGCGTCGCTTGGAATATCCAGAAAGTTCTTGGTAGTATATGCGAAATTATTATCTTCCTCTAGTGCAACCGTGTGGGATGGCTCCAAGCTGTCTGAATGGTTCCCAACTTCTGCAGGTGTTCCTCAGGGTTGCATTTTAAGCCCTATACTCTTCGCACTATACATTGACTCCATTTCTGAAATTCTTCCGGGTGGCGTTAGCTTCGCTGGTCAGCTAATAAAGGTTCTCCTTTATGCTGATGACTTGGTGTTGCTGGCTGAGAATCCTTCAACTCTGCAACTGCAAATAAACAAACTTCAGGCTTTCTGTGAGACATGGGATCTACATATCAACGTCTTGAAAACAAAAGTTATGGTTTTCGAGAACCGAAGGAGTAGAAGAGTGGAGACTTGGAGACTCAATAACCAGTCGATAGAAGTAGTTCCTGAGTTCAAGTACCTTGGCGTACTGTTGTCTAGCAACTTAAACTTTCGAAATCATGTGAAAGAAAAAAGTAGAGAAGCAAAGCTGGCACTCAACATAATGTGGCCAAAATTCTTCGCAAACCAAAACATTGATCTGTCCTCAAAGTATAATGTATTCAATGCCACAGTCAACACTTGTATGTGCTATGGGGTGCAGGCATTTGGAGTAGACCCCTTTGAAGATTTCGAAACTGTACAGAGGTACTTTTTCAAGCGTTTATTCCGTCTACCAAACGCTACTCCTACCTACGCAATTCATGTGGAATCAGGTTTGCCACCCATTTATTTGCAAAATCTGAAAGCTCATTCTGTATTTTTGATAAAAGTAATGAAGAGAAGTGTAAATAGTTTACATAGGGCAGTGTTAACTAGGCTATTGCAAACAAATGCTTATCCTTTCAGAAATTGGCAACAGCTGGCGTTATCTCATGATATCGATTTATCTTTATCGGAAAATAACGTTAACGACTGGCAAAATATGTTCGCAAGGGTCATAGCTAAAGAAGATGACAAAATGTACGACCAGTTTTTAACAAGAGCGTCCTCATCACCTTCCAGATTTATTTACCGCAACCTTAACCACCAAATGTTAACCATTGAATGCTATTTCAACACAAAATTTTCGTCAAAAGTTATAAGCACCATATTCAGAGCTAGAGTTGAATTATTAAATTTGAATTTCATGCCACATAGAGTCGATCTTCAGCAAACTTGTGATCTATGTAACAGGAGAGAGTCTGAAAATATTTACCACTTCATTGCTGTATGCCCAATTCTACAAGAAATCCGAAGATTACATTTCCAAGAAAGTTTTCTGTCCGTAAATAGTCTTTACGAAATATTGAATGGCGCCCGTGGTTGGCTCACCTTGTACAAATATTGCAATCATGCTATGACTTATCGTAATAGTTTTTTGTTAAATTAGTTCTCACAACAAGTCTCTATTCAATTTAAGGGCTGCAAATTATTGCTTTTAATCAAATCTTTATGTTTCAAATCATTAAAATTGATATTCTTTTTATGTTTTAAATCATTAAAATTACTAGTTTTTATGTTGCAAATCATTAAAATTGCTCAAACGTTTCTCGCTCTCCCATAATATAATTTAATTAAAAAAAAAAAAAAAAAAAAAAAAAAAAAAAAAACTTAAAAAATTTTAAAAAATATTAAAAATTTAAAATAATTGAAAATTTAAAAAATTTAAAATTTTAAAATTAAAAAATTAATATTTAATACTTAAAATTTAAAATTATATACAAATTTACTCCTCATATCTATGTTAATATAAACTTTTGTCTAATATTTTGTGTAACAGTTATTTATGTAATTTATTATTTCAAGTTTATTGTAAATCTTTTTGATACATCTTCTCTTTATATAATTTTATTTATTATACTGAAATGTCATTTCCGGCAGACGGCAGCATTGTCATGTCCGTATTTCCAATAGAAAAAAAAATTGTAATTTATCTAATGAATAAAGGAAGAATCTAATCTAATCTAATCTAATCTAGTCCGGGTGGTACGGTTGTTTGGATTTCATAGTCCGGGCGTACAGTTGCAAAATTCGATTTCGGTAATGAAGGTGATGGTAGTGGACTGAGTTTATAGTCCGAGCGGTAGGGTTGACTGGTGTGTATAGTCCGGGGGTGGGGGTTGTGGAGAGAATATGTAACGCTTCGTTACACACCCCCCTTTCTTACGGAGACGAGAACCTTCTCGTCTATAGGTCTATCTGCGGGTAAACGAAAACAAAAATTATAAGTTATTTTGTTTTAAGCGGTTTTATTCATTTGTTCTTTTTTTTTTTTTTTTTTGAAGTGAAAACTTCTTTAGTATCGTAGTGATTTGAAACAAGATGAAACGAAAACGCGACACGACTTCAACTTGTTATAACTTTTTTGTTTTAATAGATAGATGAATGAAATTTTTACTGTAGATAGGTTATTAAATATGTTATAATTGTACAAAGTTTCAATTAATTTAATATTCAAAATTCGGAGATAACGGTAAAAAGATGTTCTTTTCCAACACACGTTATATCTTTTGATCTAGTGCACATACAAATTTGATTTAACTTTAATACGCATGCTGATAACATAACCTTTTATTTGATATATCACACATAACGTTACGTGCTCTACAAGTTACACAATCTTAAATTGAAAAAAAATTTATACCTCAAAACACCTGTGGAGATCTGTTGGCGATGACCAGCTACCAGTGTAGGAAGTACCGTAATCTCAGTCTGGAAATTCGACATGGTTGACTTTAAAAAATTCTCACTTCTCTTTTAGACATCTTTGAAATAAGATTTATGCATCATTATACAAGGTGAAACAATAAGCTTTCACATGGAATAAAATTTTTAATAGGTTGTCAAACAAAAAAATTGCTTTAATAGCATGAGAACATAAAAATAAATGTTTTTTTTGCTTTTTTATGAAATTTCATCGAGTTTAAAAAATTCTAGCTCTTTTTGTAGATGTCTCATAGGTCTGATCGATATATATATTTTTAGCTAGGACAAAAAGCTTACAGATGATATAAAATTTATATAGGTTGTCACATAAAAAACATGGATTTGAAGGTGATAGAATAAAAATAGGTAGATTTTTTCTATTTTTTTCAAGAAAAATGATTTTTTAAGGTTTCACTTCTACCACGTGTGAATTGCACACATGTTTTTTTTTTTTTTTTTTTTTTTTTAACTCTTAACTTCTTTTTTTTTTATGTGTTTTTACTTCTGGTATGGTTTTTTTTGTTTTTTTTTTGTTTTTTTTTTTTTTTTTTTTTTACTCTTAACTTCTTTTTTTTTTTTCTTAAATTATACTTATATTTTTTTTTTTTTTTTTTTTTTTTTTTTAATTAACTTAAATTATAATTCAATTTTCTTTTTATTTCTTTCTTCTACTTCTTTTTATTTCTTTATTCAAAACTTAAATAAATTTTAAAAACTTTAATATATTTTATCCAACAAAAATTAAAGACTTTAATTCATTTTAAAAAACATGTTCTGTTAACAAAAAAATAAATTGAAATTAATGTTTGGTTACATCAATGGTCTTGCGGTAGCTCCCAAACCTCAAAGCTGCCTTGGAACCTCTACGGTTCATCATTGCCATCACAGATCCCCATGGCTGGCTGATGGTAAAGATTCTCTGACGAATGTCGCATCTTCTTAGGGTTATACCCTCAAATGGATCGAAAGTTCCGGCTGGCGTTGGCGAAGGAGGTTGGGATGGTCTTGGCTGTGCTGGTGGTGGCTGGAATGGTCTTGGCTGTGCTGGTGGTGGTCGTGCTTGTTCGGTCTGATGGTTCGGTTGCGCTGGACGTTTTGGCGGTGGTGGATTTGCCGACGATTGGGCCGATAATGGTATGGCGTACCATTGATACTCGCTGGGGTTGATGCTGTTGTTGGTCCCGGGAGTTATTACTATACCGCCTCCTGCGACGCTGCTGATCGCTGAAACGGCTGCTAAAGTAGGTGCCAGGTTCCCTTGTAGCGGCGCATTTTTTTGCGGTTGCGCCATGCTTCTTCGGCTGCCTGGCGCCGAAGTCTAGCGTTCGCCATTTCAGCGATTGTCGGCGGCTTAGGCATGATCGGCTGTGCTGTAGTCTTGTCGTGGATTTCCACTCCTTGTTTTGTTTTCACCTTGAAGGTTAGTGGTTCTCCCTCCCGACATGGTGCTCTTACTTTATTGGGAGCCGTCCTCTGGCGGATGCAGGGGTCACCGAGATATACTGTGGCGGATGGTGGATGCTCGTTCCCGCCTATGGCTCCCTGGTCTTCGAGTTGTTGCCGCTCCGGGGCAGATAATCTATTGAAGCGGGGTTCTTTTGCTGTTCCGGTATGTCCGTCTTCCATGGTGTTTTCTTGCTGACTGACGACTTTTATTTTAATTTCTACTGGTGAGTTTGCGCGTCTGATCGGCTCAAGCTCCGACTTCCTAATGACGGCTGAATTATTCGCGACAGGCTCGACTTGCAATTCTTCGGAGGAAAACCCCTTCAGGTCTTTTACGTGTACTCGAATATCTTCCTTGGCTTTCTTTCCGTCAACCCTTCTCAACACTGCTATTACCGGCGAAATATACTTTATAACTTTAAATGGGCCTTCATATCGGGGTGCCAATTTTTCGGCGAAGTAATTTACTCCGGAAGACAAAACTCGTAACTTCCTGTAAACCTGCTCTCCGATACTTGGCCGCCATGGGCGTCGGCGGAGATTATATGCTTTCGCTTGGGTCTGACTTGCTCGTTGTAGGTTAATTCGAACCAACTCATACAATGACCTCATCCGTTCTAGCTTCGAGTTAATATCTTCCCTGGTGGGATCTTCGGTCGGTGTGAAACTGAGGGAGTCTGTTGGTCTTCGGAGTTCTCGGCCAAAGTTGAGAAGCGCTGGAGAGTAACCGGTTGACACGTGCTGGCTGGTGTTGATCGCGAATGACAGTTCGGGTATGTGCTCGTCCCATGAACGCTGGTTCCCTTGTACATACTGGGCGATCATAGTTTTGAGCACCCTGTTGACCCTCTCTGTCGGGTTTTCTTGCGGAGTGTATGGAGCGGTGAACTGGTGCTTAATACCCAGGTCGGTCAGGAATTCACCAAACTGGTTGCTTGTGAACTGGGCGCCGTTGTCGGATAGAAATACTTTCGGAACTCCAAATCGGTTGACGATGCGTTCTCGAACGGCTCGGATCAGGTTCGCTGTTGTAGCGGCGCGCATTGGTACAGCCTCGACCCATTTGGAGAACTTGTCCACCATGACTAGTAGAATGGTGTTCCCTTTCATCGACCGTGGTAGAGGCCCGACGAAATCTGCGCAGACGGTTTCCCAGGGCTCCTCGACTTGTGAAGTGTACATGAAACCACTAGGTTTTTGTTGCAAGGCCTTGTATTGGTTGCATACTGCACAGCGCCTCACATATTTAGCAACGTCTCGGAACATTCCGGGCCAATAAAAACTTTTAGCCATCCTGGCGGTGGTTTTTGCAACACCTAAATGTCCAGCGGTGACTGCATCGTGGTTTTCTTGGAGAATCCTTTTTTTGTCTGATTCCGGTACGCAGTATTTCCATTCGAACTCTTGGGGGTTAGCTAGGGGGTTTGGTGTTGTGAAACGGCGCCAGAGTCGGTCGTCTTGAATTTTGAATTCGGGGTACTTCGTGGGGTCGGTCTTTACTTTGTACATCATCTTTTGCGTCCAGTCGAGTTTGGCATCGGACATCGCTGCTAGCCTGTCGGCGACGGTAATTGGAAGCGGATCTCGGGACAGGGTGTCAGCTACGACGTTCATCGATCCCTTCCGGTAGAGAATATTGAAGTCATACTGCTGCAGTTCAAGGGCCCAACGAGCCAACCTGCCGGACGGGTTTTCTAATGAGTGTAACCACTTTAGGGAATGATGGTCCGTTATGACGGTGAAGTGGTAACCCTCCAGGTATCCTCTCATTTTCCTGACGCCCCATATAATAGCCAGGCATTCCTTCTCGGTAACAGCGTATTTCTGTTCTTGTTCCGTAAGTGTCCGACTGGCATATGATATGACTCTCTCGACTCCGTCGATGGTTTGGGTGAGTACTATCCCTAGGCCGTAATGGCTGGCATCTGACTGGAAGGTGAAAGGATGGCTGAAGTCTGGACACGCCAGGATCGGAGCTTCGGTAAGTTTGATTTTGAGTGACTCAAACACTTCTTCTTGGAGGGGGCCCCAGTTCCATTTGACATTGTTTTTCAACAGATGGGTTAACGGTGCGGCTACTGTAGAATAATTCTCGATGAACCGTCTGTACCATGAGCAGATCCCTAAAACTCGACGTAGTTCACGCATGTTGGACGGCGCCTTCAAATCGCGTACGGCAGCTATTTTTTCGGGGTCGGTGTGAATTCCATCTTTAGTGACTACATGGCCTAGATACTTCAAACTCTCTCGGCAAAAATTGCATTTCTCTGCATTGATCTTGAGGTTAGCGGCTCGGAGTTTTTGAAATACTTCGGTTAGGTGGCTGATATGCTCTTCGAACGTCTTGCTGATGATAATGATGTCGTCAAGGTACACAAATACGTGGTCCATCATGTCAGCACCAAAGATAGCGTCCATGGCGCGTTGAAAGGTGGCCCCGGCTGAGTGAAGACCAAATGGCATGACGTTCCATTCGAAGAGTCCTCGCCCCGGAACGGTGAACGCAGTATACGGCCGAGACTTAGGTTCCAACGCTATTTGCCAGTAGCCTTGCTTTAGGTCGATGGTTGACATGTATTGTGCTCCACGCAGCTTGTCGAGTATGGCCACTATGTAAGGTAGCGGATAGGCATCCTTTACTGAAATTTCGTTCAGCTGCCTGAAATCGATACACATTCGCCACGATGCTTCTTTCTTCCTTACTAAGACTATTGGCGAGCTGTAAGGGCTTTTCGACTCGCTTATTTTCCCGGTCCTTAGTAATTCATCTACTTCATCGTTTATCACCTTCTGCATCGCCGGGTTGCGCGGGTAGTATCGCTGTTTAAACGGCTCTTCGGACTTCAGTTTGATACGGTGTGGGGGAACATTCGAAATCTCGGATATTTGCTCGAACTTAGGCAGTTCATTGTCCAGGAACCTGCTGAGCTCTTCCTGTTGCTGGGTCGGAAGGTGCGAAACTGCTTTGCATACGGGCATGTCTCCGCTCTGATTCGCCTTTCTTCCATTGACGGGTCTTCCTTCCATGAAAAGTTGTAAGTTCGCCTGCCTCATCAGGTCCATTCCCAGTATCGCGTCTTCTGTGAGAGCAGGCATGTAGGTTACCTCTCCGGTTAGTTCGGTGCCTCCGACGATGAACGTGACGGTGTAGTGCTCCGAAGTTGACACTGAGTTCCCATTGGCCAGATGTACGGCTTGGGGTTTAGACTGCACAGGTATTCCTAGCTCGATAAATTTCTGCCTCAGTTCATGTCCTATAAACGTTTTGGTGGATCCAGTATCGACGAGGGCTTGATAGGTACGGTCTCCTATGGTGATCGGCATGAAGTACCGGGGATCTTGATCGGGTGGCGACGTAAGGACAGCTACGGAGTTTCGGCGGCAGTTGCAATCCTTCGTGAGTCTCCCATCCTCACCACAGAAAGAGCAAAAGAGGCGGAAGGGTCGGTGGCAGGTTTCCTTTCGATGACCTCTTTGTTTGCAATTCCAGCAGTGAGTGTCTCGGTTGTAGGGAACGTTTGCGGGTGGAGTGCGGGGAAATGACTGTGCGGGAGGCGTGGCGGAAGTTGTTGGTCGGTTGTTACGGTCATCGTTTTTGACTGACTCGAACTCCTCTGCCATAATCATTAGCTCATCCAGGGTCTCGAAGTCTCGGCGACGTATGTAGAATCTATATTCTGGTCTCATGTGGTCGAATATTCGATCAATATTTTCGGCTACGGTGATGCGCGGATGTTGTCGGATGAGATATTGAATGGCCAAAAGAAAATCCTTCGCTCGCTCGCGGGGACCTTGGCGTCTTCGCATAATCTCGTCTTCTAACTTTTGGAGGTACCGGGCTGGTAGGAAGTAGCAAATGAAAGCTTCTCTGAAGTCTTCCCACTGAGTGAAACTTTCACTTTTGATTCGCAGCCATTCCAACGCGGTGCCACGGAATAGTTCGGGCAGTGTCCTCAACATGTCATTAGGTGGAATGTTGTAACATCGGGTCAACTCCGTGATTCTTTCGAGGAATTCGAGTGGATTCCCCGTAGAATCAAATCGCAAACCCCACTTGCGAACGGTGTTCATCACCTCGGCCTCATAGCTCAGCGTGAGGCGACTTGAGGAATGAGGCTGCAAAGTTGTTCTGACCGGTTCCAATCCTGTACAAGAGGAAGAATCGTACTGGTTGGGAGGCGCTGGTGGTTTGCTCGTGGCAACGAGGGTGTCGGACTGGGTTCGGTTTGGCTGGTGGTTCTGGACAAGTGGAAAGGTCGGAACGGAAATAGTAGTCTGAGTAAATAAAGGCGTTTTCGGACCTTTATTATTTGATACTCCAGCGGTTTCGTCTTTATCGACGTCACTGGCTTCGGCAGAGAGTGTGGCATCATGCCTTTTCTCCGTGAGGTCCTCCCAGTGTTCACACAAGTTCTGTGTGGAAGCGTGCGTTCGTACTTGCTTCAGATGCTGACTGAGACGTTGCCGAAGGACCTGCATGTTTCCATCAGTGTCTAATTTTCGGGCTGTCAGCATCTCAATAAGTTCGGTTTTTTTCATGAAATATATAAAACCGAGGTTTTTGAAGAGATTACCTTCATCGGGTGTCGGGGATGATAAATCGTCGGGCATGGTGAAGCGGGGGAAGAAAGGTTAGTTGATAAGAACGTAATTGGAATCGGTTTTAGCGGAGGTCGGTGGAACCTGTCGAAGATTTCTTGGTCGGACGGCGGCGGTGAGAATTCGGAAGAATCTTCTAAGGTCCCTGCTCGGGCGCCAATTTGTGATGCTTAATTTTCAAAGGCTGAGGTAAGCTCGCCGGAATCCAAGGTTCGTTCTGAGGAAAGCAATCTTAAAACTCAGTTAGAGTGAAAACACCGAATTCTTTCCAATTAGTAATATTCTTTATTCGTTTAATCAACTAACTACTTTCTTATTTACAATTATTTATTCTTTTTTTTATTTATTATATTTTTTTCTTCATTTATTACATAATAATATATCCTAACATGCTCTGATTAGAAAAGCCCTGCCTTGAGTGGGAATTAGCCCAGGCCCAAGGTGATAGGGAATATTCCAAGCACACCTCCTAACGAGGGTGAATAGAGCGCTACCTATAACTCTCGGCGAAAGCCCAGGCTCAAAATGAGTGGGAAGTAATTAAGTCCCTAAAGCACAGCCTCCTAATGAGGGTGAAAGAGTTATTTATTAAAACTAAAAAAAAACTTTTATTGAAAATAGGAACAATTAATTAAAATTGAACCACGGTCACCATAACCAAGTTGCTATTCAACTCTAGTAGCGGCGGGAGAACTACTTCTTTATTGTTCGAAGGTTGACGATTCTCGATTTTCTTCGGAAATTTCACCTCTACTTACATATATTTTTACTTAGACTGAATGTGAATTGTAAAAACTAAACATTAATTCTAGTACAAAATTACACATTATAATAATTCTTAAATATAAGATGTTGTTGTTGTTGCTATTGATGGTGTGGTGATGGTTGGTACGCTTATAGTCCGGGTGGTACGGTTGTTTGGATTTCATAGTCCGGGCGTACAGTTGCAAAATTCGATTTCGGTAATGAAGGTGATGGTAGTGGACTGAGTTTATAGTCCGAGCGGTAGGGTTGACTGGTGTGTATAGTCCGGGGGTGGGGGTTGTGGAGAGAATATGTAACGCTTCGTTACACATATACAATACATAGTTGACAAAGTTTGTTACCAATCAATTACAAATTTACAACGATGAAGAAATCCAAAAATGGGATGTCGTCAATAAAAAAGGTGATTTTTAATTAAAATAAAAAAAATTAAAAAAAATATTTTTTTTCAATTTGAATAGGTACCTACAAAAAATTAAATTTGTTTTTTTTTTTTTAAATCAATTTTGAAGGTTTGAAAAAAGTTTCTAAAGAATAGCAATTGTATACCAACTTTTTTTTATTTTTCTCAACAACGGTTTATACAAAAGCAATATAAAGAAATGATTCGAACTTTTTCTAAAAAATCAAGTATTTTTCCTGCAGACCAAATCCGTTTAAAGATTGTTCTTCAAACTTTATACGTTGCAGTTTTTGGAGATAGTACAAAGAGTTTTTGAAATTAATTTTTTAGAACCAAAAGAAAATATTTAGGTATACAAAATTATGGTTTAAATAAAATAGCTTGAGGATTTTGATTTTTTTTTTAATGCATTTTGATTGAAAATTTTGTTTTTAAATAAATTTATTTCATTTTTTACCTTTGAAGAACAACTTTAGGTAATTTTTTTTTTCCATATAAATTTTATTTTCAAATTTGTACCTAAATCAAAATTTAAGGCACTTGAATTTTAGGATATATGCACGAAATGGCATTTATAAAACCAAAATTTTAATATAATGATTTCATTAATTTTAAAAGAAATCTAAAATATGAACAAACATTGGTTAAAAAAAAAATAACGCAAACACCAACTTAAATGATTTTAATTTCCAAACTTAATATTTCATTAAAAATGTTAAAGAATTCTTGGGATTTTTTTTTTTTTTAAATATAAATAACTGTATTTTTTAAACCGAATTTTTCAAACAAATGGAAATATTCGATATGCTCTTCTTAAGAAATTATTATTCAACATAGTAAAATTAAAAAACAAAAATTAACAGCACATTTTCAAAAAAATTGATTTTGAAAAAAAAAAAATAATAATAAATTAAATATTCTTTAACTTTAAGGGTTTTTTTTTTATTTTTAAACGTTTAACAATGTTCAAAAATATTTCTTTTATTTCAAAAGTTGGACATTAGGTACCTATTTGTTTAAGTTCAAACATTTTTCTTAATCAAAATCGTAAGAGACATTTTTGAGAAAAACAAACTTTTCCATTTTGGTAATATAACAGGTTCGGTTTGGTTCAGAGTTCAAACTGTTAAAAGTGGAATATTCGTTCACTCAAAATTCATATCAGTTTTTAGATGAAAGCCACACTTATTTTTTCTTTATTCTTATGGGTAGGTTTGGATATGAATGTTCCAATTCGAAAAAATTACACGGTGTTACAAAAATGAGGTTTTAAAATATACGCGGGCGGAGACCTATCACGTTTTGTAGAGCTAGTCGCACTGATTACGAAACGGTATTTAAAAAGTCCCTAACACCCCCAAAATCTGGAGTTAGGGGCAAAAAACGGTTTTTTTTGACCTTCACCCATTAAAAAATATCTAGCTTCGTCAAATTTTTACCCATTTTCGTTTTTTTTCGTCGAAGTTGGGTCGAAGTTGGGTAAGTAACGAAAAAAATGGAATTTTTGAACTTTGACAACTTATACATTCTAGGTGGTTTAACTGAGTTACATGTTTTATATATTGTTGAAAAGATAATATTTATTTCCTATCAGAAACTGTAAAAAAATCGAAAATGGGTTAAAATTTGACGAAGCTAGATTTTTTTCAATGGGTGCAGGTCAAAAAACCGTTTTTGCCCCTAACTCCAGATTTTGGGGGTGTTAGCGACTTTTTAAATACCGTTTCGTAATCAGTGCGACTAGCTCTACAAAACGTGATAGGTCTCCGCCCGCGTATGTTTTGAGTGTTACACCGTGTTATTTTTATAGTCTTGAGATTCAAATCAACATTAGATATAAAATTGTATAAACAATTTTTCTTCATAAAATGCGTTAATGAAAGTAAATCAAATCAAATTATTAAGAACTATTGGGGGGTCTTTCATATCATTTTACAAATAAATTTAATTACACAAAAAACAAAAAAACTTTTTCCATATCAAATATCTACAAAAAAAAGCTTTAAACAATAATTGGTTTAGCCTTCGGCACAAAACAACTGAAAAAAGAACATTCTTCATAGCTGTCTGAATGACATTTTTACTTAAATTTCAAAACGTGTCATCATTATGTTTTGAAGAATTCCACTGAAAGCAAAGGATTAATGTACTTTGAAATTCAAACAAATCAAGACCCAACACCAAACGCACACACAAAATAAAAATATAATAAGAAAAAAAAGGATTATATTCGCATCACATTGCGTAGCAAACTGACGTCAACAATTTCCCTTAAACCGTTAATCTTATTCTTCTTCACTTTGTTTAAAAAAATCTTTCTGCAGCTTATAGTAGAAAAAGGGGTGTATCGAGGGTAAAGTGTAGACGATTTTATTCAAGTACTACCGCACAGTGGGGTCGAAGTTGTGAAAATTTTAAATTTTTTTAACTTCACTTTTAAATAATTTCAAGAAATATAAAAACTATTAAAAATCTTATTGAAATCTGGCCGAAAAAATTTATAAATTTTTGAAAATTTCGTCAAAATTTAAACCAAGGCTTCAATTTAAGTCGATAGGTTTTTGATACTTCCAAACAAGCGTTGAATTTCCAAAGATTAAACAAAATAAAATTAAAATAATGTTTGAATTTTGTGCGTCGGAGTTTTTTCCCGACACTTTTTGACAAGATTGATACAATTTGCCCCCACTGTACTTTGCAAGTGGAAGCAATTCGAAGAAATTAAAATCCATTCCATCTGCCATGCCAGAGTCGATGACAAATGTTAAATTCATTAAAATTAAATACCCAACATTCAACATGTCTCCAGTCTCAACATGGCAAGATGATAAACCTCGCACTTTTGCAGTTATACGATGGCCTGGCCCGGTCTTTGTCGCGAGGGCGGAAGCATTCTTATAGCTAAGCAAACGATTGTGTCCCTTCAAGTTGGTTTTGGAAAAAGGATTCCGATGTTTTATTTTTTTATATATTGTGTTTTTTTTTTTGTATCTAAACGCTTTTACCCCCTTTTTCTTAAGGATAACACACATCATAGACAAACAAAAAATTCTACAATATATTTTATTTTTTTTTTGCGTGAGAATATACACACATCGTTCAAAATTGTTCTTTTTAGAAAGTGTTTTATTTTCACTTTGGTGTTAGTCAAAAGACGTTTAGCGTACCACTCAACCAAGAAAAAAATAAAGAGGAAATTTATAATATACCTATATTTCCCTCTCTGTGTCTACAAAACGTTGAGATATTCTTTTGGAACACACATCAAGCCTCAGGCCTAAAGGGTCTAATAAATTCTTTGCCAAATTAATGACAACAAAAGCCGGCAGCTCCTCGCAGCTCTATATTTTTGTATAGCAGAAAAATTTGTGTTTCAGTTTTTTTTTACGGTTTTCATTTTTTTAGACAGGAGGAGATATGATTTAAGGATATTCTAGACTAAGGCGACATTTGAAAAAGGATCCACAACTATTGTGTGTACCTACGTCTGTATAAAATGATTGTGTTATTTTTTTTTTTTAGTGGAGATAGGTAATAAAAAATTTAAACATGAGAATGCTGTACTGTAAAATGTACATTATAGGTAGGTACCTTTAAGACAATATTAGGTAAATTAGAAGTTCAAATTGATATTAAATAAAACCTCCTAGACTATTCAAATAACCTAAAAGGAGAGTTTGTTAAAGCGATTAGAATATTCAGTTGTAGAGGTAGTCGTTCTTGACAAAGCGAAAAGGCGACAAGGTTTCAAGGCGACATGGTGACAAGGTGACATGGGGACAAGGCGACACACAATGGGACCAAACGACCAAAACCATCTCAAAATTGGTTTTAACAAATGTGATCATTTCAAAAAAGTAATGATTGTTTAAAATAAAAGAAATGTGCGCAATTATGATAGCATACATTGTTTTTAATATATTTTGGATAAAAGAACTTAAAATGAGACTCGAACCTTAGATTTCAATTTTTATTGTTTTTCGTCCTATTTTATATAACAGTTTAAACTTAGTTTTCTCAGAAGATTGTGAATAAATCTTATAAGTGTTGCATATCAATAAAAAGGTTAGAATCTACTTTATAAATCCGTCATTTGTTTTTGAATGTACTTTAAATTGATTGTTTAAAAAAAAAATAACAATTCATGGGAAGTAATTTGGCCAACTTTTAATTTTCAATTGTAGATTTCTCCTTTGCCGACGACTGCCCGATGTCGAGTTATGAATGAATTTAGAATCTCATATTACTCAAGATTAAGGAATTAAAATAAAATTTTGCGCATATTTGCGCTATTTTGATTTACGGTCAAAAATTTATAAAATAAAAATTTTCCAAAAATGTTTGCAAATTTTTTTTACTGTCATCTACAGGGTGTCTAGAAATTAATGATTCAAATGAAATATTTATGATAGGCTATTTAAAGGGCTATTTAAAATTTGGTAACTTGTTTATCCCAAATATTTACGGTTTTTTCAATTAAATGCACTTTTTGTGAAATTTCGAAAAATTCTTACTTTAAAACAGTATTTTGCTTCCACTGTTCATAATTAATTTTTTTTTTTTTTTACAAATCTGTCCCTTAAACAATAATTGACAATTAAAAACAGTTGACAAATAAAAAAAAAATATTTCGCTACAAATTAGTTTAAACAAAAGCCTATGTTTTTTATTTCATCCCATTTTTTCAAACTTTTATTTTTTTACGCAATTTTAATTCTTATCACAAGCTTTTGTTTTATTTAAAATGTCTTCTCTATAAAATATACATTATTTTCATATTCTATTTCGTTTTAATACTTTTTTCCTTTTCAACCCTTTTTTGTTTTTTGAGTTTTATAAAATACACAATAAGTTTGATTTTATTAAGAAAGTGGTTAATTTAGTCTCTACGTTTTTAGATACTTGAATTGTTTATTTCAGAAACAGCATAAGTCCACTTTTTCCAAAAATTTTTTTTTGGAAATTTCTCATTTATGTATAGTTATTCATCTTCTGAAAAAAAATTAAGTATGTCAGACCCCCCAAAATACGAAAACTGAAAGAAAAGGGTTCAAAATATATGGAAAATTTTCACCCGGTGACAACATTTTTGACTGTTAAATACATGACTTTTTACCAGTTTTAAATTATTTTGGCAGCAATCTTGACACGCACCCCCTTTTGTTATATATCTACAAAAAGCTAAAGAATTACTCTATCTATATCTATTAAATTCATTAAAATTGTACTCAGGATTCAAAAGTTATAGCCATATTTCTGGTGGTAGCAGCATTTTTAACTCTTGAGTAATATGACATTTTACCAGTTTTAAATTTTTTTGGCAAACATCATGACACGCAAGCCTTTAAGTTATACATCTATAAAAAGGTAAAGATTTACTCTATCTACTGCTATTTAATTTATTAAAATCGAAAGTACGACATAAGTCCACCGACTTTAAAGGCTTAAAAACCCGCAAAAACCAAAAAAAAAGTTTATATTTTAAAGGTTTCTAAATGCATCTTAGGCTAGATTATAACTCGGCATACTCTAAATTTGAAGTGTTGTGGAATTTTAAGTAAAAAACAGTTTTTTGTTGCTCCTGAAAAGTTTATGCTCATGGACTTATGTCGTTTCTGAAATAAACGATTCACTTATCCCTTTCACATTTTTTCTTTCTTTTCTTACTTATAAAATAAATTCTACCTATAATGAATTTTATATTATCTTTCATTCGTATGCTTATATTTAACACAAATTACAACCACTTAAAATATAATTTTGTATATGAATTAAGCCATTAATTGATGAATTTGAGCTATTTTTCATAATTTCTGTTTTTGAAAATATTATAATAAATACATATGTACATAATTTCTTTAGTTCTGATTTTTATTACATTTTGAAGCATATACATTGTAGTATATTTGTGCCAAATTTACATCATGTGTGCAATTCACACGTGGTTGAAGTGAAACCTTAAAAATCATTTTAAAAAAATCGAAAAAATATAACTTTTTTTTTATTAATTCACTTTTTGTAAATGACAACCTACAATAAATTTTATACCATCTGAAAGCTTATTCAAAATATTTATATCGACCATGTCTATACAACATCTACAAGAAGAGTTAGAATTTTTTTAACCCAATTAGTTTTCATAAAAAAAGCAAAACAATCAATCTCTTTTCTCTTCTAACGCCATTAAATCCATTTTTTAAAAGACAACCTATAATAAAATTTATATATCATTATTATTTCACCTTTTATATGACGCTTCAATCATATTTCTACCATACCTACAAAAAAAAGCAAGAATTTTTTAAAGCCAACCATGTCGAAATTTCAAACTGATATTACGGTACTGGTCATCTGCTGGCTGGTCATCGTCAACAAATCTTCAAAGGTGTTTTGAGGTATTTTTCAAGTTTTTCAATTAAAGATTATATAACTTTTAGAGCACGTACCGTTATGTGTGATATATTAAATGAAAGGTAATATTATCAGCATGCGTATTAAAGTTAAATAAATTTGTTATGTGCTCTAGATCAAAAGATATAACGTGTTTAGAAAAAGAACATCTTTTCACCGTTATCTCAGAATTTTGAATATGAAATTTATTGAAATTTTGCACAATCATAATTTATTTAATTACTTGATTTTTCGTGTCGCTTTTTCGTTTCATCTTGTTTCAAATCACAATGATATTAAAGAAGTTTTCACTTCAAAAAAAATATTGAGAAACAAAAAAGTTATGGAATTTTGAGATGATTTACATCGTTTGGTCTAATAGTGCGACATGGCAGCAAGGTGACAATTATAGAGATGATAAACCAGACAGAGTTCCAGGAAGTATATTTTTTTATATTCATTTAAATTATTTATTAATAGAAAAAATCTTCTCATAATATTTCATCTATATAAATAGATAAAATTACAAGTGTGATGACCCAAAATAATGAAGATATCTGAAAGTCAACACACAAAAATCCAATTTACTTTATCCATCAAATTGTTGCACTACAATCATTAGTCATCGATTGACTTTAATTTACTGACTTATGTAAGTGCGGATACCAATTTTTCATTGCCAATAAAATAATCCATCAAACGAGTGGAATTCATTTTGGTTAGTTTGCTTGCGGAAAAGGTAGGCACATATACTCTTGATGAATGAATTGGTCACACGAAAATCCAGTTCAATAAAAAAAAAAAAGAAGAAAAATCTCAATCGAATACTCGCCGCTACCAATTCATGCCTCATATGACCTTGTAACCAAACAACAACATCATCAACAACAATCCATGTCAAAAATAAAAGAAAGAAAAATCGAAGCATTAAATCCTACTGACACACGTTCACCCAATCCACTTTTACTCCATAAAAAAAAAAAAAAATTGTTGTAGTTGTAAGTTAATACTCGATTATATCAATCGTGAGTAAATTCTTTAAATTAACGAAACGGAAACGAGTCCTTTCATTTATTAAGTTCGTTCAATTTAATTTTCGCGTCAATTGCAATGAATGTTTCCTTTATTAAAGGGTTTTTTTTTTTATTTTTTAAATAAAATTGGCAAACACGTTGAGAGTACATCGATTACAATGGCTTACGTAGACGATATTTTTTACTTGTTTAACAATTCGGTTTTAAAAAGTCCATTTTATAGGTCATTAATCATAGTTTCTCAAGGCTTATTTCAAATTAATGTTGTGGAGTCAAAGATCAGAATACAAAGTTGATTTATTTCTTTTTTATGTACGGAAAGTTGTTTTTTTTTCAATTGTTTAATTCGTGAGAAAGAGGTGACAGAATTTAAAATATAATAAGTAGCTACATAGTTGGAGACTTTGCGTGATAGGGGGAGAGGTTAAAGTGATAAAGTGAACAATGAAAAGAAGCTTTAGTCAGTGATGTCGCTTATACCAGTCGTCCGGATGATCGTCTAATAAAGTTTTAAAAATTTCTCTATAATCTTCAAGTTGTGACATTCCTTAAAAAGGGAACAAAATTAAAATGGTAGTCCCTCATGGTAGTCATTTGGGTCCCCTTATATTTATTTATCGATTTAGGATGCCATTGGGAAATGAGAGTCGTCATCGCTGCAGTGCTAAAGTTATTCAAATTATATAAAATAAGTAGTAATAAATACCTATATATTATCATGAGTTTTACAGGTGTAAAGAAATAACATGTTAATTCCATTTTAATTGACAACACTGGTCTGCAAAGAAAATCCTCCTTTTAATAAAACTATACTTTGTATGCTGATTCCTAATTCGAAGTCAGAATTGGCCTAGCACATCTCGTTTTTTAGATATACCCGTTAGAAAGCTTAAAAAAAAACCGTTTTTTTTTTTTGCTGTTTTCGAAGAAATATTTTGGTATATTGTTATCTTTTTCAATTAAAATTGTTACGGTTTATGAAAGAACTTATTTTTTTCTTTCAAATTCAGTCTCAATCTTCTCAATATCTCTTTCCTTCTCCTAGATATCTTAATTTAAGTAAGTTTAATAGGTTTGACATATCTTACCATAAAGAAACTGATCTCTAAAAATTCATATATAGGACAAAAGTATATACTTTTCTAATAGATTTTAGTGTGCTAATTTTGAATCCGAACTCAAAAAATTTCGGTCAGATCTGGTTTTTGAGATATAGTAGTTTTATTGAGATTTTCTAAAAAAAAACTTGATTTTGTGATCTTTTAATGCGTATATCTCAAAATCCTGAAGTGATAGATTGACTTCGGATTCTAACTGAGCACATCAAAAACTATAAGAAAAGTATAGGTACTTTTGTTTCTAGGAAAACAAATCTGAAGCTTTACAAGGCGTTTTATCGAATGGTTTATTACTAATAAGATATTTCTATATAGAAAAATAGTATATAAAATTACAAAACATGTAAAAATTTTGTTTAATGTATTTTATTAAGGTTTTCTTTAAATATTTGAGTTTTGAAATAACATTTTCCTTAATTAAGATTTTTTTTTCATGTGGGATTTACTAAAAACTACAGGATTTTGCTTTTTTTCTGCCAATTAGTATTAGTATCTTTAAATGTGTTTAAACTTTTCTTAATAAATTCAAATTTGGTGTCATATATTAGACTATGTTATGAGAAATAAGTCCTCCAAATTTGAGCTTAATATGAATAATAGTTTTATTTTTGTACAAGGTCAACCGAATCTAAAAGGGTTATTTCCTACAATCACTCATATTTACAAAAAAAAAAAAAGAAGAGGTTGTCTGTAAAGCCGGTTTACGGACGATGATTTTACGTGATAACGTCGTCAGAAAACAGGTTGTGTGCTTTTGTTTAAAATGAGTTAATTGAAGCGTTTACTTATTTCAAACAATCATAATTTACAAGAAAAAACTAAAAAAAAATACCTTTTTTATTTCCCATTATATTAATTTTTTTATTTTAAAAGCTTACAAAAAAAAAAATGCAATTTAAAAGCCAAGTTTTTTTCTTAGGAATAAAACCATTTTTAAATTTTTACAATGCGCAAATAGTATAAATATAATTTATTGAAAACAATCATTTTCATCAAAAAAGCAAAAAAAACATGAATTTTTATCTTCTCACGTCATTAATTCCATTCTCCCCTAAGAACCTATAAACAATTTTATACTATCTGAAAGCTGATTGTCTTAGCTCAAAATATATATATCGATCAGGTCTATGAGACATCTACAAAAAGAGCTAGAATTTTTTTAACTAGATCAAAATTTAATTAAAAAAAGCAAAAAAAAACATTCATTTTTATGTTCTCACGCTATGGAATCAATTTTTTTGTTTGACAACCTATACAAAATATACACCATGTGAAAGCTTATTATTTCACCTTTCATATGACGTATCAATCTCATTTCAAATATGCCTACAAGAGAAGTTAGAATTTTTTAAAGTCAACCATGTCGAATTTCCAGACTGAGATTACGGTACTTCCCACACTGGTCTCTGTTCAGGGGGCAACAGATCTCCACTGGTGTTTTGAGGTTTTTCTCAAGTTTCTTGATTTAACATTGTGAAGCTTATAGTTAGTCTACCGTTATGTGTGATATACCAAATGAAAGGTAATTGTATCAGGATGCTCATAATAAAATTTCTATCTGCTCTTGATCAAAAGTTATAACCTGTTGAATTCTAAAATTTTATTTTACCGTTATCTCAAAATTGTGTTAACGAAAATGATTAAAAACTTCGCACACATTTAGTCATGGTCATGGTCATGGTCTATCATTACTCCATATACTTTATTCCGATATCTAATAAAGAAAAAAAGATAAAAATAAAAAATTAAGCAAATCGGTTAAAAACGGTCAAAAAACGTGTTTTTTTAAAAATTGTTTCTTCGAAACGATTCCAATTTTTTGCACATATATGTATAAGACCAAAACCTACATGTCCTATAAGTTTGAGAATTTTTGAACGCTCCAAAAAGCTAAAAATCAAAAACTACCCAAAAATACCCCTAAAAAAATAAGGTGTTTTTCAAAAATTCATATTTCGAAACGCAGAATGTTGGAAAAAAATCCGTACTAGACGCCTAATTTTTTTCCCCTCATCTTTCACCTGGCACCTTTAGAATTGTCAAAAAAAAATTTTCCCTACCCAAAATCATAATTTTGTCATAGCCCCAACAAGTGTACTTCGTTCTAACAAAACGTTATAGCTTAGTTTCAAAATTTTTTCGAATTTTTTCTTAAATGCAGTTATTCTAAAATTAGTCCCTTAATCAATTCTCTACGAATTCGCGTTTAGATTTTAGCCCAAATGTCATCTTTCCATTTTACCCCTGTTTACCCTATTAAATGACGGAATTTTTAAAAATCCTTCATTTGAATTTAGCTTTAGGTTATTATCTTTCAAATAAGCTATAGAAGATTTTTGTATCTCTAAGAGTTTATTTTTAATTTTGAATTGAATTTTTTTGCCGCACTGCGAAAGTGCAAGAGTGGAACGGGAGAAAATGGCGTCACTTTTATGTGGTGGCTGCCATGGTTCATCGATTTATAAGACTTTATCACGTCAAAAATCATTAAACAAAAAAAAAAAATGTTACGTGCTAGAATTTTTCTGAAACCAGATTTCGATTCAGGAAAGTCAAATTTTTCATAATTTCAAAAAATTATTTGAAGGAGAAAAAAAAAGATACATTTTGCAGACCAGTGCAATTTAAGATTACATTTTAATTGACATATAAAATGTCTGTATTTTCAAGAAGAAATCAATAAACTTCCGTATATAGACAAATATTTTTATCTACAAAGTCCATTCTAAGTGACATTAAAAATCAAACATGTTATTTTGATTATATTCCCACTCCATTGCATTAAAAAATAATTTTGATTGAAAACAAGAGAGAGACAAACAAAAAAACACAAAAACCTTATTTTTTTTTTTCTTGAATTGGAATTAGTTTTCGGTCTCCTTGATGATAAGTTTCGACAAATTCAACACACATACACAACACACATATGAGCTTCCTTTTTGCCTCCCACAAAAGTGATACCAAAAATAATAATAAAGGATATAGTAGTACACAACGACAATTGCAATAACATAACATCGAAGGACTTAGAGCCAACTCGATAACATGTTGTCTTGTTCTTTTTTTTATATATATTTTTTTTATTTTTTGTATTTTGTTGTGCTTCAAAGTCCTTCCGTCTCTCTGATAAAGGATCCCAAAGAGCATCATTATTTTTCAGCGTGTATCGTCGTTGTCGGTTGTCCCGACAACACAACATCCACCAGTACCTTCCTCCCAAAACAAAAGCAATAACAACAACAACATGAATATAAGCGACAGCAACAGCAGCTTACCACTTACCATGCTGTGTTGAAGTACCCTTTTACCGCCCATATAAGAGTGCAAAGGGGATGCCAAAGATGCCAGCCAGCCCATCTGCCACGAGATGATTGTGTTGCTGCTTGCATCTCGAGCTGCAACTCGACTACTACTATAGTAGTGTTATAGTATGGAAAGCGTTTAAAACTTTTAACCTTCTTTCTTCACGTTCTCCACCTCCTCTTCGTCCTTTTTCAAGCTTCCTTGATAGTTTTCTTGCATCTTGTCTTTTGACTTTTTGTTAAGACTTTATCCCCCCCCGTTTTCGCCCATTCCATTGAATTGGACCCAAACAAAACTCTCAAGACTGTTGTCATTTTTAACATCCAATACGTTGAACATGTCGAAGTCGAGCTGTTGACAATATCCCGTCTACAAAAGGCGGATTCCTTCTTCTTCGTCTGTCCCTTTTAGAACAGAGCATCAAGATAAAAAAAATAACAACAAATAGCTAGGTACTTTGGGGGAATGAATGGGGCAAAACTGGAGAGCTTGAGAGTAAGGCGAGAGTGTGTCTTAAGAGCCAACAACAGAGGCCCCAACGCTTCCGGACTTTAGAGTAGGTCTCGGAGCACTGAGAGGCTGGCACTCAGGGGGATGAAGCTTAGAAGTGGAAATGTTCTTTTAATTCTTAAATCAATTAAAATTTTGTTTTTATACTTTCTTCGTCTCTCACTTTTGAAAAAAAAAAGTTTTTCAAGCCAGAAGAGGTTTTTTTCGTTGATAAAATTAAAAAAAAAAAAAAACCTTTTACCCCGCGTTGCCGTCTATATGCATTTTTGTATTTGTGTGAATAAACATTATTTTTTTGTTAAAGAAAGATAATGTGTGTGTGTGTGTGTGTGTGTGTGCGTGTGGATTGAAAATTGTGCCATTTGTTCGTTATATAGCCTTTAGAAGTGCACTTAAGGGGGATGAAAATTAAAATTGAATGAGTGGTTTAACGATGTGGGGGTTTCCCTTTTGCACACTTTAAGATGATTTATAATAGTGTGAACGTGGCTTGTAAAGAAGAAAAGTTGCAGTATACACTGCTTTAGCTCTCTTCGTTTTTTCGTTTTGAAAATGAAAATGTTGGGGGGAGGAAGCGCTTTTATACGGTCTACATAGCAAGCAGCAGCAGCATAATAATATCCAGATGCAAAAGTTGCAAACTATGTTTTAAAGTTTCTTTCTGTTTTTTTTTTTTTTGCTTTATAATCTCTTTCTTTTCTTTTTTTTCAAAAATAGCAGAAAGGAAAAAACTTATCTGTAGAAACATAGGTTTTTTGAAGGATGTGTGTGTGAATTTTATATGCGACATGATTTCTTCAGCAGCACGTGCCATAAATTTTCGCCTTAAAAGATGATGAGTAATTATATGAAGTGTGCAGAATTGTATTATTTTAATGAATCCAGGAAGGTGAGGATTTTTTTTTTTTATTAGTTTTTGCAAGTTAAATTTTAAAAGGTGTTTATGCTAAGTGTGAAATATAAGACATAACTTTTTTAAGGATACGCAAAAGAAATGAGACTTTCATGAGGTTGTTTTTAAAACAATTAAAATTCTCTATTTTTGTTTTTGTTCTATGGAGCCACTTCTCCTCTCCCAATTCAATTGTATTGGATAATCTACTGGATAATGGATAATCTGGTAAAAGTTACTCCAATGTTAAAGATTTTTACTGAACAAAATTAGGTAAAATCTAAAATTCAATTCATATTTTTAAGGAATTTAATAAGTAGGGTAAAAAAAAAATTAAAATTTATTTTTATAATTTATTAAATACCGTTTTAAATTATCTTTTACACAAAACCAAGTATGCGATTTGATTTCTTGCTTATAAAGGAATTTTTAGAAAAAAAATTTTAAAAAAATTCATCAACTCGTTTTTCAAAAAAAAATTTCTAACATTTTTCAAAAAAAAGTTGGTATGCCATTTTGAAGAAATAATTTATTTACACATAAAAAAGAAATTTCAAAATTTTTCATAGACCGGTTTTCAAAAAATTGATTTTTCAAACAAATTTGAAATATTTTTCAAAAATCCAAAAATGAGTTTTTTGAAAATTTTCTAAAATTTTAATATTACCTTAACCTAAACGCTTTTGTATAAAAATTTTCGTTAAAATCGGGGTGGTCTCAAAAAAACCCTTCTACGACAGGTACCGTTAATAACGGTACAAAAAATATTTTTTTTTATTTAAAAAGTTGGCTCTTATGTGTAATACTACACTCAAAAATTTTAATCAAAATCGTTATAGCCGTTTTTAAAAAAAATTAAGTTTTCTATTTCCGTTATATGACAGGTACTAATAGTTTTGGTCCTAAAAAAAAATTCAATTTGTCCTCTAGGAGGGAATCACCCAAAGCTGAGAACTGTTAACTACCAAGTTTGAACAAAATCACTTGAATAGTTTAGGTGGTAGCTCAAGGTACATACAGACAGACATTGATTCGGAAATAGTCGACATTTAGTTCAAAACTTTGTTAAATGAAAAAAAAAAAATTGTATTTGACTGTTTTCGGAAAAAATAAAAATGCAGTTTTATTGCAATTGCTTTAAATATTACCTCGGCAAAGTTTTAATCAAAATCGTTAGAGCCGTTTTCGAGATACTTGGTTTAAATTGAAAAACTTTTAAATATGGGAGGTACACTTTCTAAGCGAAATATAAAAAAAAAAAACAAAAAAAATCCAAGTTTCAGTTCAGAATTCTATAAAAATCATCTGTACCAAATTTGAAAAAAAAAAATCAAATTATGTTTTAAAAAAAATTGGTTGCAATCCGCTTTGTCGTTTACTAGAAATTTAGAAATCATAAAAACCGTTTTATGTCAGGTACCTACCTTAATAACTATACAACAAATTTTATTTTCCAAAGGAATGTTTTTTTTTTTTCTACACACAATTTTAATCAAAAAAAATCCTTTTTTTTTGAAAAAAGTTAACTTTTCTATTTCTGTTAGTTTTGGTAATAAAAACGAATTTCAATTTGTCCACTAGGGAATCAACCAAAACTATTAACTCCTACCAAGTTTAAATAAAATCGCTCCATAAGTTTAGGCTGGAGATCGAGGAACACACAAAAATAAAATTTTTGGAAATTCTCAAAAATAGGTTTGTGGTCTATATATAACTTATAGATAGTAGGGCTGTAAAGTAACAACAAAACGAGTACCCGCATGTATACGTTACTTTTGATACTAGTACCCGCATCAATAATATCGTTACTCGCATTTTTCGTATATTTCGTATGTTTCGCATGTTTCGTACATTTCGTATATTTCATGTATTTGATACGTTTCGTATGTTTGGTATTTTAAGTATGTTTCGTACGTTATTGGTATAAGGGTGTAAATTTTTTTTTTTTTTTTAAACCAAAAACAATTTGAATATTCTAAGCTCCATTTTAGGGCCATAAACATTAATTTAAGTTGCTTCGTTCTCATGTTATAAGAGTTTGAAGGTAGCTATACTGATTTAATCAAACGTGGAAACTTTTTTTTTTATTTTTTTTCTAAATTTTCGACAAAATGTTGGTAATTTTTTGTTTATATTCGTTCCGTAATCTTATCACAATTCTTTAGAGACATTTATTTCAAAAGTACATCGCGCAGATCTCGAAATATTAACACTTCAATACAACCATGTCGAACAATTTTCCATTTTTTTTTTCTATTGAGAGTCATTTTCATACCTCGTTTTCTCTGCTTTTGTTTTTAGTTGAAAATTTTGCACTGGAAATAAACAAATTTTTTGAAAAACCAAAAAATAGTTATACATTCTTAAGCTACATTTCAAGACCATTAACAAAAAGGTCATAAACACATTGGTCGTGGCGTGGGTATATTTCGGCCACATAGAGAAAATACCAAAAACGTCTTTTTTGATACTTTTGTATAAATTATGTATTATCGATAACACAAAAGTAAACTCCAGATAATTATCTGGAGTTGGCATTCCGACTACACTAACGATATCGATACGAGATGCTAAATGCGACAAATTGAGTGTATCACTTCGTTTCGTATCTCATGTATCGGATGATTTAGTATTGAAATTGGAATGGGGTCGTTACTCGTGTGTTTCGTATCTCGTATGTTTCATTACTTCAGTACCCAGTAACGAAAAATACGAGTAACGATACTGTTTAGAAAGTAACGTTTCGTTACTCGTTACTGAAGCAAATACCCGCATTTTAGTAACGAATACATACGATTTGCTACAGCTCTAATAGATAGACCTCATGCTCACTATAAACTTGTAAAATTAAACCAAAACTTGTTTCGAGGCTTGGGTCCAAAGATATATGCTTCCAAAAATGCGTTTTATCGACATCTGCATTTTTTTTTTTGAAATCTCAAAAAATTTATTTGTAATTTTTGTTACTAAATGGATAGGATAAACCTGGTTGCTATGAACACAAAAATTATTTCGATCATTGGGTCCGAAGATATCTGCTTCCAAAAATGCATTTCTTAAATTTTTTTCTAAATTCTCAAAAAATAGATTTGTAATTTTTGTTACTAAATGGATAGCCCTGCTCGCTATGAACTCGTATCATTAAACCAAAACTTGTTTTGAGACTTGGGTCTGAAAATATGGATTTCCAAAAATTATAATCTCAAACACTATTTACTTGTTACGATCATTTCGTTTCCCATTCATTTTCCGAAATGCCTTAACCTTATCAAGCTCGTGTAAGCTCTTGAACAACACCAATCGTATCACATTGTCGAAATTTGTAAATTTGCTTTTTGGAATCTGTTTTAAGCCACAAAATGCAGGTTAACTTAAAAACATTTTGGCACAATTACTGACCTGAGTTAACGCTCCAATAGTTTAGGTAGGTATATTGCAAAAGCAAAAGGATTGAAATTGTATAGTATAGAGTACATCCACCCACCCATTGATGCTGCTTCTGCTGCTACAACTGCTATTCCATTATCCTGATGCCACAACTTGATTTATGCATTTTTAATGGCGCCGACTCGTGAGAATTGCGAAACGAATAAAGTGGTACAGCTGCAACAGCAACAGCAGCGACACAGCAGACCCAATCTGCTGCCGGAAACATGAGTGAGTGCCGAGTTCATTTATATACTCTCTCTCATATCGAATAGCGCCAGTCCCAATAGTTTGCTTTCAGGTCTATAATAAAGAGCTCTTCGTTGCCAATCAAATAGAAAATTGCCAATGCAATATTGCTGTATGTGTTTGTGTGTGTTTTTAAATTTAGGACAGATGCTTAGTGAAAATTGTTTGCTAATTGAATTTACACTAAAAGTGGTATTGGCTGGCATGATGCCTCTCGCTATGCTCTATAGGTACTAATTCCATGGGTCACGCGTTTTAGGACGCAGTCAGGACCATAAAAGTCCTTTTAAGGTTAAATTATTTTGACCTCATGAATATTGACAACGATTGCGATGATAGATTGTTGACTTTGGTTAGTTAATTGAGGCGAGTCCTGTTGGGTAATGACAGGCAGGTTGCGTTTTAGATACTTTTAAATTCTCGTAAAATATTTAGTCAATGAACTTTTTCCCATTTTTAATGTGGTAGCAAAGGGAATTTTTAGTGGTTGTCAGTTTTTGCGGATAATTGAGGTCCAAAGCTTCCAATTTGGGAATGGTTTTGACCCCAGTTACGTAATTTTGAGAATTTTCGTTGGTTCATTTTTTTGACGCTTTAAATGAAAAATATAAATTTTTCTAGGAGTGACTGTTTTTAGTCACTTTTTTCTCTGTCAGCCATTTTTTTTTTATATTTTTTATTTTTATTCAGCAAAAGAGTGTAATTAAATTAAATTCAAAACTAACACAACTAATTTCCTTTTAAGCATACTTTTTTTTTTACTTGTTTGTGTGCTCTGTGAGCCACTTCACTCCTTGTTATAGCCTTGTCTGATGGCGTGTCCTTTTTCACTGCATTTATTTTTTTGTGTGTCGTTTTTTTTTTTACTTAATTCTATATACAGTATCTAACTCCAGCTTGGGCTTCCACTCTGATTGCACATTTTCTTTTTTAAATTGGTTTCCATTCTCACTATATTCTAAAGGCTAACACCATCACACCATTGTGTGTAATCTGGCCTCTTAAAAGATGTATACAAGAAAGCAAGATTACACTCTTTTTCTTTTGTGTTGGTTCATCTCTCTATTATTATTAGATTGGGATTGTAGGTATAGTGGAATTGGAATTAGTGCATCCACATGGATTAAGGATTCACTATTATTCTATTTGAAATGTTAGTTGAGATAATTGGAAGAAGGTTAGAGGCTTATAGAGTTACATTAAAAGAAGAAGATACAAATAAAAAAAAAGTTCAAACACACAAAATGGTTGATATAATCCAAAATAATCCAATGAAAATTGAGTCTCAGGTGAAAAGTGATTTTTGGAGAAAGGCGGATTAGATTTAAACACACAAATCAGTCAAATGGAAGAAACTGAGAAACTAAATATTTTAGATCCAATAAATTTGAGATGATGAATAAACTGGAATTGAAGGAAAAAAAATCCAATTTTTCGATAAATATTTGTTCGTAACTTTAACAGGTTCCAAAAGCTGGTTTAACAGGCTTTTTTTTTTAACCTAATAGAAGCTGAATTTTTACTTTTGAGATGAGACTTATTCTTTAGTACTGAGTTGGTAAATTGCTAAAATCTAAGTGTAAATAGACAAATTGGCAAATAGGGATGTTACTAAAAAAATACCATTACCAGCACCAAGTGAAATCTAATACAATGCGTTTCGCTAAATTACTACTGTAGTATAGATTCATTAGATTTTTGAAATAATAGAAAAAATAAACTTTTGTGTTCCTTTCACTTTTGAACAATAGTTCTGCCGGATTAAAATCCATAATTTGAAAGAATAATTTGTTTATAACTCCACTAAGCAAGATTTTCTTCTAAAAACAAAGATATGAAATTTTTTTTCGAATAACAGAAAAGAGTTCCAAAAGTTCCTGATATATTTTAAAAAGAGTTCTAAAAAATTTTTTTTTTTTTTTTTTTGAAAAAGTCCAACAATAAAATTCTAATTACAGTCCTGGAAATTAAACAATTGTTTTCTAAATGTTGTTATATGTAAATCAACTTTTTCGAAAACTCAAAATTAAAATTGTATTTGAAAATCTGAAAAGTGCGTTGCCAAAAATTCTAAAACTAAGAGAGGATTTTTAATTTAAAAAAAAAATCCAAAGAAGTTTTACTCAATTTTTTTTTTAAATATAAATAATTTTTTGTTGCTAAAATGAAGTCAACATAAAAAAGTAGAACAAATAACCCTCACAAATGATTAAAATTCTTTTGACAAAAAAATACAGGAAAAACGTCATTTAAACCAAGAAAACTTTTGACAAGTTTGTGACAAATTTAAATGCATATTAATTCTTGTTTGGAATCCAAATGACGCATGAAAGAATTTTTAGATTCTTTTTTTTCAAAATTGTCGTTTTGTTAATCAGTTTTGAAGAAAAAACTGAAATATTTTTTTAAAATCCAAATTTTTTCTCAGCTTTAAATAAACCTACAAAAGTGTTTGTACAAAAAAAATCATTTTTTATGGCAGGTACCGTTAATAACTGTTCAAAAAATGCTTTTTTTTATACCAAAAATATATGCAGAGTGCATTTATTTTTGACGTGATAACGTCTTATAAATCGATGAATAATGGCAGCCTCCACGAAAAAGTGACGCCATTTTCTCAAGTTACACCTGAAATTTTTAGCAGTGCTGCAAAAATTTTAATTAAAAATTAAAAATAAACTATTGGAGACACAAAAATTTGCTATAACTAATTTCAAAAAATAATAACCTAAAGTTGAGTACGAATGAAGGATTTTTAAAAATTATATCATTTAATAGGGTAAATAAGGGTAAAACTAAACGTGAAATTGTAGAAAGTTAATTTTTTTTTAATCGATAGATAAATTTATTGTTAGATTGACAATGGTATTGAAATTTTTTTTTTTTAAATTTCGAAACCAAGTTATAAATGCTATTTTAAAACTTTAACATGAAGTAGATCTTTGACAAAGTAGTGATTATAGGTAGGATAAATTTTTTTTGACAATTTAAGAAATAACATTCAAAAGATAATAAAAAAAATTAGATAAGGGTATATTACGGATTTTTTTTTAATAACTGCGTTTCGAAATATGATTTTTTTGAAAAACACATACTTTTTTAGGGATATTTTTGGATGGGTTTTTATTTTTAGCAAATTTTTTGTAGCGTTAATGTGCAAAAAATTGGTATTCTTAAATGACGGGAAAAACAAGTTTTTTTTCTGTCCCAAGTTTTTGGACCGTTTTTAACTGTTTTTTTATTTTTATCTTTTTTACTTCAACAGATAAATGAATGAAATTTATACTGTAAATAGGACTATATTTTTGAAAAAATTCAATGAGATAGGTAACGGTAAAATAAAGTTCTATTTTTCAACAATAACTAGACCAGCGACCAGTGTGGGAAGTACCGTAATCTCAGTTTGAAATTTCGACATGGTTGGCTTTAAAAAATAAAATTTCAGGTATATTTAACTTTATTATGATTAAATGTTTTAGACGTGAAGTTATCCCAGGCGTTATGTTTTCTCCGTGCTCCCATTTAGACACTGAAAATGTGTAGGTACAGCACTTTAATATTTACGTAAACAAATCAATATCCTTTAAAACAAATTAGTATATTTTGATCATTGTTGTCTTTAATTAGAGAATTTCAGCACCCAGAAAATGTTATACGAGTGGTATTTGGTATCTGTTCTATGCCTAATATTAGATTAAATCCTGTACTAAATTTGAAGAAAAAAAGTCCACTTCTATTGATTACTAGAGTTTGTCAAAAAAGAAATGTTACGTATACACCACAGTGAATCCATTAACATTTTAAGATGCATTTATCTCACAAAGTTTTCGATTTTTTTAATTTTTAGTTTTATTATTTTGGGATCATAGCATGGTCATTTAAGAAATTATAAGTCAGCTGTGAGTTGATTTTGGCTTCAGTTCTTTAGAATAACAAATCTTTCATTTCAAATACGATCAAAATTCCAGGTGCAGACTAACTTAACTAAATTTGTGTGAAAAGCTACAGACATCTTGTTTTAGGACCATATCTCCTCTAAAAGTATGCAAATATTTTTTGTTATGTCAAAAATCTTATTTGTTAAGTGTTCCCCAGTAAAAATTTCATCCAATCAAAGTTTCTTACACTTATTTTATAGAAGATATATCATCCGTAAAAGTAAGGACCTTGTCATTTTCATCATTATCATCTCTTTTGTTCCCCCAAAAAAAAAAAAAAAAAACATCCATTCAGACCTTATTTCACTGCACAATATTCTATAATATTTAGAATTTTTTCCACCCAAAAGAATGTTCAAGATGTCTGCTCTGAGAGGTTCCTTTTCTTCGCCTTCGATGTCACATCATTACTTCATCCCTGAGAAAGGACAAGATTAAAAAAAAAAAAACAAGAAAAGAAGAAAAAATATACCTTCTCATAGTCAAGGAAAGGAACAGAATAACCTCCTCAATCACCAACCTCAAGGAACAACAACAACAACATCAGCATCATCAACAACATTGGAAAGAAGAGAGTCTGAAAATATCTAAATAAATAAGAAAAGAAGAAAAGAACGAAAAAAAAAAACTGAATTAAAAATCTCCAAGAAGAAGAGGTCCTTCTTTGAGTTTCTCGGGTCTTGGCAAAGGGACAGGTCAGAAGGGAAGAATCTATAAAGTCTTAGACGAACAACATGGGTTTGTGATATGAAAATAAGCACGCGTGGTGGTGATTACACTCTCCCACAAAAGAAATGAATGAATGTCCACCTCAACTTGACAACAACAAGAAGGACTAAAAGACTAGAAAACCAACAACAACAAAAAAAATTGTATGTAACCCTGTTCAGGGTTCAGGACAACACAAGAAAAAAACCGACTATTCGAGAGGACGATGAAGGAATTTCTAATGGGAAACTGAGCTGAATTCTATTGCGACGGCGAACATGATGAAGGGATTCCTTATATTCCAACTTTAGTACATCCATCTTTTTCTTCTTAGAAACGTTATACCACCAAGACTATGTTTACATCCATTCCCCCTTAAACTCATCCTTAATACAAAATTTTGGGTGAAAACTAGAAGAAGTGAAAAGCAAAAGCAAAAAAAAAATTGGATAAATGTTGTCCAAGTTTGAATGGATCATGGCGTAGTTCTGACAGAAGTCTTTATATCCAAAATCCATCCGTAGGTTACTGAATGAATTTGTAATTGGATTTCTGTCCTTTCTTGGTTTTTGTTATCAAAATAGGATTCGAAAGTTGAAGATGTTCCAAACTATATAACTAAGGAGCTTGGTTTTTTTTTCAAGAAGACCGAAGAAGACGTTGCTATGTGAGAATTTCTTACTTCTTTTTTTTGTCTTGTTTCCAATTCATCCCTTACTTCATACACTTTTATTTCTGTTGTTTGTGTCCAAGAGCAAATGGGTCGATAGTTACCAGAAGGAAACACCAGCAAAGAGCCATAGGAGCTGAAAATGATGAGATTGGATATATGGGAAATGGGATAGAATAGAGCTGCAAGAAATCTGACTGAGGCTATTGAAGATTATTGAGAAAGAGGAGATGACTTAAAAAGTTATGTTGAGGTTTTTCATCAATTTGCATACAAGTATATAAACCATCTACATAATACAGATTGGGGGCATATAAATAATAATAACAGGGGTGTGATGTTTACATTTTTGGAATCTTGATTTTAGAGGGAAGGCATGAACCTAAAGGGGCTTAAACTAAGTTAGAGGAAAGGTTTATCATTCAACGAGGAATTTTAATAAAGTTCAGTTTTAGTTTTATGCTTTGGTGAATAAAATCTCAGTCGCATTGAATAAAATGAAAAGATTTTTCAGATCATAATTCAATTCCTTTTTATACAAGACTTGTTATAGCTAATAAATGTAAGATAGGAGGGTCTGCTCGCCTCTATTAAGACCGGGAGGTTTAATTTTCCAAAAACTTGATTTGACTTGGAAACAAAAAATTATTAAATTATTAAAAATCGACGGTTACACTAACCTACAATCTTTTTGTTAAACCAATAGCTTTTTTTTTATTTTATTTCTTAAAAAAAAGCTATTTTATGTAACAGTTTTTGAGAAATTTATTTTCAAACTAAAAATTTGGAAAACAAAATGCGTCAAAATGAATTCAAAATAATTTTTTTTTTCCAAATTGTATGTGATTATGATGTAGTGTTTTCAACATTCAATACTCTTACAACTAATAAAAACAAAACGACTTTCTAATTCATGTTTTCTGATTTTTAAAGGTTTCAATGGTTTTTCTTAGGAAATAGTAGTTATGGTTTTGTTTTAATTTCTCGAAAACGAGAAGACACTTTTGCAACCGATTTTTATTTTTTTTTTCGTTTGTTCAGTACACAATTACATACAATTTTGAAAAATTTTGATTAAAATTTTTGTTTGTAGCGTAACACATATGTAAAAGCTTCCTTTGGAAATAAAAAAAAATATTTTTTGTACCGTTATTAACGGTACCTGCCATAGAATGTTTTTTTTTTTTTATTTATGAATTTCTTGTTAAGCGGATTTCGACCAAAATTTTTATACAGAAACGTTAAAACAATCATCATATGTATAAAAGTTTGGATTTTTAAAAAAATATTTCAATTTTTTTTTTTTTTTTATTGAAAAATGAATTTTTTGAAAATGGGTTGATGAATTTTATCGAAATTTCGTTTTTATGTGTAAAAATGGGATACCAACTTTTTTTTGAAAAATTATTTTTTTTTAATTTTTTTTATTTTTTTTTTCTAAAAATTCCTTTTTATGCAAGAAATCAAATAGCATACTTAGTTTTGTGTAAAAGATTACTTAAAACGGTGCTTAATTAGTTATAAAAACAGATTTTATTTTTTTACACTACTACTTATGAAATTCCTTAAAAATATCAAATTTTAAATTTTGCCTCATTTTGTTCAGTAAAAAACTTTAACATTAGAGTTAGATACGAGAGAAGATACGATTTTTTGTTGTTTCGACTCAAACCACCCAGACGTAAGTACCTACCTACTAAAGCTTTTTGGCACATTCTTCTAAAATCACCCTTTGTATAAAAATTTTCAAAAAAAAATACAAAAGTTGGTTAAACATTCATCTACTTTTATGTGTCGGTTAATATTTCCTTGTTAATGGCATACCTAACGTATTCGAAAAACTATTTTGTAAAAAAAATTTTGTCGAAATCGGTTAAGTCGTTTATGAGAAAGTCGCACTCAAGAAAACATTTCTAAGGCAGTTGACGTCGTCAGTGAGTGATCTCGATGGTAAGGCGTTCGCCTAGAAACCGAACATTTGAAGGTTCCAGAGGCTGACAATTCTTTTTTTGTATCAAAATGTTTCCACATAAAAATAATATCATCTCCGGCCTAAATTATGTAAGTGCATGGTTAAAAATTCTGTCGTAGTTTTTAATACAACCTTTGGAATTAGCCCTTTTTCAAAACAAAAATTATTAGTTTTTAATATTGCGATTTTATTATGTAATTTTTTAATTTTTGTTTTGTTTTTTTAATTTCAAATACAAAAAATTAAAATGTAATCAAATATATTGAAATATAAGAACATTTGAATTAAAAACTAATTCCTTTTCACTTAAATTATGACTTTATCTGGTTAAGAATTGAAATTAAATACTCGTCTTCTTTTTTTTAATACAAAAAGTTTTAAAAAAGAAATAGCGTAAGCGATACAGTTATTGACACCCATAAGGAATTTTTCAGTTCACACAGCTGGCAAATATAATTGGTATGGATATGTGAAACTCTTAGTACATTTTTAAATACCTAACTCAATTGTTTTTCATTATATTTGTATTAAAATCGGTTAAGAGATTCGTGATATTGTTAAATTTTAATTTTTCTAAAACTCTACCAAAATATATAATAATTGACACTCTTGTACAGCTATTGACATCACATACACTGGTCAACAAAATTGAACTTTTTTTTTGCCACAAGAACCAAGATATACTTTTCTAGTATTTTTTGGGGTGCTGAATCCGAATCTGAAGTCAGAAAAATTTGATTGGCCTCCGTTTTTGAGATATTACCGTTATAAAATGCTTAAAAACGTCATTTTGGCTGTTTTCGATCTTCTGTTTTTATGTGGGGTAATTCATTATAAACAAATTTGTACCGATGATTATAAGAACAGATAGGGTAAAAGCGGGTGATATGGCGCAGCGGGGGAGATGGCGCACCTTAAATATCTTGAGCATTTATTGCTCTAAAAATGTATGAAAAATATTTTTAGCTTTCTTTAAATATTTTAAATCGAAGTAGCCAGTATTCGTTTCTTTGTCTGTGATACAAAAAATTAAAAAAAATTTGAAAGCAAATCATGTGATGATTTTTTTCGAATTTTTTTTTTCGCTCTTTTTTTTTGTTCCGATATTTTGTGAGTCGTTGGGATCTTAGATGCCCTTGATACACCAATACATACAAGAGAGTATAAGTTATGCATTGCATGTGAAATCTGAGCTCTATTTCTGTCTGCTTTTCATAGATGCTTACGAATAGGAATTATTCGAAAAAAGGTGAGATGGCGCAGCTTTTTGCGGGTGAAATGGCGCATTCCGTACTAGAATTTTTTACTCGAGTATAGTGGTAGCATGTGCCATATCACCCTCAAACTATTTTTTTTAAGTAATTCAGCCAAGTTCAAATTTTATAAAAAAGACGACTAGTTGCAATCTATTATATGGCATGCATTGGTGCTTGACTCCTTCACATCGTTCAACCATTTGTGCAATGAATTTGGCAATAGAAACCTAAAACAAACTCATGCGCCATCTCACCCACCCTTTAGGGGGAGATGGTTTTTTTAAAACTTTTTTTCTATATTAATTTAAAAATGTAAATTTAATATGTAAAAATCTGTAAAACAAACAATACGTTGGATATTGAATATAGAACATTTTTGCATTGTTAGAAATATGAAATGTGGTTTACTTTGAAAAATATGACAAAAACAAAAAAGGTATGCCATCTCACCCGCTTTTACCCTATTCTTCTTTCAAAAACTGTTTTAATTTTCCCGATATCTCTTTTATTGCTCGAGATATCTTTAATTTCAGTTAGTAAGGCAAAGAGACACTAATTTTATTCTAAAGTTTAAGTCCCTGGGCATAAAATTTTTGCCACAAGAACCAAAATATACTTTTCTAGAGGTTTTTGGGTTGCTAAACTTGAATCCGCAATCAGAAAAATTCTATTAGCCTCTGTTCTTGAAATATAACCGTTATAATAAAAACCATTTTTTGCATTTTATAACGGTAATATTTCAAGAAGGGAGGCCAATAGAATTTTTCTGATTGAAGATTCGAGTTCAGCAACCCAAAAACCTCTAGAAAAGTATATTTTGGTACTTGTGGCAAAAAATGTTTAATTTGGTTGGCCAGTGCCGCTTCTGAGTCAAAGACCGGTACTTAATTTCTAAATATCTCGGGCAGTAAAAGAGATATCGGAAAGATTTTTAATTTTTTTGGAAGAATAAAACCAGTTCATATAGACACCGTTATAAATTTTTCCAAAATGAATTGCCCCACATAAAAACATGACCTCGAAAACAGCCAAAATGACGTTTTTCGGCATTTTCTAACGGTAATATTTCAAAAACGGAGGCCAATAAATATTTTCTGACTTCAGATTCGAGTTTAACACATCAAAAACATATAGAAAAGTAAACTTTGGTTCCTGTGGCAAAAACCTTGTTGACCAGTGATATTTATACAATTATCGACATACTTGTACAATTATTGACACCACATATTTATACAATTATTGACATATCTTCAAACAGACAGTTGGAAATACAAATTACGATTTTTTTGTTGAGGCTGATTTAAGTCATTTTCTTAAACCTTTACGTGGCATCCTTTGAAGGGTGTCGGCTCAAAAATGCCTTAAACTAGCCGTTCGCCTGTTTTGTGGCCCAAATGGATTTTCCTTTTTGTCTTCTTCAAGAAAACCCTTGACGGCATGAAGTACATCCTCTCCCAAATAACATTTCAGCTTCGATAAAGGTATTACCGAAGATACATTTCAGCTTTTGTTAAACTTTAGTTAGGTTGTTGGGCATGGAAAAGGGCAACGGTATACAAGTTAGACCCTTTATAACAATGTACTTATAAAGTCTAAAAGAATCATAAACGAAGCTTTACCGAAGCTCTATCGAAGCTTTTAGATTTGACAGATAGTTTATAAATTGACTAACCAAGCTTATCCGAAAAACAAGCTTTCTTCGGTTAAGTTTCTTTAGGAATATTCAAACAACTTACTACCCGACTAATAAATTTGCTCCTATAAAGCTTTACAGGTGTTAATGTAGCTCCTGTAAAGCTTTATAGAAGCTTTATAGAAGCAAGCTCAATACAAGCTGTGACAAAAGTGGTACCTGCGAGATTTCAATTGTCAGAAGCTGTTGTGTTAGTTGAGTAGATCGAGGAATATTAAAAAGTTTGGCTGCAGCCTTTTTGGACATCTTTTGTATCCTCACACACAATAGCGTTTTTCGAGGTCCGTTTTGGTGTATTTCCTAGTATATTTAGGCATTTTTCCAGCTTAGTAGTCATTTAAAAGAGTTATCTAATTATTGACACTCTTTATAAGTACAACTGTAGACACAGTGTCAACGTTTGTACTCCAATACAAGACAGTTATTGACACAGGGGTGTCAATTATAGAAAATGTTAAAATCTTAAGACAGTAGTTGACACCCCATTTTATTAAATATATAATAAGAAAAAAACAATAAAAATACATTAAATCCTTCTCCAGGACATTAAATTTCATATATTATAAACTTTTATGATCATACTTTTACTAAGTACAACATAATTATCGACTTACATGTTAAGACTCCTTAACGAAATAGACACTTTTTTACCAAAAAAACACACTCTCGTAACAGTGATGTTTACGTTTCAAAATTTAAAACAAAATTGAGTAGCTACCTCCCAACAAAAAACAAAGAGTGAGAGAATAAGAAAGAGCGAAGAAATTAAAAAAACGGTTTATATAATTCGTTGCGATTTTTTCCTATAAAACGTTCTTTACGAAGAGGGTGTCAATAACTATATTGAAATTTTGCAGTGTCAATAATTGTATCACTTACGCTAATTTTTTTTGTGCCTGGATTTAGGGTTATCGCTACCAGAAAAAGTACCTATATAAAACTATTTTGCTTCAGATAAATGCATTTGGTAACCTTTTTTTCTGATAAAAAATAAAAAATCTGAATTTGCACTATTTTGAAGGCGCTTTATTGTGTTTTTTCGAAGTAAAATGTATGAATTACTGACAAAATTTGATCAGCAATAAGATTTCACTTCTTGTGGAAAAAAAATGTGGTTGTCTGTAAAGCCGGTTTACGGACGATGATTTTACGTGATAACGTCATAACAAAACACTTATTGTGCTTTTGTTTAAAATGAGTCAATTGAATTGAATTTCAAACAAACATTATTTACAAGAAAATCTAAATAAAATTACCTTTTTTTCTCATTAGATTCATTTTTTTATTTGAAAAGCTTACAAAAAAAAAATTATACCATTAAAAAGCCAAATATTTCTTCTAAAAATAAAACCATTTTTAAATTTTTACAATGCGCAAAAAGTATTAAAATAATTTATTAAAAACAATAATTTCTTATGAAAAAAGTGAAAAAATCACTTCCATAACCCAAAAATCCATTTTTTTTTATTTAACAGTCTATAATAAATTTCGATACCTTCCCGTAAGAATGTATTAAGTGACATTTCTAAAATTGTTCGGGAAACGCAAAAAACAAAATTATTCTGTGAGGAAATGTATGGGCTGCACAATTTTATTTTCTCTCTAGTTTCATTTGTATACATGATTAAACAACCAAAATGATACCAAAACGTGGCGCTCAACTTATAGTATATTTCCACATCAAAAAGTCATTTTCGAAAAAAATGTCGCTTAATACATTCTTACGGAAATACCATTTGAAAGCTTATTATTTCAGCTCAAAATATTTATATCAACTATGTCTGTGGGACGCACGTCTACAAAAAGAGCTTGAATTTTTAGAAACCAATCAGTTTTCATCAAAAAAATCAAAAATATCAATCTTTTTTATCTTCTCATGCCATTAAATTAATTTTTTTCTAGAACAACCTATATTAAATTTTATATCCTAAGAAAGCTTGTTATTTCACCTTTCATATGACGCTTCAATCATATTTCTATGATGCCTACAAAAAAAAAGTTAAAATTTCTTAAAGCCAACCATATTGAAATTTCAAACTGTACTTCACACACTGGTGGCTGGTCATGGGCAACAGATCTCTACAAGTGTTTAGAGGTATTTTCGAATGACGTTTTTCAAATTGTGTCAAATTTTTTGTACCCCTATTTTCCCTATTAAATGACGGAATTTTTAAAATTCCTTCGTTTGTTATCAACTTTAAGTTAATATCTTTCAAATAAGCTATAGAAGATATTTGTATCTCTAATAGTTTATTTTTAATTTTGTATAGAAATTTTTTCCGCACTGCAAAAAGTTTCAACTTTAACGGGAGAAAATGGCGTCACTTTTTCGTGGATGCTATCCTGGTTCATCGATTTATAAGACGTAATCACGTCAAAAAAAATTATTTATATTTTAAAACAATTAAATCGCAGATTTTCTTACTATACCTACTGATACTCTTTATATCATTTTTAAAATCTGATACAAATTGTGGTAACATTTTTTAGCCTAGAATTCATAGCTTACCCAACCAGTAAGACGTCTTTGAATTCATTCGCAATACTTATAAAACGTTTGTTTTCTCACTTCGTTTTGCCTGAAAAAACACTCTGCTCCCCATTTTTGTGACCTTATCAAGTTCTACTTCCCAAAATGAACATTCCAATTTCCAAACATTTCTCCAGAGTCAAACTACTCAATTAGATTTGTTTAATTGCTTTCTAATTTTTCAAATAAAACCCTCTTTAAACAACACAAACAATGTTTGACCTTGTTTCATTTCATTTCATTTGGTCTGTGTGGGGGTAGCCCCCTGAAGACTTGGCAAGAAATTTACCCCAGAAATTAGAACAAAAATAGGCCTAAAAGGCAAATGTCAATATTATAGTACTATTGTGACCACCCTCATACAATTATCGTCATTCCAGCTATTAGCATTACGAACTTTATAAAAACAAAACAACACAAAAAAACAACAACAATTAACATGAATCAAGTGCTTGGTGCCAAGTGGCTCATTGATCTCTTTATACCTACCAATTTTCCGAGACTTTCCCTTCTCTGTGTGTTGTTTTATAGTTTTGGGGGTAAAAAAAAAAAACACCAACAACACCAACACCCCAAATGGTAGTAAATTCAGTGATAACACCAAAAACAGGATGCACCTTTAACACTACACCATCGGCGCTTATAACCCCATTTCCAGCTAGTACCTATAGCTCCCCACAAATCGACGACTGACCGAGTACCGGATGGGATTTCCACTTGCCGGATGCGGCCACATCCACAGCGATACCTACTTTTGTTCATGGTGTAAAATCCATTTTACATCGATAGGGGAGGTGGGGGCACTGTGGCACTCCTCATGGGAATGGGTAGTGTTCGCCGAAAAATCTTGTAAATATGCTAACATTTCTGCAATGTGCATTGCTTCTGCCCGCCCTCCTCTCGACTCCATCATCCACCACCCCCTCTCTCAATTTGCCACCGATATGCATCGCACATGCTGCATTCCCATCGTAATGGTTGGCACATCTGCCAGTTAACGAACTGACTAACTAGGACTATCTTGGCCATATGTTAATGGACGAGCGAGAGGGAGTTGATGGGAGTGATGCACACCAACTATATCCATTAGGCCAGGGTCAGTGGGAAATTGTATAGTTTGTAGGATGCCTATAAAATTGATGCAGTTGCTGCTGCATCGTAGTTCGCCAAACCGTGGACTGGCTGGTGTGTTGGCAAATACAGTATGGTGATGGTGCTGCCTGCTATCATGCCATCATAAATTCGTGCGTAACATGGCTTTATAGCGCTTTAACAAGTTCGCTGCTGTTGGTAGTACCTCCTGCTGCCGCTTGGAAAAGCAAAAATGAATGGTTTGTCGAGAATGTCATAGGCGTGTTGTTTTGGGGATTTCTCTTTGGTGTGTGTTATTGGAATCGAACGATGAATGAATCAGAACCAGAACGATGCTGGACAAACAGTCAGCCAGGTTGACTTAGTAGATGAATGAACTGCAACATAGACGAGAGTTGTAACCAGTTAACAGTAAAGTACCTGAGTTGCTAGTATAGTTCTAGCAGATGTTATTTCACCGGAATTTGCTGCATAGGTGGTAAATACGTTGAAGGACATCTTGTCAGAAGAATTGATGACACACACAAAGTATTGGCAACGTCTGATGGCTTTGGTGTAAAGGTAACGTACGAACTTTTATGTGTTGGCAGAGTTGTTGAGTGTTAGAGACTTAGACAAAAAAAAACGGTTTTCAAAATTTATTACAGGGACAAAGGTGGTAACTGGTAAGTAAGAGAATATTGATTGAGTTTTGAGATTTCTAAAAGGATTAGAAAGTTGAAGAGAATTGATATCGACTTCTTTTGTTTATAATATATATAATTGGAAATTGATTTTTAGAAAAACCAAAACACTTCATTTGGATTGACTGAAAGAGATGAATTTAGAGAGAACAGAAATGTGGATGACCAGTTTTTGTTTCCTTCCCCAAACCGTAAAAAAAACATACTCGTAAATCGGTTAAAAATGGATGTGTTCAAAATAGCTGAGTTGATTTTTGAACAAGTAGGTAATCGTTTACTCAGAATTCGAAAACGGTTCCATGCCATCACAGGTAGGTACCATTAACAACGATTAATAATATATTTGTAAAAATGTGGGTATATTATTTTGAAGTTATAGGTTAGAGTTGCCTATTTTCGGCCATCTCCAGTTTCCGGCCAAATTTCGAAAAATCGTTATAACTAGTGATTTCGAAGGGATTTATTCCAACTAAGAAAACAGCATAAGAGCAAAATTTTCTAATAAACCCTATGAAATCCCTAGTTATAACGATTTTCTGAAAGGTGGCCGGAAACTGAAGACGGCTGAAAATAGGCAACTCTACCCTACTTCTTTTGCCGGGTCGGGCTATGAAAATTACATTTCTGAAAAGAAATGTCAAAAGGATTAGCAAGTAGAATTTTTTCGTTTATCTAACCGATTAAAAGATATTCAAAGTTTCAGAAAATCATTAAAACTTTGTTTTTTTTTTTAAATTTTGTAATAAATTACACTGGTCAACAAGGTTTTTGCCACAACAACCAAAATATACTTTTCTAGTAGTTTTTGATGTGCTGAACTCGAATCTGAAGTCAGAAAATTGTTATTGGCCTCCGTTAAAAACGTCAAAAAACGTCATTTTGGCTGCTTTCGCGGTTATGTTTTTATGTGGGGTAATACATTTTGAATAAATTTGTAACGATGGCTATAAGAACTGATTTTATTCTTTCAAAAAATGTTTAAATCTCTTCCGATATCTCTTTTACTGCCCGAGATACTTAAAATTTAAATAGCGGTCTTTGAATCAGAAACAACACTGGCCAACCAAATTAAACTTTTTTTGCCACAAGAACCAAAATATACTTTTCTGAAGGTTTTTGGGTTTCTGAGCTCGAATCTGCAATCAGAAAAATTTTATTAGCCTTCGTTCTTGAAATATTACCGTTATAAAATTCAAAATAGAGGTTTTTTTATAACGGTTACATTTCAAGAACGGAGGCTAATAGAATTTTTCTGATTGCGGATTCGAGCTCAGCAACCCAAAAACCTTCAGAAAAGTATATTTTGGTTCTTGTGGAAAAAATTCTGTGACCAGTGTCTTAATCTTTAAAATAAGTTTAGTTTCTCTTTGGCTTATTAACTGAAACTTAAGATATCTCGAGCAATAAAAAAGATATCATGGAAATTTAAACAGTTTTTGAAAGTAGAATATCAGTTCTTATAATAACCGTTACAAATTTGTTTATAATGAATTACACCACATAAAAACAGAACCTCGAAAACAGCCAAAATGACGTTTTTTAGTATTTTATAACGGTAATATTTCAAAAACGGAGGCCAATAAAATTTTTCTGACTTCAGATTCGGATTCAGCACCCCAAAAAATACTAGAAAAGTATATTTTGGTTCTTGTGGCAAAAAAAAAGTCAAATTTTGTTGACCAGTGTTATCTAATAGGTAATCAAATGGGCAAGAGATATTCTTGTAACAAACAGATTGGTCTAAAAAAAGGTCTTATATTTTTTTTAACATTTGAAAAATTCGAGGTTAAAAAAAAAAAATTATAAAAACATTTTTTACTTTTTCAAAATTTTCTTATTCACTAAAAAGCCATTATATTATCAAATTAGCAATATGTATTCTTGTAGGGGCTCAAATGTCCTACAAAAAAGTCCTTGGTTTCAGAGGCGTACGTTGAATTGCCGGGGTTCCGGGGCAAAACTAAATTTTGGGGCTCCTTTGATATTTGGGGGTCCCTTTGATATAGAAAATAAGGACAAGTAAAAAAGTACGTATTCACCCCCCTTTTTATTTGGGCCTACGGGGCACCAAAAGACCATTTGCGTCTCAAAAATGGTTTTTATGAAATTGTAATTTTTGAAAATTTCTTAACGGAAATGAATCAATTGAAAGTCAATCTACCTATATGTTTTCATTGAAAATTTTAAAAAATGTGTTCCTCTTTTATAAAATTGTATCTGAAGTCTCCACTTGAAAATACTTCAATTGAGTAATATTTGAAAAAATTATATAGGTGCTGTATACCGTTTGAAAGCTTATTTTAGCGATATATCTGTCAAAAGACAAAGTATAAAAAAACGTTTTTTGGTGCATCCTGAACTGTTTCAATACATATCTTGAGTTCTATTGATCGCACTGTCAATATTGATGTCTTCGGGCTTCAGGGAAATGACAGAGCATCAGTTCTTATATTCAGAATGTGATTTTGTGTCATTTTAGCCTACTCACATTAATTTTAAAACTCGCGATATTTAACCCCTCGGAAACCATATAAAACCGCGATTTAAAGCTGCCAGACTTTTGAATTCTTTACTAGAACGCATAAAGCTATAAAACTGCATGCTCACATTTTGGTTATACTAACTCCACTCTCAAAATTTGCTGTGGGCTCTTTTACTTAGTATATGCATCCGAAATTGAAGATATTTTTATTTTGAAAAATGCTGTCATTGTACTATTAAAAAAACACTAAGGAATCAGAAAAATGTTAGAATTTAATATTGTAATTGTTGAAAAAATTTCATCGATGGAAAAAGTTACATAGAGATTTTTTTTACTGATTTTGATTTAACTTGAGAATTTTAAAAAGAGCCGTTTAAAGTATTTAATTAAGAAGGATTTTCGAAAAATTGACAACCAGTTTTTTTTTTCTGATGTTTTTTCTCTTTTCTCAAAAACGTAGTTTTTCAACTTTTTCACTTTGCCTTAAAAATGACTTTATTTAAAATGTGTATAATCAATATTTTTCTTATATTTTTTAAATAAAATAGCTTTAATTTCAAATAACGTAACACGAACAAACTACATTGAAATTTATTTTTTCTATACTTTATATTTATAAAAATAGTCAGCGGATCCAGGATTTTTTCTGGGGGGGGGGGGGGCACAAGGTACGGATTGGCAAAATCAGCCAATCGCCGTCGCCTTGTCGCCATGTCGCCTTCTCGCCATGTCGCCATGTCGCCTTGTCGCCATGTCGCCTTTTCGCCTTGTCGCCATGTCGCCATGTCTCAGAAGATTAATATTTAAATATTGTTCTCGCAAGAAATCAGCTTTTGAACTAAAACATTTCATTCATAACTTTCCTTTTAACCCTTTCATGCCGATTTGTAATTTCCCCAATATATGTACCTACCCGAACAAAATAGTAATTTGTTTTAAAAACAATCATCCCAAATCGCATTATTGCATATTTTTTAGGGATATGTTTCTACTACGCACCTACCTGCACAAATTAACTGGGAATTCCCCACTACCCCATTTGTATTGTTACCTAACGACTAATTACTTTTTTATAATCTTTGAACAACAACAACATCTTGAAGGTGCTACCACCAAGTGTTTATGGCTAGAGTTACAGTACTGTTTCACGGATGCCAATCCGATCATCAGACTCCTTTTATTCCATTTTGTGTGTGGTGCTTAGTCTAGTAATTTTTTTCATTTGATTTGAAAAACTTCTTTCGTCACACTTGAGTATTGAACCTAGACCAAGCGAGTTCAGAAGCCAGTACACTACGCACTGCGCTACCTCGCACACGTGATTAGCTTCACCCAATTGCAGGTTTTCTTAGTTTATCAACATGCAAATGAATAGACTTAGCATTTTTACTAAACCCACTTAAGTGCTTACCCACTTACCTCCCGATTAGCCGGGAGAAAAAAAATATTAAAAATCATAAAATGTACGTACAATCATGTGCTATTACTTTTCTTAAAGTTAGTAATTTATTCTTTATTTTATTTTTTGACTCAAGTTGTTTCATTAAATGGTTTTTGAGAAAATAAGTTTTAAAGATGAAATTTCTAAAAAAAAATATTTTCGTTTTTTAATTGATTTTGTATAAAATTTTGCAATATTATGGACATATTTATACCATTATTTAATGACCTGGTAGTTTTTAGTCAAATGCTAAAGACTACTAAAGACATTCTAATAAATATTGAAGTTCCAAAGAATAAAAAAAAAAAAACTGAAACATAGCTACTTTTTTCCCGGGAGACCCAGTTTTTTTTTTTTTTTTATTTGCATTAAAATTTTTTATATCTCAAAAATATTGTGTTCAAATTGTTGGTCTATTGGAGTCAAATTGACCAAGTTATGAGAATTTAAATATTTTGCTTACGAACGTTTTAGTCCAGAGTTCAAAACTTTAAATCGTTCTCCCCACAACTAATGTTTTCAAACCCGGTTCACCTCATAACTATTGCACCGATACTTTTAAAATTTGGAATACTATTTCTTCCCCTATTTTTAAAGGTATCCCTGGAGAAATTTTCTCAAAAACATAATATTTATTAAAATCTAAAAGTAAGAGTCGCTTTTGAAGAGTTTTTTTTTTTTTTTCAAGGGGCCTTTATTTTCGGGGTTGCATACTTGGGCAAACTCTGGAAATGCAAGATTATTCTACATATCTAGCAGTTCAATAATATATAGGTTATGCAATGTTGTGGCATTTTGCGCTATTTTAAAAACACTAATGTTTAAAAAAAAAAAAAAAAAACGAAAAAATTGCAATTTTTTTAAGTGTGCACTTCAACCCCTCTGTATGAAAAAATAGAGTTGCATATACAATAGACTGGGCCAAAAAAAAATATTTTTTTTTTTGAAAGTTTCTTCGAAAATCTTGTTTAGGATGATGAAAAAAAAATTTGGTGAAAATTTGAGCTGTTAAAAAAAATTTTAAGAGGTCTATCATCGGTGTTTTTTATTTTTATACATGATATGATGTTTTACAACAGAACTGCTAGAAGATCAAAGTAAAAAAAATTTCTGTTCATTTTTTCTTATAAAAAATTAAATTTCCTACAAAAAAGATCTGATTGAAAATTTTCGTCAGACGAGCCGTATTCGAGTAATTAAGCTTTTTAAATCGAAGTGTTTTTTTCAATTTGACTGTTTCACTTTGGAATTTTGTGATGAGCAAATAAGTGAATAGAAAAATAAAACCACGACAGATTCTTATAGGAAATTTAATTCTCTACAAAAAAGGTCTCATAGTAATTTTCCCTAAATTGAGTTCTAAAGAAGTTATTTATTTCAAGACTTGAAGAAGTTACAGATTTTTGAAACGCCATAGTCGAGCCAAAATTGTACTTTTTGAACTTTGACTAAAATCTCAAAAATAATTTGCATTAAAAAAAAAAACTATGCTTATTGATTTCTGATATATTAAAGATACCTATGTTCCAAATTTGGTTTAATTATTTCAGGAGACAAGCGAAAATCGTCCTTTTTGAACTTTGACTAATTTTTAAAAGCTTAAAAACAGTTTGAATTAAATAAAAAGTAAGTTGAATTATTTGTTATATATCAAAGTAACCTAATGAAATTCGAACTTTTAGATAATAGAACAAAAATGTTGTTTTGGCACGTAGTAGGATAACTTAAGCGCCAGGATTTGATAACGGGTTTTTGTAGAAGAGTTCAATACAAATATTTTTAAAACTCATTTTATACTATTTTTGTCCAGACTGTGAATTTTAATAAAAAAAAAATTACTCACCCAGAAAACTACCTCAATTGATTCCTTATCGAACAGTTAAAACTATATGATTCTATGTCTTCTAGTTTTTGAGAAAATTGAAAAATAAAAACAAATAAAAACAAAAAATATTTTCAAAAAGAAAAATCTGATAAAATAATTTTTCCATTTTCTCAAAAACTAGAAGACATAGAATCATATATGTAGTTTTCACTGTTCGATATAAGGAATCAATTGAGGTAGTTTTCTAGGTGAGTAATTTTTTTATAAATATTATTTTAGAATATATTTTTTTGTGAAAATATATACTTTAATTTGATGTCGAAGTTGTGAAATGACGAAAAAAATGGACTTTTTGAGCTTTCACAGGCAATAAATTCTAGTTGGTTGAACCGAGTTACATGTTTCATACATTGTTGAAAGGTATACTTATCTTCTATCAGAAATTGTAAAAAAATCGAAAATGGGTAAAAATTTGACGAAGCTAGATTTTTTTCAATGGGTGAAGGTCAAAAAAACCGTTTTTTGCCCCTAACTCGAGATTTTGGGGGGGTGTTAGGGACTTTTTAAATACCGTTTCGTAATCAGTGCGACTAACTCTACAAAACGTGGTAGGTCTCCGCCCGCGTATATTTTAAAACCTCATTTTTGTAACACCGTGTAATTTATGGATCTTCACCAAAAACTATGATTTCTTCGAATCTTTAAATCTGTATAGCACAAAACCGTATAATTGAACTTCCCGAAGCCTTAAAGCACAGCATACATCACATTCATGATGAAAATATTTTTTATTGATTACATGAATCTATTAAGAACCAAATAAATACACAAAACGATTTTCTATATAGAAAAAAACCTTTAATTTCTACCCTCTAGATCCCTCTATCCATACCCCCATACCTATCTATATAATCCATTTTAATTGATGGAAATAAATTCCTATATTCATAAACATAATTTCTACAAATTACTTACCCTGAAGGCTACGTTATTAAATACCATTTATGTCGGCTCAATTCAGGACCGTTTTTGTATGAAGTTCGTATAGATGTAGTTGCAACAGCAGTAAATAAGTAAGTAAGAGTCCAAAACCCATTCCCCCAAAAACACATTCATTTTATTTGGCATAGCAATTTAGAATTAATAACCAAACATCTATATGCGATTGGGACCTCATCACATGAGAAATGCCATCCATCTATTCATAATACACTACAACTCTCTCTCGTGCTATGGTGAATCTATATTTTGATGAGAAGCCTCTCTCCCTTTTATATAGCTTCGAAGCATCCATCATTATGTGAACATAATAGGATTTTCAATCTGTACGATAATTCTACCCCCAATTTTCCCCCCTCTTTTCCATATCAACCCCCCCAAAAATTAGTTGAATGAAAATGTTAGGTTATCGTCATCAAATGCTTCATCGGAATGCCATAGTGCAAGTTGTTTTCGTTCAAAAATTCAGTCAGTCCGAAAACCCCTGATAGCAATCATCGTGTGTATTGGAATATTGTCAACCTTTGTACCCTCAATCTTCCGATTCAATTGAATACGAATTTGTCAAAATTTCGGCCAAAATGGAATTTCAGCTTGAAAACTATTTCTGTCTATGAATCTCTTTTTTGCTTTATGGTCTTGTAGGTACTTCGTTTTGATACTCTGATGAATTCATGGTCAACAACAATAATAACGAAACGTATCGGTGATGGCTCAGAGCTCTAATGCACTGTAAACAAAAGTTTAAAGCCGATAGAAATGGAGGCTTTGCATTTCCGTTATACCCAAAAGAGTATCCCTCCTTCCAACAAATACAGATATAAATCATTTTTGGGTGATGGCGACGATGAAAAAGGGGGGGGGGGGGGGGGGGGGGGTTACGACTTCCGACAAGCTGAAACCGCGTGTTGCTGGAGTTTCGTCAGAGAATTTATGAAACAATTTCCCATCGGTGAACACACATGAGCCGCAACTGATGAGCGACGACGACGACGACAAACAAAAACGATGACTATGACTTTGACTACACCGATGACGGAGACGGACGGCCCGTCGTCGCCCGCCATAGTCATTTCTGGCCTCCTGCGACAGGATATGCCTGATGCCTATACCCAAATAACCAAAGAGGATATATGCCTGCCATGCAAAAATAATAATTTATATGAGCACACTCGTTCCTCTCTCAAGGATTGAATCCGACCCGACTCGAACCGGCAACACCAAAAGACCGAAAGGATGCGAGTGAGAGAGCGTTTGGTGTTCACCGAAAAATGGCAGAGAGAGAGGCGAAGTGTAAAGGCGAGTGTCACCGTCATATAGCTGTTAGATTGGTAATACCGTCCGGTGCGATGCGGTATGGTGACGTCGGTGTGTGGGTTGAGGAGGAGGAGGAAAGATGATAAACTGTTGTTGGGTAAAAGTTATGGGTTATGGCCACAAACAGCCAACGCAGCGCAGCGGGTTGAAATGGGTGGCAGTCACGTTTTGTGTGTGTTACTCGTCAGCTGTCATTTATTTGTGGTAAATTGTTTCTGTTTCTGAGCAGAAAATAACAACACTCGAAATAATGCTCGAACAAAATGCTTATTTTTTATAGATGGATGATTGCCAGGGATGTCACGAGTCACAATTCGTGTTGTGTCGGGTGTTGATGGAGGTTTGATTAAAATATAGTGGATGTCTTTTATTATCCATAAGAAATTAGTTAGACGACTAAAGTCGACGATTAAAGTCGACGACAAAAGTCGAGGACTAAAATCGACGACAAAAGTCGACGACAAAAGTCGACGACAAAAGTCGACGACAAAAGTCGACGACAAAAGTCGACGACAAAAGTCGACGACAAAAGTCGGCGACAAAAGTCGACGACAAAAGTCGAAGACAAAAGTCGACTACAAAAGTCGACGATAAAAGTCGGCGACAAAAGTCGAAGACAAAAGTCGACGACAAAAGTCGACGACAAAAGTCGACTACAAAAGTCGACGACAAAAGTCGACGACAAAAGTCGGCGACAAAAGTCGACGACAAAAGTCGACTACAAAAGTCGACTACAAAAGTCGACGATAAAAGTCGACGACAAAAGTCGACGATAAAAGTCGACGACAAAAGTCGACGACAAAAGTCGAAGACAAAAGTCGACGACAAAATTCGACGACAAAAGTCGACTACAAAAGTCGACGACAAAAGTCGACGACAAAAGTGGACGACAAAAGTCGACGACAAAAGTCGACGACAAAAGTCGACGACAAAAGTCGAAGACAAAAGTCGACTACAAAAGTCGACGATAAAAGTCGACGATAAAAGTCGACGACAAAAGTCGACGACAAAAGTCGGCGACAAAAGTCGACGACAAAAGTCGACGACAAAAGTCTACGACAAAAGTCGACGACAAAAGTCGACTACAAAAGTCGACGATAAAAGTCGACGACAAAAGTCGGCGACAAAAGTCGACGACAAAAGTCGAAGACAAAAGTCGACGACAAAAGTCGACGACAAAAGTCGACGACAAAAGTCGACTACAAAAGTCGACGACAAAAGTCAACGACAAAAGTGGACGACAAAAGTCGACGACAAAAGTCGGCGACAAAAGTCGACGACAAAAGTCGAAGACAAAAGTCGACTACAAAAGTCGACGACAAAAGTCGAAGACAAAAGTCGACGACAAAAGTCGACGACAAAAGTCGACGACAAAAGTCGACTACAAAAGTCGACGACAAAAGTCAACGACAAAAGTGGACGACAAAAGTCGACGACAAAAGTCGGCGACAAAAGTCGACGACAAAAGTCGAAGACAAAAGTCGACTACAAAAGTCGACGATAAAAGTCGACGACAAAAGTCAACGACAAAAGTCGACTACAAAAGTCGACGACAAAAGTCAACGACAAAAGTGGACGACAAAAGTCGACGACAAAAGTCGACGACTAAAGTCGACGACAAAAGTCGAAGACAAAAGTCGACGACAAAAGTCGACGACAAAAGTCGACGACAAAAGTCGACTACAAAAGTCGACGACAAAAGTCAACGACAAAAGTGGACGACAAAAGTCGACGACAAAAGTCGACGACTAAAGTCGACGACAAAAGTCGACGACAAAAGTCCACCACAAAAGTCGACGACAAAAGTCGACGACTTAAGTCGACGACAAAAGTCGACGACTAAAGTCGACGACAAAAGTCGACTACAAAAGTTGACGATAAAAGTCGACGACAAAAGTCGACGACTAAAATCGACGACAAAAGTCGACGACAAAAGTCGACGATAAAAGTCGACGATAAAAGTGGACGACAAAAGTCGACGACAAAAGTCGACGACAAAAGTCGACGACAAAAGTCGACGACTAAAGTCGACGACAAAAGTCGACGACAAAAGTCGACGACTAAAGTCGACGACAAAAGTCGACGACTAAAGTGGACGACAAAAGTCGACGACTAAAGTCGACGACAAAAGTCGACGACTAAAGTCGACGACAAAAGTCGACGACTAAAGTCGACGACATAAGTCGACGACAAAAGTTGACGACAAAAGTCGACGACAAAAGTCGACCACTAAAGTCGACGACTAAAGTCGACGACAAAAGTCGACGACTAAAGTCGACGACAAAAGTCGACGACTAAAGTCGACGACAAAAGTCGACGACTAAAGTCGACGACAAAAGTCGACGACTAAAGTCGACCACTAAAGTCGACCACTAAAGTCGACGACAAAAGTTGACGACAAAAGTCGACGACAAAAGTCGACCACTAAAGTCGACGACAAAAGTCGACGACTAAAGTCGACGACTAAAGTCGACGACAAAAGTTGACGACTAAAGTCGGCGACAAAAGTCGACGACAAAAGTCGACGACAAAAGTCGACGACAAAAGTCGACGACTAAAGTCGACGACTAAAGTCGACGACAAAAGTCGACGACTAAAGTCGACGACAAAAGTTGACGACAAAAGTCGACGACAAAAGTCGACGACTAAAGTCGACGACAAAAGTCGAAGACAAAAGTCGACGACAAAAGTCGACGACAAAAGTCGACGACAAAAGTCGACGACAAAAGTCGACGACAAAAGTCGACGACAAAAGTCGACGACAAAAGTCGACGACAAAAGTCGACGACTAAAGTCGACGACAAAAGTTGACGACAAAAGTCGACCACTAAAGTCGACGACAAAAGTCGACGACTAAAGTCGACGACAAAAGTCGACGACTAAAGTCGGCGACAAAAGTCGACGACAAAAGTCGACGACAAAAGTCGACGACTAAAGTCGACGACTAAAGTCGACGACAAAAGTCGACGACTAAAGTCGACGACAAAAGTCGACGACTAAAGTCGACGACAAAAGTCGACGACTAAAGTCGATGACTAAAGTCGACGACAAAAGTCGACGACAAAAGTCGACGACAAAAGTCGACGACAAAAGTCGACGACAAAAGTCGACGACAAAAGTCGACGAAAAAAGTCGACGACAAAAGTCGACGACAAAAGTCGACGACAAAAGTCGATGACTAAAGTCGACGACAAAAGTCGACGACAAAAGTCGACGAAAAAAGTCGACGACAAAAGTCGACGACAAAAGTCGACGACAAAAGTCGACGACAAAAGTCGACGACAAAAGTCGACGACAAAAGTCGACGACAAAAGTCGACGACAAAAGTCGACGACTAAAGTCGATGACAAAAGTCGAAGACAAAAGTCGACGACAAAAGTCGACGACTAAAGTCGATGACTAAAGTCGACGACAAAAGTCGATGACCAAAGTCGATGACAAAGTCGACGACTAAAGTCGATGACAAAAGTCGACGACATAAGTCGACGACAAAAGTCGATGACAAAAGTCGACGACTAAAGTCGACGACTAAAGTCGACCACTAAAGTCGACGACAAAAGTTGACGACAAAAGTCGACGACAAAAGTCGACCACTAAAGTCGACGACAAAAGTCGACCACTAAAGTCGACGACAAAAGTCGACGACTAAAGTCGACGACAAAAGTCGACGACTAAAGTCGGCGACAAAAGTCGACGACAAAAGTCGACGACAAAAGTCGACGACAAAAGTCGACGACTAAAGTCGACGACAAAAGTCGACGACTAAAGTCGACGACAAAAGTCGGCGACAAAAGTCGACGACAAAAGTCGAAGACAAAAGTCGACGACAAAAGTCGACGACAAAAGTCGACGACAAAAGTCGACGACAAAAGTCGACGACAAAAGTCGACGACAAAAGTCGACGACAAAAGTCGACGACAAAAGTCGATGACTAAAGTCGACGACAAAAGTCGACGACAAAAGTCGACGAAAAAAGTCGACGACAAAAGTCGACGACAAAAGTCGACGACAAAAGTCGACGACAAAAGTCGACGACAAAAGTCGACGACAAAAGTCGACGACAAAAGTCGACGACAAAAGTCGACGACAAAAGTCGACGACTAAAGTCGACGACTAAAGTCGATGACAAAAGTCGAAGACAAAAGTCGACGACAAAAGTCGACGACTAAAGTCGATGACTAAAGTCGACGACAAAAGTCGATGACCAAAGTCGATGACAAAGTCGACGACTAAAGTCGATGACAAAAGTCGACGACATAAGTCGACGACAAAAGTCGATGACAAAAGTCGACGACTAAAGTCGACGACTAAAGTCGACGACTAAAGTCGACCACTAAAGTCGACGACAAAAGTTGACGACAAAAGTCGACGACAAAAGTCGACCACTAAAGTCGACGACAAAAGTCGACGACTTAAGTCGACGACTAAAGTCGACGACAAAAGTCGACGACTAAAGTCGACGACTAAAGTCGACCACTAAAGTCGACGACAAAAGTTGACGACAAAAGTCGACGACAAAAGTCGACGACTAAAGTCGACGACAAAAGTCGACGACTAAAGTCGGCGACAAAAGTCGACGACAAAAGTCGACGACAAAAGTCGACGACAAAAGTCGACGACTAAAGTCGACGACAAAAGTCGGCGACAAAAGTCGACGACAAAAGTCGAAGACAAAAGTCGACGACAAAAGTCGACGACAAAAGTCGACGACAAAAGTCGACGACAAAAGTCGACGAAAAAAGTCGACGACAAAAGTCGACGACAAAAGTCGACGACAAAAGTCGACGACTAAAGTCGACGACAAAAGTCGACGACAAAAGTCGACGACAAAAGTCGACGACAAAAGTCGACGACAAAAGTCGATGACTAAAGTCGACGACAAAAGTCGACGACAAAAGTCGACGAAAAAAGTCGACGACAAAAGTCGACGACAAAAGTCGACGACAAAAGTCGACGACAAAAGTCGACGACAAAAATCGACGACAAAAGTCGACGACAAAAGTCGACGACAAAAGTCGACGACAAAAGTCGATGACTAAAGTCGACGACAAAAGTCGACGAAAAAAGTCGACGACAAAAGTCGACGACAAAAGTCGACGACAAAAGTCGACGACAAAAGTCGACGACAAAAGTCGACGACAAAAGTCGACGACAAAAGTCGACGACCAAAGTCGACGACAAAAGTCGATGACAAAAGTCGACGACTAAAGTCGACGACTAAAGTCGACCACTAAAGTCGACGACAAAAGTTGACGACAAAAGTCGACCACTAAAGTCGACGACAAAAGTCGACGACTTAAGTCGACGACAAAAGTCGAAGACAAAAGTCGACGACAAAAGTCGACGACAAAAGTCGAAGACAAAAGTCGACGACAAAAGTCGACGATTAAAGTCGACGACAAAATTCGACGACAAAAATCGACGACAAAAGTCGACGACAAAAGTCGACGACTAAAGTCGATGACTAAAGTCGACGACCAAAGTCGACGACTAAAGTCGACGACTAAAATCGATGACAAAAGTCGACGACAAAAGTCGACGACAAAAGTCGACGACAAAAGTCGAAGACAAAAGTCGACGACAAAAGTCGACGATTAAAGTCGACGACAAAATTCGACGACAAAAGTCGACGACAAAAGTCGACGACAAAAGTCGAAGACAAAAGTCGACGACAAAAGTCGACGATTAAAGTCGACGACAAAATTCGACGACAAAAATCGACGACAAAAGTCGACGACAAAAGTCGACGACAAAAGTCGACGACTAAAGTCGATGACTAAAGTCGACGACCAAAGTCGACGACTAAAGTCGACGACCAAAGTCGACGACTCAAGTCGATGGCAAAAGTCGAAGACAAAAGTCGACGACAAAAGTCGACGACTAAAGTCGATGACTAAAGTCGACGACAAAAGTCAATGACCAAAGTCGACGACAAAAGTCGATGAAAAAAGTCGACGACCAAAGTCGACGACCAAAGTCGACGACTCAAGTCGATGACAAAAGTCGAAGACAAAAGTCGACGACAAAAGTCGACGACTAAAGTCGATGACTAAAGTCGACGACAAAAGTCGATGACCAAAGTCGATGACAAAAGTCGACGACAAAAGTCGACGACCAAAGTCGATGACAAAAGTCGAAGACAAAAGTCGACGACTAAAGTCGATGACAAAAGTCGAAGACAAAAGTCGACGACAAAAGTCGACGACTAAAGTCGATGACTAAGGTCGACGACAAAATTCGACGACTAAAGTCGACGACCAAAGTCGACGACTCAAGTCGATGACAAAAGTCGAAGACAAAAGTCGACGACAAAAGTCGACGACTAAAGTCGACGACAAAAGTCGACGACAAAAGTCGACGACAAAAGTCGACGACTAAAGTCGATGACTAAGGTCGACGACCAAAGTCGACGACCAAAGTCGACGACTCAAGTCGATGACAAAAGTCGAAGACAAAAGTCGACGACCAAAGGCGACGACAAAAGTCGACGACAAAAGTCGACGACTAAAGTCGATGACTAAGGTCGACGACCAAAGTCGACGACTAAAGTCGACGACCAAAGTCGACGACTCAAGTCGATGACAAAAGTCGAAGACAAAAGTCGACGACAAAAGTCGACGACTAAAGTCGATGACTAAGGTCGACGACAAAATTCGATGACTAAGGTCGACGACCAAAGTCGACGACTAAAGTCGATGACAAAAGTCGAAGACAAAAGTCGACGACTAAAGTCGATGACAAAAGTCGAAGACAAAAGTCGACGACAAAAGTCGACGACTAAAGTCGATGACTAAAGTCGACGACAAAAGTCGATGACCAAAGTCGATGACAAAGTCGACGACTAAAGTCGATGACAAAAGTCGACGACATAAGTCGACGACAAAAGTCGATGACAAAAGTCGACGACTAAAGTCGACGACTAAAGTCGAAGACTAAAGTCGAAGACTTAAATCGGTGAAAAAGTCGGTGGACGACAAAAGTCGACGACAAAAGTCGACGACCAAAGTCGACGACTAAAGTCGATGACAAAAGTCGAAGACAAAAGTCGAAGACAAAAGTCGAAGACAAAAGTCGAAGACAAAAGTCGAAGACAAAAGTCGACGACTAAATTCGATGACTAAGGTCGACGACCAAAGTCGACGACTAAAGTCGATGACTAAAGTCGACGACAAAGGTCGACGACAAAAGTCGACGACAAAAGTCGACGACAAAAGTCGATGACAAAAGTCGACGACAAAAGTCGATGACAAAAGTCGACGACAAAAGTCGACGACAAAAGTCGACGACAAAAGTCGACGACAAAAGTCGACGACAAAAGTCGACGACAAAAGTCGACGACAAAAGTCGACGGCAAAAGTCGACGACAAAAGTCGACGACAAAAGTCGACGACAAAAGTCGACGACAAAAGTCGACGACAAAAGTCGACGGCAAAAGTCGACGACTAAAGTCGACGACAAAAGTCGACGACAAAAGTCGACGGCAAAAGTCGACGACAAAAGTCGACGACAAAAGTCGACGACAAAAGTCGACGACAAAAGTCGACGACTAAAGTCGACGACAAAAGTCGACGACAAAAGTCGACGACAAAAGTCGACGGCAAAAGTCGACGACAAAAGTCGACGACAAAAGTCGACGACAAAAGTCGACGACAAAAGTCGACGACTAAAGTCGACGACAAAAGTCGACGACAAAAGTCGACGACTAAAGTCGACGACAAAAGTCGACGACAAAAGTCGACGACAAAAGTCGACGGCAAAAGTCGAAGACAAAAGTCGACGACAAAAGTCGACGACAAAAATCGACAACAAAAGACGACGACAAAAGTCGACGACTAAAGTCGACGACAAAAGTCGACGACTAAAGTCGATGACTAAAGTCGACGACAAAAGTCGACGACAAAAATCGACAACAAAAGTCGACGACAAAAGTCGACGACAAAAGTCGACGACAAAAGTCGACGACAAAAGTCGACGACAAAAGTCGACGACAAAAGTCGACGACAAAAGTCGACGACAAAAGTCGACGACAAAAGTCGACGACAAAAGTCGACGACAAAAGTCGACGGCAAAAGTCGACGACAAAAGTCGACGACAAAAGTCGACGACAAAAGTCGATGACAAAAGTCGACGACAAAAGTCGATGACAAAAGTCGACGACAAAAGTCGACCGACAAAAGTCGACGACAAAAGTCGACGACAAAAGTCGACGACAAAAGTCGACGACAAAAGTCGACGACAAAAGTCGACGACAAAAGTCGACGACAAAAGTCGACGACTAAAGTCGACGACAAAAGTCGACGACAAAAGTCGACGACAAAAGTCGACGGCAAAAGTCGACGACAAAAGTCGACGACAAAAGTCGACGACAAAAATCGACAACAAAAGACGACGACAAAAGTCGACGACTAAAGTCGACGACAAAAGTCGACGACTAAAGTCGATGACTAAAGTCGACGACCAAAGTCGACGACTAAAGTCGACGACCAAAGTCGACGACTAAAGTCGACGACTAAAGTCGACGACCAAAGTCGACAACTAAAGTCGACGACTAAAGTCGATGACAAAAGTCGAAGACAAAAGTCGACGACAAAAGTCGACGACTAAAGTCGAAGACTAAAGTCTGAGACTAAAGTCGAAGACTAAAATCGGTGACTAAAGTCGGTGGACGACAAAAGTCGACGACCAAAGTCGACGTTTAAAGTCGATGACAAAAGTCGAAGACAAAAGTCGACGACTAAAGTCGATGACTAAAGTCGACGACCAAAGTCGACGACTAAAGTCGACGACAAAAGTCGACGACAAAAGTCGACGACAAAAGTCGACGACAAAAGTCGACGACTAAAGTCGACGACTAAAGTCGACGACAAAAGTCGGAGACAAAAGTCGAAGACAAAAGTCGGCGATTAAAGTCGAAGACAAAAGTCGACGACTAAAGTCGAAGACAAAAGTCGACTACTAAAGTCGAGGACTGAATGGATATTGTATTATATTTTAATTGTAAAATTCAGGAGTCCTTTTAGAAAAACAATTTTGTAAGCTCTTGAACAACTATTTCTTTCTCTTCATAGCAAATGAATAGTAAAAAATGCAATATGTGAATTATTAGAATATGGAAAAATCAGAGAATGGTTACCAATATTAAATAATAAAACACACACATTTATATTCTCTATCCTAGAACCTAGACTCTCTCTCTCTCTTTCATTCTCTCTCGATATTGACCAAACGAATATGAATCGCCCCAATAATTTATCCTTCGATCTGCCAAACTGTGAATAGACCAATCAATTTTGCGTTAAGCGTTATGAATACCAAAAGCCCAAATTCAAACGTATGTACAATGTATACATATGTGTGTGTGATGCTAGGCTATATCCTAACTCGAAAACCCTATAAGTCCTCAAACTCCTATAGAATCCCATCGAATAGTAACCCCATAACCCCACACAAATGTTGGTCGTAGATCTTTCTTTTTTTTATGTGACCATGGATATTGCATGTGTGGTGATAGTGGGAATGAGGAAGGCAAGAGGATTGGGTTATGAGGGGGTTATGCTTCGAGGTGACTCTTAGCCCAGTTCACCGGGTGAAATACGATTTCGGATTTCGGTTTTCTTTTTGAATCATTTCCTCTGCCGGTTGCCCTGAAACCAAACACACACTCACACACTTGTGTATAAACGTGTCTTTGCTGGTGTATATGGATATTCACTTACAAAGTTGGAAAGATGATGCTGAATTTAAGGATTCCCAAATCAAAAAAAAAAAAAAATGTGGGAGTCCTTTTTTTTTCCCTCCTTCATGATGAAAATATTTATAAATACAAAAAAAAAATAAGAAAATTAAAGACGAAAGTGGCGAGAGAATCCTTTCAATCATAGCAATAACCCAGTAACACTATGACCTTAAATCTCATGCGACAAGGACATCATAGGCACACAAACAGAGTATTTGCTCACAAAAAATAGAAGTAGTAAAAAAAAAAAAATTAAATAAAAATAGAAAAATAGAAGCAAAACAAGCGGACCTAACCAAACACATCTTCAGGACGACGACGAATTCTTTTTGAGCTAGCGAGAAGGGGGCTATGAAATGTGGGAAATCCTTGTGTGTTGGCTAAACTGTGTGCTGTCACTTGTGAACGCATCCATGCCCACCACAGTCACCATCGTTCTGAAGTAATCCTGTGTAACCATCACTGCAGGATTTAGAAGCAGCAGAAGTAAAAGAGTGAGGTTCATTCCTTGAATGTGTGAAATATTATTTGCTATTCGCAAAAGAACCAAAATAAAAAAAAATACAAATCCTTCGTCTTCATTTTACTTTTCCTTGTTGTCCTTCACGCAACGGTAAATAACCATTGAATAATAAAATCTTGATTTTTTTTTTTCTTTTTTTTTGGGGTATATTTTATTTTTTTGTCCCACAAAAAAAAAGGGAAAAAAAGTCCTCACATCCTGATTTTTTTTATTTTTTTTTTGTGCGAAATCAAGAGTGATGTTTTGCTAAGAGTGGAGAATGCTGTCGAAAATTCAAGTGGACTGTGTTTAGTTTTTTTTTTTTTTTATTTCGGGTGTGAAGGACGAGCGTCCCTGGGGACATTAGGGCGGTCAGGTTATAGAAATTGTACCAAAGGAAAAAAAGGATATGAATGCGGTTCGTTGAGGTGGTTTTTGGTAGAGGTTACTGTGAAGCAAATTGAATTGAGAAGAAAATAATCAAATGTATATGCCTCGTCAACAAATGAATAGTGATGGTGATGAGACGTTACACGTCCCTGATGAGGGTGCAATTGACAATTGTCGATGGTTTTTTTTTCTTTGTTGTGCAGATGGATAAAAATGGAAATAAGCAAAAGAAGTGGTTTTGATGTTTTTTCATGCTAAATTCTCTTTTAGAAAAATATTTTCGGTTTTTTTTTTGTTGTTGAAAAGACGATGAAAATGTCATTTTATTTGAATGTGGTTGTGATTTTTAAGAAAAAAAAAATAAATCCAAACAAGTTAACAAATGTTTATGGTAGCATGAAGCACACACAAAAGGGAACCATTTTGATAATCATGAAGGGTGAACTTGTCCTTGATTTTTTATACTTTCAAATCTGCCTTTGGTAATGAAATGTTCATTTTTTATTGAATTTTAAAAATAAATTTTGTGAATTAAATTGATGTTCTTTAGAAAGTGTTTTGGGGACATTTTTTTTTGTTTTTTTTTTTTTCAGAGTAGATTTCACATTAGAATGAGTTCAATAGAAAGATTTTTGGATCTTGTAGTTAAAAGTTGGTAATTCAATTTGAATTTTAGACCACATTTATTAAAGGGGACATTGGTTTACAATATGCAGGGATTTTTTCTTAAGAGTAAAGATTCGGATCTAAGTTCAATGTTGTAATTTTTCGGAGAGAAATTTATTAACTACCTACCAATGACTCTTAAATTTCAATTCAGGCCACATGTAGCTCCAGCTTAAAAAAAAAACAAAAAGGAAACCAAAGAAATTTTAACTTGGGCATGATTGAAAACAACTATTTTCCATTTATTTTGGAATATTTCAATTAAAACACATTACTCATACACCCCAGTGTCCTTTTAAATTCAAACTTGAAATTTACTGTCACCGAAATAAGAAAAATAAAACCGAAATAGCTGCATTATATTCAAAATAAATTTTTCCACCAAGACTTCAAAAACGATAGTGATAGAAAAAACTAGAAAAAAATAGTATGAAATTACCCCCAAAACGTGAAAAATGAAAATATCCAAAAAAAAAATTAGAGCTCCTAGAAAGTAACCAGTGTGATTTTAAGGCTAAGGGAACCCAAATTCATTAGGTTCGATAGCAAAATTTCTGGAAAATGTTAACAAACAGTTAAAATAAGCATAACTTTAAAATAAGTACGAAAATCCCCCCAAAACGTGTAAAATTAAAATATTTAAAAAAATAGAGGTCCTAGAAGTAAATTAATGTTTTTTTTTTAGGCTAACTGACCGCAAATACATTAATTTTAATATAAGTTTTCCTGGAAAATTTTAATAAACGCCCAAAATAAGGAAACCTTAAAAATTAGTATGAACATTCCCTCAAATATGAAAAATTCAAAAACTAGAACTGCTATGAAGAAACCACTAGGTATGATTTTTGAGCTTACTGAACCCGAATACATACAATTTGATATAAATCTTTCTGGAAAATTTTAAAAGTTGAAATTGTTGGCCAGTGTTTTGTTTGTTGCACAATTTTTGAAGTGGTGAAAACTCTCGTAGTGATTTGAAACACGATGAAACGAAAAAGCGACAGTCAAAATTAATTGACTATATATTTTTTTTTTAATAGTTAGATGAATGAAATTTATACTGTAGATAGATAATAGGTAGGACTATATTTGTACAAAACTTCAATTAATTTCATATTCACAAGGGATCGGGTCAAAATTCTGGCTTCAAAATTCTGCTTTTCAAAATTCTGCTTTTTTAACGAAAATTCTGTTTTTCAAAATTCTGCTTTTTTTCTATTCTGCTTTTCAAAATTCTGCTTTTTAAAATTCTGCTTTTCAAAATTCTGCCAGCTTTATACTTGAACAAAAAAATTCTGCCAATTCTGTTTTTTTTTATAGCATATGCGCTGACTAAAGAAAAATACACCTCATCAATGTAATTCAACATTGATACTCTCCTAATTTTTTTTGTTTAAGTTTCGCAAATCATATTTTTTAAAATGCATAGACTGACTTTCTTTCAAATAAAATCTATAACTTATTGGAACTGATGTTGTTTGACACAAGATATTCCTTTTCTTATTAAAATTTTTGAATATTCATCTTTATTTGATAAATTTAAAAATTTTAAATTTTTTTCGGAAATGTTTAGTATTAAAAACCTTTTCTTAATATTTTCAAATCTATTCATTTATAAAACAAAAATTAATATGCATTCAAGGAATGACAAATTATTTAAGTAAGTAATCAAATAAGCAGATAATTTTTCAAGAAGATGATTTTACTGAATTTTGCAAAAAATTAAAAAAGGGTTTGGAAAATGTTAAAAAGCGCGCGCTTTTTAACATTTTCCAAACCCTTTTTTAATTTTTTGCAGAATTTTGAAAAACAGAATTATGAAAAGCAGAATTTTGAAAAACATAATTTTGTAAAACAGAATTTTGAAAAGCAGAATTTTGAAAGCAGAATTTTGTAAAGCAGAATTTTGAAAGCAGAATTTTGATAAAAGAATTTTGACCCCGGCAGAATTTTGACCCCAACCCTATTCACAATCCTGAGATAAGGGTGCAAAAGATGTTCTTTTTCAAAACACGTTATATCTTTTGAACTAGAATATACATACAAAATTGATTTACTACAAGATACACAATCTTTAATTCAAAATCTACAAAATTACCAAAAATTCAAAAATTTACTGTGGAGATCTGTTGCCGATGATCAAGCACAAGTGAAGAAATACGTAATCTCATTCTTGAGGAAAGCCTAGTACGCAGTTCGAGCTAAATTTAAATACATACAAATTATATAATTGTTATTATTTGCATGGGATAAATGTTAGCTCGGGTATTGAATTTTATTCAATATAAGAATTTGGGAACTATCCCGTACACCTTTTAACGAGTGAGCGACTGTTTTCAGGAGCTGATGGAAATGTGATGGACGTTATCGTTTGCCACCAACCAACGAATTCTGAAAAAGTACTTTTTATTCCCCAAAACTTACCTTCAGTTATTTGTATTCAATAAAATAACAATTTTTGAACAATGAGAAAAAATGATTTATAAGATAGAAGTCTTTTTTTATTATCCATTTTTACTTGCGATATAGGTATACTAGGATTCGTAAAAAAAAATCAAACTCGAGATACCAATTTTACATGAAATTACGATAATGGAGAATGCCAAAAAAAGTTGGTCCTGCACCTCTGTCTATCGGTCTGTCTGTATATTTCAACGAAAATTTTTATACAAAAGCATTTAGGCAAAGGTAATATTAAAATTTTTATAAAATTTTCAAAAAACACATTTTTGGATTTTTAAAAAATATTTCAATTTTTTTTTTTTTTTTTTTTTTTGAAAAATCAATTTTTTCAAGAATTTTGAAATTTCGTTTATATGTGTAAATTATTTATTTCTACAAAATTACATACCAACTTTTTTTTGAAAAATGTTAGAAAATTTTTATATATGAAAAATTGAAATTTTTTTTCTCAAAATTCTTTTTTATACAAGAAATTAAATGTGATACTTTCTTTGTGTATAAGATCATTTAACCCTTTGACTGCCAGCTTTTTAGTGTTCTAATATTTCACATAAGGGGTGTCACCCAAAAACGATAGCCATGGCACAGCCACAGGCTTAAAACTTTTTGTTCAATGAAAAGCTTTAATATTAGCGTAACTTTTATTATAAGAGTCGTGCATTTTATTTAAATTCGGTATTCGCCCAAATATGATGAACTATTTGTCCACATACTAAAAAAAGTAGGGCGAAAAGGCCGAATAACGAATAGCGGCCAAATATTCAAGACATCTCTTATTTCGATATCAGTATGTGTGAGCAATAGGTACAAACAAATAGAGACATATTTGTGACTTATCATCATAATTTTAATGAATTCATGGAAATGAGAATAGAACGACGTTTTTTTTGAGCGGTTTTTAATCATAAATCATAATTTAATCAAAGTTTTTTTAACTTTTAAAAAACAACAATTGAAAATTATTGTGATAACTGCAATTAAAGCTGAAATCTGTTTAGTAATTAAAATTTTTTGAAAATTAATTTCAACTTTAGCTTAAAGATGCTTAATGTTTGTTTTTTGTCAACATTGCTCTACGTTCTTATTTTTCGTTTTGTAGGTTTCTTTATTGTTTATCAAAATATGATTTCAAAAACTGATGCTCCGAGAAAAAAACTCAATAAGTTTGTTAGCTGAAATTTTTGTGTGGTTGTCTACTATTTAAGGCAAAAAATGAAGACAACCTATAAATTGTCAATCTTACTGCTCATTAAGTCCACCATCTTGGCCTTGAATATCTAAAAGACAGTAAAGTCACAAATCTTAGTTAAATACCCACCAAGGTATGTACCTATAATACAATTTCAGATTTAATATGTTAACATTATTTCAGTTGAGACATCATAAAATATATCCTCAACGTCCTTAAAGAGCTGACGAAAAGCCGTCCGGAACTTATTGCCAGCTCGTTTATTATGTCTATATATCTACCCAAAACTCACATCATCCGGCTATAACACCTATACATTCCAATTATACTTTACCTACCTGCCATCAGACACAACAAATTCTACCAAAACAAACAAAAATAACAAGAAAAATAATAACAAACAACTCACTTATCCTCTTCCCTCTTAGCAACAAAAAAAAAAAAAAAGCCACTGGGGCTGGCTTTCGTCTCCTTTTGTTCCCGGATAACGAAGTACATCAGACTTGACAGCTAGATGAGGAACTCCAACTCCATCTCCAACTCTATTCATATATCGTTTCGACCACCTCAAAAGTCCACCACCACCTCTTTCATCTCCCATCATCATCGTGATCAACCCAAACAAACATCTTCGGCTTCGCATATTCAGAACACAGCCAGCGTGTTGTGTTGTTCTTCATTCGTCTACTCTGTACCCTATCGACTATATACATACACACAACAACCAACGCATTTTAACATCTATTTTAACACAAACACATGAAAAAGGACACACAAAATTGAAGACACGTCCTTGGTTCGGTACAATGTTAAGGCGAAAACGATGTTATTTTGCCTCTTTGCAAATTCAAAACAGCACCCGTCGTCGCCAAAATCCCCCCAAATAGGTAACAAAAATAGAAAAAAAAAACACAACAAAACAAAATACAAAAACAACGAAACTGGAAGGGTGAAAGAAAGAAAGAAAAAGAACTTACAAGAAAAAGATAAATGACCATTACGACTGTAAACGAAAATACATAGTTCATTCGTCCTGGATTCTGAATCCTCGGTCTGGAAGGGTGTTTTGTATATTTTTTCGTCCTCGTGTTGTCGTCTTTCGATTTTTTTCTAAACACACTGGCTGGTCTTATGAGGGAGAAGGAAGGGGGAATGTTAGAAAACTGTGTACAAAAAAAAAAAAAAAAAATACAAACTAAATACTAACTCCTGTTAAGTTAGATGGATGGGTTGATTATTATTAAAAAAACACATATTCACCAACATTTCCGAAGGGAAAGGATCCAAATTGAGGGTGGTAGAGAATGTGAATAAACATGGTGCGTAACGGGAATATTTCAAATTATTGATAGAGTTAATTTGACACTTCTACCTACAACTTTCGTTTGAGTCACTGTGGCGTATACGTAATTTTTTTTTGTTTGGTTATAGAAAAACTTAAGAAAAAAAAAAAATAGTTAGTACCAGCCTTATATTAAAACTGGAGCTCTTATTTGGCAACCCTATTTTTAACTGGAAAATACCAAATACCAAAAAAAATTCTAAATAGTGAGGAAATAAGGAATGAAGGACTAAAAATAATGAGAAATAAAAACACTATTAAAGCTTCTTTGATTTAAGAGGCAGATTATAGCGTGGTGTTTTCATTCGATTTGAAACAAAAATTCTATACTAATTTTTAATGCATTTGTTTTCCATTGCAAATTAAAAAAAAATATGTATTACCTACAAATTAAAAAAAAAATTGCATTAAAAAAATATTTAATGCAACTGAATAAATTGCAATTTAAAAAATAAAATTGGAACTGAAAAATATTTGCCTTGAAAAAATATTTATTGAAAATAAAAAAATGGTATTGAAACTGCAAAATATTTTCATTGAAAATAAAATTTGAATTGCAAATTAAAATATTTTTAATATAATTAATAATTTTAATATTTATCGCAAATAAAAAATTTACTCAATGAAACAAAAAAATCAATGCCAAATGTGTGCATTAAATGTTTTTTCTTAATATTCGTCGAATTTCATACAATTTTTGCTATTTGACCATACATTAGCTATTTCAACTATACTATTGACCAAATGCTATGTAATGTCAAATAGTCAAAACTGTAAGGAATTCGACGAATATTAAAAAAAATATTTAATACAGACATTTTGCATTGATTTTTTTAAAAGCAATACAATTTTTTTTAATGCTTAATAATATTTTTATTTGTAATAAAAATTTTAATATTTTTCGGTTGCAATAACATTTTTTTTTAAAGCAATTTGTTTTTATTTGCAATAAATTTTTTTTAATGCAAATATTTTTCAGTGTCAATAAAAACATTTTTTTCTTGCAATTTATTTCAGTTGCAATACATATTTTTTTCATGAAATTTTTTTTACTTGCAATAAATGATTTTTTTTTAAATTTCAAATGCATTTTTTTTAATTGATGTTTTTACAACCCTGAATAATAATAACATAGCTTTTACAATTTTGTAATTACAAGAAAACAAAACAAAATTTCTCGATTTATTCACAAATATTGTGAAAATAACTTGTAATTACAAATTTGTTAGTTGGTGAAATAGGGCCCTCCTCTCATTCCTTGTATTCAGCCCCACAAACTAATTTCAACTGCTATTTAAAAATATTAGTACTTTCCGGAAGTTATTCTCTAGTGGAAATTATTGGAAGCTAAACATTAAATAGTTAAGACAGCAACCATCAAATGGATTCAGCTAAACATGTAATATTGATTTTTTTCGGTTCGGTTCTTGTACAAGATACTGTATGTACATGGTTTTTGTATGTGATAGTCACATTGTGAATTGAATAGTGGAAGTGGTAAACGATGGTAAAAAGACATTTAAAGTGAATTATAATACACAAGTTATTTCCACTTTTTATTCTCTCCAAAAAATGTCTTTTCCATAGGGAAATTAAATGCATAAATATATATTTTCTGTTTCAGCCTGTGCAAAAAAACAAATAGTGAAGAAACAAACGATGTTGTCGAGGTTGGACTCGTATCTTTCATCTCAGGGAAAACTATCTAAGTGAAAAGAATTAGGTATAAATCTACAGAACTACAGACAGATCAATTAATCGAAAGTAAAGAACCGTTTGACTGTTCAAACAAATTGATAACAAATACATAAAAATGCAGAAAAACAGTACACAATAAATCTGCTACAAAACTTAATTCAATAAATAAAAAAAAAAAAAATCATTAAAACTTTTATATTTGTAGTTTTAGCAATCACTTAAATTAATTAAATAAAAATTGATTTAAATATAAACTATAATCAACTTTTGTTTGTGTTTTTTGTTTTATTTTATTTTGAAAAACTTTTATCTTTTGTACCAGAAATTGATTTTAAGAACAAAAATCTTCCGAATACGAACGTTTCCAAACATTCCTCCGAACATTTCCAAATATTTCCGAATATATCCTAACATTTGCGAACACTTCCACACATTTCCAAACATATTTGAACATATTCAGATATTTTCGAACATTTTCCATTATTTGGGAACACTTCTTGGCATTCTAAAATATTTCGGAGTATTTTAGAGCAAATCCAAACGTTTTTGAATATATCCGAACAATTCCGAACATTACGGAACACTTCTAAGCATTTACAAACATTTTCGAACATGTCCGAATATTCCCGAACATTTCCAAACATGTCCCAACATAACCAAACATTTCGAACATTTCCGAACAATTTAAAACACTTCCGAACATTCCCGAAATTTCGGAACATTTGCGAACAATTCCGCAAATTTCCAAACATTTTCGAACATGCCTACACATGTCCCATGAGACATGTCCCGTCCCGTGAGACGGGAGATATCTAATGGGACATGTCTCACGATACATGTCTCATGAGACATTTTCAAATAATTCTAATCCAAAATTAAGAATTTGAAAATTTATTTTTCAAAAACTTATAACTTTTTTTATCAACAGCAGTAATAAATGGACTTCCGACTTTATAAAGAAAATTTTTTTTTAATTGCCATTCTAATGCATAAATGGCATTGATAGAGACAGACTCTTCTGTAGTATGTGTTCTTAATTTTAACCCAACTTGCCATTTCTAAGTTTTCGTCCCAATATTATGCAAATTAACTTTTTCACTTTGAGCAAGTTGAGCAAGATTGTATCTAATAAAAATAGCAAAATATAAAAATAACAAGGAATACATACACAAAATACTACTTTATTTATTGATTTACTTGAAACAAAGTCAAAAAAACAATTCACAAATTCTTTGGTCTCAATTCATTTATAAAAGCAAAAAACGCATAAGCTCTCCTTAAAACCTGTTAAAAGATAAAAAAAAATATATTTATTAATATTGAAAAAAAAAAAAAATAATAATTTTAAACCCTGTTTCGACCAAAGCATTTTTTAAAAAGGACACTGCAATACAAGTACAGCGAAATCTATGAGAAAGACAAAAAAAAAAAAAAATTTGATCTAATTTCAGCTCTAGTCCAAACAGAAGCTCTATTAAGTTCATTTACATGACCAAATGTCTCCATTGAAAGTGGAATTAATTTCCCAGCATAAACATAACGTTCATTTTGTAAAACTGCCATTGACACTAAAATCATTACTTTAAAGCTCTTTGTAGCTTGATACCATTTTATGAAATACAATTCTGTATGAAGTTTAAGTCTCTGAAATAAGAAACCACATATGATTTGAAGGAATACAATTTTTCTTCTTATATGTAACTCAACATACTCGATCGACTAAATTCTGACCAAAATGACAATACATCCATAAAAGAAATGTTGAGGTTATAGTTGAAAAGACAATTCCAAAGAAATCTACATTATGAAATTCCATCCTTGCAATTACATACAATCCCAAGGACATAAAACCACATAGATAAACAATGTGTGTAAAAGTTGTCATTGCAAAAACATCTGATATTTTGTCTACAAAACTTTAAATGGGTGTAGTTTTTGCAGCAGTTAGGTAATTTGTGTTCATATTAATATTTTTTGAAGGCAAAAAATTACCTTGAGATTTCAATGACTTTTTCAATGGCATTTTTCAATTTCGCCTCTGACTTTTGATGGTCATCAATAACTTCATCAATTTCACGGATTTCTCGTGAAAGACTTTTGAAGGCTCCGGCAGAACTGCACAGAAATCCACAGTAAATCTATACAGGAAAAAATTTAATAATTTTTTTGGAAGAGTTTGACAGATTACAAAAAAATTGGTTCGCTGAAATAGTTCATGACTCTGTAGGGTACTATATATTTAATTTCATGAGATGTCTTACAGTCTATAACCAGGATGTAAGCAAGACACTTGCAAAAATACCTCATTTATCAAATTATAATAAGTAGTTTTGAAGTTATGATGAAACACACATCTCTAACAAAAAAATAAAAATTACTTACCGTATCAAAAGACACATTAGCACACGCAAGAACTAAACTAGATATCATTTGATAGACCAACATCAACTCAAAATTAGGACTTTTTTCCAAATTGAAAAACCACATCGATGGCTGGAAAAATAGTTTTCTTTCACCAAAAATCACTACGGGCGCCGACATCATAAACAACACCGAAATATTTGATAGACAGATGCCCAATAAAAATAATTTCTCATAGAGAGCTTGTGCCTTGTAGAAATAAGTTTTCTTTTCAAATTTTGACGATATCATCTCAAATAGTTGGATACACTTGATAATTTTGTCCTCGCTGTAAGTTATGGTAAATGTTTTTTGTATTGCCAATAAAATCACAAAAAAATACAAAATTCTTGTTATTTTAAAATCAGGACGATCCGATTGCAATGCTTCGATAACATCGACAAGTGATAAAATTAACATAAAACAGCCACATAATATAGTAGCCTATATGTAATAAGAAAGGGAAATTTATTTATTAATTTTTTTTTTTTTTCAAATTACAAACACTATAGAGATTTTTAAACTTACCCAATATTTACAAATTTGAGGGAAATTTTTCAAAGAATTTTCTCTTGACCATAGAAAGAAAAATTTGAAAATTGTTTGGGATTTTCCAAAGAAATTATTATTTTGTACCATCTTGGAGGGTTAACTTACTTTTGATTAAGTGTTGGATTAAGTGTTTGGAGAGGCATTTAAATACCACTCAAAAAGGATATTTTCTGACAATTGATTGGTGTTGTATAGTCTTTAATTAGTTGATTTTAGAAGGAAGTTCTTTAATGAATTTTGATGTGATTGACAGTTCTATTGGGATCTCTTTCCATGCTTTTTACTTAAACACATGGAAGTAAAAATGTATTATTAGAAGGTAACTGGAAAGACGAAAAAGGTATATTTGCAAAACTGTTGTACAATCAACTTTACCCACTCCATTTTTACATTGTAGCTACAGTTGAACCCTCTTTCTTTTCGTCAAAAGATAGAAGTTTGTTGAAAAACTAACTAACAAACAGACTGACAAACTGACAAGCTAACAAACTAACAAACTGACACACTGCGAACTGACAAACTGGCAAACTGACAAACTGGCAAACTGGCAGATTGACACACTAAAAAACTGACAAACTGACACACTGCGAATTGACAAACTGACAAACTGGCAAACTGACAAACTAAAACACTGTCAAACTAAAACACTGACAGATTGACACACTAAAAAACTGATACACAGCGAACTGACAAACTGGCAAACTGACAAACTGGCAAACTGACTAACTGATAACTGATAGACTTTGAGTAAGTTATCTGTTATTATATCAATTTTCGAAAGTTCTATTTGTTCAAAAACTACTCCTACGATTTTATCAAAATAAAATAAAATATAATTTTTTGTTATCGATTTCAGAATTTCTCGTTAACTTCAAAGCCGATTTAAGCCAATTTTTTATACAAAAAGTTAAAATTTTCAAAAACACATTTTTAGATTTCTAAAAAATTTTAAATTTTTGTTTTTTTTTTTTTTAATTAATTTTTTTTGGAAATTTCGTTTTTATGTGTTGTTGCACACAAAATCTAGAAGAACTTTTTAAATAATTGTTGTAACTATAGGTCTTAAACAGAAATAAACTAATACTATAAAAAATTAATTTTTAATTCTTCCCCATTTTTGACTAAATCAAAAAAAAAAAAACACATTTTTTAGAGATTTTACATGGTGCAGGTTTTCCTAAAGCCTGAACTACATAGAAACACAAAGTGAAAAAAAGTAAAAAAAAGTTACTTATTTTTCAAATAATTTAAATTTTTAAATGTCACATCAATGAATTTGTTTTTGTTATTTTGAACTTTTGTTTACTTTTTATACTTTTTTTTTTTACTTTGCGTGTTTCGATGTAGTTCTAGCTAAAATATCATAAAATCAATTATTAGTTTTCTGGCAAATTTGTGAACAACTTTTTTGTTAATTATTGTTTTCTTCATAAGAATAATGTTTATTATACATTTATCGAAGAAAATCGGCCCCAAAGTCAAAAATTATCATGGGTAAGAAAAAAATAATTCCTTTTAAAAATTAATATCTCAGCAATAAAAAAAGATATTAACATTTATTGAATGCAGTTACAAAGAATAGCATTTTTTCTAAAAATCAAGACATTAATAAATTTTCTACCATGAGTATTAACGGAGTTATTATCATTAACATTAGTAAAGGAATACCAAAGTAAGCGTTTTCTTAAATCATCGCTAAAGGGTATCAACTTTACAGATAGAGAGTTACTGTAGAACAATTTTTCTCTTAGAATATACCCAAAAATCATCCCTCAATCAACATTAAGAATATGCAAAAATTACAACTAGATAAACCCCTTAACAGGGCCGCTAAAAATTGTACGGCTAATCATAAATTCATAAGGCGAAAATGCCCATTATTTGGGTATCTTGTGTTATCGGTGATTCATGTGCTTAAGATAAACTAGGAAGCTCAGTTAACCATAAGATTAACAGAATTCTTCTCTTCATGATTTATCTTGGGGGCCCTATCATAATCGAGGGCCCCGGGGCATCAATTTCAATCCAATACACCTGCCCTAATGGTAGCCAATAGTTTCCCAAAAATACCTTTGTCAACTGTTAAGTTACCTTCCAATTATGTTTTTACTTGCGATATAGGTACTATATATCAAGTTATGCATTCGTACAAAAAAAAAGTTGAGATAACATTTTTCCATGACATTACGATGGTAGACAATGCCAAAAAAGTGGGTCCCGGAAGTCCGTCTGTCTGTCAGTCTGTCTGTCTGTCTGTCTGTATAAGGACCTACAGCCTAAACGGATGGACCGATTAATGTCAAACTTGGTATGTAGCGTTATTTGGCGACTCTCCAGAGGGGTTTTTGGAATTAATTTTTTTTTGACCAAAAATAACGGTACTTGTCATATACCGATTTTAGTAAAATTGAAATATCTCGAAAACGGCTCCAACGATTTTGTTTAAAAAATTCAAATGTTAGTTTCAAGCTAAGGTCTATATTTCAATGAAAAATTTTTTTTTGAAAATCATTATTAACGGTACCTGCCATAGAACCGTTTTTTTTTTTCAAATTCGAATATCTCTCAAACTTCTTATTCGATTTCAACGAAACTTTTTGTGAAGAAGCATTTATATAATTTAAATATAAACCAAAAATTAAATTTCAAAAAAAAGAATTTTTGGATTTTTAAAAAAATTTTGAAAATTTTTTTTTGAAAAATCAAATTTTCGAAAACGGGACATTGAATTTTTTTGAAATTTTGTTTTTAGATGTTGATTACTGATTTCTACAAAATGGCATACCAATATTATTTTCAAACTTTTTTTCCAAAAAATTATTTATAAAAAATTGTTTTTTTAAAAAACGGCTCTAACGATTTTGAAAATTTTTTTTTCTAAAAATACACGTTAATTTATCAATCAAAACTGCATACTTGTTTTGGAGGGCAATTAAATTTCAGATTTTATTTTATTTTTTTTTAAACGAATTTTTTTTTTTTTTTTTTCAAATTTCTATATAAAAAGTCTTAAAAATTTAAGCAACTTTAACTCCAAGAGCAAGTTCGTGCGACCCAGTCGTGCATTTTGTTTTACTTGCGATATAGGTACTATAGGGCAAGTTTAGGATTCGTAAAAAAAATCGAACTCGAGATAACAATTTTACATGACATTACCATGATGGAGAATGCCAAAAAAGTGGGTCCGGCAATTCTGTCTGTCTGTCTGTCTGTCTGTCTGTCTGTCTGTCTGTGTGTCTGTCTCTATCTGGAGCTGCAGCCTAAACGAGTGAAGTGATTTTCTTTAAACTTGGTAGTTAGCAGTTTTTGGTGATTCCCTAGAGGGGAAATTAAAATTTTTTTTATGACCAAAACTAACGGTACTTGCCATATAACGGAAATAGAAAAGTTAATTTTTTTCAAAAACGGCTCTAACGATTTTGATTTAAATTTTTGTGTGTAGTACTACACATAAGAGCCAACTTTTAAAATAAAAAAAATATTTTTTGTACCGTTATTAATGGTACCTGTCATAGAACGGTTTTTTTCGTTTCTGAATGTCTCGTACAACATTAACCCGATTTAAATGAAAATTTTTATACAAACGTGTGTAAGTAAAGATAATGTTAAGAATTTAGAAAATTTTCAAAAAACGCATTTTTGGATTTTTTAAAAATATTTCAAAATTTTTTTCAATTTTTTGAAAACGGATCAACGAAAAATTTTGAAATTTAGTTTTTATGTGTAAATTAATTATTTCTTCAAAATGGCATACCAACTTTTTTTTTGAAAAATGTTAAAAAAATTTTATACATAAAAAATTATTTTTTTAAAAAACGGCTCCTACAATTTTCGAAAAATTTTTTCTAAAAATACCTTTTTATACAAGAAATAAAATGGCATATTTGTTTTTTTTTTTTTTTAAGATAATTTAAAATGGAGTTTAATTAATTATAAAAACAGATTTAATTTTTTTATACTACTTATGAAATTTCTTCAAAATATCAAATTTTAAATTTCTTGAATAAAAAGCTTTAACATTATAGTTACTTTAAGCATAAGAGAGAGTACTTCCATTTAAGTAGCAAGTATGTACCTACAGAGACCCAAATAGAATCAATGTCAATCACTTCGCACCCATAATAATAGAGCTTCCTTCTGATATCAACTAATTAAAGACTACAACAGCAATCATTTGTCAGCAAAATATCTTTTTTAAGTGGTATTAAAGTACTTCCTCTCCAAACATTTAATCCAACACTTCATCAAAAGTAAGTGGAACCATTCAAGATGGTTAAAAATAATAACTTCCTTGAGAAATTTCAAACAATTTTCGAACTTCTTTTCATTTGGTCCAGAGAAAATTCTCTGACCAAATTCCCTCAAATTTTTAAATACTGGGTAAGTCCAAAAGCCTCTCAAGTATATCGATTTGAAAAAAATATATAATTTCCCTTCCTTGTTTGTAGGCTTCAATAATATGTGTGGCTGTAACTTGGGAATTCTATCACTTATCGATATTATTGAAGCAATGCAATCAGATCGATACTAATTTCGACGGGGCACAGACTCTTTATGAGTCCAAATTTGGAGTTGATGTTGGTTAATCAAAATTGTTATGTGGTTTCATTCTTGCAACTGTTGATGCGGGTTATGATATGATACGGTAAGTATTTTTTTTGTGATTTTTTTAACATGTGTGTTCCATCATAATTTCTAAAACACTTATAGGAATTTGACAAATGAGGTATCGTTGGAAGTGTCTTACTAGACTTCTCGTCATGAGTTGTAAAATTTAACACGAAGTTCATAAACTTATTCCAAGAGATCATTTGAATGTTTTTTTTTATGTTTTTAAGATTTACTGTGGATTCTTGTGTTGTTCTGCTGCAGCTTATAAAAATCTATCCCGAGAAATTCGTGAGATTGATGATGATATTGACGACCATCAAAAGTCAGAGGAAAAATTGAAAAATGTCATTGAAAAAGTTATTGAAATATCAGGGTAATTTTGTTTTTAAAAAAATTTTAAAATCAATAAATTTTCTATAACCCAAATTTTTAAAATGATATGAATTTATTTCAGTTCCGATTGTATCCAATGCAAAGAGAATTGAACTGCAAAGTACATTGGAAAAGTTTTATTTAAAAGTTATTATTAAAATATTTAATTTTTTTTTTTAGTGTGACTTCATATGGACTTTAAATAGACCAAAAACTTTATTAAGAATTGTTAAACTAGATCTAAGCAACATAGATAAACTTCTTCTGATATTGAAGTTCCCAGACAATTGCTACAAAATAACAATACAAAGGTGTTTTTCATCAGAAGATGATTCAATTTTGCTCCAATCGACTCAAAATTTTGATATAATACTCTTTAAATACTACGCATTCAGAAAAAATAAAAATGCAAAATGGAAAAACTTCCCACAAGCTAATTTAAATTTCTATTTAAAAATTATGCTATTATCTGTAAGCGGAAGTTAAAATCTAGCGATAAAAACGAGAAACTATAAAAAAAAAAGTATAGACAGCAACCTTTAGATTGGTTTTATTGATATTCTGGTTCAGTATGAATACGAAAGATGGCTTTATAATAAAAAAAAATGGTTTGTGTTTGTGCTTTGTCATATTTTTTAAAGAATGTAATGAAGTTATACCAAACCCATTTAGCCTTTAAATTAGCATAAAAAAAAACTAGGACAGAATTTGTAGGTATCACATTAACGGAGAGAAATAAAATGTCTACTCCTGTAATTAATTCTTTTATTAAAAAGCTAAAGTGCTATTTAAATAGAACGTCCACTTCCAGTGGTAAGAAATTCTATACAGGGTGATTCAGAAGTAATATGCACAAAGCTAGAGCGCATAGGTAAGGTCGAGACAAGAAAAGAAATCGTATGGGAGAGGGGGGTCTACCCCCCTTCGTTTAGCGGGGAGGGGCATTTTAAAAACATGTATTTAATTTGTAAAAAAAAAAATTTTAATCAAGGGTTATACCTACAATAAAGTGTTATACCTTTTGTAAGGCCAAAATACAAAATTTAAATAAAACCGATTTATGGTACAGTTTTTGAAAAATTTATTTTCAAAATCAAAATTTAAAAATAAAATTAGAAAAAAAGATTTCAAACTAATTTTTTTCAAAATTTTATTTAATTAAGAACTAATTTAATTTTAAAAATTCGATGCTCTTTAAACAAAAACCGGATCCAGAACTATCTTGTCATTTTCGAGAAATTAACAAAAAACTAAAACTACTTTTTGATAAATCGATGAACCACGGCAGCCACCACAAAAAAGTGACGCCATTTTCTAAAGTTACACTCTCGCACTTTCGCAGTGCGGCAAAAAATTTAAATTCAAAATTAAAACTAAACTATTAGAGATACAAAAATCTTCTATAGCTTATTTGAAAGATAATAACCTAAAGCTTAATCCAAATGAAGGATTTTTAAAAGTTCCGTCATTTAATAGGGTAAACAGGGGTAAAACGGAAAGATGAAATTTGGGCTAAAATCTAAAGCGAAGTCGTAGAGAATTGATTTTTTTTGCTATAGATAGATAAGGATTAATTTAAGAATAACTGCATTTAAGAAAAAATTCTAAAAAATTTTGAAACTAAGCTATAACGTTTTGTTTGAACGTTGTACACGTGATGGGGCTATGAAAAAATGATTATTTTGGGTAAAGGACATTTTTTTTGACAATTCTAAAGATGCCAAGTGAAAGATGAGGGAAAAAAATGATAAGGATTTTTTTCCAACACTCTGCGTTTCGAAATATGAATTTTTGAAAAACACCTTGTTTTTAGGGGTATTTTTTTTTTGTAATTTTTGATTTTTAGCGTTAAAAAAATCTCAAACTTATAGGACATGTAGGTTTTGGTCTTATGCATGTGCAAAAACTTGGAATCGTTTAGTGAGTTTTGACTGAATAACGGAAGAAACAAGTTTTAAAAAAACACGTTTTTGACGGTTTTTAACCGATTTTTATCGCGTATTAACTTTTGTCTTTTTTTCTTTAACAGATACATGAATAAAATATATGGAGTAATGATAGACCATGACTACGACTATATGTTTGCGAAGTTTCAATCATTTTCGTAAACACAATTTTGAGATAACGGTAAAATAAAATTTTAGAATTCAACAGTTTATAACTTTTGACCAAGAGCAAATAGAAATTTTACTAACCAAGAGCATCCTGATACAATTACCTTTCATTTGGTATATCACACATAACGGTCTCAAGTAGCACACTGGTGCATAAATTGGTGTAAATTCATTAATTTTGGTGTAAAATTGAGAAATTTGAATAAAATGGTGTATTTATCAAAAAAGATGGTATAAAAACTATACCATCATCTTTTCTGTGTAAAATTTCAACATTTCTTTTAAGATTCCGTGCAAAAAATACGCCGATATTCAATTGTTTTTATAATACACCATTATTGGTGCATAAAATTATTCGATTCTCAAATGAACCGAAACGGTATATTTTGTACACTCTCTTTGGTGTAGGAAGTACACCCTGTGAACATAAAATTCACCAGACTGCATAAGTGGGAGACATCATATTTTTCCATGGCCGCCATTTAAATAATGAAAACAGCGATTAATTATTTTACTTTAATAGTACTATATCGGCCTAATATCCCGCATTCTTACTTTTTTTCGATTCGTTTATATTATAATAAGAGAACGCTTCTAAAAAAATGTAAAAAACAACAAAAAAATTATTATTTTTGAAAACTGATTTTTAAAATCGAAAAAAAAAAAATCATTAATTCATTGAAATTTTTTAGGCGCTCGATTTTTAGACGGGGTAGTGTCTAAAATAAGTAGATGGAATTTGTTTCGTTCTTAAATTAGGCACTCAAATTCATATTTAATCATTAGTTTATTGTATTGTGATAGAGAATGATTTATTTTCATTTTTTTCATAAGAAATAGTGTACATTTTAATTCATCAAACTATTTAAGGTTACAAAATAAACTTTGGTTCAAATTATAAATCAGAATAATTTAAATGGTGTATTTTATCCATAGATTTATTGTGTATTTTTCAATTTCAAAGGAATAATTTTTCACCAAAAATCAGTTCATTTTTTATACCACTAGCTCTATTTATATACAAAAATCGGTTTAATTTTTTAACCAGCGGAGTTTATTATATACGAGAAAATGGTATATTTTTTATATTCAAAATGCATATCAAAGTGTATTTTAGACTTTTGTGCTACTTGAGGTAGACTAACTACAAGCTACACAATGTTAAATCAAGATACTTGCGAAAACACCAGTGGAGATCTGTTGCCCCCCGAACTGCCACCAGTGTGGGAAGTACCATAATCTCAGTCTGGAAATTCGACATGGTTGACTTTAAAAAATTCTAACTTCTCTTGTAGGCAACTTTGAAATAAGATTGACACGTCATATGAAAGGTAAAATAATAAGCTTTCACATGATATAAAATTTTGTATAGATTGTCAAACAAAGAAATTGATTCCATAGCGTGAGAACATAAAAATAAATGTTTTTTTTTTGCTTTTTTTTAATGAAATTTGATCGAATTCAAAATTTTTTATAGGTTGTTAGGGAAAAAAATGGGGTTAATGACGTGAGAAGATAAAAATTCATGTTTTTTTTGATGAAAATGATTGTTTTCAATAAATTATTTTTATATTTTTTGCGCATTGTAAAATTTAAAAATTATTTTATTCTTAAGAAGAAATACTTGGCTTTTAAAATGCATAATTTTTTTTTTGTAAGCTTTTAAAATAAAAAAATTAATATATTGAGAAAATAAAAAAGGTATTTTTTTTAGCTTTTTCTTGAAAAAAGTAAACGCTTCAATTGACTCATTTTAAACAAAAGCACACAACCTGTTTTCTGACAACGTTATCACGTAAAATCATGCTTTACAGACAACCTCTTTTTTTACATATTCTTATTTTCAGAAACATGTATTTTCTTAACAGGGCAATAAATCCACATAATTTTAAGATACTGACCATTGTTGGGTTCGCTCTGAAAGTTAAATAAATAAAACAAATTCCATTTAATTTTCATGTATCCACTTTACAAGTATTTTTTTTTTAATTTTATTTTGCCTAAATTTAAATTTATTTTTTATTTCCATTTAATATCGCATTTTGATGTGATATCTCTTTTTTTTTAATTGATGTTGATATTTGCAATGATTTGGATGATTATACAAAACTCAATATTCATTTTATTTTTATTTCATAATAAATACATAATTACAATTATAGAAGAAAACATCAATTTTTTGTTTGTATTTTTTCTAATTTAATTCGTTTTGTGTTTTTTGCAAATAAATATCATTTCGGGGGACACTTATAATATTGTTTATTTTGTCTCAAGACCTTACATTTTTTGTCATTATTTTATATCTACTCATAATGATAACTTTTAATTGTTATTACAAAAAAAAAACTAAAATAATTTATCAGTTCTTTTCCAAAGATTACACTGTATTTATTGATGACTTCAATCCTATTAAATTGCATCTTATTCCATAAAATTCGTATCATCTAAGAGTTATTATTTTTTTTTGTTTTAATTTTATTTTACTTAAATTTTTATCTACTTATCATACTTTTAGTCATGAAACATAAAAAACAATCTTTCCACAGGACACTAAAAAAAAAAAAACAACAAAAATAAAATATAATCTAACCTCAATTCGAAAGTGAGTGTGAATTATAAACTTAAAACAAAAAAAATTTCTTTAATTTTTTAAAAAGAGGCTAAAGTCAACCAGCTTAAAGCTGCATCCTAACGTACCTCAAAACACCCCGCACAGAGGCACTATCACATAGGAATCCGCCGCACCAAAAGATACTCGGAAAATTGCTGCCCCTCAACTCCACCGCCAGTACTGGCTTCGATGGAAAAGCCAGCGTTCAGCAATCGTGTTAGCACCTGTACGGAATTCAGTTTGCAATAACCGTTGAGTGGGAAGCGGATAATTTGGCGCCAATCGCCCTGATTCCAGGACACTCCAGTCCGGCTAGTCTGAGTGCCTTGATTGACTTCGGGAAAGACCTCGTCTAGGAGAGACCGTTCAGCTGATAGCATTATCCGTTCGCCAAGGTCTGGAGAAATATGCAGGGCAACAACTTCAAAGTTGTATTCTGTCGAACCGATGCGGGGCGATGATTTTATCCTGGCTGGCGGTGGAGGTGATATCAGATAGTTGCCATTTCGGACACGGTCTTTCCTCATGGTCTCGAGTTGTTTTATCATTGCTGTTCAGAAAAAAAAAGTCCATTAAAATAAGGTCTTAAACTTAAAGGGTTTCAATCTTACGTTCAATTTCAAAGTATTTCGCCTCTTCGAGTAGAAGCTCCAAGTCCGGAAAGTCATCGGCTATTAAAAGTCTTGAATTCCTCATGAAATTCAGAACATGTCTGAACATTCCACCATCTCGGTCGATAAAGTAGTGCTGTTTCAATGAATCCAAGACAATTGGTATGGACCCATTGAACAGTCGGGCCAGCTTCGAGTCTGGATATTTGGTTAGAGTTTCTAGAGAACTGGTGTAAATGGTTCCACCTACGTCAATATGAACTGGCGCTGTGTAACGTGATGCTGCGGCAACACATGGAATTCCAGTGATAGGCTTATGATTTGTGTGCAGATAAGAGGTAGCTCCTGAAGAGGTACTACTACTTCCTCCACCACCACTACCACCACCGCCGACACCTCCGCCAACTGGTGGTACTGATGAACTGGCCGGTGGGGTTGGTGTTGGTGATGATGAATTTGAGATCGTCGGTGAGACTGTTGGTGATGCACTAAAAAGTGGAAGAAATGATAAGATATAAGGTCGTTTAAGGGGTACAATTTTAGTACAAACCTGATTTTTATATCATTCCTGGCAAATATTCTTCCGGTGGATGAAAGATCTCGGGGTTCGATGGATTTCACGTCTCTTTCTCGTTCTCGATCCATATCGCATTTTTTTCTGAAATTAAAGAAAAATTCAAATTATTAGATAAAAATAATAACTAATTGACTTTTAAGAATGGATTTATAAAAAAAAATTTGAAAATGCAACTTTGGTTGCAAATAACTCAGCAACCCGACATCAAAGGAACTTTTGGTTTTCAGTTAATAATTGAGCTTTAAAAGACCTTTATTTTGATGTCTCAATCGATGGATTTGGAGGAATTTTTTTGAAAATGCATTTTTTTGAGAAGGGGTTAACCTTGGATTTTTTTCGAAAATCTGAAAAAATATAGATATGTAATTTTGTAGCTAAATGCATAGAGCTGTTCACTACGAACTCTTATCTTCAATTTATAAATTTGTTTCGAGACTTGGGTCCAAAGATATCTGCTTTCCAAACCCATTTTTGAGAAATGTTGTAACTTTGGTTGCTAATAACTCAGCAACCCAATGTCAACGGAACTTTTGGTTTTCAGTTATTAATCGAGCTTAAAAAGACCTTTCTTTTGATGTCTCACTCGATTGATTTGGAGGAATTTTTTGAAAATGCATTTTTTTTGAGAAGGGGTTAACTTGGATTTTTTTTCGAAAATCTGAAAAAAAATTGATTCATAATTTTTATACCTTAATCGATAGGCTTTACCACTAAAAACTTATACCATTCAACAGAAACTTGTTTCAAGACTTGGCGTGGGTCCAAAGATATCTGCTTTTAAAACCCCTTTGTAAAAAGAGTTTTAACTTTTGTTGCAAATAACTCAGCAACCCGACATCAAAGGACTTTTCTATTTTCAGTTAATAATTGAGCTTTCAAAGACCTTCATTTTGATGTCTTAATTGATGAATTTGGAATTTTTTTGGCAATGGTTAACCTAGGATTTTTTTCGAAAATCTGAAAAATATAGATTTCTAGTTTTAGTACCTAAAGGCATAGACTTGTTCAATATGAACTCATATCTTTAATTCAAAACTTGTTTCAAAGCTTGGGTCCGAAGATATCTGCTTTCAAAACCCATTTTTAAGAAATGTTGTAACTTTGGTTGCAAATAACTCAGCAACTCGACATCAAAGGAACTTTTGGTTTTCAGTCATAAATTGAGCTTTAAAAGACCTTTATTTTGATGTCTCAATCGATGGATTTGGATTTTTTAAAATGCATTTTTTTTTTTTTTTTTTGAGAAAATCAAAAATCTGAAAAAATGTAGATTTCTAATTTTTTTACCTAAATGCGTAGAGTGGTTCAATATGAACTCATATCTTTAAATCAAAACTTGTTTCGACGCTTGGGTCCGAAGATACCTGCTTCCAAAATCCATTTTTAAGAAAAAAAACAATATAACTTTGGTTGCAAATAACTCAGCAACTTCAGTCATTAATCGAGATGAAAACGACCTTTGTTTTGATGTCTCACTCAATGGACTTGGATGCATTGTTTTCTACTCGGGGAACCTTTGAATATTTTTCGAAAATCTTAAAACACAAATTTCTAATTTTTGAATCTAAATCAATATCCATAAACCAAAACTTATTTCGAGGCTTGAGTATCCGTAGATATCTCTTTGGCGCTTTTCCTCTTATTTGGTAAAACAGTAACTTATTACAAAAAAAAAAAAAAAACTAAAAAAAATAACAGAAACATATAATAACTTTTCCTGTGTTACCTTGAAAAATAACCACAGATTACCCAAACCCAGGTTATCAAAAAACTATAACTTAAATGCGGCAAAGATATCTTCACTTCACCTTCAAACATTGTTCCACATGACCAAGTCCTATCTCTAACGATGGCTATCACTCCCGCAAAAAGTTCCGATACTTCGTTACAATATTAACAAATACCCCCAGTACCAAGAGTTTTCTAATAAAACACCATCCCCCCCCCCCCCCCCATTTTCCCCCTTCCACCAAACCATCTTATGCCAAACTCACTGCAGTTACTTAAATCCATCTTTCTATCTACAAAATATAGTATAACGAATGCCTCCGATGTTCAAAAAGTAGGTATGTAAGTGTGTATATGTGTGTGTGTATTTGTACATCATCATCAGATGAGATTTAATTCGAAACCCATCCAAATGGCCAATGGCATAAAATTCTTCTTAACTTGGCCTGAAGGATTTTTTAGATTTGTGTACTCAGACCCAATGTTTGTATAGGTTCACATTTATATATTTTTCAATACACACACACACACACACTCGTAAAGCTACATACGCACACAACCAACGAACGAATGTACCAAAAACCCACTCTTGGGCACACACATGATGTGGGGAGCCGCCTGGTGCTGGTATATTGAAAGAGGTTTGCAGCACCAGAGACAGCCAGCCAGTATAGAAGCACCAAGGCTTCACAGCAGCAACTAAAGCTCGTATACTTTAAAGTTGAGATAAGGTTTTTGCCTTCAAAACTTTTTTAGCAAAAAAAAAAAGAAAAACCTAAAAAAAAGAAGTATCTTCAAACCAAAGCGAACTGAACCCAGGAGCACCGCAGGAGAGGAAACGATTGCCATCCACTGAACAGACAGAGACAGAGTGAGCGGGAGAGAGGGAGCGAGAGAGTGTACACGATATAGTGCCATCAGCCATCCAGTCGGTCTTATACCCTTCTGCCTTGCCATATCCATACCACACACTACTATCGCAAGCATATCGGGCGGCGACTCTGAGCTGGGCTGCTGCTGCTGTGGCCCACTTGAATCCCCAACACCTCTGGCAATGCCATAACGTTACGCTTCTGCTGTATGGTGTACGAGAGGATATGGGCTCCTTGGTCGTGTTTCGCTGCTGTTGCCTTCATGGATACTATTCGGGTGGCACATTGGGGTTTCGGAGGGGGGGGGGTGGGGGGGGGGGCAGAGGATAGACGAACCAGATTAGCTGGAGGGCGAATTTTGGGAGTCAACATAGAAGAGAGAAATCCTTATGAAAAAGGAAGAAGTCGTCACATGATGGTGCGGTGCTGGCTGGTGTGCGGCGGCCAACAGGCGGATTATATGGAAAGGCATGAGAAAGATTTTGCCCCTTCCGATTTTCCTATACTCCTCGAGAATCCTATACTGAGGGGATATAAGATATTTTATAACTTGTAGGTTACCTTACAAGAAAGAAGTTGTATTGTATGAGGACGAGGCAGGGAGGGGGGGGTTGGAGAGAATAAAAGGCAACAAGAAGTCAAGCCACCAAGGGCGCTTCGAATATTCGTAAACATATTAAGATTTTGGGAGTGCGGTTGTAGATGGTTCATATTTCAATATTTTGTGTCAGGTGCGGGTGGAAGGTGGGTGAAGGGGGAAAGAGATCGATTTGGGAAGAAAGTCCCCTAAAACTTTATTTTTAGCAAATAAGTTTTTTTAGGTTTCCTTCTTAGTTCTTAAAGAGCTAGGTATGGTAAAATCAAAGTTTTTACTTAAAAATTGGAAGCTTTCGGGGTCGTATGGTGGTGCTCATGAGTTTGGCCAAGTTTTTTTTTTGAGAAGGGGGGTCTCGAAAATTTCTTTTTAATTATATCGATACCCTTAAAAAAAACTTCTTTTTCAATAACTGATAGAAAATGGTGAAGTTGTTGGTTGTATGGTTTCTTTCGACATTTGTGGTCCTCAAGATTTTATAAGGGGGTCAATGCTCCCCAAAAATGCATGTCTCGTTGACGGATTTCAACGTTACCGGGAAGTCTTCAAATAGGTCCGGAAAATGAAAGTTATAACAGTAAAAGACTAAAACTTCAAGGGGGGCATGTATTAGCTTATAGGTTCGGACCATTTTTTTTTTGCGTTTTTTGAAGGGGGGGGGGGGGGTCAGAAAAAAAATTCTTTTAAATGAATTTTTTTAAACGAAAAATTGAGACAAATTGGCGGAGTTATTTCTTGAGCGATGGGCTGTTCAAAAAAATTTCTGAGGGGGTCAAAGTTCCCCAAAAGTGTGTGAATATCCTCGTTAATCTACGATTTTGCGGAGAGGCCTGGAAAATTAAAGTTATAACGAAAAAAGTTGAAAACTGCAAGATGGTTTGATTTTTTGTATGAATTCTGGCCAAGTATTTTAGGAAGGGGTGAGCAAAAACTCTTTACTTATGAAAACAGAAAAAACAACCTGTTTTAGCAAAAACTATGAAGAAGCGGTGAACTGTTGTGTTGAAACGTTTGTCAAGAGATTTGCTTAAATTTTCTAAGGGGGTCAAAGTTCCCCATATTTTTTTCAGATTGTGTCGTAAAGGAGTACCAGTAGCGGTTAGTCTATAAACAAGCGTGAAAAATTGGTTAAAAAGTTGTACGGATAGATTTTCTTATGTGTATGGTTTGAAGTGGGGGGGGGGGGTACAGAATACCTCCATTATTAAAAACTTGAACAAAGCGGTGGCGATTGGAGGTTAATCTAGAATGCCTCAATAACTATAATCACATTAGTGGTTAAGATAAAATATATTCTTTCAAAAAAGTTTTGATGCATCTTTTCCTGCTAACGAAGAGGGAGGGGGAGGGTGTGAAAAACTCCTTCGAAATTAACAGAAAAACTCCTTATGTCAAAAACTGGAGGATAACGGCTGATCTTTGAGATTCATGTTTTTTGGAGAATTATGTTCGGTAAAATTACTAAGGGGGTCAAAGTGCCCCAAAAAATCTTCTGAACTAAAAAAATATTCAAAACCAACATCTAAGCGAAAAAAAATTTGATTCAAAAAAGTACCTACCTACTTTGTTACTTTATCATACGATCAAAAGATTTGTAAAAAGAGTGAGGGGAGTGGGGGGGGGGGGTGATAGAAAAAATCCTTCGAAATGATTATATTGGAGGACTTGAAAAAAGCGAAAAATTTCTAGTTGGTGTTTTTTTGAGACCCACACTCGGAAAAATTGGCTAGGGGGTCAAAGTTCCCCAAAAAGTTTTCTCTACGACAAGCTCGTCAGCGGTTAATTTAATTAAGAAACATTAAAGGAATTTAATAAGAATTAAATAAGTTCAAAGGCGTTTCTATAAAACCAATACTTGCCCTTTAAGGAAGAACAAAATTTGTGAAGGAAAGAAAACAGGGGCAACTCACCCGAAACATGTATGAATATTTTGGGCTGTGCGGGTGTCCCTCTTGGAACTTCATATTAATACCAACCATAACCAAAGCTATACCGACATACACCAACAAAAACAACAACCAACGACAACGACTATTATACGATGAAGAAGAAAACCGCCTGAATGCATTTTGAATGTTATTCCAATCAAAAATAAAGTTTCCCAGGCGTATTTATATGGTTACCTTACCTTTTTCGTATATATAAGTTCGACTCGACTTGACTCTCTCGGTGCTGCTTAGATATGCGAAAAACAACTTGGCAAGTACACCTCGAGGTGAATCAAAGAAGACGCGCGTACATACTGCGTTTTGTATTTGGGGGGGGGAAGCAGATCATTTATTGGCATAAATTCTGTTGCAAGTACATTTTTCCCCCCTCCCCTTTACAAGTCCCATCACAGCTTTAATACTGAAGGTACAACATTATGATAGAATGATGAGAAATTCTATTCCAGGTGAAATACTCGTGGGTATTTGTATCTCTTGAAGTGCACACACAACGAGTGGTCGGTCGTCAGAAAAATGCATCAATCTCTGAGATTCAGAAGTGCATCCAGTTCTCCCTCTCTGCGCGATGTGGCCCTTTTTTTCATCCTCTTGGTTATATGAGATGTGATTCGGGAGAGATTGTTATGTGTAACATATCACGGTGGAAAGTTTTGGTTATGGTTTTGCTTTCGTTAATGCTTGAGGAGCGCACGAATTTAACCTGAAGCGGTTTTCAAAAAAAAAAATCTTATTAACTGACTTTGAAGCAATTTTGAGAAATGTATGTGTGTTTGTAGAGTGGAAGGAGTGGGAGGATGTTGTTGGCCTAAAGCAATTGCAAATTGGCCTTCTCATATTTATTTGAAGGAAAATATATAAAAGTATGTATGTTTTTAGGTACCTTAAGGTATTTTTTTTTTTTTTTTTAATATAATGGTGGGTGTTTGTATAGTGGGTGGAAATTTTAAGAAGGAGAATTTTCATATTTTTTGTATGTCGATAAATGAAAACATGGAACTCTCAAACCAAATGTTTTTTAATTATTTTTAATAAGAAAAAGAAAGATAAAAATAGAAGATTATTCAAAATGAAAACATGAAAAGCTGAGATAATTAAATTCAACACGAAAACTGATGACGTTTGAATTTAAGTTAAATTTCATGTAATTTTTTACATCTATTTTTATAGAAAATTAGGACACCGTGTTATAAGAACAGATAATAGAATTCTGATTAAAAATACCAAAAACATACAGAATATGTCAATGTCAATATACTGCATCATTTATTTAGATAGTCCTGAAGCGTTCCTTTAAATGATGTATTTAACATTGCACCAAACACACCAAATAAATCGTTTATTTTAGAAACAGCATAAGTCCATTTTTCCCAAATTTTTTTTTTTTTTTAGATTTCTTATTTATGTATAATAGTTATTCATCTTCTGGAAAAATAAAAAAAAATATGTATGTCAGACCCCCCCAAACACGAAAACTGAAAGAAAAGGGTTCAAAATATATGGAAATATTTCACCCGGTGACAACATTTTTGACTGCTAAATACATGATTTTTTACCAGTTTTAAGTTATTTTGACAATCTTGACACGCACACCCTTTTGTTATACATCTATAAAAAGGTAAGGAATTACTCTATCTATATCTATTAAATTCATTAAAATTGAACTCAGGGTTCAAAAGTTATAGCCAGATTTCTCACGGTGTAGCGTTTTTAACTGTTGAATATATGACATTTTACCTGTTTTTAATTATTTTGGCAGCCATAATGACACGCAAGCTTAAAAATTATACATCAATAAAGAGGTAAAGATTTACTCTATCTACTACTATTTTATTCATTAAAATCAGAAGCAGGGTTCAAAAGCTATAGCTAGATGAAAACAAAAGTTTTACAAACAAAAAATCGTTTATTTCAGAAACGACATAAGTCCAGCGACTTTAAAGGCTTAAAAACCCACTAAGACTTGAAAAAAGTTTTATATTTTTAATTTTTTAATGCGTCTTTAGCTAGATTATAACTGTGGTAATAAGTTAAAAGAGCTTATGTCGACATAAGTGAAAATCGATTTTATTTGCTTAACATGTTCACCTTTTGTTCAGCTTTGTTTTAGTCTGGGTCTCATTTCTCTACGCAAAATATAAACCGTTAAATTTAAAAAAAATCATAGTAGCTTAAGTCTTTTTGGACAAAAACTGCATGTGCATAAAAGCTTATGTATATGTTAAAATAAAATCGTCCAAATCTTAAAAAGAATAAATTTTTTTAAATCAGCTTAAGTCGTGACATAAGCTTTTATGACAATTTGAATTCAAATATATTCATCGCTTAGGTCAACGTAAGCTATTTTAAACTTGTGGTCGAGTGAACCATTTGTGTTCTTATGTCGACTTAAGCAATTTTAAAAAATTGCATTTTGAACCAAAACCAATTTTGAAAAACAACTTAAGTAACATAAGTTGTTTTGTTCCTTGAAATGTCCGCCAAATTGTGTACTTAATTCAAAGTAATATATTTTTTCAATTGTAACGGTCGTCCCAAACGTTTGCAAGAAAAAATATACATATGAAAATAAAGGGTATAACAAGCTTGTATCCTAAAAAAAATTGTTAGTCTAGCGGCAACAGTTTAAAAGTAATCACAAAAAAAGTACAAAAAAATGATGTCCACAAATTTCATTTGCTTATACTGAAAAATGATAAAAATTGACTTAAGCTCTTTTAACTTATTGACAAAGTAAATTAACTAACCTCTTTTTTTGTACTATTTATCAGCCCCGTTGTGAATTTCACGTGGACAATTTTTCGCCCGAAATATTTTTGTTTGTCCGGAATTTAAAAAAAGTTGTTGCAAGTTGCATCAGAGTGAAAACTAAAAAAAAGTTCAAAATACGAGGAGTATTCGGGACCCGAACAACTTGTCGCCCTCAACTCACAATAAAGGAAAAGTGAAATGTAATTTTTTTGGGTTGAATTTTTTTCACGCGAAACTCACAATAGGACGTGGGCACAAAGCCAAATCTTGAAAATTGTACGTTTGAGAAAAACTTCTTTCAAGTTTTGGAAACTCATGCAACGGAAATTGATAGTTACGACTTCAAGGCAAAAGTTGGAGGATCGGGATCCAATAGAGGGACCGATAACAAGTAAAATGATGCATTAAAGTGAAAATGTCGAAAATGCCGATTTGCGGTTTTGGCGTTGTGCCGACGATATATCGTCGCTTGAAAAGCAAAGTGACTGTTGCCAACTTAATTCGAAACTAGTGTGAGCGGGGTCTTAAGGTAGTTGGGGGTTGGCAAGGCACTCAACCACCAGAACGACTTAACGAACGAATCAAGCTTTGTCAATTTTTTTACTGTATAAATGGTCCAAAAACGGAACATGACCGCCCGACGAAAATACTCTTCCGGATTAGTTTGAATGCAGCATTGAATTGGGGTTTCTTCTGAGTTTAAATCTCAATATTTTGAGAACGAACTGTCGTACAGAAATTTTGTGGAATACATTATAACTAGTTATCTTAATTTCTTAAAAACAATATCGAAAAAATTATTAGAATCCGACGAAATTGATGATTCTAGAGAAGTAATATTTTAGAAACTATAATCTAGCGGAAACGGTTTTAAGCTCAAAATATAAGAAATTTTACTATCTTTAAGGACTTGATGCATTGTTTTTATCAACATAAGGGGATGAAATATCCAAAGTTTGAAAAATCAGGCATTTTTCAACATTTTTATGATTTCTTGGCATTAATGCGTTTGAAGTATTCAGGGAACGCTTTTTTTTGGGTTGATTTGATGGAATGAAATTATAATGAACTCTTATAACTAAGACGAATACAAACTTATTTCTAACATAGCTAAATGAAAAAAAAAACTAATTTAACATTGTTTTGATTTAAAAAAAAAACAGTGTCTGAAACTTAAATTTTCCAGCTGCATGATTTTGGTCTGTATGATAAGGTTTGATTAAAAACAAGAAGTATTTTTATAATTTTGGTTTTTCCTGGACTTTATTTTTTATCAAAGAAGATTTTAATCATTTTCGAGTGTTTTTTTATACCTTAATTTTTAATTTGAAATTATTTTATTTACAAACATGCGTTATTGATAAGCATTTATACCTTCGGAGTATGAAAGATTTATTGACCTATTCATTTTATTATGAAATAGGAAAAGGTATTTCAAATTTCAGATAAAAATATAAATTATAAAATCATTTAATTAATTATGTACCTATTTTAAATTTAAATACAATTTCTTACAATCCGTTTTCGAAAAATTGCAATACCTTGAGAATCCTTAATGGAAGTTATATTAGTTCGAAAGGAGATTTTAGAAAAGAAAAAAAAATACTGGTGATGACAATTAGCACGAAAACGAAATTCAGACACATTTATGAAGAATGGTCATTGGTCATGGAAAATTTCGACAAAGGAATGCCGAATGCTGTTGGCCCGAATCGTTATTCCATAAATAACCCCATCCTTTGAACTTAATGGTTCAATAAAAAAATTACAATTAAAAGACTAAAAATTATTTTTTTTTTCTTTTTAATTAAAATTTTGTGTTAGTTTTGGGGCACCCTTTATTGAATTGAAAGGGTAGGATACCTATTTTGTTTTCTTTACAATTATTTCTTGTTTCATAATGACCCCAACGCTCTAGGTTTCTGTCGGAACTTGTCTAAATGAAGTTGAACATCTATATTACGACCCTAAAGTAAGTCAGTCTGATAGAAGATAGTGCTTACCATAATAATGTTTTAGGATGAAATTTTATAGAATTTTTGTATGGCGTATACGTAACATTTATTCTTGCAAAAAGTTCAAACACAACAAGAAATAACAAACAAAACTGGGTCGCACTAGCTTGCTCTTAGAGTCACACTTGTTTAATTTTTTAAAACTTTTTATATACAAATTTCATAAATAAAAAAATAGTACTATTATTTTTTTTATTTTTTTTTTTTTGAGTTTTTGTTTTCATAATATATCTAAGAGCATAAAAATTTTTTTGAATATGTGACGAATCCAAAAAAAAAATTATTTTATTACACCAACCATTAAATTCATATTTAAAAACTCACACTCTCAGACAAGTTGGGGAATTTATTCAATTCTATTTAATCACCTCATCTTATAAAGCCTAATTTCCTACAGACCTTGTTATTCAACTTCAACGTAACATAGTAAAACTGAATTTGACTGCCTTTTCATATTTAGCCAATAACATTCTGCTCCTTTAATATCTAATTGATTGCACATTACTAATTTGAATATGCATGCATGCATCGTGCGGTATTAACCAGAATGCAATGATGTGAGTAAGCACCGCACTTTACTTCGACTTTGACTATCGAGAAGTATTTTAATTGACTATAAATTTGAAATGCAGTAACCTTAAAATCTAAAATTTGAAAGTCAAACGAGCCGACAAATAGGAAAAGTCGAGGAGGCTTTTTGAATTTGCTTCTGCCAACATAAAAATTAAAAAAACAACAACAAAAAAAAAACTCAAAGAGATTTTGAATTGAATGCTGAAAGGATATAGGCACTCTTACATCCTGCCAAAATCCAGATTTCACACGTGAGCAAACCCATTAACGTGTTTGGTTTACTGTTCTGTGTGTTTCTGTCTAGAAAGAGGAACTTGTGTGTGTGTTTGTGTGTATGTTTGTTTAATGTGCAGTCATATTGCAAATGAAAGGTGAAACGATGCGCTTTTGTGTTGTCGAGAGGTTAATCATGCGGAATGATCACACACAACCTCTGCCTGCTACGAAAGCAAACACATCATAAGCGATTACCTACATGCAACAGAAAGATAAAAAAAAAATCTGATGCCTTATCCCATTCGAAATGGCGCGCTTTCAAAGAGATAGAGAGACATAATAATTGAAAGTGGCAGGATTATCATCAGATAGGCAGGTAAAATAATGGTGGTGGTGGTAGTTGCAGTAATTTTACACTTCACTTAATTGCCACATTTCCTAATGCACACTCCTGCAATACCACATTTCCCCGTATTTCAATTTTATGGCGCTTTGATGTGCATTTTAGTTCCAGAAACTCAATGAGTCGCTAAATAGTTTTCTGAGATAAATTATCCAGTGATGGTCTTTCGTATTCTATGACGAGAGTTTGTTTAGACTGTCAATTAGCGATTTTTGTGATAGACCTGCTTTGATAATAGCGATATAGGATATTAGGATTACCAAGTTGGGAAATTATTAGAAAGGTTTTGAAAGCAGAAAATTGTCCTTAGCGTTATTAAATTAATTGTAATTACAAAATTCCATTAAAAAGTTGAACATCATTTTTCCTATAAATTAGGTTTAAAAATCCCAAATTTCAGTATTTATCAACTATCGATAGATAATTGTGAATCACAATAAGGCTGATAAAATCCGTTTTTCAAAGCAACAAAACAGCATCTGAAATCAAACTGCTTTCTAAAACAAGTATGCAGTTTTATTTGATATATATGCAATTTTAGAAAAAAATTTCAAATCGTTAGGCCCGTTTTTTAAAAAGCAATTTTCTTATAAAATTTTTTGTTGGAAGAAAGGTTTTAAATTAAAACTGGTATGTCATTTTGTAGAAATCCCTATTCAACATCTAAAACCAAAATTTCAGAAAAAATTCAAGTCCCGTTTTTGAAAAAATTGATTTTTCAAAAAAAAAAAAATCCAATTTTTTTTTTAATCCAAAAATTATTTCTTTTAAAATTTTATTTCTGATTTATATTGAAATTATAAATTCTTTTGTGTAAAAAAATTCCTTGAAATACAATAGCAGAAAATCAGATTTGAAAAAACGGGTCTATGGCAGGTACCGTTAATACCGTGATTTTCAAAAAAAAAAATTAACAAAAAATAGACCTTGTTTAAAAACTATTATTAGATTTTTGTTAACAAAATCGTTGGAGCCGTTTTCGAGAAAATTAATTTTGTCCGAAATTAGTATACGACAGGCACCGTTATTTTTGGTTCAAACATTTTAATTCCAAAATCCGCAAGTACACATTCTGCATTTTTTTTAATATTCGTTGAATTTCTTACAATTTTTACTATTTGGCCTTACATTAGGTTCGATATGGTTAAATTTTTCAAAGCAAAATGTTTGTATTTCCAATACCTGAATATTTTTTTCTTTTAAATTTGTAATAGAAAACAAATGTATTAAAAAAAAAGATTTTTTACAACCCTGGTTGAAACACTGTACGATTACACTGGTCGGCAAAAAAAACAAAAAAAGTCGGGAGCAAGAACTCTGTAAGGTGATTTTAATAAACTTGAGTGTGCTGAATTCAAAACAGTTTACAGATTTTTTCCATCACGTCTAGTTTTTGAGCTCTGCTCATCACAATTTTAGCTATAAAGTCCCAAAAACTAATTTTAAATGAAATGTTTTTTGACATTTGACCTAAAAATATTATTTTTCCGTAATATTTTGCTATTTTTTTAAATCGAAAACTGAAATTTACTTCAAATCTGCTTCAAAAACCATAATTTACCTTAACCACCAAGATTTTGAGAAATCATACCTTTCTATACCAAATATCTTTTAGAAAAAAACAATTTTGAAAATAAAAATAAACGTATTTAAGACTATAAAATATGGCTTTTGAATATTGCATATGTAGTTTTGCGAAAAAAAAAATTTAACGGTGATGAAATTCAACGCCAAAAGTACCACAAAAACGCGTTTTTGACCTATTAATATTTAAGTATCTCGAAAACTTGACGTGCTAATGAAATTATGACTTCAGATTCTTAATAAGCACACAAAAGTGTTATTTATGAGTTCTTATAGGATTGTTTATTAAGTGTCCAATTTTTCAATAAGTCTATTTCTTTATATTGAAATTATTCGTTTTATAGTATAACTGGATGATTGAAAAATTAGGGCTAGAAGAGATGCGAATAATTTGTCCATTCACCAGGTGGCTTTCCGCTTCAACTTTATTTTTTCAATATCCTTTACCAATATCCCATCCCCATGCATCTTTTTCAACTTTTCTTTTGCTTGACTTAATATTTGTTATGATATTTTGTATCTTTTCTATTTCATCTCTTTTAAATGCAAATCCTCATGTCAATGATATTTGACTTTTATTCGCTTAAGTAAACTCAAAGGTTTTATCCTGGATGAATCCTGTAGATCATATTATAACAGTCGTTATTCGGTAGGTCTCCGATGGATAGAAATATTATTCCAATATTTATGAGAGAACAAAAAGCTATAGTTTGGATCCTTTTTGCAGTCTATAAAAAGGTTAAAAAAATAAAATGTGCATTCAAAATTTTCGAATGGGTTAGATTATTTTCCAAACCCAATTACAGCTCAAAAACTTGTCATTCATACATCTCTTTCTGTTCATTGTTCATTGAAGCTTAATATACCCGTATTATCATCGTCATTTATATCATCCTTTATGTGAGATCCTTATACCCATCTATCAAAATGATGAGAAAGGGAGCCTATTCTACATGTCCTCTCATATATGAAGTAGGTATACTTTTGAAAATCCTTTTAAGACAAAATATGGATATCGTATTATTCAAAAATTCCATCGAAAATCCATCAGTAGGTACCTAATATTTTATTTACCCATGACGAGTGGTATTTTGTTCTTTGTGAGAATTCAGAAAGATTCCAGATGACATCATGATTTTTGGTTCTTTTTGGATATTTTTGAATTTTCATCTTTCATTTTGAAATGAAATCAAAAATATATTTTCAAACATTGATGCCTATAGATTTTGTTCTTTCAAAAGATTGAAAGGGCAATGTGATATGAGAAAAGATTTTCATTTTTGAATCATCATCAAAATGCTAATTGAGGCATGATACTCGTAAGACTATGATTTCAAGGAATAATATTTTTGTGTCTGTTTTAGTTGATGAATATGTAAAATAAGATTAATTAAGACGTTGTATTTAAAAAAGGAGTCAGATGAAGTTCCAAGAAAAAAAAAAATTTGTATTCCATTCTGTTTTGTTTAAAAATTAGTTTTAATTAAAATTTTCATTTAAAATGTGAAAAATTTATATTTAAGAATAGATTTATTATGTTAAAATGATCATATTTTAATTTGCATAGTTTAATTAACTAAAAAAAAATAATGTTAGAATAGAAAAATTTATAAGAAAGCAAAACAGTGGATTTATTCTACGAGTGTCCCGTTTGTGACGATCCCACATCTCATGTTTTTTTAGGAATGTAAGTACATTATGCCATATATAACATAAATAGACCATGAATAGGCCAGAGAAAGCTGTTTCGTATCTGACTTCGTTCAAACAAAAGAGCTGAGAAGCGAACTTTAGTTTGATGATTTTTTTTTAAATTTTAACTTGTAATTTTAATAATTGACATAAATCAATCAAATTAACAGTAGGAATTAAAAATAGCTTACTTTTATTTATCTGTTAAAATTATTTCGGATGTCACCCATTTAGGGTGACAGGTTATGTTTTTAAAAGTACAAAAAAAGCATGTCAAAAAATTGTTCAAAATTGTTGGTATAAAATTTCCAAAATTATGAATTTAAAATGAAAAATTAATCGACACATAAAAAAAAATTCAAGAAAATTCACTGGTCCTTCATAAAAAAATTCAAAAAAAAAAAAAAAAATTTTGAATATTTTTTTTTAAATCCAAAAATGATTTCATTGAAAATTTTCCTAATTAAAAAAAAAAAAAAATAAAGTAAGAAAATGGGTTGTATTGCAGTTCTTTTTTTTTGCGATTCCAATTTTGTCTATGGTAAGTATCAAGTAGAAAATCTTAATATCATAGTGGAATTTCATTTATTTTATTGAGTTTTTTTTTTGTCTGGGGGTGAAACCATAATTGCCATTTATAAGTAGAATACATCAATTTATCCGTCCATCATTTCAGGAAAGCTTAAACAAAAATTTTATTTGTTTTGTAATATTATGATCAAAAATTGAGGGCACTTGTATCAAAATAATTTTATTTTGCATTGTCAGATGAAAAATAAAAATCTTTAATGGTAAAATCGTGGTTTTTGTTAACTTTGTTTGTAAGACCTATTACATAAAAAAATTTGCTCAAAAACGGCTCCAAAGGTTTTTTTCAAAAAAAAATTAATATGTTAGTTTTAAGACAAGGTCTCTTATTAAAAGATACAATTTTATTTCGAAAATCAGTACCAGTAGGTACCTGCCATAGAACCATTCATTTTTTAATCTGATTTTCTTCGAAGCTACTAATTTGATTTCAACGAATTTTTTTGTACATTTCTTTCATTTACTTTGGATATGTTAAAAATAAAATTTTGGAAAAGTTGATTTTAGGATTTATAAAAAAAAAAAAATTTAATTTTCGAACAACTGAAATTGAATTTCTTTTAAATTTTGGTTTTAGATGTTACAAAATGGCATACCAAATTTATTTTAAAACTATGTTTCAGAAAAATACTTATAAAAAATTATTAAAAAAAAAAACGCCTCTAAAGATTTAAAAAAAAATACTTTTTCTAAACATTCATATCAATATTATTAAGAGAAAATAAAATGCATACTTATTTTGAAGTTCAATTAGATATATGTAACATGTTGATACCTATTTTAATTTGAAACACAATTTTTTTTATATATGCATCTTACAAATTTCTATGTAAAAGTCTTCAAAATTTTAGTATCTTGAACTCTTAGAGCAAGTTCGTGCTACCCAGTCGTGCATTTTATTTTAAGAGATTTTGATTTTCAAACAAAATATAGGTATGCCAAATTTTAAGAATTTTATTTTTCGAAAAAAACGTAGGATATCAAAATTAACTTCCCTTTTTTAAAGGAAATACTAATCGAGATATAAAAACAAAACTAAAAAAATGTATTGATCCGTTTTCAAAAGAATTATTTTTCGAAATTCAAAACAATTTTTTTTTTTTGTTAATTTTCCTTAATTCTGATATTAAGGTTAATTTAACGTTTTTTATACAAAAGTTTTTGTTGCAATTACCGGTCCCTAAAATATTTTTTCACATCAAAAGAAAATTCTGATTTGCCACTATACATAAATATTTTTTTAATCAAAATCGTAAAAATCGCTTTTGAGAAAAAGCGTTCATTTTGATCATACAAATATTAAATTTTCCTTTTAGGGATAATCACCAAAAACTCTTAACTACAAGGTTTGAATATAATGATGAAACCAATCTGTTCAATTTTAAAAAGGCTTATTAGAATTTAATTAGTGACAAAATTTGACTTCTCATTCTTTCAAATTCTAAATTATGGTATTTGTCTTACTCATCATGAAAAACAACAAAGTGACCATTTATCCCCATTGAAGGATTTTTTCTCATTATTTATACAAAAATTAAAATTAAATGAAAAAGAAAAAAAAAAACATATTAATCAATCGCTCCAGGTGAGCGCATATTATATGAATAAAGTATTGAAACAAACGTGACCCTTCTCCTCCTCTTTCTCCTTTTATAAAGTCATTATCTGTATTTATTTTCCAATTACACAGAAAATGTGTGTCACATACTTAAGTAGGTAGGTAAGGTATCAACTGTAAAAAAAAAAACTTTGTGTGTGGGAAAGAATACAGAAGAAGAACAAGAAAAAAAAAACGTTAAAATTACGAAATGTTTACTGTTATTATCCCCAAGGCACTCTCGCTCTTATACTGTTCAGGACGTGTCAAAAAGAGAGAGAGAGAGGAAGTCTCTGGCAAAAACTGGCTATATGCTGTCCGAACACCTACTTTTCATTACCCAAAAGTTCTTCCTCCAGCTCTTTCATTTCTTCTTCCTTCTGTATTAAGCCATTCAACCAACACACACACAGAAGTAAAAAAGGAACAACAAAAATGTAGTCGCATTAACAACACAACATAATACCAACAAACACCCTATATACCCACACTTTCGGTCTTCAAAATACCAGAGAGCGAGTGGACGGCGACAAAGAAGAGTATACCAATAACAACGCTTATAATAATTTTCTGTGTGAAAAACGTAAAGTTCGCCACCCTCCAACCAAAAGAGTGCACTTTTTTTTGTCGGTCCCCCAACAACGATTGTCTTGCTCAATTTACCCCCAAGCGACACAAAATACACACACTTACAACACACAATTTTACAAAGCTGGAGCCGCATCTCCGTCGTCGTAGTCGTCGCCAAGAGAAATGAAGCTGCAATACCATCCCCATCATCAAATAAAATGCAGAGAGGACATGGGGAGGAGGCCACTCTCGTGCTGCAATTGGCATTTAACGATACTTAACAAGAATATAAAGGAAAAAGAAATCGAGGGAATCCCAGATAAAGGAAATCCGAAAAGGAAAACTATCTTGGAAGACCAATCCCTCCTTCTTCAACCCACTACATCTCCAAGAAGAAGAAGAATTGTCGATGAGAAGATGAAGACGACATTTCCGACATTGGAAATTGCCTGAGAATCGCAATTCAAATGAGTTTTCACGATTCGCGAAAGTCGCGACCATCACAAAATTGGTCAACTGCACTGCGCTTTGTTCACGAGAAAGGAGTTATTTTTTTCGGGAAAAAAAAGCTTGCGGCAAGGCGATGCGATGGGATGTGTGAGCACCCTGGCAAATCATTTGTTTACCTACATTTCATTATTTCGCAGTGTGTGAATTTTTTGAGGTATATTAGGTGTACAAGGAGATGATGAATGTAGGAGGAAGCGTTGGGTTAATTGATTATTTTCCATTCTTTCGTTATTTTTAGTTTTCTCAAAATATCTTCATAGTCAAACGAATCAAGAGTCCTCCATAACTTTTCGGTTGCATTTCAAACTTATTCAATTTTGATAAACTACCATTTTAGACTAATGCGATACTGCATCGTATCTATAAGTTTTCTCGTACTATAAGTACAATGATTAAATAGAGCTTTTAAACATTTTAAGTTACTCTAGCACTCTTATGATTTCAAATTTGATAAGTGATATAAAATAACTTTATATGACAATTTTTTGTAAAATAATCTCAGCTACAATTTTGTAGAACATAATTTTTGTCTAAAACATAGCGTTTTTAATATAAAAAATGATGTGATCTTTGACCTCTTATAATGGGACTAGCGGACAGAGGAAACCTTAGAACTTTTTACAGATTGTAAACCAAAAATCTGGCTCTTACAATTTTCCCTTTTCTTTGACAATTTTTCGTCTTTTCTGACTGAATTAATAGACAATCTCTTCATTGTTAAGAAGAAAGTTGAAGATAGAACAGAGAGTTGTGAGATATTAAAATTTAGGTTCAAATTCAACGGTCCCAAAAAATATCTTCTTATCCATCTTTGAAACCTCATATAGACTATTTTAAGATAGAAGTGCTTTATGAGAATGTCCAATAAATGTTTTAGAAAAAAGGAGCGCAATTATAGTGTTTTACATAAACAATGGTAAGACTGATTTCATCTTTCCATTATGTAAGCCACTTAACAGCGAATTTAGACGACAAAAGAAGTATGACATCCAATCTCTGGTATAATAAAAAATTCTTCGATTTCTTTTTTTGAAAATTTGTTAGAAACTTTTTTTTTGTATTTTTAACATTTTTAAATAAAGAAAATGCTATGCTTACAGAAAGGAAATATTAATTTATTAATTAATTAATTTCCGACAAAATCATAGACCGGTTTTCAAAAAATAGTTTTTTCCAAATCTTAATACTACTTAAACTTTTCCACATATAATTTTTTATTTAGAAGAAAGTCAGAAACAAAATTATTTGTTTTATGACAGGTACCGTTAATCACACTGGTCAACAAGGTTTTTGCCACAAGAACCAAAATATACTTTTCTAGTAGTTTTTGGGGTGCTGAATCCGAATCTGAAGACAGAAAAGTTTGATTGGCCTTCGTTTTTGAAATATTACCGTTAGAAAATGTCAAAAAACGTTATTTTGGCTGTTTTCGAGGTTATGTTTTTATGTGGAGTAATTCATTATAAATATTATAAATATAAATATATTTATTCTTTCAAAAAATGTTTAAATCTTTCCGATATCTCTTTTATTGCCCGAGATATTTAAAATTTAAGTTGCGGTCTTTGGCTCAGAAACAGCACAGGCCAATCAAATTAAACTTTTTTTGCCACAAGAATCAAAATATACTTTTCTAAAGGTTTTTGGGTTGCTGAACTCGAATCCACAATCAGAAAAATTCTATTAGCCTTCGTTCTTGAAATATTACCGTTATAAAATGCAAAAAAAGTTTTTTTTTATAACGGTTATATTTTAAGAACGGAGTCTAATAGAATTTTTCCGATTGCGGATTTGAGTTCAGCAACTCAAAAACCATCAGAAAATTATAATGAATTACCCCATCACATAAAAACAGAATCTCGAAAACAGCCAAAATGACGTTTTTTAGCATTTTATAACGGTAATATTTAAAAAACGGAGGCCAATCAAATTTTTCTGACTTCAGATTTGGATTCAGCACCCTAAAAACTACTAGAAAAGTATATTTTGGTTCTTGTGGCAAAAAAAAAGTTAAATTTTGTTGACCAGTGTCATTTATTTATGTAGTTTTCGACTGGTTTCACTCAAGGATTCACTCATTCTGAAATTCAATAAACAGTCTGAATTGCTTCCACTCGATTCTGAAATCTTATACCTGTGTTGGTGAATAATCAAATAATTTTTTTTTATTATTTAAATATTATTTAATTAGTGAAATCAAGAAGAGAATTTTTATTCTGAGAAGCGTTCTTTCTGTCATGTTCGTGCGAATAAAACACTTTCAGAAGGCTTCTGAATGATTCCGGACGCTTCCGGAGAACCAATCGAAAACAATATTACTTTTATAATGGTCCAAAAGAACGAAATTTAAAAAAATATTTTGTATATTACAAAAAAAAAAACAAAATTTTGAAGTGTTTTTGAAAAATTGTAATAAAAAACTTCAATTTTTTTTTTTTATAAAAAATTAGTTTTTTTTTTTAATTTTACTTTTATAGGTATAAAGTTTTAAGCTGAATATTTTTTGCAAATACTTTTTCAGTATTTTGTATTCGGTCGAAAAATTTTTCGCGACATCTCTCATTAAAATCATTTTAAAAGGGTAAAGAAAATTTAAAGGAGTAATGATGAGAGGCATCCAAAATATTAATTTTTATTCTTACAAAATAACATCTTAAATGTTAAGACAACAAAAAAAAAAAATTAAGAATATCGAGAACTTTTCCGGCATCATAATCTCAAGTTGTAACTGCAGAGATTCAAATTTTTGACATGCATGTGCTAAATTTAAAGCAAAATATTTTTTGCTCATTTTTAACAATTGAAATAAATCAATTATTAGAAAAAGTAAAAAGGAGAAATATTGAATAAGCCAGAGGGAAAGTAGAATATGTATTTTTTATTTAAGTACCTTAGCCCTCAAGGAGATTTAAATGCAAAGAAAAACCTGTTAATAACTTTCTGTAACAACTTTCTTACGTTTATGTAAATATTTTAAACTACTTAAAAAAAATGTATTTGGCCAAAAAAAAATTTCTTCGATCCGAAAAAATATTAAACAACAAATCCTATTAACGGAGCACCATCTATTATAAAAACTGTTGCAATACTCTATCAAGGAAGTGACGCCAATTTATTTTTAGAGCCTAAAGCTTAAAACAAAGACCATTTTTTATGTATGAGTAATACCTTTTTTACGTGCAGCAGCTTTAGTATTTGGGTTGGCGGGAGGTAAAAAATCAAGAATGAAAAGAGATAATTTAAAAAGTTTCTTTTCTATGAGTGGGTCAAAATTTGACTTTTTTTTCAAACCTCTACTTTTTTAACGAAAATTCTGTTTTTCAGGGCGCACTTTTGACATTTTTCAAACCCTTTTTTAATTTTTTGCAGAATTTTGAAAGGCAGAATTTTGAAATCAAAATTTTGACCCCAACTCTTTCTAATTTAGCCATTTTTCTTGATATTGGATTCCAGTGACAAATTAAATAAATTGCACGACTGGGGTCTTTTTATTCAATAAATTTAAAATTTGATATTTTGAAGAAATTTCATAAGTAGTATAAAAAAATTAAATCTATTTTTATAATTAATAAAACTCCGTTTTAAAATATCTTAAAAAAAAAAACAAATATGCCATTTTATTTCTCGTATAAAAAGGTATTTTTAGAAAAAAAATTTTGAAAATTGTAGGAGCCGTTTTTTAAAAAAATAATTTTTTATATATAAAATTTTTTTAACATTTTTCAAAAAAAAAGTTGGTATGCCATTTTGAAGAAATAATTAATTTACACATAAAAACTAAATTTCAAAATTTTTCATTGATCCGTTTTCAAAAAATTGATTTTTCAAAAAAAAAAATTGAAATATTTTTTAAAAAACCAAAAATGCGTTTTTTGAAAATTTTCTAAAATTTTAATATTATCTTTACTTACACACTTTTGTATGTAAATTTAAATTTTCATTTAAATCGGGTTAATTTTGTACGAGATATTCAGAAACGAAAAAAACCGTTCTATGACAGGTACCGTTAATAACGGTACAAAAAATATTTTTTTTATTTAAAAGGTTGGCCCTTATGTGTAGTACTACACACAAAAATTTTAATCAAAATCGTTAGAGCCGTTTTTGAAAAAAATTACCTTTTCTATTTCCGTTATATGGCAGGTACCGTTAGTTTTGGTCATAAAAAAAAAATTTCAATTTCCCCTCTAGGGAATCACCAAAAACTGCTAACTACCAAGTTTGAAGAAAATCACTTCACTCGTTTAAGCTACAGCTCCAGATAGAGACAGACACACAGACAGACAGACAGACAGACAGACAGAAATGCCGGACCCACTTTTTTGGCATTCTCCATCATCGTAATGTCATGTAAAATTGTTATCTCGAGTTCGATTTTTTTTACGAATCCTAAACTTGCCCTATAGTACCTATATCGCAAGTAAAAACTGTACGGTCACTGTGGTGTATGCGTAATTTTTTTTTTGTCTTTAGAAAAACTTAACCTATTAATATTAAAATTTCTATAGCGCTGACCAAAGACAACAAACTTAACCAAAATGTCTGGAATTTTCAACTAGGCCGTTCACTATGCATTGTCTCCATCTTTTTGTGAATACAGGGGAATCGGCTTACACAACTGTCGATAAATTGATGATTTAAATAACCCAAATTGTCGTTTTTTGACGTATTTCTAACATTTTATTTTGCAAAACTTTTGTGGAAACAGATTTTCTAACAAGTAAATAGAAAAAAATCTAGCCTTAAGCAGGTGACGTGCAAGTTATGTAAGTTTCAGTTATCTTAAGGAGAAAAATCAAAAAAACGGAAACACCCGTTTTTTTTTTTTTTTTTTTTTTGAAAATTCTACTCTTGATGAAAAACCATTTGCTATTAATTTTCGCCATTTTTAAGAAAAAACAAAGTACTGTCTAAGAAATTAGGGTTTTGATTTTTGATAGGTATAATTGCTTTCACTTTTATATTTGTAACCAATCGATTTTGGTGTTTTCACGGTATTGACCCTTTTTTAAAATTTGATGTGAGCATCAATCATTGTTTTCCAAATCTTAAAACCCAAATATTAATATAACGTATAAACAAAACATGAGTAATCAAAAACTCAATTTCTTGATACGTTTGCTTATTTTGAAAAGCCATCAGCCAAGTGGGTACATTTATATCATAATCAAAGACCTAACAAATTAATGCTTGAAAAGATATATAAAGATAACTCTATCACGTCATGAAATGTTTAATCAAACACTGACCATCTCAATTTAAGTATAAATGTAGGTAAGTTATAAGCACTACCTTCTCTATAAGCTAAACTAATTGCCATTTTCTACATTTATTCAAACCCGGTCATCTGTATGTGGAATTGGAAGGAATTTGGTTTGGTATTATATAGAAGAGAGTGGAGCAAGAGAAACTATCTGCAAAAATCTACCCTCCGGCCAACATTGACATTTCATTCAATTCAATCTCAAAATGTGACGATGATGACATGGAACCAAGGAGAAATCATCATCATCATCAGCATCCAACAAGAAGAACACACTGCACCCATATTTGCAGTCGCTGATGCTGGATACTAAGCTTTGGATGTAGACAATACAAAACATAGAACAAAAAAAAAATAAGAGAAGAAATTCGAAGCTTAGGTTGAGCAAGCAAGCAAACCCACAGAATTATTATCATCATCAGAATATAGCTTGGCTTCCTTCGAAGAAGCATGAGGAAATTATCTCGACTCAATGGCATACGGCGCGTTGTAGATTATTCGGAGACCCTCCGGTAGAGGTTCCCCCGAACAACAGAGAGCCTTTTGTTGAATTCATATGCCACACACTATACTCTGATGGAAAGGAGGAAAGCATCATTTCTGACTTCGTCATATCATTCATTTCACATCCAGGTGAATGCAGGAGGTATCCCTCCTCTATATACGACCATAACCACGTTCTTCCTCTTCCAAGCTTCGAGTGGATGCTGCCAAGAGTTTTCGGTCGGTTCTCTCTCTCTCGTTCGCATTGTGCCAGCGGGGATCCTTTGGATTGTAGCTTCTAGGATCTTATGCACTTGGGCCGACCGACCGTTCTGCCGACTGTTATACCGCACCATATCCACAACCAACCATCAGCAGCAGCAGTACCTACAATCTACTCCAATTAAAAAAGTTAGAAATTCCATCAAAGGTCATAGGCACCCGACCCGAGCCTATTCGTTATGCATATGCCTCACCAGAGAGCAGAGCACACCGGAGCACCCAAACACCCGAATCCAACAAAATCCCCCCCTTCTACACCCTCTCTCACATCATATAATAACCGACCGACACACAACGCTGACGAGGACGAGGACTACGAATATGATGAGAAGGATGTGGTCCTGTCTTGGTGGTTGATTATGTTCAGGAACACACACAAAAAGGATACCCACTCGTTCACGAACTTGACTTGATCTCTTGGAGCACACCAGAGGAGCGCTCCAAATAGCACACAACATACAAAAAAAAAAGAAAAATGCTCAGTTCCATTCTCTCTGTGTTCTGATGGGGTACCTAGGACCCGAGGCGTTACCGGAGCAGGGCAGGATGCAAAAGCTGAAGAACTGGAGTACAATTGAGCCACACTATACTATACGAAGTCAACTAAACCACCATACCCGACGACGACGACGACGACGACCCCATCTCGTAGATACTTTCCGGTTCCGTACGCTTCTCTCTTGCAATATATATATATTTGTATAGGTGTATGTGTGTGAGTGTAGTATGTGAATTGTACGAGTAGAATTTTCCAAGTATCTGGTAGAATTATGCCGAAGGAAACTCTGGTGAACCTTCCTTCTACCTCACTTTTTCCCATCCATACCATTATTCGCCCCCCTCTTTAGCTCCCTGAAACTACTTTTGTTAGCCAAGTTTGTTGGCTTGTATTTATTGTATTGAGGCTGGGGTTGTGTGTACCAAGAACCGTTCTTGCTTTTGTGTTGCTTGGTCTTTGCCAGCTGGCTGGCGCTCCACTATGCTCTGCATCTCTGAAGCTTTTTTGCAGTTAAGAATTTCACAAGAAAAATATAAGTTTTTGAAGTTTTTTTTTGAAATAATAGTAGAGTAGGTAACTAAAGCTCAAAAATTGGCAATATTAGGGAACCCGGCCGAACAGCTTAGATTTTGATGATCTTTTTTTTTTTTCAAAAGTCGGTAATTAAAAATACTTTAAAGTCTATAGATTAAAAATTGCCGGTGTTGCCGTTTTGATTTTTCAAATTTAATTGAAGATTTTTGTGAACAAAAGAAATTTTTTTTTCAAAAATTTTTCTTAAATTTCATAAATAAATTGATGCCAAAAGATTGTGAGGGACAATCTTCCATCGTTCAAGCGATAGATGCAATTTTCTTATTAATTGACTTCAAACACAAACAAAATATTTGAACACAACGGCAACACCTACAATATTTAAATATACATTTTTAAAAAGCTAGAAGCTTAGTCACCTTTGTAAAATTAAAATTATGTTAATTGAATGAAGGGCTTTTGAAAGAATGGTACCTAATTGAACTCAGATTTTTGAAAAACAAAAAATTATTGACCAAATTTTAACATGTGGTTTTTAAAATATTTTCGTAAAATAAAATGCATTTATTTTTCAATTTTTTTAGGCCACATTTATTATGATTTAAAATTATAAAAGCAAATGTCAATATGTATTACGGTTTCTGAAAAAAATTAAAATGTATTTCATTTTCGAAGAACTTTATTCAATAGAATTTTTGAAAAAAAGTTATTTTTTATTTATTCAATAACAAAAAAGTTTAAAGTTCTTATTTGCCAAAATCTTTGAGAAAATCAATTATTTCAATGCAAAAATTCAGTTTTTATTTTTATCAAAGAAACCCATTGAAATTGAAGTAATTTTTAATTTTTTTTTTTTTCAAATGTGTGATATATATTACCTTTTCTGCTACGGAATTCAACTGATAATATTTATGGCCAAACATTTTTTTTTAAATAAATTCATATTTTATTACCTAGAAAAAGTTTGGAAAAAAGTCATTTAAAATTTTTTTAATAACATTTTTTTTTTAATTCTGAGTTTGAGGACCATTTTTTCAAAAACTCTTAGTTAAATTTAGTGGATTTAAATTTAAGAGATAAGAATGAGCTTCCGGCTTTTTAAAAATGTATTTTAAAATATTGTAGGTGTTGCCGTTGCTTTCAAAATATTTTTTTTGTGTTTGAAGTCAGATTGTGAGAAAATTGCATTTATCGCTTAAACGATGGAAGAATGTATCTTACTCCCTTATTTTTATTTTCCTTAAATTACCTAGAGAATTAATTGCTAATGAAATTTAAGCAAAAAAAATGGTTTTGTTAAAAAAAAAATTTAATTTTAATTTTAAAAAACAACATCGGCAACATCGGCAATTTTTAATCTATCGTCAAAATCAGAGCTGTTCGGCCGGGTTCTCTAATAATTTGCTTTAGTTACTCCACTAATAAGGAGAATGATTTTTTTTGTCATCTTGCGAATGATTTCGAAAACTTATTTTGGTATAGTTGGTTAGTTTGTACCTCAAAAAAGATTAACATTGTGGTCGAAAACCCAAATACCCATGATTCCCATAAAGCATTTAATTTGTTAAACCCTAGAAATCTAGAAATTTTGCAAATCCAACCACCAAGAACTTGGGTTTTCATAATTTAAGGTTGTTGAGGTTGTTAGTTTTCGAAAATACGGTTTTTTTATGTTTTTATTTTTATTGATTTGGTGTTTTCAGTATTTTGAATTTCATACTATAATTGGGATTGTAATGATTGTTGGAAATTTGGTCTATGATTTCAAAACTTGCATCTGAATTGACCTTAAAATCCCAAAATTTTATTTAAAATGGAAAATTTTGTACCATTATTTTGGATTTCATGGATTTTGAAAGCTAGTGACTAATGAAATTTGAGATATAATATTTTTGTTTTGTTGTTTTTTTTTTGCTGTAAATTTTCAAATGGAAAGCTTTTTTTTTTTGTTTTTAAAGCTACCCCATTTTTTGCCGACTTACAAAAAGGAGGTTCTCGATTAGTTTGTATTTTTATTTATATGTATATGTTTGTTACCCCAGAACTTTTAACTGGGTGAATAGAATTTGATAATTCCTTTTTGTATTTGAAGGCTGGTGTTTCCAGTGTGGTCCTGTTTAAAAAATTCAATATATTTTTGGGTAGATACTAAGAATTATAGGGTCAAAATTATAGGGTCTTTTCGATTCGATTATAGACATTTAGAAGCTAAATTTCGGAATGTTGGAGTCACACCCTAAAAGAATGCTGTACTTTAGAAATCATGGCAGCTAGGCATTTCAAGTCGTGAAATTTTTCAATTCTGACGGAAGCAAGATCCCGAAAAACTGTCTAAAATAGGAAATTCGACAAGTTTTTTGTTCCGTTTTAAGAAATGTTTCGCTTTGAAAACTAAGAAAATTTATAATTTGTTTGCTGATTTTTGGATTTTGTCTAGCGAGCAGGCTTTTATTTTATTATTTTACTGAGGTTCCTAACTCCGCAAGAGTGAGTTTTTTTTTTGTGTGAGTTTTTCTCTGCTGTGTTCTTAAGGCTATTTACACATTTTTTTCATGTACACAGAGGAATTAACTCTTGCAGAATTGGGCCCCAGGAAAAATTTTCGAGAATTGCGTTTGTTAGATTTTTTGAATTTTTGAGATGTTGAATTGTCATGATATTAGCTACATGCTTGATGTTGTACATTTTGGTTCAAATTTCATATTAAGTTTTAGAGGGATTCAGAATAAAAAAAAACAAGTTTATTGAAAAATTAATTAAAATTGAAAATTTGAGTGATTTTCTCTATTTTTAATTTAAATTGCTTTCAAATTTTTCTTTGGAGGGATTTTTTGTTTTTGGAGTCATGCGATAGTAAATTTAGAGTTTTTGTGATGGGATTTCAAGTGTTTTCGGTTTTCTCTTTGCTGGGTTTCTTTCTTGGATCTCCACATTATATGAATTTTGAGTTTAAGTTGCCAAGATTTTGTTATAAATTTTTTATATTAAATTCTTTTACCGCCAAAGCCAAAACCGCGAATCTGCATTTTTTGACATTTTCATTTTAATGCGTAATTTTACTTATTATCGGTCCCTCTTCATTGCGTCAATCACAATTCTACATCTGTTGCATAAAAGCCTTAACTATCAATTTCCGTTGCACGAGTTTCCATCAGATTGCATGAGTTTCCAAAACTATGAAGTCGTTTTTCTCAAAACTACAATTTTGCAAATTCGTGGTTTTGGTATTTTGTTTTCACGTTATGAAAAAAAAAAAAAAAAAAACAAAATTACATACAAAACATAAAAAATGTCTTGAATTTTTAAGTGGTTTTATTTTTCATGTTTGCAAGATTTTTTTTCGAAAATGTATGCTTTCATGACTTAGGTCCTTGGAATTTTTAAATGCTGAGTTCCCAGATTTTGGGTTGTATTTCTGGAAATTAATTTTACATTTCTGCATTCTTTTGTGTGGAAAATACACACTATCTAAAAAAACATTACACATTTTTTTATTTTAATTTTAATTTTTATTTTTATTTCTATTTTTATTTCTATTTCTATTTTTATTTTTGTTTTTGTTTTTGTTTTTGTTTTTATTTTTATTTTTATTTTTATTTTTATTTTTATTTTTATTTTTATTTTTATTTTTATTTTTATTTTTATTTTTATTTTTATTTTTATTTTTATTTTTATTTTTATTTTTATTTTTATTTTTATTTTTATTTTTATTTTTATTTTTATTTTTATTTTTATTTTTATTTTTATTTTTATTTTTATTTTTATTTTTATTTTTATTTTTATTTTTATTTTTATTTTTATTTTTATTTTTATTTTTATTTTTATTTTTATTTTTATTTTTATTTTTATTTTTATTTTTATTTTTATTTTTATTTTTATTTTTATTTTTATTTTTATTTTTATTTTTATTTTTATTTTTATTTTTATTTTTATTTTTATTTTTATTTTTATTTTTATTTTTATTTTTTTGGCATGTTGGGTTCTTAGGATTTTAGAATTTTCAGACTCTTAAACTTTTCGGTTTAAAATTTCAAAATTTGGGCAGATAAATGTTTCTTTAAATTCATGAAGTTTATCCAATAAGGTCGCAGTAGTGGGTGTTTTGGGTTCATGAATTTTAGTCTTATAAAATTTTGATTTTCTAAATTTTAACTAGATATTATAATAACATCCTTAGCTTTCATTTTTAAGATTTATATCCATTTTACATCTCTCTCGGTAAATTGCAAGGTATTTACTCTGGAAATAATTTTTTTTTATTTACTCTGGAATTAAATTTTTTTAATCTGCATCAACGTTCGTACAGTTTTTATATTATTTTCACAATATTTTTAAATAGCTTTAAACATGCAAGTCGTCAATTACGTGAAATGAAAAAAAAAAACACTACAAGAACCACCAAATATTATTCGACAGACCATCAATCACCCAAATCAATTTTTATAAAACTGTAAGAATATAAGGTATCTCAATAACAATATGAAAAAGAACTTTTAATAAATATAGAGAAAAAAAAATATTTTTTTTCTTACAATTCTGAGGCAAGAAATTTGCAGATGAATTAGAAAACAAAAGAGCTGAGCAACAAACTTGATAATACTATTTTCTTGAAAATGCAAATAGTAAACATGTCTTTCATCAGTTTTTTTTTAACAAAGGAAAATGAGCAGCTTTTAACAAATAATAACAACAACGTTATTCTGCAATTTCTAGTAAATCTGAAGTTCCTATGAACTTACAACTTTAAAAATGTTCAACAATTTCACTCTTGTACTCTAAAGATTCTCAACATATTCGAAGATATTTTCGCTACTTAAGGAAGAAAGTGATATCAAAAATATAGTTTTGAGAATATTTTAGTCAAACCTGGAAAAAGATTTTCCGAATTCCTTATTTATACGAATGCATTTTCCCTAAAAAATAAATTTTTATTTCAAATTCCTCAACAATTATGCTGGTGAAATTCCGAATTATAGTTTGTTATTTATATCGTTGATATGAATGTAACCGTAATATGCCAGTGCCAAGCCAAGGAGTGGAATCATTTTCTTTTTCAATCTTTTTGACGTAATTACTTGTTTGTTCGAAACGTTCGTTGCTGTTGTTGCTGCTGCTGTTAGGTTGCTTGGTTATGATGCTCTTCGAGTCCCAAAAAAATTCGCCTCCAGGTCTAATTTGGGTAGAAAAACAAAAATACTCAGATAGCCAGGGGCGCTCATCAGACCCTTCGGGGGTTAAGTTAAATTTTCGTTTTATCTTCATTTTCTGTCGTTTCTTCGTTTTTAGTTTTCTATATGAATTTGTATTGGTGTATACTTATTATTTGTGCCTTTTATATTATATTTATTATTGTATAAGTGTGCGGGTGTGTTATAGGTATAAGAAGAGAATGGAGTTTTGTAACAGACGTTTTCTGGTGTAGCTTGAGGGTGTAAATTGCTTGAGGCAATATTTCGAGATGGAGTTTAGTTTAGGTACCGTCGAACTAAAAACCGATTCATGCATTTTATTTTCTTGAAATTACATACAAACATATACAAATTTTGAAATTTATAAGAAGACAAAACAAAAAAAGAAAAAAAAACTTGTAAACCCTATATAAGAGTTTGAAAAGGGAAATATTTCTATGAGACTGAATATTTTGTTAGGAAAGGCTTGAAGGGGAGTCGTACAAGTACGACTACTATGCTATTTGCTCTGTTGCACAACAAATAAGAAGGAAAATATAATGCTTTGTGGTGGTTGTTTTTTGCTGTATAATGTTTAGAGGGCGGCTAGCTTTGAAGTGTATATGTGAATTTTAGGGTTAACGAGCTTGTGAATGTTTTTCGTGAATTATTAAATTTGTAATGGGAATATCTACCTATACTCAAGTGAAGTAGTTTTATGACTGTATCATTTGTAAAGCACTTGGTTTATCGACACTTTAGGTGATAATTGGTTAATTTTTTTTTCTATGAAAGGAATCAAGATTGCATTTTGAAGGCTAATGAATGTGTTTGTGTTATTACGCAAACATTAAGTTATATAAAGAAAGAAAACTTATACTAACTCTGGTAGATTCTATAAAAACCCGAAAATAGAATTTTTTAAGTTAAGTTTAAGCATGTATCAATTTTTTTTATTGTTTCGACTCAGATTTCATTCAGTTTTGAGCCAACTTGAGCGTTGAAGTTAGCGATGAGTAAAAAATTTCATTTAGGGGAGAGTGGCGGACAGTGAGACACCCTTTTTTTAAATTGGTATATCTTAGAATGTTTTCGAGATAGCTTAACGAAACTTTGAAGTTAGTTTAAGGCATATTTTATCTTAATGTTGCAAAAAAACTTATAGTTAAAGAATGAATGAGGGCATCACATTGGACTAAAATGTAGAAAAAGTCAAAACGTCTCACTGTTTGAAAGGGGTGCGATCAGTGAGACATTCTTAGGTGAAAAAAAAAATAACGAAAACGTCAAATAATTAGGTAATTGACAAGTATATACTTAATTAATTTATGTTACTTTAACCCATTTATTCAAAAAAAAAAAACAAAAAGCCAAAAAAAAATGAAAGAAAAAACAATACAAAATCATTTTGAAGTCATGCTAAAATAATAGATTTTTTTAAAATCTATATGTCTCACTGTTTGCTTTTTAAAAAACCTATGTCTCACTGTTTGCTTTTTAATAATGTCTCACTGTTTACTTTTTGTCATTTTTCGGAAAAATATAAAATTACAAAAAACGAGAAGGAATTCTAATTCAATGATATTTTTTTATGAAAGAACATATAAATATAATACATATGTAAAAAAAGTTCTGTCCACTAACCAGATTTTTTTGTGTTATACACTCTTTTTATAACACTCCAAAAACTACTTTCACCTGATTTTGTGTGATATTTTACGGCGGGGGAAAATGGACAGCTTTAATTAAGTCGGGACAAAATTAAAAGACGCAGACGGGGAAATAAACGTTTTGACCCAAACTAGCGTTACTGTGCTTATTTTCAGAAAAGAGAAAAATGGATTGTCTCACTGTTTGCACCGTCTCACTGTCCGCCACTCTCCCCTAGACCTAAACTAACAACAGTTTCCAGTTTTCCACATAACATTCAAATTTTTAGCACAACCATTTTGAAGCATTTTATAAATTATTTTGAGTTTAGATCTAATGAAATTAAGTATTAAAAAAAAAACACAAAATCAACGGCGGCGTGGAAAAAGTGGATCACAGTATTAAAGCTTTCCGGTATAGTTAAAAATGGCGAAAAAAGGGGTAAACCTCGAAATGAATGCTAAAACTTATCTCAAAAGTCTAGAAAAATCTCATGTCCGCAAGTGGCCAGTTTCAAGGTCAAACCGCGAAATAGAGATATTCAAAATTTGCAAAAATAGACAATGGTATTAACCCGTATTATTACATATAACAGTTGCCAACTTAGTGCCGAAAAATATTTAAAACTTATGCTAAAGTTACCAAATTTTGCATTAAAGTTTAAATATTTATTATCATTAAGAACCAAAACAATGCAATTAAAAAAAAAAAACATGCTTATCTATGAAATAATGGTATTTTTTGAGAAAGGGGGAAATTGAATTTCCAAAATTTGAAAATTTGATGAATACAAACAATTTATCGAAGCCTTAGGTCTCAAGAATATTTTGTGAACATTAGTGTGGTCCAGGTTACAAAGCAAAAAAAATAAACCATATATATCATTAGTTTCATACTTATTATTTTGTTAGACACATCAATACCAACACAATGCTGAAAGTTTTAGCCCTCTTAAGTCTTGGAAAGGGGGCATTCATCAGCTTTGTAGTATCAGATTTTGTTACATCTATTACAATGGTCTACAAAATTTATTTTTTGTTTTGGTGCGGACACTAAAATATACTATAGGTTTTTGATATGCTGAACTCGAATCTGAAGTCAGAAATATCCTATCAGCTCCCATTTTGGAAATATTACCGTTAGAAAATGCAAAAAACGAAACGTTTTTTACCACTTATGATGTTATGCCTTAATTTGAAGAAATTTTTAAAAATATAAATCATAACGGTTTCAATAAAAAATATTTTCCCTCTTTCAAGACCTGTTTAAATCTTTGTAATATATTTTTTACTGCCCGATATATCTTAAAATGAAGTAATGGTGTTTTTATCAAAAAGGAGATGAAAACGTGATATCTGTTTGATACATTACAATAAGCCAAATAAATGACGATATCTCGAACAATAAAAAAAAATCGAAAAGATTTAAAAAGATCTTAAAAGAAGGAAAATAGTTATTATATAGAAACCGTTATAATTTATATTTAAAAAAAAATGTCTTTACATAAAAGCATAACCTGAAAAGTAGTTTTTTTTACATTTTCTAACGGTAATATTTCAAAACCGGGAGCTGATAAGATTTTTTTGACTCTAGATTCGAATTCAGCACATTGAAAACCTATAGAAAAGTATATCTTAGTCTCGGCACCAAAAACCTTGTAGACCTGTGTTATCTGTTGGTATCGTAATTGGACATGTCTTGGAGTTGGAATTTCGCTAAAAAAACGATTAGTGCACAAGTTCCCGATAACCCAGTAAACAATTTTCATCTTTCTTTCTTAACAGACGAATTTAAATAAACAAAATGAATATCTCAAAAATATTAAGTAACTACGGTTTTTATAAAAACGATCGGCATATCATGAAAAATTATACTAAATCCCAACTAACTTCACCAGATAAATTTAAATAAGTAATTTTTTTTTAAGTATGAGAACCTGCCTAGAACAGCATTCAAGCAAAAACTTTGAGCGTATTTACGTATTTAATACAAAATACATAAACAACAAGATTTTTAAGTGGGAAACAACGAAAATGTGAAATCCAAAAATTGGACCCCCCTAGTGAACAATGATGTTTAATACTTCAGTAAATAAAGAAGTAACAGCCGAAGAAAATGAATCATTTCCGTTCCACTTTCTATATAATAATATTCTAGTCCTTTTATTATAATATTCTTTTCTTGGTTTTTTGTTTTACATGCACAATAATAACTATTTCTGTGATCAAAAATCACTGACGGTCTCGATTGAAGTGTCTACTTAAAAAAATTTTAGAATCGTTTACTCTGAATTTTTTATAACACCCCTAAGATAAAACATTTCCAATGCTTTCCTTAATATTTAACGAATAAAGGTATAAATAATATTTTAGTTAAAAGATAAAATACAAAATCTGAACTCGTTAAATAAATCTCTACAGATGCTTTTTTTACTTCTGTAAAGTTTTAAAGAAGTCAAATTTTTAGTTTGGATTTTACTGTTTTTTAAATTTTGTATGTAGATATTTAACGGAATATTGAATAACTACATATTTGCAGAAGAAAATAACTTATAATAATTCAAATACATAACTTTACTCATTGTGAGTACATTCAAGGTGATTCCTGAGTAAGTAATATGGTGTACTAAAAGGTTGCACTCAAACACAAGTTTCTTACAAATTCAATTCATAAATAAAAATGATCAATTTTTAATATTTTAAACTGCACTTTGCAAATCACATACAGTACCTTGCCATATTATTAGGCCCAAGCGAAAAAAATATAACTTTTTGGTTCATGTTGCTCAATTTTTAAAGTTTTTGTCGAAATATCTAAAAAAAAAAAAAATGTTTGTCTCATATACTTACACTTATCATGTAGATACGGATTGACTTAAAAAAGTTAGAAAATTCTTAAATTTCGATCAAAATAACGTGTAAAAGGGATTAAGCTCTTAAAGACGTTTTCTATGGAATTCATGACCAGAGAATTTCCGGACTAGTGCAATACTTTAATTTTTGCATCGAGGAATAACGTGACATTCTTAACTTAATGCAAAGGACTACATTATGCACAAATAGAGAATCTTTGAGCCTATTCCGAAATCGTAGAATCAAAACGAAAACGTCTTTTGCACATTATTTTTTATCGAAATTTATGAATTCTCTAACCTTTTTTAAGTAAATCCGCGTATATCTACATGATAGGTGGAAATAAATGAGACAAAAAACTTAAAAAATTCATCAACATCATCAAAAATTGTATTTATTTTTCTGTTGCGCCTAATATTATAGGAAGGTACTGTAGGCAGTTTGCACAACAACGATTTTTGTACCAATTATAATTATATTATAATTATAATAATAATTATTGGCACCCTTCATGCAATAAAGCATTTCACAAAAACTACTATGCCCAGGAACAAAAATCATGTTTTTTTCATAAACTGTATTAATTCTCTACAATTCTGCATTTTTATTTAGGTCTATTTCATTTTCAGTTCCTTTTAATTAGTAAAAAAGTAAAGCCGTTTCTCTGAAAAAAGTGCACAAAATACAGTGTTCCCTCTAAGGACACTGAATTTGGTAACTGTCCGTTTTTGATTATTTTTTGAGTTTTTGGATGAAGATTATTTTTTTTTGGGTTAACAATATAATACATAAAATGTTTTTAATTGTTTTTAATATAAAAAATATGTTCACATTAATTAAAAAGGGGTGTCAATAATTGGTCCCATATAAAGTAGTGGTTTTATATAGATATCTATTATATAAAGTTTTAGAGATATTGCAATTTTCTCGAAAACGGCTCCAACGATTTCGATTAAATTTGGCGTACGCAATGTTTTAAAAAAAATATAGGTATAACGAAAAAGCGTGTTTAGTTTTTCTCAAAAAAAATTATACAGCAGAAATATGACGTTTCTTTTTTTTGCGAAAATGACATAATTTTTAGTTATAAATTTAAACTTAAAAAAAGATTTAACATCCAAAAATTATCTAAAGTAAAGGTATGTAATTTGAAATGCAAGAGCTAGTACATACGACCCAGTTGTGAATTTTATTTAATTTTTTTTTTAATTGCGTTAAATGAAGATTTTTTGTTATATTAAATTGCTTTTAACTAAACTTTGATAAAAACTATCATGAAAAACACTTGTATTTCTTTCAATTTTGAGGGTGCCAATAATTGTACCTGGGTGCCAATGATTGTACCTTTTGGGTAGCTTTTCCTATTTTAATATTTTAAAAATAGTCTTTGTTTTTTTAACATTTTTTTCTAATAACATTCAAGTCAGAAATTTTTCAAACTTTAATTTGACATATTAAACATATTCCTAACTCTTTAAATGTGAGAGTTATTCGCAATTCAAAGTGAAAAAATGCTTAGGGGTGCCAACCATTGTACCCGTTACGCTAAATAGGAAAGGTAACTAAATTTAAAATAAAATTTTGCATTTCATGTAATGACTTTTCATGAATTCACAATCTAAGTAAATAATGCATCCTTTGCTATGTTCTTAAAACTCACCTTTTTGGGCAAGTCGGCTCCACTGTCAAAGAAGTCCGCTGATCCAATGCAACAAATGATGTCCTGCGAAAAATATTATTATCACAATCAAAATCTTTTTATATGACAAAAAAAAAAACTCATTTTCTAAGTTTGCCTTTTTAATATTCACACAAAAATGCAATACACACTCCATGCAACAAATAAAACGCGCCAAACAACAGTCCAAACAAGAGAATAGGAAATCAAAAAAAAAAAAAAAAATTCAAAACATTCACACACACACACACAAACAAACAGATTTACAGTCAAACAGAAAACACACACTTTTTTGGTTGAAGCACGTGCTTTCTTCCTCTTTATGTCCACTTCTATTCGAATTTTTTTTCCCGACCCCCCACATTTTAGTATCCTCCCCCAAACTCTCTCTAACACATCCGAAATAAAAGAAGACAAAAAAAAAAGTAATTCTACAAAAAAAAAAGAAACCTCCCCAATCTTCGTGTCTGAAGGTCATTGCTGCAAACAAAAAAAAAAATTACAGAAAAAAAAAGTCGCGCGAAATTCAAAGGATACAAAGAAACGTCCGTCGTCGTGTAGAGTCATCGTATAGTCGACGACGACGACGAGAGTGGTTACACAAAGAGGAAACAAGCACATGTTGAACTGTGATTTCAAAATACATTCTTTTTTTTTTCATTTTTCATGTTTTTCAAAAACCGATTTTTTTGCATTACCTGACTTGCATTCGAGCCGACCGTCTAAACTAAACTAAAATTTTGGCAACGAATCCAGCTCCAATGGACCAAAGTCAACGATATAGATAGATTCAATGTTGCTAGAAACTGTAAATGTTGCAGATACTTTTTTGTGTCTTGGATGCTGCGTAGCGGGAAGAGAAAAAATCCTCTCTGCGCAACTCTCTTTTGGATTTCAAAATTTTCTCTTTTTGTTCTTTTTTGGATGTTGTGCTGTGTTGTGTTTTGTTGTCGAATTCAGGTTTTCCAGTCCAGTGTGTTGTCTGAAATAAAATACCGCCGGAAGTGATATCACCGGATTCTTGGCACTCTCCTCGGTCCTTGTGTCCGATTATTATTCAAATGTCAACCATTTTCCACTGAAAATTCAAAAATAGACATTCAATGAAAAACCCATTTAGCGTGATTGCCAATAAATATTCTAATGACAAATATTTTCTAATAATACATCCCCATCATCAAGGATGTGTGTGACGATGGAAAGGATTGGGATGGGGGGGATGATTTTGTGCCTAATTTTTGGGGGCTGTAAATAGATATATCATTCTATCGATGTCCCATGTCAGGACTTTTTTTTTGTCTTGTTTTTTGGGAGAATGAAACAAACTTTAGACCCGCGTTTGCTATTGAATTTGATGAGCATTTTCATTAAATAGTTGATTATGGCAATTTGAATAAACAACACAACTTTCTACACTATACAAATAGACTCTATACACACACACAAACATATTTTTTTGGTGAAATTTACGATGATGGTGCTGAAGCTGATGAATGATGACTCTGCGATGTTTATACGACGATTAATGATTATTTAGGGGTTGTTATATGATGGTTATTTGGCCAAGGGGATGATGGATGGTGGAGGAAAATTGTAACAAAATTTTATGAATTTACACAGAGCCATCACACCGATACAGAGAGCAGAGGCTCTGTACTATCATTATTTGTAAGCAGAAAAAGCAACTTGATCATGGTTCTGGATGAATGAATGTCGGCGGCGGTGTGTCGAGCGATTATAGAGATATGCCTGTTCTATTCTGCCTGCATCGCATTGAAAAATATATATATTTTATATAGGCTTTTTGTTTTTATCGAAATTGAAATGTTTTATGTTTTTTAGCCTCAAGTTATTTACCCAATAGGGTTCGCAGTTCTTGGTTATATTTTAGTTTATTTGCCAAAGTTTTATGTATTTTATGTCAAATTCATGTTGTTTTTCCTATTTTTTAGTTAGAATTAATACTTTTGAATGTGAATGTAATTTCGATGAGAGTAATAGAAAAATATTGAAATTTTATGTGTTTGTGTATAGAATATAGAAATTATTTTGTTTAGGATATAAAATATTTAATTTTATTTGACATTTGCTGCGGGGTTAGAAATTGGAAACATTTTGTGCTTTGAGCTAATAAAATTCTTTGAATTGAAATTATTTTTTGAAAATTTCCAAGTAATTAAATTCCCCTTTAAATAGAAGATAATCAGTAGGTCATTTTTAATAGAGTAACTTTTTTAATTCCTTTATTCGAGAATGAATAATTTTTTTTTTTTGTTAAACACAAGAATTTTCAACAGCAGAGAGACAAAATGGTCCCACTCATCGGCACGAGTGAGTCACTTGGAGTTTGGACATAGATTTTATTGTCTCTCTTGTACAAAATTTACGTAGGTAATAGGTATAATTTCATACCTTTATTTCATTGACTAAAATTAAACTGGGCCAAGAAGTGTCAATTTGATTATTTTTGAAAATAAAAAAAGTATTTTAACCGTCACTGTGAGAGACCTAATTAATAACTTCAAAAACAATTTTTAAAAAATTTCAGTCAATTTTAAGACATCGAAAATATTTTTGATAATAAAGTGTCAGTAAAAAAAGTAATGTTAAGTTGAGAAGAATCTTGAAACCATTGAGCTTACCTAATCATAAGTTAAAAAAAAATCACAATTTATTAAATTTATTTTAAAATTTATATCACAAATTTTACTTTTAATTATTTTTTATATATGTAAGTATAAAATATATATATATTTATGTTATAGTCTTCTTAATTTTATTCACCATTAGCATATTTTTATAAATCTAATATTTTTTTTCACTGCAGTGTTCATTCACATATTGAATCATACTGAGCTCCATAACAAGAACTATGGAATTTCATTTATTTTATTAAGATGTATTTTTAGAAAAAATAAATTTTTAATTTCAAAAGATTTCTAGCCATTTTTGAAAAAAAAAAACTAATTTTTTATAGGTAAATATTTTTTTTTTTTTTTTGGAAAAAGTAGGTATGTCATTTTGTAGAAATCAATAATAAAACTGAAATTTCAAAAAAAAAAGTCAATGTCCCGTTTTCAAGAACTTAATTTTTCAAAAAATAAAATAAAATCAAAATGTTTTTTTAAAATCTTAAAATTAATTTTTTTCATACTTTTATTTCTGATTCATATTACAATATTATATTTATCTCTTGTATGCACAAATTTCGTTTGGCAGAAAATCAGATTTGAAATTAAAAAAAAAAAAAACGATTTTATGAACAAATCAAAATCTTGAAAAGATAACCTTGCCTAAAAACTAAGATTTGAATTTTTTTCGTTGAAGCTGCTTTCGAAATAATTAAACTTATCCGAAATTTGTGTATGCGAGTAGTTACCGTCAGTTTTAGTCCAAAAAAATTCCAAAAACCCCTCTGGAGATTCTCCAAAAAATACTACATACAAGGTTTGACTCCCTCTAAGGCAAATTTTCTCGGGACACAAAAAATTGGTTTGGGTAAGAGGGAAATTCGAGGAGTTCGACTGTATTTGAATAAAAATTAACAAAGTTTTTATTGTATATAACACTGGTCAACAAAATTTAACTTTTTTTTTGCCACAAGAGCCAAAGTATACTTTTTCTAGTAGTTTTTGGGGTGCTGAATCCGAATCTGAAGTCAGAAGAATTTGATTGAATATTACTGTTATAAGATGATAAAAAATGTCATTTTGGCTGTTTTCGAGGTTCTGTTTTTGTGTGGGGTAATTCATTGAAAACAAATTTGTAACGGTGATTATAAGAACAGATATTCTTCTTTTAAAAACTGTTTAAATTTTCCCGATATATCTTTTATTGCTCGAGATATCTTAAATTTTAGTTAATAAGCCAAAGAGAAACTAAACTTTATCTAAAGTTTAAGTCACTGGTCACAGAATTTTTGCCACAAGAGCCAAAATATATTTTTCGGAAGGTTTTTGGGTTGCTGAACTCGAATCCGCAGTCAGAAAAATTCTATTAGCCTCCGTTCTTGAAATATAACACTAATATTTCAAGAACGAAGGCTAATAGAATTTTTCTGACTGCGGATTCGAATTCAGCAACCAAAAAACCTTCAGAAAAGTATATTTTGGTTCTTATGACAAAAAAAGTTTAATTTGGTTGGCCAGTGCTGTTTCTGAGCCAAAGACCGCGACTTAAATTTTAAATATCTCGGGTAGTAAAAGAGATATCGGACAGATTTAAACATTTTTTGAAAGAATAAGACCAGTTCTTATAGGCACCGTTACAAATTTATTCATAATAAATTACCCCACATAAAAACATAACCTCGAAAACAGCCAAAATGACGTTTTTTGGCATTTTCTAACGGTAATATTTCAAAAACGGAGGCCAATAAAAAATTTCTGACTTCAGATTCGAGTTCAGCACATCCAAAACTACTAGAAAAGTATATTTTAGTTCTTGTGGCAAAAACCTTGTTGACCAGTGTAATTAAAAACAAAAACGCTCAGAAAAACCCTAATTTCATTTTTACTTTATTTCTACAAATTAGTAGAAAAACTTTATTAAGTTATAAAACTAACATTATTTACTTTAACAAGTTTGGAACCCAAATGTTGATCAAATTGTTTATACATCACGTTAACATTGTGGTTTATCTTGGTAGGGCAGTGGTAGGTATTTAAAGTTTTAAAGCAGATTTTTGGTAATAAACTATTAAGAATATTTAATTGAAATTAATTTTTCTGTGATTCAACTTCATAGGAGACTAACGTTGTTCCTATAGGTTTAAATAAAATATCCGGAATAAAATATATGATTTTACAAATAAAATTGAAATTTGCAGTAAAGTAACGCCGTTGTTTGATTTTGATCACTTTCTGTTTAAACTATCATAAATATAGAAATATCATTCCAAACATATCCATGAAAATGTTATTTTATAATAGATTAAAGTATAATATTTCTATGTCAACTAAAATATATGAAAAAATATTAAAAAAACATCTCAAAAATTTTTTTTTTTTAAATCTTGGGAAGGTCAACTTGTACAGTTTATTTCTTCTACATGATTGATTCAAAAACTCTTGGTGACTTCAAAAATTTTGTCCACTGTATCGCAATGCAAGTACTTTATATAAACCAATTATAAATAGGTATTAACAGTGAGTTTTTGAATTTCATATTTTTCATATTTACTAAATTAATGTCATGCTGACAGATTTGTTTATTGAATGCAAACTGTTTTTGTATTTCAAAGGAAATAACCTCTATTTATAGAAAATCTGATTGTTTGTAAAGATACATCATTTCTCACATAATTATAATAAATTTATTCTGCGTTAGTTTTTCTTGTTAAATAAAATATATGAAACACTTTCTGATATTTTGCTACCTTTCATTAAAAATATAGATTCCAATAAATGCGTTGATTTTAAATAAATGAAATTAAAATACTAAAAATGACCTTACAATATTTTTTAATGATCCTTAAAAATGAAATTAATTAACTAATTGTAAAAGGAGGTGAAAATAAAAAAAAAAAAAAAAAACACACAAACAAAACAAGGAATACCTTTAAATCCCGAGCCAAAGGGATATTTTTCTTTCTTTTTTCCATTTCATTAATCCCATGTAGAGTATTCTGGGAATGGAGTATTGTTTTCATTTAATTTTTTAAAAATAATGTAGTAGTTTTATCTTTTGATGTATAATAATAATTTAATTAAATTAATTTATTATATGCCCGTATATGTTGTTGCTTGGTAATATTGTTGTGTGTGTAGGACAAAAAAAATATACCTACATTAAGGTGGTTCTCAAAAAATTTTACCTATTATAATTTTATTTTAATCCTTTTTGATAAAAACTCAAATAATTGAAAATTTATTTTTGCAAACGTTAGTGGGTCATAATAAAATAATGAAAAAAAAGTTGATTCCATTTTAAAAATAAATGAATTATACTTAGAAAACTTATTTATTTTATTGTATTTTTGGAGTCGTATCTTACTCATCCCCCGTACCTTTACCCCCTCCAATAAACATTGTATTTGCACGCAGTTTCACCTCCGACATTTATGTTTTTTTTTTTTTTTTTTGCTTTTCTTAACATCCCGCAGCAATAATATATATTTATTAGTCAAGTCCCTGAAATTGAAATAAAATAAGAAAGAAAAAAAAACCGAACTGGGCAACTTTAGCCAGCACTTTTGTTGTCCTTTAAATTAAAGAGAAAATATAAAAAAAAAAAAAATATATATAAAAAAATAATGAAAGTCGCCATTGGCGATTGTTGTCTTCACATTATTTGCACGGTTGTTTAATTTTTGGCAAATCGTACTACATACGTATGAGTATGGTAGAAGAGAATTGTGTAGCAAGCACTAAACCAAAAAAAAAATATTTTTTTTTATTTGTTGGATTTTTTTGTGGAATGCATGAAATTAATACAATTCAGCCTTTAAACGGCTAAAGATATATAGAGGACTTACAGTGAATGTCAAAAGTGTGGAAATACCCAAATTCTTGCTCTGACAAAAAAAAAATCATGTGTCCAATTCACAAATGTTAGAGGTGAAACCTTAAAAAGTCAAAAAACTTAATTTTTTTTATTTCATCACCTTTAAATCCATTTTCTTATATGACAACTTGTAATAAATTTTATATCATCTGAAAGCTTATTATTTCAGAAAAAGTAAGAATTTTTTTAAGTCAACCATGTCGAAATTTCAAACTGAGATTACGGTACTTCCTACACTTCTTCTGTTTGAATGACTAAGAAGTCACTTACAAAATAAAAGATTTTGAAATTTTGGTGACTCCAAGAATATCAACTAAATTATTCTCAATTATAGAGACTCCATAAAAGGTTTTTGTAAGAGCAATTTCGTAAAATATCGAAAACAAAAATTTAAAAAATTGAAGAATTTGGCAACTTGAACATTTTTTTTTTCAATATTTCAAAAAAATATATTATTTGTTCTCAAACTTTTGAGTCCCACTGTATTAATTTTTTTCATAAACGAAACAACATTTTTTCTGATGTGCCAAGTGAAGAAAAAAAAAATCGGACACCAAAATGCAGTTCAACCCTGCGGCGATACTAAAAAAAGAAACAGAAATTACAACTTTTAGGCTGTCATATACTTGGCTGAAAGATTTTTCATCTTTCAATAAGTCAAAAAAATATTTTTTCGTATGTGAGAGAGTACATACATGCTTTTGACTAATAAATAAAATTTAAGTCTTCAGGGGTAAGTTTATACAATGGAAGTTAATAAAAGAAAATAAATAAACGTTCATTTGGGTTGTGGGCAGTTTGACAGAAATAAAAAAAAAAAAACCTTAAATTGTTGGTTTTTTATCGAGACGAAAATGACCTCGAAAGAAGAAAGGTCATTGTTTTTTAATTCTCATTCTTACACACTCATGTCAAAAATATTAAGGTTTTTACTTCAAAGTTATATCACCCAGAGGGCTGACAAGTTCTTGAAAGAGTTTCTGTTTTATTAATTGGAAACATCAAATTAAATAAGTAGAACATTTTAAATCGGAAAGATTTTGACGAATAAGAAGAAATGATAATTTAGTAAGATAAATAAAGCTCTAAGGTATTTGACACTCACTATTAAATAACATCTCATCGCATTCTAATCTAAGGACGAAAAATTCGCAATTTACAAAATGTGTCGAAATTAGATTTGGGTCTTTGCATATTGTATGATAAAATAGAAAAAAAAAATGGAATTTTATTTGTGGAGAACAGGCTATAATTTTCTATTTACAAAAACTGGTGAAAATCCAATAATGCGATTATGGGTATGTTTGCATCTAGATACTAGAAATGTAGTCGTTTTGCCAAGAAAAATATTTATTTCTGTTTCTTTACATTAAATATAATCTGAGATTCAAATGATTTAAAAACAAATTTTAGTCTATTAATTGTAGGTATTTTTTAGCTCAGTGCCACTCATGGCACTCATACACAATATTCTTCATAGTTTCTTACATGTCTTCCAAAAAATATTTACTACACATTAATAAATGTTGTCCGCAGAAATGGCACTGCTCTTTTGATAACTAATTGAAATTACTGTTATTAGGGGTGTAACTACATCAAATAACTAAATAACTATAATTTCAAAGCTTGTTTCGGAATAAAAAAAAGTTAGGGGAAAGTGGCCTAAAATGGCACCCCAAGGTAAAATGGCCTACTTGCTAGAAATCGTAGAATCGAACATAATTAGAAAGTTTTATGAACGCGATTTTTAAGTTAATCTGGCAAAACCGACAGATACGAAGTTTTAGCAACTTCAAGCCATTATTTAAAATTCGACAGGTCAAACTGTCTCTAACCACCTCAACAAGTACACTCGTTATAATTTTATGAAATTTTTTTTTCCAAAAAAAAGTATAAAAAACTTTGCATTTTGGAAAAAGAAGTTAATATACGTATGTATGAAGTATTTCTTAATAATTCAATGTAATAAGTTGGCTTAGAACCATTTTAGATTTTTCGGTATAAAACTTAAATTCAAAAAACCGAAAATGGGCAAAATGGCCTACTTAGTACTCGGGTAAAATGGCATACTTACTTTAACATGGCATTTTTAACTGACTTTTACATTTTCATTTTTTTATTGTGAAAATGGTTGCTAAACATAAACGATCTACAGAGAGCAAGCCCTGGACTGAGGAAAGTTCTTGATTCCGTTAAAAAAACTACAGTAAGGAGATGAGAAACCAACAGGAACAGGGTTTTGAATGTCTCACAGAAATTTTGGGGGGGATTAAGCACCACTTGTTAAAAGAAAATCGAAAAGGAACCCTTTGACTCGATATTTCATTTAAAATCACGTATATTTGGACAGTGTGGCATTTTACCCGGGTAAATTTGATCAGTAGACGTCTTGAAAATTAAAAAATTTAAATACTTTTTGGAATTTTTTTAACTAGCAAGCACAAAAATGTGAGAGTAATATATTAAACTTTGAAAAGTATATAACATTTACATAAGTTTGAATGTTCCTTTTTTCGAGATATGGGACATTTCACTTAGGGGGGCCATTTTAGGCCACCTTCCCCAAATTTTTTTTTTTTGCAATGCTATAAACAAAAATCGATATTCCACAATATTGTGCTTTAGGTTAAGGGTCAAAATTCTTTTGTCAAAATTCTGCTTTCAAAATACTGCTTTTTAAAATTCTGTTTTTCAAAATTCGGTTTTACAAAATTCGATGTTGCCTTTTTGAGTTTACTGACTTACAGTACTTTGTCAATTTTTTGTAATATTCATTATTATTATTTTGATAGATCAATAAATTTAAAAATATTAAAAAAAGGTTTTTAATGATAAATATCTTCGAAAAAAAATAATTGAACATTATTTAATTGGTCAACTAAAAAATACCAACCTAAAAAAATATTAATGAGGTGTATTTTGGTTTAGTAAACGACAGAATAAAAAAAAACAGAATTTTGAAAAACAGAATTTTTTTGAAAAAAGCAGAATTTTGTAAATTAGAATTTGAAGTCAGAATTTTGACCCGCTCCCTGTGTTTTGCAATGTGAGAAAATTGAAATTGAAAAAAATTAAATTGATTATATGGCCTAGGTGTTTCTGACATGCAAAACTTTTTTGAATAGTGCTAATGAATATGGAAGATGATATTTTTTTATGAATTAGCTTCTCTTGAATAAAATTATAGCCCCACCTGAATTGTGTAACTCAGTCTTCTTAAGCACTGCATATTCTTTATACATAATATAACGACTGCGACATGGTGAGTTTCTGATATCATAGAAGTGGTCGTTTGTGACACCTATTCAGTCTGGTTCAAAAAGAGAATTATTTTTAATTTTATTAGCCTATAGCAAAGCTTCAAATATGTATTTCAAAAAATCTTTGAAGCTGTTGACAAAACATAAGTTTTATTCTGACTTATCAACTGCGGACTTGATAATTTAAATCAAGTTTAAAGATTTTTTCAAAAGCTTTACAAAGATGTTAAGAAGTTAGAATTTTAGAGTTTCACTCAAATTTGCTAATGTGGCTGAGAAGTTACCTTACTGAAAAAAAGTAATTCATTTGAATCGGGCCTGAAATTTCCAAAGAAAATTTCAGTAAGAACATAGTAATAATACATACCGGCTGAAAACCCTTTTCGCTTGGACCCAGATCCCCCGGGACCGGTTTTTTGCATTATTTGAAACAAATTAGTTCCTTGCGGAATTAATTTGCGGGTTAAACAGTATCTAGAGTCTGGACTATGTTCAGCCAAAATGTACCTATGATATTTCTCTTAGTGATTTTTTATTCATTTTATTAGGGTTGCCGAGTATACACTGAGGGAAAAAATAAATTAAAGTTGAAACGTCGTTGTTTCAAAGTTGAACTACTTTGATTTATGTGAGTTTAAGATACGAAACCATCAAAAATTAACCTATTTTCCACGTTGATTTTAAAATGTCCATCTTCAACGCAAAATCATTCCGAATAATAGTTAAATCAATGTGGTTTTCATTGATTTTACGTTGTTTTATGGTGGCTTTTCCCTCAGTGTACTTTTAGTGAAGTTTTTCGTTTTTTTTTTGTCATTTTTTGGACAGCTCTCAAAGTATTATTTGTATGTAGAAAACTAAGTTATGTACCTACCTATTAAATAAGTGTTTGATTTTTATTTTAGACGAAAACTGTGTCACATACAATATTCAATGTCAAAACTTACATCACTATTTTCATATTGTCCCGCGCAATTTCATGACTAAATTGATTGGGTTATATTTAAGTACTGAGGTCTCAGTATTCTTGGTTATTCCCATATTTTATTTTTATTCCACGAATTATTTCAGGAAAGGGAACACTTTCTTGTAAGAAAAAAGTTATATGTATGTATTTTTCTTGATTTTTTTATTGTTTCAAAAACTTATTAAAAGAAGAGCGTATTCATCTGAAATACTTTCTTAAGCACAAATTTTCAATTTTGCCTTTACGAAACTATTACATTCTATTTTGATGATACATTTTTGTCAAAGATGATTTTTGTACGAAAAACCGACATTAGCCTTTTTCCGTTTGAAATGTTTTTCTAACTTAACAAAAAATGTTTCGAAATCCTATGACACCAAATGAAGTTGACTTACATGAAATTTGCATGGTAAAGAGTGGTTAATATATATAATTATTTTGAGATATTAGGCTACTTTAGATTCATAGCGGAAGGGTAGATAGAAGAGTTTTTCTGTACTGTGCCTACTCCTATATATTTTGTTGCATTTTAAATACATTTAATCAAACATTCTAATTCTTTTATGATAACTATTTCCATGTACTTTTGAACTCCTACTCCAATAAAACAAAATCAGTCTTTTACTTTGCGGACAACAGCAAGAATTATTATCCATTAGCTATTGAAAATAAGTAGTAGACTGATTGAATTTTAGTATTAACGTTTCTAATATCATAGAAAACAACACTGGTCGGCAACGAAAATGGAGCTTGAACCAAACCATACTTTTCTATAGGACTTTTGTGTGCTGATTCCGAATCTGAAGACAAAATTTCACTTGCACGTCAAGTTTTCGAAATATTTAAATATTAACAGGTCAAAAACGCGTTTTTGTGGTACTTTTGTGCGTTGAATTTCATCACCGTTAAATTTTTTTTTTTCTCAAAACTACATAAATGCAATATTCAAAAGCCATATTTTATCGTCTTAAATACGTTTATTTTTATTTTCAAAATTATTTTTTTCTTATAGATATTTGGTATAGAAAGGCATGATATCTCAAAATCTTGGAGGTCAAGGTAACTTATGGTTTTTGAAGCAGATTTGAAGTAAATTTCAGTTTTCGACTCCTGATTCGGTTGAAAAAATAGCAAAATATTACGGAAAAATAATATTTTTAGATCTAATGTCAAAAAAGATTTCATTTAAAATTAGTTTTTGGAACCTTATAGCTAAAATTGTGATGAGCAGAGCTCAAAAACTAGACGTGATGGAAAAAATCTGTAAACTTTTTTGAATTCAGCACACTCAAGTTGATTAAAATCACCTTACAGAGTTCTTGCGCCCGACTTTTTTTTTTATAAAATGTGCACATTAACGTTTAAAAGCAAAAAAAGGAAAAAAATTGCCGCTACGATTATTTCAATTTATTTCTAAAACTCATAAGATTTGCATTCATCTGTTGGAACATCAGGAATTTGAATATTTAATAGGTACCTTTGAAAATGAAGAACAAATTATCAAAGTATTCACTAATTTTCAATACTACTGAAAGGACTTCAAACAATAGTAAACATTTAATTTTTATTTCAGGAAAAGGTTAACAAAATTTTGAATGATTTATTTTATGACAAAATTAAACTGTTCTTAAAATTTGGCTGAACTTACCAATTGAATTACTATCATATCATTGTTTATTGTTGTTGAAACGCACTTCAAAAATATTTTTCGTTTTTTTCAAAAAACTTAAATTGAAATTCAAAATAAAATATTCGTATCACTTCGTTACCACACTGTTATGATGATTCTTTTCTTTTTTATAGTCATACAATTCTTATCTTAAAATCAGTAGCTTGTCCGGCGCGCTACCAATAAATTGACACCAAACTCTGATTTTTGTTTGTATTGTTTAGAAACACGCAACAAGTATCTAAATATCCTTTAGCACTTTATATCGCAGCAACAACAATACCATGCACGTGGGCTAATACATTTCGACACCTATCAAGTTGTGCAAAAGAATTTCGAAACTAAACAAACTAACAAAAAAAGAAACTAGATGAATTTCGACTTGAGTGCCAAAAACTAATTTGTAAGTAATTCAGTTTCCCGACTTTGATAAGAAGAATGTCCTTCTTTTACAAAAGGACCCGATTAATATTTGTTATAAAAAATTTGCCCTTAGAAAAAATTTAACTTTTAAATAAATAAAATAATATGTTACCGGAAATAAAATATTATTTTTAAACAAAATTTTTTATTGTTTAGAGGTTGCCCGAAATTATTGTTTGAAAAAGTCCACTTATTTTTAATTGCGGTTTTTTTTTATTGTATCGAGACTAACCAACAACAGCAATCAACAGCGGTCCAATAACGACTGAAAACGAACAAATTGCTTTGGGTGTTAAACGACGAACGAAACGAGCCAATTTGCAAGAAACAAATTTATTTTGAAATGAAACCTTCAATTTTTTTAAGAGATGTTTGTATTTGTTGTTATTTTACTTTATAAAACTCTCTTTCATAATATTTTAAGAGTACATCTTATGCAAGTTAAGGTATAGTAGTTGTTTGAGGGTCAGAGTCAAATGTATACGTACACATGAATCGGTTAATGCGCTTAACTTATTTACGATTAGAGATGTTTAGAGATAAAAGATCTGTTGAATGAGATTAAAAAAAGGCACAATTTCATTTAATTGCTGCAATAGATTTGTGTCCTTTTTTTTATTTGTAGGTAGGTACATGAAAACGAATGATCTTTTCTTCTTGGAACAATGTTCGTAGAGTATGCATAAATATTTATAACTGATACTTCTATTGAGGAAGGAAGGCATTTTTTTAACTTTTTTGTTTTGATGTGATAACGTCTTATAAATCGATGAACCATGGCAGCCACCACGAAAAAGTGACGCCATTTTCTCCCGTTTCACTTGAAATTTGTACAAAAATCTTCTACAGCTAATTTGAAAGAAATTTGAAAGATAATAACCTAAAGTTGAATACATTTGAAGGATTTTAAAAAAATCCGTCATTTTATAGGGTAAATAGGGGTAAAACAAAATTTAAATAAAGTTGCTATTTTCTTAATGCGATGTAGTAGAAAGTTGATTTTTTTTTAATGGATAGATAAATTTATTGTAAGGCTAACAGTAGTATTGAAAAAATTCAAAAAAAATTTCAAAACCAAGTAATACATAGTTTATTAAAAATATGTTCGGTCTTAATCTTTAGCTTAAGTACTTTACTATAAGATTTATTATCTTATAATTTTTTTTACAAGAAAGTTGACAAATAAATAATTTTTAACTCACGACCTGTTTTTTATGACGTTATCACGTAAAATCATCGTCCGTAAACCGGCTTTACAGACAACTACTTTTTTTCGTTCATTAATGTAAAATAATGCCAGTTAAAAAAATAAAGAAGACCTTTTTGATTTATTAAAAATTTCAATCAATTTTTGGAATAAAAAAAAAATCCATTTTTAAAAAATTATTGATACATTTTTTAAGAACAATGTTTCACAAAAGCTCGTTTTCGAAAAATTGTTTTTGCAAAGAAATAATGAAATAATATTTTCTAAAGGCCACCGTTAATTTTGACATTCTGCACGTTTTAAAATCGCGATAGGGTAGAGTTGCCTATTTGCGGCCGTCTCCAGTTACCGGCCACCTTTCAGAAAATAGTTATAACTAAAACATTACAAAATATAAAACACTTGAAAACAATTATTAAAAAAATCATTGTTCTATTTTCAAAAAAAATTATTTTTCACAAACACATTTTTAAATTATTTAGAAAAAATTCAACAATTGCTAAACGTTATTTTACACTTTACTTTCGGTTTAGCCGCTTACGAGAAAGTCAGAAATAAAGGAAATGGTTCTACGGGAAGTTTAATAACGATTCAAAAAAATATATTTTTTTTAATTTTTAAAGTGGGAACCTTTTTTGCAACAGTAAACGTATCTTTAGAGCCGTTTGGCTCATATAACAAGATTCGATTATTTTAGTTCTGGGAATGAAATTTTATTTTCAAGGGAACCAAACGCGTTTCGGAAAAGTGTGTGTGTGTCAATTTTCACTACCATCGCATCTTTCCAAAAACTTTAACCCTCTGTAGGCACACCTCTTTTTTGTGACGTGATAGGCACACGGGTGCGAATTTGGTTTATACTTTTTCATGTCGCTAGAACTTTTTTCGGTCACAATATTTTATAGAGAATCAAGTATGAAATTGATGTAGAATATTCCGAGGAATTCGAATATTGTATTCACAATTCCGAAAAAAAATATTTTCATCCTTATAAAGAGACTTTTTTTGTGACCACTTTTTTGAAAAATCGTAATTTTTTTTATTTTTGTCCTGCCAAATTCGCACCCTTGTGCCGACAGACGGTTAAAACACTCTCCAAACGAAATACAATTTAGAGCAAATCTGCCAAAACAATAAATTATTATTTTATGTTTTTATTGTACTATTTCATATACATATATGTTTAAATATAAAAAAAAATTAATAATTTGATACCCTGATACTGAATCCGAAGCAATAAAAAAAAACGATGACGACACTTTTTCGATGCACAATTACCTGCTTCCAAATTCGTTTTTAACTGCTAATTTCGACGTCTTTGTTTTTTTTTTCACTTCAAATTCGAATTCAAACAAAAGGATCTTTTACATTATGATATTTTATTTCACACATTTAAGTCCTTCAGTGTCCCAAAATCCAATTAATTTGGCCACGAAAATCATTGTTATGTTTTTTTTCTGCCAGCTGAATAGTGGTACAAATTAAGAAGCATTTCTTTTAACTCATACATATAACTTTGTTTTTATTTACCAACTACAATGCAGAAAATATATTTTTTTTTCATAAACAAAAGAGTTGAGCAGCGAACTTAATTTTGTTTTATTTTTTTAATTCTTTTTTTTTTCGCTAAATTAAATAAAATAATATGGAAAATTTTAATTAAATTAAAAAAATTATGAAGTAAAACATGAAATTAACCAAAAAAGAACACAGTTAGTCATCAAGTTTCACTGAAAACAAAAGTTCCATAATTTTTTTTTTATTTTTTTCTATATTCCTTTATTGTTTTCATTTCTTTGAACTGTGTCATGGGTCGTTATTGAGAACTAACCCAAGAGTTTTTAATAATTTCAAATGTGGGTCGTCCCACTATGGCTTATAATGAACTTTACACATCCATTTTATTATTTAATAAAAAATCACCCACGTCGTTCCTACTTATGCAGACCACGACCTTGGATTCAAGATAAAAATGGGTCACATCAGAGATCACGTTTCTTAAATAAAATCAAAGGAAATTAATGTCATTTCTTTTCTACCTTTACAATTAAAATATGATTATGTTAAGAGTACAATAAAACATAAATAAAGAGAGACATTAAATTCTCTTCTTTCATGAATATAAAAATATTATCTAATTTCTAAGCTTCCTTCTTGAAATTCAGACAAAACAGAAAAAAAAACACAGGAAATAGAAAATAAAAAAAATAAAACCAACACAGGATATGTCTGCCCAAATAGTTAACATAAGTCTCACAACAGTACTTTTGTAATATGACTTCATCGTCTTGGTCATAATCTCTGTGTCGTCCTTCCTCTTCGTCATCATCATCAACCAACATCATCTGCCACTAAAACCGAGACCGGCTGACCCAACCCACCCTCTCATTTTGCCCACATGCGCGCCAACCACCGACCTTCTACCCAACCCGTCTCACATCACAAAAATACCATCAAACAAGTTCTGCATTCGGCTTACTCCCCTGTCACATTTAACACCAAAACGAAACGTATAAAACGTTCCTGCATTAACGTTCTTCAACATCGCATCACAACACCATACATAGAGCTCGCCTCACCTACGTTTCACGTTCACCAGATGGCTCTGCAGATGATGTTGCTGTGCTACGGCTACGACTGCTGCTGCTGCTGCTATTGCCGCTATTGCTGCAGGCTATGTGGCGCTGGTGGTTGTACAAGAAAAAGAGAGCGAGAGCGGGTTTTGTGTACCTCGTAATTATAATATTTCATCCCATAGATGGCCGCAGGCTCAACAGAAATGATGGATTTTCGAGTCTGAAAATAATATGGCATACCCCCATCCGCCTCGGGTCATCCGTATGGCCTGCGGCCAACCGAATGCTGATTATGAATAAAATTTCATGTATTTCGTAGCACTTTTTGGATCCGGGACGAAAAGAAATGTGCCATTTATTTCATATTATATACTCTATCGCTGCCGTCCGTCTTCCGTCGCGTCGCCGTATCTATACTTTCACATGGTGTAGCTTATAGCAAGCAAAAGGCTATATAAATATAATTTTTGAATTTTGATATAGTTGGAAGGCGGGGTAATTAGGGTTATTCGGGTGATTGCTTGCAATAATTTTGATTAAAGTAAAATAAACAGTAAAATTATGTCAAAACATTGTGGATGGTAGAGGTTTTATGGGTATTTTGTGTTTGTGTATTTTTACTTTTTTTTTATTTTCCATTTTTTAATTCTGTTGATAATGGGACGAATTTTTTGTCCTCAGGCAATTTACAAAAAAAAAAAAAAATTCTATGGTGTGAAGAGTCATATTAAAAAGTGAATTTAATATAAGTGCGTGGATATAAAGGTCAGAATAAAGTATTACGTTTAAATTTTAGGGTTTTTTTTACTTTCCGTTTTATATAACTGTAGCTTCTGATTAACTTCTCTGTGTTTAATTTTTTCATACAGAAATGTATAGGTAAAGTAGGTATAGCAATTGGTTCCAACTTTTTTTTTTTTCAGAGTTAGTGTAGTTAAAAAATGGCCCACATTCCCATTTGTGATCTGTACGCTTCGTCAGCGTTAGGTGTTGGAATTTTTTTAACACGGTAATTTTTGTAAAATTTGAGATAATTTTTATTAATTAATGGCAAAAGCTTTTCATTGGGCTTGTATTGGCTATTCAAAACATTTTGAAGCAAGACTCAGGCTAAGGTTACTTAAAACCTTTGAAACTGTCCCATTTTCTCAAAATTGTAAGAGAGTTGTTTTTTGATATCACAAAAACAAATTATAATAAAAAAAAAAAAAATCGTTTGCCAAAAGCTTTGTAATTATGACAAAAACTTGTACATACAAGCTTCTGAAATACCTGTTTACATACATGTATTGGATATACTTAAAAGTTAATTTTTTTTTTATTTTCGATTTTAAAAAAAATTATTAGATACTCGACTATATTTTGTTTTGCAATAATTTTTATTTTTTATTTTATTTATTTATTTTTTATTTTTTTTGTTATTCATAAAAGAACAAATTAAAAATAACTAAATAATTCTAAGATCCTTTGTAATAAGGGTCAATACGTAAAATCTAGTTGCTCATTTTATGTCTATCACAACTTTTCTGTGGGTGTTTTTGTGAGAGTATATCAAGATTTCGAAATATACAAAAAAAAACCAATAAATACTGCTTAATAAAAAAACACAATTTTTTTATTAAATATTTTAAACTTTAAGGACTTTTTTATCAAAACCTTTTATTATTATCAATTTATTTAAAATAAAAAGTAAGAATAAATTAAAATTAAAAAATTGTACTTGAAAAAAAAAAAAATGCAAAAAAGCACAAGCTTTATTATGATATGATGATAAAATAAAGACAACATGTATTTAAAGAAAAAAATACATCTTTGTCTAAAAATGCTGATGTTGTTATTAATTTTAATAAAAAATAAAAAAAAAACAAAGAACTTTTTCTAAGAAAATAGTCAATTTTTGTAGTTCAGAAATTCATAAAAAATATTTGAGTTAAATATATATAGCACTTCTGCTCTAACTTAAATTTTTTTTTAAGTATCTGTTTTATGTATATGCGTTACTTATATAACCTTCTTAATATTTGCCTCAACAGAACAAATTAAAGCGAGTGGCAAAAACTAAAATTGAAAAAAAAAAAAATTGAAAAGTGTAGTAATTTGTTTCACCTTATAATTTTCACTTTTTTAAGTACTTCTTCTACATTAATTCCTTGGTGAACTCAGCATAAAAGTAAAAGAAAAAAATACATAGATTTGCTAGTGGGAAATACAGTTATCTTTAAAAAATTCAAAACATTTTTGATTTTAGTACAATATTTAAAAATGCCCAGTTCCAAACAAATATCCCATATAATTATATATATTATACGCTGTCCTCAATAAAAATGTAGAGAAAGCTGAAAAATATTTGATGACGATATTTAATAGAACATGCGTTTAGATCAACAATTTCTTTTATTTTAGTCTCCAATACGATAATTTGAAGCAAAGCCGAACTTTCAACATTAACTGCCAATTAAAAACTTTTAGTGCCATTTATTACAAATATCGTGTACTATTTCGATAAAGCAATCCAACTCAAGTCTAACGCATCATCAATCACACATCTTTGTAAAAAAAAATAATTACCGTAAATTCAAAAACTTTGAAACTTAAAAAAAAAAAAAATAATATTGCAGATGGCAATAAATATACTTTAAAGAAACTTGGAATCTTAATCTCAAAAATACATCGAATTAAAAAAGTGAAGATGACCTTTGGGATTGTATTAAGCTTACATAATACCGCAGTTACACAAAGTCTAATAAAATATAAAAAAATGTTCACTGTGACGTATACGTACTTTTTTAAGTCATATTTTTTACTGTATTTATTGCTCACAGATGTATCTTCTGTTTATGACAACGATTATGAGAAATTAGTTTCTAATGAATAATTCTATTAATTCATTAATTGAAATTAAATTCTACAAACATCCTTTTAGTAAGAAACATCTCTTAATTCTACAACAAAATATCTCAAATAGCACACATTTTCTTATAAAAATTAGCACGAAAAATAAAATGTGCTCTATGCATTGAAGACTTTCGTAGTTCTATTCCTGTTTTCCTTGAAATACTAAGCGCAAAACATTCTTCCTCCTCCACTCACTCTGCACGCCACCCGTTTCTTGAATCTTGGCAACAAATTGCCTCCGGGTAACTATTTGACTCTCTTTCATTTTATCCACACACCATCACCGCACTGCTGCCGCGCTCTATACTCTCCCATGGTCCCTTTTTTGCTGCTACAAAACACTGCTGTGAACCATTGTGGTGTTTCTCCTACTACCAATATTTCTCATAGTTTTCTCTCTTACTCTTCGGTATATGACTCAATAATATCTTTTTGTTAGAGTAAGACATTTCCTATGAAGTTTCCATCATAACACACAAGCATTTCCATTTCTATATCGCATGTACCTGGTAGCGTTTTGGATTTTCTATGAAATGGCCGCAGGCTAGTTTTGTGTTGTAACTATACCCCAATCCATGAGATGGTATCCCTATACACGATAGAGTGTAAAGGCTCTATGACATGGCTACCTCGTTGATGGAAGAAGGAACCCTCGCTCTCTCTGTACTTTACCACCTTCACCGAGAGCACTATTTTGTACGTTTTGTTGTCCTGCTTAGGGTAACGTTCTGCGTAGAACGATTTTATGGCCCCAACCTTCTTCTAAGACCGTCGTCGTCGTCGAAAATGATGAGGATGACGACGATGTGACGCAGCGTAGCGCGACTTGCACTCCAACCTTTTACTATAGAATTTGATGCCCCCTCGTTGTGCCTTTGGGTAATCGCGAGTGTATCTTATTTTTTTTTTTTTCTTAAGAAGTGGGATGAGGATGCTAGTGGGAGAATGCCTTTTATCTTGAGGCAAAATTACTTGCAGATGAATGTGATGAAATAGTTGGAATAATTTCACCAGCAGAAGTTATTGAAATCTTCGTAGTATTAAAATTAATCTAAGAAACAAAAATGTTTCAAAGTGTTACATTAATTTAAGTAAATTTTGTGAAAAGAAACAATTGGTACTTAAAGATTTTTATCATTAAATAGGGTAGATAGCGGTCAAAGAAAATTGCAAAAAAGTGGCTATTTTCTAAACGCGAAGCTATAGAAAGTTAAATTGAAAAAATTCTAGAAAATTTAAAAAACGAAGTTATAAATAGTTTTTTAAAACTTAAACATGTGTTAGACCTTTAACAAAGTAAAGATTATATGTAAGGGAAATTTTTTTATCAATTTGAAAAATGCCATTCAAAAGACAATGAAAAATAAAATGCACGACTGGGGTCGCACGAACTTGCTCTTAGAGTTAAAGTTGCTTAAATTTTTAAGACTTTTTATATAGAAATTTGGAAAAAAAAAATAAAATTCGTTTTAAAAAAAAAATTAAATAAAATCTGAAATTAAATTGCCCTCCAAAACAAGTATGCAGTTTTGATTGATATATTAACATGCATTTTTAGAAAAAAAATTTTCAAAATCGTTAGAGCCGTTTTTTAAAAAACTAATTTTTTATAAATAATTTTTTGAAAAAAAAGTTTAAAAATAAAATTGGTATGTCATTTTGTAGAAATCACTAATCAACATCTAAAAACAAAATTTCAAAAAAATTCAATGTCCCGTTTTCGAAAATTTGATTTTTCAAAAAAAAATTTTCAAAATTTTTTTAAAAATCCAAAAATTATTTTTTTCAAAATTTTATTTTTGGCTTATACTTTAATTATATAAATGCTTCTTCACAAAAAGTTTCGTTGAAATCGAATAAGCAGTTTTGGAGATAATCGGATTTGAAAAAAACGGTTCTATGGCAGGTACCGTTAATAATGATTTTAAAAAAAAAATTTTTTCATTAGAAGATAGACCTTAGCTTAAAACTAACATTTAAATTTTTTAAACAAAATCGTTGGAGCCGTTTTCGAGATATTTCAATTTTACTAAAATCGGTATATGACAAGTACCGTTATTATTGGTCCAAAAAAATTAATTCCAAAAACCCCTCTGGAGAGTCACCAAATAACGCTACATACCAAGTTTGACATCAATCGGTCCATCCGTTTAGGCTGTAGCTCCTTATACAGACAGACAGACAGACTGACAGACTGACAGACTGACAGACTGACAGACTGACAGACTGACAGACTGACAGACTGACAGACTGACAGACTGACAGACTGACAGACTGACAGACTGACAGACTGACAGACTGACAGACTGACAGACTGACAGACTGACAGACTGACAGACTGACAGACTGACAGACTGACAGACAGACAGACAGACAGACGGACTTCCGGGACCCACTTTTTTGGCATTGTCTAGCATCGTAATGTCATGGAAAAATGTTATCTCAACTTTTTTTTTTTGTACGAATGCATAACTTGATATATAGTACCTATATCGCAAGTAAAAATTGGGGGTCTGAAACGGATTTTTTTTTTTTAATCTCTGTGTTTTGAAATATGATTTTTTTTTTAAATAAAACCTACTTTTTTAAGGGTATTTTTGGATGGTTTTTATTTTTAAACGTTCCGACCATGCAAATACATGTGCAAAAAATTGGTATTCTAAAATGATTTTTGACTGAATAAAGTTTTATTTTTCAATACATTCTTTTCTTTGATCTAGACCAGATCAAAATTTTATTTAACTTTATTTTAACATGCTGATAATATTACCTTTCATTTGATACATCACACATAACGGTATATTAACTACAAGCTACACAATGTTAAATTTGAAAACTTCAGAAATTCCTCAAAACACCTGTGGAGTCAGGTATTCTCAGTTTTAAATTTCGACATGGTTGGCTTTAAAAAATTCTAACTTTTTTTGTAGGCATCGTAGAAATATGATTGAAGCGTCATATAAAAGGTGAAATAAAAAGCTTTCAGATAATGAAAAATTATTAGTATTATAGTTTGTTATATACAAAAATGGATTTAATGTTCTTAGAAGGTAAAAAATATTGATTTTTTTTTATGAAAATTGATTGGGTTCAAAAAATTCTAGCTCTTTTTATAGATGTCAATCAGACATGGTTGATATGAATATTTTGAGCTGAAACAACAGGCTTTCAGATGAAATAAAATTTATTATAGGTTTTATATAAAAAAATGGATTTAGTAGTGTTAGAAAAAAATTTTGTTTTTCACTTTTTTTCATGAAAAATGATCATTATTGTCAATAAATTATTTTTATACCTTTTACGCATTGTAAAAATTTAAATTCACATCATTTGCACGCTGTCCAAAGTGCACTGTGGCGTATACGTGTGTTTTTTTTTTTTGTATTTTTGTACCATTTTTTTTTTAGCCGCTTGGCAAAAGTGGGTCAGAAAAAGGTGGTTGACCAATCTAGAAAACCAATCTAGAAAAGAGAATTAAAAACTGCGTGAATGAGAAAAATTTTCGTATTTTCCATAGTTATCGGTCTATTTCCTTGCATAGTTACAAATTAGACGATAATAAGGAAGTTCGGAGGGTGGTGCCAAAACAAAGGATTTTTTATTTTTGTATATCTGGTATCTCTGTTAAGTGTCTTGTTTATTTTTTTTTATGTTTTTTGGCTACAATTGTGTGTTCAAGTGACGTTTTTCTTAAATTAATATTTTTTTGTCATATTTTATCCCGGGTTTACAGTTTACTGTAACATTTTTCCGGGGAAACTTGTAACAAGTTCAACAAACTACCAAGTTTGAACTAAATCGCTTCACTGTTGCCTTATTTACAATATTGCGAGAAGACAAGACGAGGACGTTTTAGATAAAGTAGGGACAAAGGATCCATAAAGTTCTTAATTTTTTTTTTTTTATGAAAGGGTATGATGAGTATAGTTTTGTGTAAGCAAAATATCATAACAGCTGAGAAAAATTTTGTTAATTTTTTAAACTCACTGAAAAAGTTTCGTTTGTTATAAGAACTTAGAATGTAAAGAGTCTACGAAATTATCTTGAGTGAAAGGGTGTTTTTTTTTTTTAAAGAAATGATTTAATTCAGAATTAGTACCACAAAAACTGGGACAAAAATGGTACTCCAATAAAAATTGTTAAAAATGTTTCATAAATTTGGGAAATAAGTAAAATCTACTACTATTACTTAGTTTTTTCCAATGAACCCACATTATCTCTTCACCTAATGAAATTCAGCAACTTTGTTACTTTTGAGATTGGAAACAAAATCTGAAGTGTCTAGAAGAATGTCATGGTTAAAAGGGTGTTTTTTTGAGTGAAAACAAAATTGATGGGCCATCCAAATGAACGTAAAAACGTTGCATTTAGAATAGAAAGCAAGAATAAAGAGTTTTCATACAAAAATAAAGTAAAATTGGGTGAAAGGGTGTTTTTTTTTTTTTTTGAAGAGACAGTTATATCTGTAATTGGTCCCAAAACGTCAATGATTCATATTATTTGTGGTTTCGATGACAAATTCATAGTTTATACTTTAGGTCATCTGATTGCCGAACAAATTAATTTTTCAGTGCTTGAGAAACTATCGGTGTCACTTTTCTATTTAATATTCAATGATTTATTGCATCTAATAATGAATGAAGATTTTAAAATTAAAATTCTAACTTTATTCGTATGTAAATGACACAACAAGAAAAATAAAGCAGTTTAAAATAAATAATCAAGTTTGTTGCTCAGCTCTTTTGTTTCTAGCATCGACCAAAGAAAATGCTAGAATTTATTTCCAATCGTGCTTTAAAATTTATTTTATACTCGTAGATACTTCTGAGAGGTGTTTTATTTTTCGTTATAGGTTAAAAGTAACGGTAGCTGCTGCATATTCATTACTCAGTTCGGTATTTTTTTTTGTTGTAAAAATAACGATTATACAAAAATTTGTTTTTTTTATGTCCCAAAGTGTTTTTTCAGTGAGATAGTCTCAAAAGTCTAATTGCAAGTACGCTCCTCAGAATTAAGTATATAAGTATTTCAAAATTCTAAAACGACTCTGTTGAAGGAGTATTATTTATGAAATTAAATTGATTGCACAGGCTTAGTTAGCACAAAGTGTATTTTATTCTTCTAATCAAAAATTCAAAAGTCAATTTTTTATTGTTTCTGCAAATTGTTTTATATTCCCTTTGGTTTTATTTAGTTGCGTGTTAATTACGATACTCATAATTTTTTTTTTTTGTATTATTTTTTTTATAATAAATTATTTCCATGCAAAAGCAATACAAGTTGTCAGTTTAATATGTTTAACATTTTCATTTGAAATCATCCTCTAGGCAATAAATTTATTTTACAAATATATTTTCTATAGAATTCCCTAAGGCTAAATTCTGCTCAGTGCAAATAATAAATATAAAATCAAATAAAAACTGCATATCGTATATAAAAAAAACAACTCTAGTATACTACTCCTACAACTACAACTACAAATGCATCCTGTATAAAAATCATGTGGCTTTTTATGTTATAATTTTTTATTTTATTTACTTTTTTTTTGTTTTAATCTTTATGTGCATTGTGTCATGTTGGTGTTTTATTTATTATTTTTTTTTTTTTTTTGAAAAAATGCTTTGTCACAGGATCAACGTTTTTTTTATTATTATTATTTGGCTGCTTAATGGTTTTTGCTGCATTCATTCCTGATTGGCTAATGGCTGGTGGTAGTGATTGTACCTATACCACTACCGCCAAACACTGCTCTGCTGTTATTCAACAATGCCGCGATAAAGCTATGATGCAGTTTTTGTGCAATTGCATCACCACTCATCATAATCCTTGCTGCTCGGTTTTTTTTTCCATATCGATGTCCAGGGACTATGATTTTTTATTATTATTTTTTTTGTATTTTTTGTTAAGTTGGCATCATGGTTCTTTTTTAGTTTTAATATTCTTTATGGTTATTTTTTTTTTTTATTATATTGCTGCTGCTGTTTTTTTGAATGAAATATGAAAATAGTCTACATTTAAACATACGTAAATGTATTTTCTACCCTCTTGTCGAAGCTTTATATATTTTTTGGAGTTTGGGGAAAGGACTTGGATATTATTGTTGGAGCCAGTTTCTGATGGTGGTGCACATAGCTTTATTTTCCCCGGTGCATTCGCTTTGAATTTCGTCTCCTGAAACGAACAGCTCCACCACCACCATCCTATGCAATTAGTTTTATTTATGCATTAGATGCAGAAATATAAATTTTTTGACCATGGATAGATGCGGTGGTGGTTTTTTTTTTTTTTGTAAGGGTTTGGGATCTACATTGAGGCTATTGTTGTTTTTGTATTTTTTTGTTGTTTTATTTTTATTATATTGTGATGCCTGATGTTAGTTAGTGCCAACGTTATTTTAACGTCCATTCAATGTTGTTATTGTTTTTTTTTTTTTTTTAAGTTTTGTATTTTGAAATAACAAGCTGACGGACAGACACTTTTCAAATGGTTATTTGGACAAAATAAAATAGAACGAAAAGAAATATATATAAAACAACAACAACCAACTTGAAAACCGTTTTGTTAATTGTTTTTGTTTTTTGCGCATAGACAAAATATATATATTTTTTTTTTTTTTGAAAAAATAAATACAAAACAAAAAATCAACAAAACTTGTCACTTGAAATGTGCATTCAGAGTGTTTTGTTATGGTGGCAGCTATCAGCAAATAATACGAATGTGTTTTGACAGAATGAGAAAACATTTGAGTGGACGACTCTGACACAACAACAGATGAAATGACACTAAAAAAATGAAGCAAAATAAAACTATAAGCTTAGCTATAACATCCACAATAAATTAATGTGGTGCATTGAATAGAATTGAAATGACAGAGCAACTCAAAACAATATCATTGAGTTTTGTGATGCAGAAAATAAATAAAATAAGTGCAGAATTGTATTTCTTTATAACCCTTAAGGTAAGTTCTTTTTACTAGTGAAGGGAAAATTGAATGTGATAATAAAAACGTATATATGCAATTTTTAAATTAAAATTAATATTTGTTTTTTTTTTTAATTAAAAGAAAGTAAAATGCACGACTGGGTCGCACGTACTTGCTCTTGTAGTTCACAGTATCTTTATCTTAAATATCTATTGGAAATTTAAGATTTTGTAGAAAAAAAATCAAAAAAATGTTTTTAAAAATATTTTTTTTTAACATTTTATACTTAATGATCTCTTTAAATTTTAAATAAAATAACTAATGCTTTGATGAAATATATGAACTTAAAAAATATGTCCATTTTTGAAAAACGGTAACGCCATATTTCCGTTCTCCGCATTTTTTGAGAAAAACTAAAAACGCAGTTTTTTTAGAAACAATAATTCTATTACGTATACCAAATTTAATCAAAATTGTTAGAGCTGTTTTCGAGAAAATTGCAATACCTCGACAACGTTATAATGGGAGATATTCGTTAAAAAGGAGATATTAAAAAAATAAAAAAAACTGGTCTAGGGAATAACGTAAAAATCATCTGTACCAAGTTTCAAGCAAATCCATCCGTTCAGGCCCTAGCTCGATATACAGATGGACGCACTAACGCACATACGCACAGACCGACGGACGGCCGGCATGACGAAAACCACTTTTTTGATCTTCTCCATGATCGTAATGTTGGTTTTGATTAAAACCTCAAATTTTTTTTCTACACGAAACCAATACTTGCCCTATAGATACGGTGACCATATTTCTAGGAGCAAAACCCGGGACAATTAAAAATTCGTTGAAAATCTCGATTTTTCAAAAAAAAAATTAATTTTTTTAAAATGACTTCATAATTTTTCCTTTTTTGAGGTCTAGATTTCTATAACGATAGTTATGGAAATTTTTCTTTGAAATCATTGAAACGTTTACAAGGAAGTCAGAAATGAAGAAAACGGTTTATAACAGGTTCTGTTAATAACTTCTAAAAAATATTTTTAATGCTTTTATCCGAAAAATAAGAAAAACTTTTATTTTCCAACCACTGTTTTCTTGTTTTCCTTACAAAGTAATTAAAATTTTGAATACAAAAATCAGAGAATTTGCAAATACGGGACAATCACGGGACAAATTTCAAAATACGGGACACTTATACGTCCCGGGTTTCATGAGTAAAAGCCCGGGACAAGCTACATAAAGAAATACGGGACAGTCCCGGGTAAACCAGGACGGATGGTCACCGTACTTATAGAGCAAGTAAAAAGATTATAGAGTTTTAAAAAAAAATTCCTTTTAAATCTTTAAAAAATCAGTCTTAATGTATTTTGCTTCACAAAACGCCTTTAATTTTATTTGAATAAAAAACCAGAGGTCTGACATCGTTTTTTGAGGTAATTAAGGGGTAATAACACTTTGTAAGCACAAAATCGAGTGTCATTTTCATCAGCGTATAAAACAAAGGAGAAACATTATTTTCTTTTGGAGTTTGTTTAAGTATATTCATAAGTAACAGAATAGGCTAATGTTAAAATTTGTAATGATGTGAAATTTTGTAAATGGCGGCGTTTTTCAGTATGATCGCAAAATCCTGTGGTCCCATCGGGCGACCAACTAACTCCTACAGTTTTTAACCGATTAGGCTAAAATTTTGTGTGGAGCTTAAAAATACTATTCTCCAGTGAAGTAGGTATGTTTTGAAATACACTAGCCCAAAAAATTAATGGAACAAAAAAAAATCGTGATTTTTTTAGTGATTTTTGATAGGCTGTATCTCAGTAAAAAATGATCGCATCATTTCAAAATAAAAAGCATGTGAAAGTTTTTAAATGTGTCCTTGAATGTTCTGTACAGTGATCTGTTGTTGAGATATTGATAGTCAAAGTCAAAAGTATGGTTTTTGGTTTGATGACTTATATTGCAGTTTAAAAAAAATCGTAGAAGTTTGAAATAAAATGAATCTTAAAGCTAAATAAATAGCCTTCCTAAAAATAATAATCATTTTATCAGAAAAAAATTTTCCCACTTTCTTAGGGGAACAGTAAAAACGAAAAAAAATTGGAAAATTTTAGTTTTTGAACAGTTAAAACAATTTAGCTATTTTACCTTTAGAAAGAAAATATTTTAACATTTAATCCTGAAACAAGAAGAATAGAGCTTTCACATGCTTTTTATTTTGTCATGATGCGATCATTTTTTACTGAGATACAGCCTATCAAAAATCACTAAAAAAATCACGATTTTTTTTTTTGTTCCATTAATTTTTTGGGCTAGTTTATTCAAATTAAACGATTTTATGGTCATTTTTTCATCAAATTTTGTTTTTGGAATGAAATAATTTTTTCAAACTAATGCCATTTCTTTAAAAATTAATATTTAAAAAAAAATCCTACGGACTTCACTGGAGAATAGTTACGAGTAAAATGCATGCTTGTACACTGACAAATCAAGGAAAACCACTTTGAGTTATCTATTTTTCAGATCCATTTTACGTTGATATATTTAACCCTCTGTCGGCACACGGGTGCGAATTTGGCAGGACAAAAATTAAAAGTGGTCACAAAAAAGTGTCTTTATAAGGGTGAAAATACATTTTTTTGAATTGTGAACACAATATTCGAATTCCTCGGAATATTCTACATCAATTTCATATATGATTCTCTATAAAATAGTGAGACCGAAAAAAGTTCTGGCGACATGAAAAAGTATAAACCAAATTCGCTAAAAAGAGGTGTGCTTACAGAGGGTTAAAATCAAAGAATAAAGATGCAATAAAACATCCTTAATTAACAGTTTTTTCAAATTTGAAAAAAAAGCACAAATTTAAGCAAAAAAAAAAAATTTAATATTGGTAGCCACTAAAGATCGACTCCACAACTTTTGGGCCAATGGACTAGTGCTTTACCATTAGATTGTCTCACTATTGACAATTATTGTGATAAGCTGCAACCAAATCTGACGCAATGACAAAAATTTTAAATTTTTATTTACGTTGTTTCAACTTTAATTTAAAGATATTACTACGTGAAGTGTTGTTCCATGTAGACTAAAAGTGTAAACTACGCGATTATCTACGTGTAGACAATTCAACGTAGACAATTCATCATTGTCTACATCAATGTCGACAATGTAAACAATGTAGAGGTAGACAATCAATTTTATTTCACCTTTTCAACTTGTTTTACCTTCTAAACACCCACAGATTAAGATGCCGTTGGTGATTTGGATGGTTTGTAGGCATTCCTATCCCAAATGAATGATAAAACATTATGCTTTTGAAAATAATATGATTTGTATAGTTTATTTAATACATTTTTATTTTAACCTGAGGCTATCGCTGCAGCCATCTGTGCAATATCCAATTAGGTACATACCTATTTATTAGATTTCATTTAAGGGAAACCCAGTTCACCAAAGCTTTTATTTTTGAGCTCGAGCAGACATATATCAACAACAAAGTAGGTACCTACTGAATATCATTGTATACAGGGTGTCCCGAGATAAAAATTATTTTCTTAAGAAATCCGACTTTTTTATTAGGTAATTTTTCCATATTTTTTATGTTTTGTAATCTTTCCGAACCTTTCAGAATACAAAAAATAATAAAAAGTCGGATTTCTTAAGAAAAAAAAAATTATCTCGGTTATTTATGAATTATTCTCAACAATGTTATACCATTTTGAAAAGAGAATTGAACACACCAACGTTTAAGGTAATTTTTTTACTTTTTTTCAAATCCCCATAACTCACAAAATTTATGGCTGCGATTTCTTTTATTATTTTTCTGATAACTGTCACCACCTACCCTATCTACCGTTTTCGTTTCGACTTTAACTTTTGGGACACCCTGTATATATTTTCATAGTACTGTCATGGAGACAAACGATCTTAGGAACTCTAGTGGCAACTTGAAAAAGCAGAATTTGTATGAAATAAATACACTCAGCGCCACCTCAAAATAGTGGTGACTTGAAGTAATACTAAATTCGACTTTATGATAGTACTATAGAAATATATTTATACAATGCTGAATATTTCGATATTAAACTTAAATCAACACAAACGTTTCATAAATTGATATAAATATAAACCACGCGAAATAACCATCAAGATTGACAGATGAAAACGAATTGTCTTCATTGTCTACATTGTCGACTTCATTGTTTACATTGTCGACATTGTCTACATTTCTGAAAAATTTTAAACTAGTATTTAGCTTCCCCTACGCATAACTGATTGTTGAGAAAAATTAATTAAGTAGATACAATATTTTTTATTCCGTATATATTATTTTGATATAAAATATTTAATCTTATTACATATTAACTTATAGGATAGCAGAACTCTGGAAAAATGATATCATTTGATACCATTTCGTTATTTCAAAAAGTTACCCTATATAAGGTTCTTAAAGCTTTACTTAAAATCAAAGATAATAAAATTTGAATTTAATAAAAAATTGGTCTTGCAGAGAAAAAAAAAAACAAATTAACAACAAAATATCTTTTATGCGATTAAATGCGTTTATTTTTGTTCGTTTTTGATCTGCATTATCCTGTTTTATTTAATTCAAATTGCTATGCAATTTGTACACCTTATATTAAAAAAAAAATCTTGAAAAAACAGTTATAAAAATTATTTCAAAAAAAGATAGGGACACATAAGTTAACAAACGTGTATCGTATAATTCGACCTCTGATTTATTGTTGAAGGTATTAGGCATTTTCGTCTCTTTATTTTTGGAATGCAAATAAATAAAAAACCTTATTCTATTCTTTTACAAAACGTTTCGTAAGAATTCCTTACTTCTTCCGGGGGTTTTTATTCTCTGTTCAATACCTGTAGTACCTACTATATTCGTTACTATATTCGTTACTACTCCGTATTGTACATTCCCGACAGCACTGGCACAGATTGAAAATAAATAACATAATAATATGAAATAAAACAAGCAAAACTAAACGCGAAAAAAAACATTTATATCACAGCTTAGTTTCAGGTACATAGGTACTTGATGTTAAAGTGCTATAGCATATCTTTCTTATACTGTAACATTTTGTCATATTCGCTATACCTACACTGAGGGAAAAGCCACATTAAAACAAAGTAAAATTAATGAAAACCACATTGATTTAACTATTATTCGGAATGATTTTGCGTTGAAGATGGACATTTTAAAATCAACGTGGAAAAAAGGTTAATTTGTTATGGTTTCGTATCTTAAAGTCACATAGATCAACGTATATTCCTCGTGTATCAACCTGCATTTTAATATTGCTTAATATTTTTCAAAATATTCCTCATTAATTTGATTTCTTCATATTTAAGTACAACTTTGTGAAAAACCGGTAGAATAATTCTATAATCCAATACCTATCCTATTTAAAAAGTTAGAAAATGATTAACATTCTTTCAGTTTTTCGACTCTCTGTATCATTTTTATTTTTTCATTAAATATATCAACTCATGTATGTAAAACTCATAAATAAATTGTATAAAAATGCTGGAACTCTTCTTTGACTTTCCCACGACAGTATAACACTATTTCTATTCTTAATTCACCTACATACACTGAGGGAAAAAACAACTTAAAATCAACGAAAACCACGTTGATTCAACTATTTTTCGGAATGATTTTGCGTTGAAGACGAAAATTTTTAAATCAAAGTTGAACATCGTTAGTTTAAAGTGGTTTACCGTTATAAAACATCTTTAAATAAAAGTTTTTTCAACTTTAAAAAAAAGCATCAATTTATTAAAAAAATAGAAAAAATGGGCAGCCGCTGGAGATCGAACCTACAACTCTTGGGTTACTAGGCGAATGCTTTACCAACGTGCTATCTTACGGTTGAAAATTAGAGTGATAAAATGTAACAAAAGCTGAAGTCCGACAAAAATAAAAAAAATTTCTTACGTTGTTTTACTTTTATTTTGAAGAAGTTTCATGTTATTTTTTTCAACATTAAATCAACGTTGAACATTTTACATTTTACGTTGCGTTTTTTCCCTCAGTGTATACATTAGGTTGGGAGAAATTTTTTTTGCTGATTTTTTTACGGGCACAGTGATGAAAAGGTGCCAAACTGTAAATAGAACAATAATATAAAGTTTGGTTATAATCAGACTTTATCTTCTGCCTCCGGTTGCCCAGCCAAGTTCTCTATGAACTTTGGTCCTACACCCTTAGAAAACAACTCAATCTGTTTTCGAACCATTCTAACTTTTGTTTCAATAATGTCAAACATTTCAAACTCGTTTTATTTGTTAACATAGTCCAAATCAAGCTCCTCAAAAACTTTCAACTACGTAGGATAAGTAGTTTCTGAGAAAAAGGCATTCCAAAATCGCAAAAAGAGTAGCTGATTTACTCACTAACATACTAACTAACAAATGATACAAATTATGGCAAACTTCTAGTTTTCATAGAAACTTGTTATGGTCATGGATCTTGAAGTGCATACAAAGAAAAAAATCGAAAAATTGATAATTTACATTCAGAGGGCGTGGTAACCGCCCATTTTGGTTGAATTAATATCAATTATTAAAAAGTATACTTCTGAATACCCTAAAATCTTGAAACTTGGTAGAATTGTAGTTAATGCAAAGGAAACATATTCAAACTTCAGATTTTCTGCCTTGGAGGCGTGGTATCCCCTTAAAAATAATAATAGAAATATATAATGTTCCATAAATCAATTAACTAGTCTTAGAAAAATGTAGTTTTGGTTTTTTTTTAATTTCTCAAAAGCGACAAAACATTTTTGCATCCGGTTTTCTGTTTTTGCTTGAAAACAAATAAGAGCATTGAATTTTGAAAACTAAAATAGTACTTAATCACATAAAATTTTGAAAAAAAATTAGTTCGCAAATTAAAAAAAAAAATTTTTTAATTTTGATTTTGAAAATTAATTTAATTAATTAAACTGTTTTATAAAACAGCTTTATTTGAAAGCAAAAAAAAAAGATTTTGGGCTCAAAAAAGTGTATAAAATGTTGTTGTAGGTATAACAGTTGATTTTTAATAATATTTTTTCCTAATTAAATCATTTTTTTAGAAAATTGCCCCTCTTGGCTAAACGGGGGCGAATATTAACCCCCTCCAAAACGATTTTTTTCTTGTCCCGACCCAACCTACACGCTAAAGCTTTTTGGCACATCCTCTTGAATTAGCTTGTATAAGAAATGAAATAATAATAAATTAAGCAAAGCGTATGTGGTTTTTAGGCAAAAATCAGCTTTTTTCAAAAATGAAACTACAATCCGGAGGCACTTAGGCTTAAAATAATGAAATGAAATTTTACTTATAAGCTAATCGAACCATTTAGCACCTTTAATCGAGATTAAAATTATAAACAATTTCTTTTTATATGCTAAAAAAAAACAAGTTTGGCCATTTTTAAACATTATAATGCAAACTAGTACTAGAAAAATACCATTGGGAAACTTGAAATTTAATTGATTTAATTATATACATTCCTTGAGCAAGATTGACTAAAAACATGATGAATAGTTAACAAAAATAGTTTTAAAATAAAAAAAAATGTTCTCAGAATAGGAAAAGAATAATTAGGTTAAAACTTAATTATGAAGTGGTTTTTTAAACTTTTTTCAATCGTATAGAGGAGAATAATCCTTAAAACTATTTTTTTTTTCAAGTTTTATGTAATATTGTTTTTAATAAATTAATTATTTGAATATTCTTTCCTCTTCAGCATTCTTATGCTTTGCTGCCATAGAAACACAGCAAAAAATGTGAATTGATGCTTCAGACAACTTCATTATGTGTCCAGTCCATTTGTCAAATGAAACCGCTCTCTAAAAGACAAAGTCATTTTCCTGCGAGCGTGATATAAAAACTTCACACACACACACACACAGAATAAAAAAATCCATTAAGACCTATGACAATAGTTTATACTTTTTTTCTACTCTCCACAAAAAAAAAAAAACGTTCACATGCACATGCTACATCACTGTCGAATAATCTCCCACGCAATTTGTCTATATTGGCCACCCAAAGCATCATCATAGAGGATATTTCTTTTATTTTTAATTTTAATATGTTTCTCTTTTTTTTTTTTTTGGTTCTGGTAGTTTGAAGAAAGAGCAAACCCATTGCTCTATCCCTTAACACTTGAACGCCAAAAAAAACAAAACAAATGAAACCAAAAAATAAAGAAAGAATAAAAAAACAGGAATTCCCTTCAAGGCAACACACATACACACTCTAACACACACATATACAATTCTAAATGAATGATAGAGTGAAAAATCCTGTCCCGTTTGCCCGTTTTTCACTATGACATAATATCATCACATTTTAATTGCGAAATATTAAAAGAGATGAAAAAATTGGCTAAGCCTGTGGGCACTCGGTACCTACTCTCATCTCCCACATCCTTCTCACAAAAAAATTGGTATGAGGCAGCCTGAGCCCTGATCCTGCCTGCCTGAGTGAGGCTGCCCGCCCAATGCATATCCTTACTATACTATGTTATGATGCACACGCAGTGCTGACGTGGGGGGGTTGGAACGGACGAGGGTGATGGGTACTCTTGCTCATCCGGGGATGGCTCATATCTGGAGCTCGTTTGCATGCACTCGCATTCAAATAAATGTCTTTCCCTTCGAGTGTTGTTGGGGCTTCACTCGGGTATTTTTTTTTATTTTTTTTTTTTTGTGCTCATACAGAACATCCCTCACTATTTTTTAGCATTTTTTTCTGCGATTTTTTCTTTTTTTTTTATTTTTTTGTATTTTTTGTTTTTATGAAAATGATTTTGTGACATAAATTAAGACCCGGGGGCAGGCAAAACACTATTAAAAATGTTCATAAATTCACTCTAATATGGGAAGTGAGTTGGGGTGGTGTCCTCTGATGGCGGTTTCCGCACCAAACGTTAGCGTTCGTTGAACTTTTTTTTTTATATATTCGAGTGTCTCTGTTGTTTTTTTTTTGACTGGGTGCGTTTTATGTGGATTTATATATATATTCGCATAAAACTTTTAGTTTATTTTTTTTTGTTTTATATTATTTGTTATTATTTTTTGAGGTTATTTGTTTGGCAGATACCAGCATATAGAAAACTAACAAAAAAAAATAATATATGTACATGTGCAGTGCATATATGTATATAGTTTATTTTATTTGATGGCATACATTAAAATGTTGCAATGGAAATTGCCTCGAGGCAAGCATGGGCGGAATGCGTGTATACATACATGTTTGTATATATATAGATTCATCCTATGGAAAAATATTAATCCGTGAAAAGTTGAATGTCAGAGTTTAAAATAATTCAACGCCTTGATTGGATTCTTTTTGCCATCGCAATCCGGGGATATTGTGATTTTTTTGTTTGTTTTTGTTTATACTAATACACGTTAGTGTTTGTATATTTTTATATATTATGTGAGAACTCTGACTCCGGGATTTCATGGCTGGAAAGATATTTAAAAAAAAAATGGGTTGTTGTTTTTTGAAGGCTTTTCAATTGTTTTTTGTTTTTATTCTCGGGAAAAAAAATGATTGGGAACAGATTTACAAAAAAAAAACTGAAACTTTTTCAACTGTTGGTTGGCTGGTTCGAAATGATTAACCAAAAACTCAGTTAAGTTGACATCCAAAATCTTCCAATTTTTTTATTTTGTCGTATACATTCAATCAATTTAGTTGTCATGAAAAGTACTTGAATACTAGAGTTTTCAAGCATAGTTTTGAAGTTTATTTTAGTGTGACTTAATATACGGTTTTTTCTACTTCAAATTTCATTCATTTTTTTTAAGAAAAAATATTTTAATACCACAATTTTAAACCGAAAAAAAAAAATGGGGAAGGGAAAGCATATAACTAGATCATAGGTTATATTTTTTTGAACAATACATTTTTAAGAAAGTTCATATTCTACTTACATTGAGTATTTTTTTTTAAATTTTAATGCATGTGTTTTCACACCTTATAAATTTAAAAATATCAAAATGCAAGAATTAATACATACCTATAAGCATTTTATTTTAAAATGAACGTGTTGATGAAAACAAAAGAGCTGATCAGCAAACTTGATTATCATGTAACAATTTTGTAACAAACCAAAAAAGATCCATCATTTGTCTTTAAGAACTTAATTTTTAAGCACTAGGTATTTTATTTAAATATTTCTCAGAAATCGCGTTACAAATATTTTGAAAGTTTGGTGTCCTTGAAAATATGTATCCATGCCTACAAAAATAAGAAATTCAGAAAATATATTTTTTTCTCTCAAGGTTTTCTTTCTGGACTTTCGGAAATTGTGTAAAAGTAAATATTTAACTGTTTGTTGTTTGAATGTTCGCATTTTTGTACTTGAAAACAGTATATTACACTTTTTATTTCGATTTCTAAATGTAGAAACAAATTAGTAAAAAATAGAATGTTTAATGTTTGTTTAAAAAATACGTGTTTTACAATTATTCAAGACAAGTGATTAATTTTAAAATATACAAAAAAAAAAAACAATATAATTTTTACATGTTTTAAATATCAAATTAATATTTTTTAAATATCAGCAAAAAAACGTGTTTATGATAATTAGAATATCGAAGCAATATTTTTATTATAAAAATGATATAATAACAAATTTTTGAAATTTTTTTTTGATATTTTATTAAAAAAAAATTGATATGATAAAATCTTTCATCTGTTTCTCATTCCAAATTAACGAAAAATATTAAATAAAAAACTCTTAATTTGTACTAATTTAAAAGTGATTTGTGTTTTTTCGAAGTAAAATGTATGAATTACTGTGAAAATTTGATCGGCAATACAATTTTACTTCACATAGTTTGGGAGAAAATAGTAAAACAATTATATCACGTATAATAGAGAAAATAATATCACCATTATTTTATAAAGAATATTCACTTCCAGTAGTTTTGTTTCATTTTTAAGAAAATACTTAAATTAATAATCATTTTTATCAAAAAAAAAAAAAAACAAAACCGACTTGCATGGATCAAAACTAGAGTTTATGGTTTTTCTCATAGTTTCTATAGACAGAACTAAACGAAATTGAAATGGGACCACACTGCAGGCACCGCAAAAAGAATTATCAAAATTGGTTCACTCAGAACAAAGTTATGAGTTAGGTAACAAACATTAAAAAAAAATACAGACGAATTGACTACCTCCTGGACGATTTTTATCACTCGAAAAATGTAAATTTGATAGCTGTTATTATCATTTTGTTTTTCTGTAAACGTTCTTGAAATATAAAGGGTTAAGTTGAATACTTATTACTTTCTCTCTTGGTATTGGTTTCTGGTTTCGTGATAAAAAAAAACAATGATATTGAGAAAACCATAAAAGACGTTGCTGTTTTTTATAAATTTACAGTTTTTGTTTTTTTCATGAATATTTCATTTGGAGTTCAACAGAATTTTTTCAAAACTTGTCATTTCTGACATTAATTTTTTTTTTAAATAGTACATACAAAAATGAACATAAAAAAAACTTAAAATAGAAACATGTTTTTTTTTGGACTTATGAAGGTAAACAATTGATCCAAAAAAGTATGATTAAAAAGTATAGTAGTTCAATTTTTCTTCACTTAAATTTTTAGTTCAGTCAATGAGGAGTCAAATGCAGGGGATCGAACTGAAAATTTGCAAAAACTTTTTAGATTGGAAATATAATTATCTTTTTTTCTCTAGTTTATCATTTTTCTCTAGGAATTATACTTTCAGAGTAAGAGTACCGCAAAGTATCCTATTTTCAGTTATTTTACACTTATTTCTAAGGGTTATTTAAACTTTCAAAAAATTCACTTTTTGCCCTATTTGCGTGCGGTACTGTAACTCTGAAAGTATAACTTCTATAGAAAAATGATGTACTAAAGAAAGAAAGATAGTTATATTTTCAATATAAAAATCTGTCCGACCAGTCGTTCTCGAGATATTAAGACAAAAGCGTTTTTCAAAATGGCGGACGCCCCACAAAACCAAACAATACGCAAACTGAGATTTATACTCAGGATTAACCCCTCTTCAATACTGCATCCAAACTTAGTTGACGTCACAACTTTTTTCGGATTTCTCCCCATTGACTGAACTATGTATAAATATTGGATTGTAGGTATGTACTATAAAAAATATGAATTTGAAAGTTTTTCTTCTAAATATGTACATATTTCCTTTATTTCAAAACAACTAAAAGCTAAATTTCTAACCAATTTCAAAATCGTCAGTCGGAAGTACATACATTAAATTTAAATTTTTTATATTATATAAGTTTGTAAGAATTATTTCTTAGTGGATTTATTTAAAAACAAAAAAAAAACATTTTTTTTTTTCTTTAAAAAAAAAATTAATCAATTAATTAATGAGAATAATAAAGTACTACTTTTCAATGCTGTTTTGAATCAAAAATATATTTCTTTGCTGTTAAATAACTCGTAAAATAATTTATCAAGACCCACAGGTCGTTGATATTATCGTTGTAAGACCATCTTTGACTTTTACTTCATATAATTGTATCAATTTTCAACTCCACACATTTACCACCACCAAAATCAACAACGCTAATCGATGTTTAATCATCCAAGACATTTATGCCAAATTGGCGGAAAACCGATTAATTTTCTTATTTCATCAGCTAACCACTTGCCACACATGAACTTTCTATCCACACCACCGTTGCTAAGGCATGTTGATTCTTCAAACACCTTGCATCCATGAATTTTGCTTTTGTGAGTGTGTGTTTGTATAGATTTCAATTTAACTTCCACATAACCTAAAAATCAATCGCCAGTCAGCTTAAAGTTGCTAACTGAAAATCTTTATTTTTTTTTTCTATTTTTATTTCTTAAACTGACATCATTTACAAAAAAAATTATTTTTGCAAGGAATTCCGATTATATCTACCAGTTAAATGGAACTCTGGTCGTTTTGTTTAATAAAAAAAATATTGCTTCAATATGATAAAAATATTTTTAACTGCATCTTTTTACAGAGTATTCTGTAGTCTTTCATTTCAGGCACCCAAGAAAATAACATTTTTCCATGACATTACGATCGTAGAGAATGCCAAAAAAGTGGGTCCCGGAAGTCCGTCTGTCTGTCTGTCTGTCTGTCAGTCTGTCTGTCTGTCTGTCATCCAGAGGGGTTTTTGGAATTAATTTTTTTGGGCCAAAAATAACGGTGCTTGTCATTTACCGATTTTAGTAAAATTGAAATATCTCGAAAACGGCTCCAACGATTTTGTTTAAAAAATTAAAATGTTAGTTTTAAGCTAAGGTCTATCTTTTAATGAAAAATTTTTTTTTTTTTGAAAATCATTATTAATAGAACCGTTTTTTTTTCAAATGCGATTATCACCGAAAGTTTTTATTCGATTTCAACGAAACTTTTTGTGAAGAAGCATTTACATAATTTAAATATAAACCAAAAATAAAATTTTCTAAAAAATAAATTTTGGATTTAAAAAAAAAATTAAATTTTTTTTTTTTTGAAAAATCAAATTTTCGAAAACATTGAATTTTTTTAAATTTTGTTTTTAGATGCTGATTAGTGATTTCTCAAAATGGCAGACCAATTTTATTTTAAAACTTTTTTTCCAAAAAATGATTTATAAAAAATTAGTTTTTTTTAAAAACGGCTCTAACGATTTTGAAAATTTTTTTTTCCTAAAAATGCATCTTAATATATCAATCAAAACTGCATACTTCTTTTGGAGGGCAATTTAATTTCAGATTTTATTTAATTAAAAAAAAACGAATTTTATTTCTTTTTTTCCAAATTTCTATATAAAAAATCTTAAAAATTTAAGCAACAAACTCTAAGAGCAATTTCGTGCGACCCAGTCGTGTATTTATTTTTTTTTTGTAGTTGTTGCTTGTAAAAGAATATCAAAAATTTCAAATTGTTGTTCAGAGACAGCTTTTCAGATTGTTAGTAATCTCTTCAACTTGGTTTGTACAGCAGCATTTGAAAAAAGGGGTTTATTAGGGTAGAGGGGGCCAAATGTAACACTTTTTACTAAAACCGATGGTACTCCTAAAAATTTGAAAATAAGTCAACCCAACCTTTTTTAAATAAAAAAAAACCACATTTTAGCTGCAAGATTCATCACCAAAATTTTTCAAAACCTAATGGTAATGTTGTTGGTGTTGTTTCAACTTACCCCATAAACGGGGCAAAGTGTAACACACACCGGGGTAGGTTGTACCAAGTACTGAAAATGAGAAAAAATACCTTTATTTGTTTATATATATTTACTTTTAATTAGTAATAATAAAAACAAACCTCAGTCATGAAATTTGCAAATTTGAAAAAAAGGAGCAAATTCAAGATTTCGGAGAAGATTTGACAGTACTCTTAAATTAAAGTTATTTGAATTCATAAATTGTTTTATAAGCTTTATAAATTCAAGTGGTAGTTCAAAATGTGTTTGCAATTCTAAAATAAATACATATTCATTTACAAGCATTCATATCTAGGGTTGTTGGTTATATTAGGTAAACAATTTTGATGTAGGTATGTATGAAAAAAGTTGGGTAAGTCCAAAAAAATCGTTAAAGTTAAATCTTTCTTCCCTGAAAGTTAAATAAACATGCTCCGAACCGAGCAAGGTTTGAACTCTGGTACTTATTCAAAAAATTAGTTTTGATTAATTGATAAAAAAAACAGCATTTGTTGTAATGCCAAATAAATTATAATAAAATAAACGAAAAATCACAATTCACTTGTTAAAAGTAAAATAAATTCGGATAAATACAATAAAATTTAATTTTCATCTGAGTTACAGTTTATGCAATACACAAAAATACCTAAGTGAACAGATCTATAGGTAGATTTTTACATGTTACAACTTGCCCCGGAAAAATGTTACAACTAACCCCAGCATGAAATTTTTCACACAAAATCAGATTTTAAAAAAAGCGAAACTGATATAAAGACATAACATATACACGCAATTAGAGACAAAACACAAATGCATATAACAAAAAAAAACACATAGCACTCTATCTTTTTCGGGTAAAGAGGTAGACGAAAAATAAAATTTAAAAAAAAAAAAGTTACAAACATGCGTTTTTTGGGCACCACTAGTATAACTTCTCGCCCTGTCGTCTTATCTTCAGTTTAAGAAAATGTGCCGGTAGAAATGGAAAAAATTGAGCATATTTCTCCTTAACGCGTTGCTTAATATTTAAGGGAACATCACTTTTTTTAGCTGTTATTTCTTACCCTTGTTACTTTTAACCCCACTCTCTTCTACTTGTAAAAAAAAATTCCATAAATTTGCCTAAAAAAATAAAATGTATGACCGAGTTGGGTCGCACGAATTTGCTCTTATGGTAGAGTAGATTAAATGTTAAACCTTTTATGCAAAAATTAATTATTAAAAGAATAATTTGTAATTATTAGATTTTGTAAAAGATTTTACATAAAAATGACAATAATACTGAATTTGTTACTATAAACACAAAACATCTTTCTAAAATCGTTTTGACAACCAAACGAAGTATGTATGTCATTTACTTTTTTAAAATAAGAAAGAATGAAAATAAAAACCGAAATCGATTAAGATGTTAATCTTGTTTAATAACACTGGTCGGCAAAAACTAAAAAAAGTCGGGAGCAAGAACTTTATAAGGTGATTTTGATTGACTTTAGTGTGCTGAATTCAAAACTGTTTACAGATTTTTTCTATCACGTCTAGTTTTTGAGCTATACTCATTACTATTTTCGTTATAAAGATTCAAAAACTAATTTTTAATTGAGTTTATTTTTATGTTTAGTCAAAAATATATATTTTTCGTAATATGTTGCTCTTTATAAGACCAAATCAGAAGACGCAAGATGGAATTTGATTCAAAAAACCATTCATTACTTTGAAAAAAATAATCAAGATTTTGAGATATCTATCATAAATTTCTTTTTTCAATATCTTTGAGAAAAAAAATAATTTTTAAAAAATATAAATACCTTTAGGACGTGTTGATATGGCGTTTTGAGATTGCATAAGTAGTTTTACAAAAAAAAAAATTAACGGTGATGTAATTCGATGTCAAATGTACCCAAAAATACGCGTTTTTGACCTGTTAATATTCAATTATTTCAAAAACGTGACGTGCCAGTGAAATTTTGACTTCAGATTCGGACTCAGCACACAAAATTCCTCTCGAAAAGTAGGGTTTGGTTCTTGCTCTATATGCGTTGCCGACCAGTATAATTATTACTGTGTTACAAAATAAAAATCATGTCAATTACTTTGGAAATGACCTAGCAGCGGTTATACATAGGTATTACTGAGTACATCATATTTCGGAACTTGACATTTTTCGTAGACCCTCAAAATTTCAAGTTATCGTCAAAAAAACTGTTTTTCAATGTTTTCAGATTTCAACTATTTTTTACTCAGCCATTTTTCGGTCAATTTCAGATTTTTTTACAATTCTAAACAGAAGAGTAGTTGTTCTTTTTGAAAATATTTTTTTATTATGCTCAAACACCAAATTGGGTGTAGATTTTATGGGCTGATTCTCAAAGTACAACATTTTTTCACCGTTTTTTAGAGTTCAGAGACCGTTTTAAGCTTCATTTTGTGTTTTGAAAATTTTTATTTTTATAAACAGTTTTATTGTTCTATTTATGCTGAATAAAAAAAAAGTTTCAATTCATCAAAATATGCTAGACATTGTGGAAGTTGTGATTTTTTTACTCGAGAAAGAAATTTCAATTTTTCGGGACAATGAAAGAAATGAAAAATTAATTTCTCTGTTCATAATAATGGTAGAAAATTTTGTATGGTCTTTATTTTTAGAAAAAATGGTATTCTTTGTAACTACGTTTAAAAAATGTTGATATCGGTGTTAGTTGCTCAGATACATATATCTCGACTGAAAAGGTAAAGTATCTTATGTCAATTTTGATGATTTTTGTATCTTTTTTATGAAATTTATTTAAAAGATATTATAATATTTTTAATATTTTTCCAATTATAAGGAAAAATATTACTTAAGTTTGGCTTTTCTTTAAATTGTATTTCATATTAATTTCCAAAATCTTAAGTTGACATAAGATGATTTGCTTTTTCACACTCTTTCTGAATTTTTTTAAAGTATTGTATCTTATGTCAACTTACTTTTTGTTTCTGCTCGCAAGAGCGAAAATATCTTAAGTCAACATAAGATAATTTAAGATTTCACAATAATTAAAAAAGTCTTAACCCAATATAAGTCTACTTAAGGTTTTGAATATGTTACTTTTGAACATAAGATGAAATTGTTTTGGTTCATAAAAAAGCAAACTAATGAGATAGAAAGATGCCGATCAGACAGAACTGTAGGCCTTTAGGATGACACTGCGGCTCAACAAAAAAACGCAAAACATCTTAAGTCGACTTAAGATACTTTACCTTTTCAGTCGAGATATATTTTAAATACCTACTGTTAATTTTTTTTTGCCCATGATAACACAAGCCAAAAAAAAAGTGTCAATACTTTTGACCGTGCTGAATCCGAATCTGAAGTCAATTTTGACCAAACACCCTCAAAATTTTGATAAAACTTAAAAAAATCATGAAAATTGGGGTGTTTTGCAATAAATTGAAATTTCTTTCTCGAGTAAAAAAAACCATAACTTCCACAAATTCTAACTGTTTTTAATGAGTAAAAGCTTTTTTTGATTCAGCATAAATAGAACAATAAAACTGTTTATAACAATTGTCTCCGAACTCTAAAAAACTGTGAAAAAATGTTGTACTTTTAGAATCAGCCCATAAAATCTACACCCAAGTACAAGAACAAGTACTCCTCTGTTTAGAACTGTAAAAAATCTGAAATTGACCAAAAAATGGCTGAGTAAAAAATCGTTGAAATCTGAAAACATTGAAAAACGGTTTTTTGACGATAACTTGAAATTTTGAAGGTCTACGAAAAATTTTAAGTCCCGAAATATGATGTACTCAGTAATACCTACAACCTCTGCTAGGTCATTTCTAAGGTAATTGACATGATTTTTATTTTGTAACACAGTGTAATTGTAATTTTTGTACCTACATATGTATATGAACAAAATTTATAATATATTTTCTGAACTGAAATTTAGAATAAGAACCACAAAACTGTGACAAAAATTATATCCCAACGAAAATTTGTAAACAATTTTCTTAAACCGCGATAATGCTGTTGATGTGTTCCACACCACAACGTACGTACAATATTAATTGTAAGTCTTATTAAAAACCGAATCATTTCCCTATATTTTTATCCAACTATATGTAATTATGATTCTAACAACTTATCATTCGTCCTCAATAATTGACAGTTTAAATTTATGTCTATCCTCGTTTAGTTGAATACATTTTCTATTTATATCCTCTTGTTTTCCAACATTTTTTTTTTTTGTAGTATCCTGAAATTCAACAAATAAAAGATTCCTAAACGTTCAAAACACGACTAAAAAAAAAAGTGAAGCAACAAATCCATATTCACACATCCTTCCTTTGCAACACACTTTCGACCGACCGACATGGCGCTGCTGGGTGCTAGAACTATTGACATCACAAAACAACGCGATAGTTTTTGTTACCCCAAACTGGATGTCAACAGCAGCACATAACAACGCCAAAACACTACTACGTCCCGGTTCCTGTATATCGTCGTCCGTTTGTCCTTCACTCCAACCGCACACACAAACACACAATTCGTATCCTTTTCACTCGCTGGCTGAAACTGATGCAGAACAAAAGCAAACATTTCTTTTTTTCTGCGGCTTCATCGATGCGGTTCATCGTCGCCATCGTCACCACCGTCGCATTTCGACAACAGTCTGCGGGGAGAGCGAGCGGAGCAATGGAGGTGTGTTTTTGTTGTGTCAATGGATTCTAATCGCATGAGGATTGTGCCCCGCAGGACATAGTCGCACCTCATTGTTGTGGTTTAGGATTCGTCCATTGCGCGGTTCCGACGAATTTCCTTTTTCGCGAGTGGACGGAATCTACGGGATAGAGTGGGTGGGTGTCGGCAGTTGAAAACTTTATTGGTTTTTGGAGTTTCTCTTCTCCATTCAACATTTTGATGTTGTACATTCGCATATAAACGCGCATTTAGATAAATGATGAGTGCCGAAGTAGTTGACGGATAGGATCCCTGCAATTTCATCGCGATTCGTATACAGTTTACTTAAATCAATCTCGCTGAAGCACATCCTGGAAGCAGCAATAGCAATCACAAATTGATGGGCAATTAAATGATTTTACGGCATAATCATCACTTTTCAACTATGGGCGCTCCAAGTTGTTTATGTATAGAGTTAGTTTGTTACTTCTGGCTGCGCGTTGTTCAGTTGCCAGTTGCCGGTTTGCTGCTACAATTACCTCTGAGAGTCTGACCCACACGCAAAGTGAGGCGCTCCTTCTCTAATCGGTTGGTCCGTCGTCGTCGTCGGTCTCTGGTGGTATGAGATAGAACTGGTTTTTTTTGCTTTCAAATGGATTGACTATGTTCGGAGCTGGAATCAGAGAACGGATCGCAACGGTTGCACTCTGTCATTAGGGAATCTGTTTTATGCACACTAATTGACTTAGCACACTACCTTATTGCGTCCGGAAGGCTTCTAAGCGTATTATTAAGAAGCGCCACACTTATATACTCGAAGACTGACTGCTGGAATGGATATATTGTGGAGGCTGTTGCTGATGTTGCTACTGCCTGGATTTGAGAAAGTGGGAATATCTAGCAGAGCGCCAGCAATTGATAAGTTAACCGATCGATGATGGGAGACTATTAGGATTGCAAACAGCTAAATTTGTTATTGTATTAGGTCAAAATAATTATTAAGAAGTAAAGTAATGGAATTTTGTAAATCTATATGACTTTAAAATAATTGATTTTCTCATGTGACATTTTTTTAGTTTTTTTTTTTTACTGAAATGAAGCGGTAAAAAATAGGAACGGTAATACCATAGTGAATCTTTTAAGCTATGCTAAGATTCTTGAGACTCTATTTCAACAAAATGGTTATTGGTGATGAACTCCAAAATCTGTTAACTCATGGTTTTATTTGACCTTTCTAGTGTAGCCCAAAGATCCTTAAATTCCTCCAGGTATTATTAAACTACACCAAATCCTGTAGAAGATCCAAAAATTTAACGTAGATTTGAAGATGTTAATTTGATGACAGAGGTTATTATTGGCCAGCCCACGTGTTGATACAGGATTGTCCTCGTTTTCCGACATTTTTAATTTTATTGTTTCAAAAATATCTCTCTTAGTTAACAATATCTACTTTTTTGCTTGATTTAAACTAGTTTTCTTTGTATCTTCAACATAGAAAAATGACATGAAAGGACATTCAAATTATGACACTAAATTTGGAAACCATGTAGGTATTTAGTTGGATTTGAAATTCTGGCTGTCCAAATTGGAACTGTACTCAAATTTTGAAAAGGTATTAATAAAGTCGAGACAAAATATTCACAAAAATATTGTAGGTACCATAATAACGTATTTAATGAAAAAATGTGACCTTACTCAAATTTTTTTTTAATAGGTCCATAATAATTGTTAGACCTCGCAACTTCGAAAAAAGAGGTTGTCTGTAAAGCCGGTTTACGGACGATGATTTTACGTGATAACGTCGTCAGAAAACAGATTGTGTGCTTTGGTTTAAAATAATAATTTACAAGAAAAAGCTAAAAAAAATACCTTTTATATTTTCTCATTTTATTATTTTTTTTATTTTAAAAGCTTACAAAAAAATTATACCATTAAAAAGCCAAATATTTCTTCTAAATAATAAAACCATTTTTAAATTTTTACAATGTATTAAAATAATTTATTAAAAACAATCATTTCTTATGAAAAAAGTGAAAAAATCATTTCCATCAACAAAAAATTCATTTTTTTGATATGAGAACCTATAATAATTTTTGTACCACCTGAAAGCTTATTGCTTCAGCTCAAAATATGTATATCGATCATGTCTATTAGGCATCTACAAAAAGAGCTAGAATTTTTTGAACTCGATCAATTTTCATCAAAAAAATAAAAAAAAAAAACATATAATTTTATGTTCTCACGCTATTGAATCAATTGTTTTAAGACAACCTATAAAAAAAATATCATTTACATAAATGCTTATAATTTCACCTTTCATATGACGTTTCAATCTTATTTCTGCGATGCCTAGAAAAAAAGTTAGAATTTCTTAAAGCCAACCAAGTCAAAATTCCAAACTGAGATTACGGTACTTCCCACACTGGTTGCTGTTCATGATCAATGGATCTTCATAGGTGTTTTGATATATTTGACAAGCTTGTAGTGAATGTACAGTTATGTGTGATATACCAAATGAAAGGAAACATCATCAGGATGCTCAATAAAGTTAAATCAAATTTTTACATCAAAAGATAGAACCTGTTGAATAATAAAACTTTATTTTACCGTTATCTCAAAATTTTGACTACAAAATTTACAGATACCTATAATCCTGTCTATTATCTATCTACAATAAAAATTTCATTTATTTATCTGTTGAAGCAAAAAAGATAAAACTAAAAAACGGTTAAAAAAGGTAAAAAAAAATTGTTTTCCCCGTTATTCGGTCAAAAACCATTTTGAAATACCAATTTTTTGCACATGTATGCGCTCAGTCATAGACTACATGTTCAATAAGCTTGTGATTTTTTGAATGCTACAAAAAAATTTTTAAAATAAAAACTCACCCAAAAATACCGCAAAATAAGTAGGTGTTTTTCAAAAATTCATATTTCGAAACGCAGAGACTTAAAAAAAATCTGTATCAGACTCCTAACTTTTTTTTTATTATCTTTTGAATGACGTTTTTCAAATTGTCAAAAAAGAAATTCCCTACCTAAAATCACTACTTTGTCAAAGGTCTGCCTCATGTTTTAGTTTTAGAAAACCATTAATAGCTTGGTTTTAAATTTTTTTTAGAATTTTTTCAATACTGTTGTTAGTCTTGCAATAAATTTATCTATTGATTTAAAAAAAAAATTCAACTCTTTACATCGTCGCGTTTAGAAAATAGCCAATTTTTGGAAATTTTGTTTTACCCCTATTTACCCTATTAAAAGATGGAATTTTTTAAAATCCTTCAAATTTATTTAACTTTAGGTTATTATCTTTCAAATAAGCTATAGAAGATTTTTGTATCTCTAATACCATCTCCCAAAAAATTGAACACGACCGACTCAGTTGGTATTGCCATGTTCAAAGGAGAGATCCTGAGAACCCCGTCAAAAAAGCAATATCATATAACGTTCCAACACGAAATAAAAAGAAAGGTAGGCCTAAAAACTCCTGGTACAAGCAAATGCAAAAACACCAGCATTCAGTTGGCCTCAGAAACGGAACAATACAAAACCGGGAGGCTTGCCGCCGATTTCTGAGGTCAACCCGGCGAACCCCACAGGCGGATCACTAGTGTGAAGCAGTAACGTGGGAAGGTTATGATCCCCTCGACATCGAGATCATAACAGCGCCGAGAAAAAAAGGAAGAAGAAGAAGAATAGTTTCTTTTTAATTTTGAATTGAAATGGTTCATCGATTTATAAGACGTTATCACGTGAAAAAAATATTATACCTCCAATGTTAAAGCTTTTTATGAACAAAATTGAGGATTAACTTAAAATTGATTTTTAAGTAATTTCATAAGATAGGTAATAAAATGCACGATTGGGTTACACGTACTTGATCTTATGTTAATAGTTGCTAAGAATATTAAAATTTCAATATGTAATTCATAAGAGAAATTTTTAGAAGTTTTAAAATTAAACAAAAAAAAAATAATATAAAATTTGATTTAAAGTTACAAAAAAATCTCTTTGAATAATTTTGTAAAAAGAATCCTTTTTAATATAGAAACTTCAAATTAAAAAAAAAATATTGTACTATTTAAAAGGAAATGTTATTTATCTAACACTTAAAAGCAAAGTTTTAACGTAATTCCTTCATCATTTTTCAAAAAAAAATTATTTTTCAAAACAAAAAATTTTTTTTTTAATAAAAATCCAAAAACTATTTTTTTGAAAATCTTTCTTAATTTTAACATTGGAGTTACTAAAACGTTTTTGTACACAAATTTTCAATGAAATCAATTTTGTCTCTTAGGAAAAAGTCAGATATATGAAGAAACTGTTCTGTCAAAAACCGTTAACGGTAGTTCAAAAAATTTTTTTCATGAAAATCGTAATAGCCGTTTTTGAGAAAATATGGCAAGTACCGTCAATTTAAGTTAAAAAAATAAAATTGCGATTTTTCTTTAGGCCTAGGGAATCACCAAAAACTCTTAACAACAATTTTAATTTAATTTAGTACTATTTTGATGGTCAGCACAAATAAGATGTAGTCTTATTGGTTACATAAGAATACTAAAGAGTAAAGACAAAAAAATAAACAAAAATCAAAAAAAAAGATAAAAATCTCAAAAAAATGATTTTGAACACAAAATGAAATATCTAAAAATTTCTAACAATGAAACTTGGAAATGAGATTTTTCTAGACTTTTGAGGTATGTTATAGAATGAAAAAACGAAGGTATTGAGCGAAAAAAATTTCTATTAGCATTCATTAAGAGGTTAAACCCTTATTTGACTGGATTATTAAAGTTATTTTGAGTATTAAGATAAAATAGGTATTTTGAGTCATTATAAATTAACCTGTCATAGAACCGTTTTTTTTTTTATTTCTTACTTTCTCGTAAACCAATAAACCGATTTCCATGAACTTTTTTTTTGCAGAGCTGCGTCAAGTGATAAATTTTCTAAAAATTTTACTTTCGATATAATTTTCCTGGATTAAGTAAATCAAAAGTTAAATTATTTAATTCTTTAAAGTTCCAAACTTCCGTAAAAATGTGTACCTATTTATGATTAGCTATAGCATCAGTTAATTTATTAGTTCAAATGCCACTCCAATTAACTCATCCATCCCACTTATACACTTTTTTTTCGAAAAAAGGATTGATCCGTTTTTTTTTTTTTTTTTTTGTAATTAACCCCGGAAGGCATATTAACAACTCATCATCAGCACAGCACAAGAATATTAAAATTTAAAACGTTCATCTAATAAACTTTCATCCCTGCACTTTTAATTATTTTATTTTTTTTTTTATGTAAAAAACTCACAAAATTTATATACTGTGGGTCACCACACTACAACTCCTGCCATCATCATTGAAAAAGCAACCCACTCAAGTCATTAGCAATCCGTGAAACTTTTATCTAATTAGCGAAAATTTTAAACAAAACGTCAAGTGTTATCTACTTTTTTTGGGGTTCGATTTCTGGAGCTGATGCCCCGTCATCCAACAACCCAACAGCACGCGTATTCTTTGTTCCTGGCTGAATTTTGGAGAGCGCGCGCTGCCAATGTGTAAACAAAACCACGACAACTCTGATGAACAAGTTGAAGACGAAGGTATATTTAATGCCAGTGACGATGATGTTAACAAAGTTTTTCACCCGAAAACTTAAAAAAGTTTTTTAATAATAAAAATTTTGAAAGTGAATCATTTATCTCTTCCGTGGATTTAGTAAGAGAGGTTGGGTTTTAGTCAAGTCAGAGTGAGAGACTGTGACTTATCAAAAAATATATATATATAAAAAGGGTTAGGTGAGCTTGGGCATGTTTCCTGTAACAACTTCCAAGGGGAATCACACTGTTTTTTGGTAAGGATTCGTTTTTCCTGATCCTGAAGGATGTGTGAGCGAGCTGCTACGTGAAGATTTATCTTTATAAAAGTGCGCTTTTAATATTTTCACCAGCCTCAGTCACTCAATCTGGAGTACAATGATGATGGTTGATGCGGCAGGCAGTGTGACGGTAAGGCGGTGTGGTGGCGACAAGACAGCGAAAACTTTTTTTGTTTATTAATTTTCTACTTCGAATGAAAATTGAGACAACAGCCTTGCGGGTGTGTAGGTTGAGATACAAAAATAATCAAGCAAAAACGCTGATTCGGCGGTGTCACATCAACTCGTAAGAAAGAAAAGTTAATGTTCTTCATGTTTTTTTTCTTCAAGCATCTGAAGGCTTGAATACTTAAATATCCTTGCCTTGGGAAGAAGGGTGAGAAAAGGGATGAAATGATGACTTTCACTGACAGCTTTTTGGTAAGATTTTAGTTTCTTGTCTTTTGATACATGTTTTGAATTTGTCGAAAAGTCTGATGCCAACTTTTTTTTTTTCTTAGATGGTCATAAATTTAAAAATTCATTTTTACGCGAAAGGACAAAAAAATATCAAAATTAGACTTTTTTGTGGTATTTCTTCAAGTAGTTTCAGTAAATAAGCAACTACTTCATAAAAATCTTCGAATTAAAGAACAATATTCGAAAAAGAAAAATTTGTTTGAAAAAAAATGTTACACATACACCACAGTGACCGGTTGGACTAAAACTTTGAAAATTGACACAAAATACGTATAATCGTAACGAATACTGAAACCAATTAAGCTTTGTTTTTTACTGCACTTTAAGTCCATTGAAATGTTACAAAAATTTGACGAAATCTTGGAAAAAGTGTTGTAAACTGTTTTTCACCGATATTTTGTGAACCGTCAGTCCCACAAAAAAATTGGCAGCATCGTTTTTGTAGATAATTAATTTTTCTACAATTTAGATTAAGGTACTTTTTTCTGTAAAATTGAAAATAAGAAAGTTATACTTGAAAATAGATGTACATTTTCAAGAAAAAAATCTTTGAAGGGCCATTACTATTTTTCTACAACTTTTATTGAAAAAATAGTCATGACAGGTTTTAAAGATTATTTAATTTCCAACAATTTATGCAGATTATGTTTATATAAAGCTGCTGTAATGGTTTCGCAAAAAACAGGTATCAATTTATTTTCGTACTTTGGTATGTAGGAGAAGTGGGGGCAAGACCGTTTTTGTACTATGTTGTATGAAAAAAATGTAAAATTGGCAACATTTGCAATATAAAATAGGTGCCTTTTGGTAAGGTCGATCACGTCTGTGAGTTTTAGCAAGTTCAGTTGAGAAGCTGAAGAGTTACGGTAAATTTTGTGTTTTTTCATCAAATTGTTATCGTTCATGTGAAAATTCAGTTGTATTTTTAACACTGAAAAAATTTAAATTTTAAAATTTTTTTTTTTATAATAGAAAGTAATTATTTAAAAGTATTTTCTGTGAAAAAAGGAGTCATTAAGATAAATTAAAAAAAAATAATCCAGAACATAAGATATGATATGACTGGGGCAAGACCGCCCATGGGCGAAGCTCTGCTAGCTTTAAAAAAAGTGAAAAAAGAAGTTCGCCGTTAAATCTTCCAAAAAGATAAGAAAAAGTCGCCAAAAAAATAGTGTAATTGATGATTCTGAGGAAGAGGACTTTGCAGACCGTTTTTATACCTTCTACCTGCAACTTTTTTTCTAGATCCAATCCAAAATATTGTTGAATTAAGTGCGAAATGTGTACCAAATGGTACCACAAAGCTTGCGTGCTGCAGTGAGAGCTAAAGAAAATATAGCATAATTGTTTTATTATTGCAAATAGACTGCATTTAAACAAAAGAAACGGTCTTTCTAACAACAAAATTTGATAGGCCGGTCTTACCTACATGTGGGGGCAAGACCGTTTTTTGTTAGATGTTTTTTCAAAACTTATTATTTTTTGCTTAATATATTTTATTTTTGTTTATAATAATGAGAGTTCTTAGAGTAAACAATAAACTTAATTTATAAAGACTTTATTCTAATTAAAAGTTGTTTTTAATTGGTTTTTAAGACAATTAAACACTTAAGGGGCGGTCTTGCCCCCACTTCACCTATATTTTAATTTTTATTTTACTTCAAAACAGGCTGATTCAGAGGGAATATAGGATAGAGTTGCCTATTTTCGGCCGTCTCCAGATTCCGGCCACCTTTCGGAAAATCGTTATAACTAGGGATTTCGTAGGGTTTATTCCATAATTTCGCTCTTATGCTCTTCTCTTATATGTTAGAACAGCATACAAGTGAAAATTTGGAATAAACCCCTTTGAAATCACTAGTTATAACGATTTTTCGAAAGGTGGCCGGTAACTGGAGACGGCCGCAAATAGGCAACTCTACCCTATAGGTTAGGTCGAAACAAGAAAAAAATCGTGTAGTAAAGGGGGGTCCATTCCCTACCGTTTAGCCAGGAGGGGCAATTTTCTAAAAAATTGTCTTATTACTTTTAAAAAAATTATTTAATATCAACGGTTACATCTGCTTTAAAGTGTTATACTTTTTGTAAACCCTAAAACCTTTTCTTTTTTTTTATTTTTGATCAACTGTTTTATAAAATAGTTTTTGAAAAAAAAAAAAATAATTTTCAAAATCAAGATTTTGAAAAATGTTTCGAAATGATTTTTTTCAAAATTTTATGTTATTGAGTATTAATTAATTATTCAAAATTTTTAAGCTGTTATGTGTTTTCAAACAAAAACAGAAAACCGGATGCAAAAGCATCTTGTTGTTTTCTAAAAATTAAAAAAAAAAATACTTTTTTCTAAGAAACTCCATTATTTTTTTACGCGAGTAGCGGTTTCTTAAAAAAAAAAAAAATTATTTAAAGTACCTTAATCAAAATTGTAGAGAAATAAAGTATCTACAAAAACGATGTTAACAATTTTTTTGTGAGATTTAGTTCGCATAATATCGGTAAGAAACAGTTTACATAACTTTTCCCAAGATGGCGGCCAAATGGGGGGCTTTCAACCCCGAAAACTAGATTGTATACTCATATTAACCTCCCCTACACATCAAAACAAAAAAATCTTGTCCTACCCAAAATGCAAGGTTAATGTAACATTTCAATTTAGGGAAATATATAAGATATTTAAAAGCTTTAAAGTGCTTAGACAAACAAATTATGTAGTTCGGTTCAAATATCCAATAATCTTATTTTCAAAAGTATTTTTACAAACAATTTGTTATAAAAAACCATTTCAATCACAAATAACATTATTTGATTTTTATAGCAATGATATTTTGCTAAAAAAAATTGATAAAATAAAATTATAATTGTTATCTGAAAATTCTGTATTCTGCTGACTTTAATGAGAAATCCCAGTTACGTTATATGTTAAATGTATATTGCATACCTTTCGGCAAAAGATATAAACTTTAAATGCCTCGATTGGATATGTTTTTTTTTTTTTTAATTTTTACAGCCAACCACGAAACAGCATCATCAGAGGACAGGCAGGACCGCATTGAGAGAGTCGTTTGCATCGAAAATATTATTTTTTTTATTTTTTTTACTCCATATTTCGGTTATTTATTACAATAACTTCATATATCGCAAAATCATAGGAAATGCAATATAATGGCTCGAGAATATACTCGTTGTGGTATATTTACAGTTTATACGTTCCCGAGATGATGATAATACCGAGTGTGTGGGTGCATCATATAAAATGATGCCAACTCTCTCAGAACATCGAACTGCGAATCTCTGACTGAAATTGCATCCACAATCATTAAATGCAATATGATATTTTTTATTTCATCTTTTTTTTTTTTTGTAAAAAAAAATGAACAAAATTTAAAAATGAACATCCAAATATATGAGAAAGTTATTCCTCCCGAGGGCATATTATTTTGGGAATGTCAAGCTTTTGACTGAAAAGTTGGAAATAGTTTTTTTTTTTTTTAAATAACTTCATCAACATTTTTTTGTGAGAGTAAGGTTTGGATAATATTAGATTTAAAATAAATATTTTTATATAAATTTAAATAATAAATTAATATTTTTTTTAGTTTAAATGTATTTTTACATAAATATTGAAAAAAAGATAAATGAAGAATAACAGAAAAAAAAAAACAAAACAAAAGAGCTGAGCAGCAAACTTAATCTTACTTTATTTTCTAAAACTCTTTTTATTCTTCAGATAAATAAAAAATAAATAAATATTCCTGAAAAATATTAAATATGTATAATGTATATCGACATCAAGGGTCTTACTTAAACGTGAATACAAATTAGAGTCAGTTCGAGTTTAAAACACATAATCTAATGTAAGATTCTGTAATGTAAGATTTCTGTTGTAAATTTCATAGTTTTTAGAAACTTTAAAACCAAGTTTTCATCAAACTAGCTTTGAAAAATTAAAGTTCAAACGACATGGACTTCAGGAACCGAAAGAGCATAAGCCCAGGGATCGAAAAAGTCTAAAACCACATTTTGTACAACCGCACCAAGAGTCATTTTGTTTGTCCCTATACAAAAAATTGCAATTTTTTTGAACTTTTTTGCCTACGGATCGAAAACGGTCTATCAAATCGAAAAACCAATATTGTAACAAATGAAGGTAATAAAAAGATATACAACATTTACTACTATTTTTAAAAAAACGGTCAAGTAAATGAGATATGACAAAAATAAGAAAATCACTTTTTGACGTGTTTAAAAAAAAACACCCTAACTTTTAAACCAAATGGATAATCGAAAAATGTTATTTAACATATATTGTAGAAAATTAAATTATTTCAAGTTTGTCATACATTGTTTTTCTGTAGGTTCAAAAATACGCGAGTTATGTGAAAAACTAAAATTTTTATTAAAAAAAAAAAAAATGGCGGCCAAATGACTCTTGGTGCGATTGTACAAAATGTGGTTTAAGACTCGTGTCTTTATGCCTTTCGAGTCCTGAAGTCAAAATGCATTTTTTCTGTTTAAAAATTTAGGCTGACATCTGCTATGTCGTTAACGAAAAATTCGTAAAAAAAAATAATAACGGTACAAAAAATATTTTACTGCCCACAAAAATTAATCAAAATCGTTAGAGAAGTTTTTCAAAAAAAATTAACTTTTCTATTTCCTTTTTATGATAGGTACCGTTAGCTTTGGTAATGAAAAAAATTTAATCTTGTCCTCTAGGGACTATCGTAGGCTATGGTAAAAATTGGGCTTCAAATGAAAAATATAAAAATGTTTACACTTTCTACAGTGTTAAAAATTAATAAGAAACGAAAATTTCCAGAAAATTAAAAATTAATTTTATACCTCAGAATACATTTTTAACCCTCTGTAAACACACGGGTGCGAATTTGGTTTATACTTATTCATGTCGCTAGAACTTTTTTCGGTCTCAATATTTTATAGAGAAACATACATTACATACATATATGAAAATGATGTAGAATAATTTTCCGAGGAATTCGAATATTTTGTTCACAATTCCAAAAAAATATATTTTCACCCTTATAAAGAGACTTTTTTGTGACCACTTTTTTTGAAAAATCATAATTTTTTATTTTTTTCCTGCCAAATTCGCACGAGTGTGTGCTGACAGAGGGTTTAACTTAAAGCAATTAATATTTTGAAAGGTAGCCCCTGTTAGCTAGAAAACAGAAGTACCGCGTTTTGATAAACTAGCAATTAAGTCTTGATATCGCTGCAGGGGGATATTCTTTAAACAAAAACCCATAAGTTTTCAATGGGGGGGTTTCAGTCACTGCTTTTTGCTAAGACCAGTTTAAATATTTTTGGTAAATGTAAAAATGCGTGTTTTTTTTAATAGCTTATAACTTTAATACTGATAATTTGCTATTTATTTTCTGGTGTTAAATTCAAACGGTCACTATGGCGTATGTGTGACATTTTTTTAAACAAATTATCTGACTGATTTTTTTTTTTTTTTTTTGATTAGCAAATATTAACGAACCGTTAAATAGTTCATATTTTAAGTGAAATTTTACATATAAATGGTGTTCTCTGTGGACGTCAGTAAAATACTTTAGCAGACGTAAAACTCAGTTTCTTGCTACTTTTTGTCCCTCAACTCAGCACCGTTGCCCGTCGCGTAACATTTTGTCTATATTTCCAGTTAATAGTTATAATTTCTTAAATTTGTAACAAACGGGTTTACAGCCTCTAGATTTTCTTTACGACTTTTTATTAGGATCAAGACAAGTTGCATAAACACCCAAGAACCAAATTTGTTACAATTTTTTCTCATTCCGATGCAATGTTGCAGCTAAACTTCCGCTGGCCATCACAGAGAGAATATCTATAGGTACTCTTGCCTTGAAGAGGAAGTTATTATAAAAATTTTGAAAGCTTCATCCCAGTTATCCAATATGCCCAGTCCCAAGTGTCTGGTTTGTTCAATGTTCCTGATGTCCAAGTCTCCATATCATATCTCAGTTTCGTATATGCTCTGTGGCACATAGACGGTCAACGACGACGACGACGACGGGCGTCGGTCGGCAATGGCACACATGAAGCGAGGGGTTCCATGAACCCAAAAACCAAATGGTGTAGATGTATATTCAGATGAAGTAAGGCCGCAAGGCTCGGAAGCCTGTTCGGTTCGTATCCGAGCTCTTGCGCTACATTGTTATTAACGAAAATAAAATACCCGAGGTGCACAGGAGAGCTAAAGCAAAAACATACCATGGTCACTTTACAGTTTATAAATACCTACTTTTGTGTTGGTATATAGTTGGTATTCTATTTTTTATTATTTTTTTTTTTTATACCCGTATAAATGTATTTTTTTTTTATATATTTCTTTTGTGTATTATTTATATTTTTTGTTGCCCCTTTTATCCGTGTATCTATATGCATACTCAACTCATACCCACCATAGCCAAACACATACGGAGGCCAAAAGAAACGTGCAGAGCACAACACAGAGAGGTGGCTGCCCGAGGGCACTCTGTTGCGGAACGCCCGGGGCCCTTTGAAATAAATTTCCCTGTTATATATGGGAAGATGCCGACAATGTGGGCTGGAAAATAATATTTCGCCGTGAAAAATGAGGCTAACAAATGTATGCTAAAAGCAGTTTAATCAGTCTCTGGGATCGGGGCAAAAGGTGTATACCTTTATGTAGGTATTATATGCATGTTGTTGTTTGTTGTTGAATATGTCTGTATGATAGGAGTCTTTTTTTTTTTATTTTTATTTTTGCTTAAATTCGTATTAGGTAGCCTTAAGGGTTTTTTTCGGGTGAGCATTTTAGGTTTTTTTTTTGGTTTTCTTTTTTATTTTTTTACTTTGTGTTGTGTGTTGCTGTTGGATTGTTTTGTCTGAAAGTTTTACTTTGGTGAATTTATTAAACATGAGAATAATTCAAAATAATAATTATATGCAAATGGGAAATTAATTTTTTGATTAATTAATGTTTTTTTTTTTTTTTTGGTTTGGCGAGAAGCATTGTACACATATCAGGTTTTATTTGGATCGTCTGAGGAGGATTGTGAAAATTATTTCAAAAAATAAAATACAAAATTGGTGCAAGATATGAATCTAACATGGTACGACCGTGACTGGCAATATATAATTTATGTAATTAAATATGCATAAAGTGCACAACTGGGTCAGCAGTTGTTGTCCTAATTTAATCAAAGCTGGAATATATTAGTTCACTATTGAAGATTTAGAAAAAGGGACACTAACCATTCAAATCTAGAACTAAAAATGGTTAATCGATTGTCCCAGCGTTATTTTTTTCTTATTTTGTTTTTTTTTTTTATTTTACAAATTTAATGTCTGAAGTAAGTACAGAAATTTTCTGGCCCTAACCAGTATTCTATTTTTGAAGGCCCTTGTTTCGAAATCATCCATCAATACTGAAAACAAAATGTTAAGCTATACTTGCAAGAAATATTAATATGATGGTTAAAAACGTGATTAGAATCCAAATGCTTAAATTATGGGGCAACCCAGCGCACAGTGGGGAACCTTGTATGGAAGAGTGGAAAAAACTCCGTAAAATCTAAACTACTGGACCGTTTTTGATGAAATTTTCAGGAATAATAGGATAAAAATAGAATAAATAAGAAGATAAATCAACACCAGTAATTTCCGCCCACTGCCCCACCCACTAAAGTGGAAAATGGCTATTTAAGTTAAAAAAAATCGAAAAATAGTACTTTTGTATGAAATTTAACGAATACAACGTGACTTGCAGTAGCCAAAAAATACTTTTCTGAAGGTTTTCGATGTTTTGAACTCGAATCCTAAGTCATAAAAAATTAATCAGCTCTGTTTTTCAAATATTACCGTTAGAAAATGCAAAAAAAGTGTTTTTTTTTTACTATTTCGGACCTTATTCTTTTATATAAGTAGAACTGTCTGAACATATTTAGTAATGGTTAATATAATAACTGATTTCCTTCTTTCAAGACCTTTTTAAATCTTTTCGATATCTTTTTTACTGCCTGAGATATCTTGAGTTGTTTTTCATGGTACTATATCTACCATATAAATTATACCGTCATTATATCTCCTTTATGATATATAAAGCCGAGCCCTTTTTCGGTTTCAATAAGATTCGAATAGCTAATGTTTTTTTTAAAAACAATTCAAACGATTCTTCTTTTTTAATGATTAATTCAGCTAAAACTGATCGCGAAATTGAAAACAAAACAGACATTTTTATAAACCAATGTTCACGCTGAATTCAATCGAAACTTTGAATAATCATCATTATTGACTAGAAAGATAACAGTTGTTAATTTGCATCAACTTAAAAAAGCTTGTTTAACAAAGAAAAATCATTCGATCAAAATTCTAACGGTTTGGGTTTGAGATATAATAGAGAGAAAACTATATGAAAAATTAGACTGAATTGTACTCAGAAATGAGTATAATTTACTAACCCCTCTCTTTCTCATAAAGTTTCAGAAAATAAGATTTTCTTGCAAGCTTAATTATTGTTTAAGACTTAGGAAGAAATTTAAGAAACAATTTGTAGGCTTTAATTTTAGTCATATCTTTATTTTAGTTTTTTTGTGCTCTGAGGGCCATTTGCTGAAACGAAACTTAAATAATTTAAGTTGAACATAAGCTCCTATTCTCTACTTTTTCCTCTGCGTAAACTGCCACGTAAGAGTTTATTTAGAACATAAATGCTAAAGTTTCGATTCAGCAAACGGCTGTGAATCTAATATTCGTAAACCCAAGAAAATTTTAAATAAATTGTACAAAACATTAAAAACCGTCAATTTTTTATATATTTTTCGATTTTTTTTTTTAATATGTAGGTATTTTCAAACTAACGTCAGATTTGAATTCATCGGATCAAAATACATATTGAAACATATGATTTTTAAAAAAATCTTTCCATTTTTTATTATAATCTGCTTTTTTAGAAAACACGTTTTTCACATTAGCTTAGCTTCAAATTGCTGTAAAAAGTTTATTAGGACGAACTAGGATGAGATTTTTAGTGCCAAATGTTGCTGAGATTCAACACTATCATATGATATGAGTCCGCCAGAGCAAACAGAGGAAGTAGTTAAAACAATTTTTGAACTCAAAATTCCGGAAAATTATAAGTATTCTTAAAATAAAAAATCGAAAATTTTTTTTTTCCGCTAAACTCTTTGTTTTTTATATATTTACAAAAAAAAATTTTTAAAAAGTCAAAATTTAACTTATTTTATACCATTTAAAAAATACTCGTACTTACATCAGTTTTCATAATTTTTCAACTTTGAATACAAATTTCTTAATCTAGAAATTTTTTTTGAAAGAAATGCTTTCACATCCTGATTCTACAACATTATTACTGTAAGAAAAACTTCCAACATATAAAAAAATCCAGCTTTCACATCAATGAGTTTTTTCCACTTTTTTCCCACTGTGCAGCGCCTCCAGCAATAAGTAAATATGTTATCATGAGCAGTTTATAAAGTTTTATTGATTAGTAGGCAAAGAGGTCAACAAAAGGTCTTAATGCCTCGTGAAACTCAATTTTACTTAATGTACACAGTTAATTTAAAGTTAAACTAAACTTAAAAAAGTATGTACATTTTTGGACATTTTTAAATCAATTTTCCAAAATTTGATGGGATTTTGATGCTTTAGAAAAAAAAACCAGCAATCTTAGATAATAAATATGAGATTTTTTTCTCAAAAACTACACTTTGTGATCATTAGAGTGACCGCAACTCCCATAGAAAAAAATTTTTGTCGAATTTTTTTCGGGGGAACCCCATAAAATGTTCCGCCTTTGCAGATTTTTAGAAAGCCAAAATTTCAGCTCGATTGGATAAGTCTAAATGGTGCCGACACTCGCTCAAAGTATCAAAAATCTCTGTTTTTTCACTGTTTTTCGAAGAAAATTAGCTCTAGCTCCCAAACAGATGGGGTTATTTTATATATTAAATGAAAGGTAGTGCTTATTACACATAATTCAGATTCAAAATTTGATCAAAAACTGATCATGCATCGAAAAATACCTTAGGATCATGAGTCATAATCATAGATTGTTTTTTGTTTTTTTTTTTGAATTCCCTGTTTGCTTGTTTTAAGACACAAAATGCACTTAAAAGACTACGGTACCAACAGCAATTTTGTCGATCTGGGGGATAAAATGATTCGTAAATTGGAATTGGATGTATATTCGTAAAACTCGTGATAACACAAGATGGTTAAATTATTGCCTTTTGACAGCAAGAATGCACTTGAAAACTCATACTTTAAGTCTATATTGCGGAATCATAAGATTTTTCATAAACCATAAAAGAAAAGTGGCAAAAATTTGTTCTAGGTGTCGTCTTCATTACTTTAAAAAAATAGTATTGTTAATTCACTTTATTTAAGGATCAGCCCACTAAGAATTTCAAATTAAATACATCCAAGCTCAAAACACATTATATTTTATCAACATTATTCAACCCTAAGCCATTTATTTTTAGGCATTCTCGATGGTTTTATTACTACTCAAACACACTTTAACAACAAAATGAAATAAACTAGAATTTTCGAGAAACAGCTTGGAGGCGTTTTTTTCACAAATTAATTTTGTATCTTTTAAAATAAGAATACAAATTGGTATGTCTTTGTTTAATAAAATATTAAACATTTTCTTCAAAACAAATCTCAAAAAAAATTCATTCCAAAAATTGATTTTTCAAAAAAAAAAATAATAATTTTAAATAAGTTTTACGAAAATGTTATTTATTCATTTAATAGTTACTAGGACGCGTTTGCATAATTTTTTTTTTAATTGATGGAAGCCAACGAATAACAAATCGACGAGCATGAATATTTTGTGCAGCGAAAGTCGATTATACCTACGGTGACCATATTTCTGGAAGCCAAACCCGGGACGGATAAAAAATTCGTTGGATCGTTTTGAAAATATTGATTTAAAAAAAAATTTTTTTAAATGAGTTTTCATAATTCTTCCTTTTTTTGATATTAAGATTTCCTAAACTATTTTATTGCAGCGTTTTTGTTGAAATCATTTAAACCGTTTACGAAATCAGAAATCAAGAAAATGGTTTTTTAATATTGTCTAAGTTATTAACAGACAATATTAAAAAACCATTTTCTAAAAAAATATTTTTTTAATCAAATTCGGGAAAGCTGTTTTTTAACATTTTTATTTAAATGGTTTTGAAATTGTAAGAACCTTAACACAATTTTTAACATGTCCTTAAAAGTTTTGAAACTTATTTGGGTTCTTTACTCTTCCATATGTTGTTCTTTATTCGAAAACATTTTTCCTGGTGTACCAACCTGACAAACAGAAGCTGGAACTAAATAATTGACGAACATTAAAAAAAAAAAACCAAAGCCTAGTTTAGAGGAAAAACGAAAATTTTCATAGAAAACCAGCACAACGAAATCGTAAACGAAAATTTTGCTTTTCGTTGCACAGTACGCAGCTTAGGCAACGAAATTCTTACCTGTGCAAAAATATATGGAGAGTTTTTAATCGTTTTTTTTACTTTGGAGACTTAAAAAATTTTTCGTTTTGCTTCAGCAGCGTACTAGAAAAATTTTAATTTCCAACCACTGTTTTCTTGTTTTCCGTACAAAGTATTTAAAATATTGAATACAAAAATCAGAGAATGTGCAAATACGGGACAATCACAGGACAAATTACAAAATACGGGACACTTATACGTCCCGGGTTGCTTAAATAAAAACCCGGGACAAGCTGTAGAAATACGGGACAGTCCCGGGTAAACCGGGACGGATGGTCACCGTAATTATACCGTATTTTCGGGCCTAAATTTGTTTAGCAAAAATTTTCACTTTGCATTGAACTAACCCTTGAGTTATATAAAAAAAACAAACTTATCTACGATTTCTAAGTAAAAATAAAACCAATAAAAGAAAATGAGAAAACAAAAATAAGTTTGATGTTCAGCTCTTTTGTTTAAACGTGATCAATCCAGTTTGCTTAAAAACGCCAATTCATTAAAAAATAAAATTATATTAAACTAAGAGATTTAACTGATTTCATTAAATTTAACATAAAATAATAAAAATTTGAGTTATGTAAGTTGAATGTCATCTTTTTCTTAAATTAAAAAATATGTATTTATTTATGTCTTTGCAAAATTTCAAAACACTTGTTTCCATACATATATATTGTTTCGGTTTATTTTAATAGAGATTCCATTTGCTTTAACCATTATCCTATTAGTTCTTGTTCATAATTACAAAACAAACACAATATGAATTCACCCTATTGCGAAAGGAATCAATCAATTTGTAAGCAAATGAAATTCACTCATTTGCAAATCAAATTCACCTTCTATTTGATCGATGAAATTTTATTTTTTATGATATTATATAAAAATAAAAAAAAAAACATAAATGTCAAATAATTTTGGCAAGAGGAATATGTATTATATATGCTCGACTGCGTCGCACTTAGTTGCACTTGTAGTTCAAATTGTTTAAATTTAAAAAAAATGTATAAAAGTTCGTTAAAATAGTTTTTTTTAACACAAAACTAGTTCTTATAACAAAAAAAATTACACTTGAAAAAAAGTACGCAGCCTCAAAAAACAACGAAACAATATTCTTTAAACTACCCTTTTTTTAAATTTCTTTATTTCGTTCGAAAAAATTTCTTTCTTACTTGATATGTTTCAAGTCTTGGTCTGTCGCCTATAAATTTCCCAAAGCTCTACCATCATTCTTTTTTTTTCATGAAAAAAATCGAATAATAATATCTATACATACATACCTATATACAACGAAAAAAAAAAAGAAACAAACTGACCCTTTTAAATAGCTTGCGGCACATCCAATTAAAATTTAGGTCAACAAGGTTTTTTTTTTATTCAGGTTCTTGGCTTGTTGGTTTATGTACCTAAGTACAGTTGTTACCTACCCAAACATTATATATAAATGTATCTTCTCAACTTGAGCTTGGTAACCTTCACAGTAGCAATACGATTTAATATAGGCAGAGGGCCATTGAGAGAGAGAGAGGCACAGCCAGAGCATCTTATAAAGGGTCCAGGCGTATAGCCAGAAGGTAAGTTATTTTTTGCTAGTCCTGGTGGACACCTTTTCAAAAGAGAAATTAATTACGCATTGGCCAAATAATAATATAATTCTTTTTTTTTTCTTTTTCTATGAGTTTGGGGGATTGAATTTGGGTGAAGGGAATATAGATAAAATATAAAGTTCAATGGCGAGAGGTTTTTTGTTTAATCCTTTTTTATGTGTATTTTTTTTTGTTTTGGGTGTAAACTTTCTAGTGCTAATATTAATTAAGGGAAGTGCAAAAAAATATAATTTAAGGTTTTTAGATGTTCTTAGAAAAAACATTTCTCCAGTTTTATGAAGGTTTTTGTATTAATAAATAGACTCTCCTCATTTCCATTTTTGTTTAAATTTTGAAAAAAAAAAAAGAATCAAAATTCTATTCAAAATGTGTAGTATCTACTAATTGACTTGATTATGATCGATTTAAAAAATAAAATGCACGACCGTGTTGCACGAACTTGCTCTTAGAATTCAAGTTGCTTACATTTTTGATACTTTTTTATATAGAAATTTCAGAAATGTAGGAATATAAAAACAAAACAAAAAAAAAACATTAAACTCGTTTTTCAAAGCAATAAAACAACATTTGAAATCAAATTGCTCCACAAAACAATTATGAAGTTTTATTTGATTAAAATGCATTTTTGGAAAAAAAAAAGTTTAAAAATCGTTAGAGCGGTATTAAAAAAAAATAATAAAGTTTTAAAAAAAAATTGGTATGCCATTTTGTAGAAATCACTCAAAATCTAAAACCAAAATTTCAAAAAAAAATCAATGTCCCGTTTTCGAAAATTTGAAAAAAAACATTTTTTTTAGGGCCAATTTTTCAATAGTCAGATAAACCTTAGATAAAGCTTATTCCTAGGAATACAATTTTTTTTTATATTGACATTTATTCTTCTGATAGTCAAACTGACTATTGAAAAATCAGGGCTTAGTTTTATTTCTGATTTACATTAAAATTATATAGGTGCCTTTGTATAAAAGTTTTTGTTGAAATACAATTAGAAGGTTGTTAGAATATTAGATGTGAAAAAGCGGTTCTATGGCAGGTATCTTTAATACCTAATGTTTTTCAAAAACCATTTTTTCATCAAAAGATAGACCTTGTTTAAAAACTAACATATTTTTTTTTAATCATTGGAGCCTTTATCGAGAAAATTAAACTTTTCCGAAATTAGAAATTGACAGGTACCGTTATTTTTGGTTAAAAAAAAATTAATTCAAAAAATGCTACATACCAAATTTGAAGTAAATCCGTCCATCCGTTTAGGTTGTACCTGCAGACAGACAGACAAACACACGGACTTCCGGGACTCATTTTTTTTGCATTCTCTATCATCGTAATATCATGTCTGATTGCTATCTCAACATTTTTTTTAAGAATGCATAACTTCTTATACAGGGTGTCCCACAGTCACAGCCCCAAATGAAAACCATAGATTTCAGAAGTAATTGTGCCCATGATTATGAAAGTGGACTAAGTCACTTTTTGCATTGTTTAAAGAAAAACTTACATAATAATTTTCTTATAACGATTTAATTATATTTCTTTTATGAAATCACTAGAGGAGCATTAAAGAAGTTTATTTACTGCAATTTCGCTTTCAAATAAACTTTACCCTTTAAATAATAATTATTTTAAGGCTAGATTTGATGGCATTTTTAGGAGTGACTTAGTCCATTTTTATAATTAAGGGCACAATTTTAAGTCGAAAAACTTAAGTAACAATTTTTTCGTTTTCGTCCCGTTTTCGAGCTATGACGGTTTTTATGATTTTTGCTACCTTGTCCTTTAACTGGCCTTATTTTTGCCAAACTACGTCTTATTCGAAAGATTTCTTTTACAAAAATAAAAAAGACTACTGAAAGTAAATACAAAAAATAAACAAACTGAGTGAATTTAAAAAAAAAAAAAAATTTTAAAGAAAAAATTAATTTTCTGAGCTTTATCTATTTGTTCTTTTCTTAACCACAATAGCTCAGAAAAAGTTTTTAATTTATTTAAATTAATTTTTTCTTTAAACATTTTTTTTTTCACTCAGTTTGTTTATTTTTTTTATTTACATTCAGGAGTCTTTTTTATTTTTGTAAAAGAAATCATTCGAATAAGACGTAGTTTGGCAAAGATAAGGCCAGTTAGAGGACAAGAGAGCAGAAATCATAAAAACCGTCATAACTCGAAAACTCACTTAAGTTTTTCGACTTAAAATTACTTCAGAAATCCATGGTTTTCATTTTTGGCTGTAACTGTGGGACACCCTGTATAGTACATATACTACATCGCAAGTTAGTCGGATGTTGGACTTCGACTTTTAGATCAAAAAGTTCATTTTATTTCGAAAACATTTTGGTCTTGAAAAAGTGGTTTTTAGAAACAGTTTACTTTTTCAACTTTGACATCACTTTTTCAAAAAAAAATTTTGTTGCAGCCAGATTTCGGAGGATCTTTTCATTCGATGGATGTTGAGTAAATTTAAAAAAAAATATTTTTTTTTTTCGACAAGAGGTATCTACCCCTTGCATTTTTTATTGAAAATCGCCCCACAAAAATGAAAAATTTTGCAGCCAAACCACAGAGGAACTATTTGCTTTTATTAATAGAACTAAAAGAAATCTTTCTTTTGATGTATCATTTGAAATTGTTGGAGGAAATTATTCAAAATGCATTATTTTCTATAAGAGGTATCTCTTGCACTTTTTCGAAAAATGAAAAATTTTGCAGCCCTTAGAGGAACTTTTGATTAGATGGATTTGGAGGAAATTTTTTTTTTCTAAATTAGTTTTTTCGGGTATCTCTAGCTTTTTTTCGAAAACCAAAAACAACGAATTGGAATTTTTGCAGCCAGAAATCACTTTTGGTTCAAAGGATTTGGAGGAAATTTTTCAAAATGCATTTTTTTTGACAATGGGTACCCCTTTTATTTTTCCGAAATTCTAAAAAAGTTGATTAGTAATTTTAGAATTTAAATAAATAGGCGTTTTCACTTCAAACTCACATCATCTTTAAATCAAAACTTTTTACAATTTTTGTTCATCGAAAACAAGACTTAAGACGCAGAGATATTTAAATCTTACATATCCTTAGTTGAATTAAATTATATTTTTAACAAATGTTCGACGTAGCTTTAAGTTTATTAGAGAATGAAATAAAGTCTAGGTATAATAAAAAATAAAACAAGAGTATGGTTCAGTGTTTTCAAATCACACTAAGAGTATCTATATTTCATAATACCGGATTTCGCAAACCAGTTCAGAAAATATGCTCGTAGACCGAGAGCTTATCCATTTCTTCAATTTCATTTTCAAGTGCAGATTTCACATGAGCACCCAGGTACTAACCTTCAAAGAGTTTATTTTTCTACTTGACATAGAATTCAATTCGCAATTTTCTTCTCTCAGTTTTTTTTTTCTTATTTTTTGTCACTTATTCAGATGAAATTCGCATTTAAGTTCATATATTGCATCAACAAGTTCCTCTACGAATACGGAGGTAAGAGCACAAACAAAACATTTGGAAATGTTAAACAATCCTAAACTGAAAACAAAAAACAACTCGAATTTTAAACCATGACTTACTGCACTTTAACATCAACACTTTTTCACTTCAAATTTTTACTTCAAAACAAACCCTAATTCTTCTAAATGCATATTTAAAAAGTCTTTCTTCTTTTCATATAGTCGAAAATGTTTAAGTGTCAACACTTTCTATAAATCATAAGCACACATTAGGTGAATTCAACACAACACAGCACACACACACACACACTCTAACATCCGGATATTCCCTACCGGCTATAAAATCGACTTAAAAATCCCAGTTCGGTTTGATTTCCGTCCAAAGATTCCATGTTTTATAATAATTCTTTTACTTGAGTTGGGGGGGTTGTTGCTATTGCTCTCTCTCCAGCTCCTCCATGTCCCCATCATATGCCAATCCTTTTTCCTATAAAACATTCTGATACCGCATCCGATCCGATCCGAGAACATATGGCTGATGGAAGACTCTACTTGTGCATCAACCAGCTCCTCTATCCTCAGAAACTCTTAAAGAGAAAAAGAGAGAGAGAGAGTGAGTTAGTATAGAAAGGACCAAGAAGAACCTCCGGAGGACATATTTCGAGGTGCACCAGAGTAAAACCATGAACACACAATAGCAATGCAATAGCCATCATCATCATCATCATCATCGTAGGACACACACATACTCGTTTATACTATAGTTGCATGAAGGAGCACCAAGAGTCTATATCTTTGTCGATGTTGGTATATAGTGACGATGCTGATGCTGCTTCTGCTGAAGAGTCCATCATTGTTCCGAAGGAATCCTATTTCTGTAGTACATCAGCATCACGATGATGATGGCCCGCAGGTAAGTCCCGTTGGGGTGGAATAATGAAAAAAGAGACCCCACTCTCTTATGGTCGGTCGTCTCTCGTCTCTCTCTTTCAGAGTTTTCTGATGCTGTTCGTTTCGGTACAAAATTTTTGCAGAAAATCCTTTAGGCAATCTTTTTGTATCCTTATCCTTGTAGACAAATAATTCATCGCCCGCGCCGCAAGGCTCCAACACAAATTGGAAAATATAAGAACTAGCTGGGTGGAGAGCCAGAGAGCGGATCCAAGAAAGATGGAATCTGGCGGACGAGAGTCGAGTCGAATCGAGTACAGTTTAGTATACATTCGCACACAGTTCACAGAAATGCACACAGGCAACTCACCTCTCTGGAAAACCTTTGTGTTGTGCTCCTGCGGAACCATGTCATTTCATTCGGCTTGCCCCGGTTGAGCCTCAAGGTGAAACTGAAGCTAAAGCTGGACTTTTTTTTTTGTATATTTTTTTCTTTTGTAAAGGTTCCTTGGTACTGGGTTGTCTTCCTCCCAACCTGGATTTTTCTCGTCGTCGTCGTTGCGTTCATCATCATCATTGGTTATACAATACTTGTGTCTTGTAGAATATTATACCTACAAGAGGTGTACCTACTATACTACCCAAGTTGTGATTGGGGTTTCGGGCAAGTTTTAGGATATCGTTTGGATGGATGTGTTGTTAGATTTTTACGTTTAGGTAAATATTCAGTGTTAGAGTGAATATTTTTTGAGAGAGTTATGGACTTTTTGGAAAAAAAATTAAAATATTATTCTTTTTTTATTTTTGTTGACGGAGATGAAAAGATGATGCAAATTTATTGATAGTCCGGGCGGCCACTGCAGAAACGCTCAACTCATCGAGCTAAAGAAAATTTGAAATGGGAAGTGAAAGAGGGCTATTAGTAGTTACGAAAACCACAGGTCTTCCCGTTCGCATCCTGGCACGATTGGCGTGGTAAAGTGCATCGTGCATCTCATAGAGTTAAAAGACAATATTGGTGTCAAATTAAAGGTGCTATTGTAAGCTATCAAAATTCAGAGGTCTTCCGGGCGAAAGTCTGGCAGTTTTGTCATGCAGCCCGTTTTAAGGTTAGAAGCGATAAAAGTGAGTTTTTTCATAAAGTCTTGTTTTTTGGTATTTTGGTGGATGAGTTAAGGAGTTTTTTCACTATAAAATAAAAATAAGAGTTATTAGCATTTAAATATAAAACGATGTTTTGGAAAAAGCTTGATAGTTTATTAGCAATGACCCAAAGTATATGCAAAACTACGAATAATTCACGAAAAAGTCTCAAATAATACGCTGCGCCCCTTACAACTTACCGAATTAAAAGGCGAATTTAATTTCAAATTAAAGCTAATAATGTCTTTTTTTGAAAACCAGAGGTCTTCCAAGCCACATCTTGTCATTTCACCCCCCAGCCTGCTTGAACGTTTTAAGTGAAAATCGCTCCTAACCTTAAAACAAGCTGCGTGACCTAACTTGAAATTTTTGGCTTGGAAGACCTCTGGTTTTCAAAAAAAGACATTATAAGCTTTAATTTGAAATTAAAGTCGCCTTTTAATTCGATAAGCTGTAAGGGGCGCAGCGTATTATTTGAGACTTTTTCGTGAATTATTCGTAGTTTTGCATATACTTTGGGTCATTGTTAATAAACTATCAAGCTTTTTTCAAAACATCGTTTTATATTTAAATGCTAATAACTCTTATTTTTATTTTATAGTGAAAAAACTCCTTAACTCATCCACCAAAATACCAAAAAACAAGACTTTATGAAAAAACTCACTTTTATCGCTTCTAACCTTAAAACGGGCTGCATGACAAAACTGCCAGACTTTCGCCCGGAAGACCTCTGAATTTTGATAGCTTACAATAGCACCTTTAATTTGACACCAATATTGTCTTTTAACTCTATGAGATGCACGATGCACTTTACCACGCCAATCGTGCCAGGATGCGAACGGGAAGACCTGTGGTTTTCGTAACTACTAATAGCCCTCTTTCACTTCCCATTTCAAATTTTCTTTAGCTCGATGAGTTGAGCGTTTCTGCAGTGGCCGCCCGCTCTATGATGGAAAAAGCAATTTTGAGAAAAGAAACGATCATGAATTCAGTTTTCAGTCAGTTTTTTTGAGGTTAAAACAGATATAGTTAATTTAGGATTGTTAGGAGTAAAAACGCAACAGGAATATTTCAATTTTATTCTAAGAAACAAACAGAGGCGGCACTGTATCTCTGAAAGTATTAAAATTATGTTTTTGAAACTGAAAGATATTTTATATATCCAATCCGAAAGGTCCCTGCAAATTTTGTGTGCGACAAGTCGCTATCGATGTATGTATAAAAAATAGTAAATACTTGGACAAGAGAATTAATAACCATAAACTAGCTTTGATATGCACAAAATGTGGATTGAAAAAGTTAATTCTTAATAATTTTTCCAGTAAAAGCATTTATTCCTTTTTATGCATATCACTCATTAATACACATGCTTTTTTTTTAAATGACGGACACAGATATATTTTTTTATTTTCAAGGTTTGCGTTTTTTTTGGAACAAAATTTTATTTATTTTGTACCCACAGGAATTTTTTTTTCCACTTTGTTAAAAAAGATTGTGAATGTCGGGTTAAAAATATAGGTAACTTTTGTCTAGCCAAAAGAAGCGTTCTCGGAATGATTCTTGATTAGTGTTAGATGAATATTTGCAAAACGGAGAAATCCTTCCTGAACATCATGAATGCACGGTGCTAAAAAAAAAATATATCACACTAATTTATTGTATTTTTAGCCTCCCAGATTTGAGGGTTTTGAAGTATGGAAGTATTCCGAGAACACTTTTAGATATTTCTTAAAGAAAATTGCCTTCAAAGTCAAAAATTATTATTATCATGGGAAAGAAAAAATGAAAAATATTTAAATGTTAATATCTGGACAACAAAAAAAAAATAGTTCATGCGACACAGTCGTGCATTTTATTTCATAAAAACTTAAAAACTCGAAAGAAATTTTAAAACCATTAAAAATAGTGAAACGTTATTAGTTATCAAAATTTTGTTTTTGAATTTTTGGTAGGTACTCAAGTTTTTGTTTTTTATTTAAATATTGAAAAGAGATATTAAATCACTGCCCAACACACAAAAATTTTACAGACCGATGTTTATCATTTCTTACTAAGGAGAGTGCTAATTCCGAAACAACATTATTTTTACTTGCGATATACATATGTAGGTACTATAGGGCAAGTTTAGGATTCGTAAAAAAAATCGAACCCGAGATAACAATTTTACATGACATTACCATGATGGAGAATGCCAAAAAAGTGGGTCCGGCAATTGAGGAGGTGATTTCCAAAACCAGCTATCTGACCTGAAGGTAGTTTTGAGTAAAATGCCAAAAACCTTTACTTCTTATATAATAATATAATATATAAGATATAGAATAAAATAATCTTTTACAAATTTATTCTTTACGAAATTTTAATAAAATTAAAGTTTTCAAAATAAATATATCTTAAGTCTTTGTATTGAAAATGCCTTGTTAAAAAGTCGGTATATCTGCTCTTGGAAGTATAATTGAATTATGTCTTCTTTTGGAAGTAAAACTATTAAAAAAATCTTCTTTTACAGGTTAAATCACTATTTTTTTTTAATTTTTTGTAAATAAACCTTTATTAATATCAGTATTTTAGTTTATAACAAGAAATAAAAATACATTTTTATAAATGAAATTGAATTAAAATGCGTACTTGCTCTTGTAATTTGGAGTGTCATTCATTTTTTTAAATGATAAGAAATAACAGTCTGCAAATTTTGAAAAAAAAAATTGGCCATTTCCATTATCCAAATTTTTGAGAAAAACTAAAAACACAGATTCTTAATATTATTTACTAAAACTCTTAAGTGTACAAAATTTAATTAAAATCGTTAGACCGTTTAGGTAAAAGCACGGTGTACAGATGGACGAACGGAACTAAGTAATGACGAAAACTACTTTTGTAACTCCTCCATCATCGTAATGTGGCATTTTATCATACGACAAATTGAAATTTTTTATACTGAAGAGGCCTTATTGAAAATAACATTTTGCATAGGCCATTTTAAAAAAAACATTTGGTGTTCAATAGGCTGTTTTGGAAATAAAGTCGTTTTGTGACATTGAATAACTATCTCTGTGTGCTGTTTAGAAAATTATTTTTGATTGAATCAGACGCGCGTTAAAAAGACCAAAAAAATTACATGCATATCTCATTTTCCGATTTTTTTCCGATAGCTGGTTTTGGAAATCAGCTCCTCAATTCTGTCTGTCTGTCTGTCTGTATATACCTCGAGCTACAGCCTAAACGAGTGAAGTGATTTTCTTCAAACTTGGTAGTTAGCAGTTTTTGGTGATTCCCTAGAGGGAATATTGAAATTTTTTGTATGACCAAAACTAACGGTACCCGCCATATAACGGAAATAGAAAAGTTAGTTTTGTTCAAAAACGGCTCTAACGATTTTGATAAAAATTTTTGTGTGTAGTATTTCACATAAGAGCCAACTTTTGAAATAAAAACAATATTTTTTGTACCGTTATTAACGTTTTTTTTTTTTTGGTTTCTGAATATTTCGTACAAGAGTAACCCAATTTCAACGAACATTTTTATACAAAAGCGTTTAGGAAAAGGTAATATTAAAATTTTAGAAAATTTTCAAAAAATTAATTTCAAATTTTTTTTTGAAAAATCAATTTTTTGAAAACGGGTTAATGAAAAATTTTGAAATTTCGTTTTTATGTGTAGGTACATTAATTATTTCTTCAAAATGGCATACCAACTTTTTTTTGAAAATTTTAGAAATTTTTTATATATAAAAAATTATTTTACTAAAAAACGGCTCTAACGATTTTCGAAAAAAAAAAATACTATTGAATAACCCCCAAAATGTGAAAATTGGAAATATCTAGAAAAATAAGAGCTCCTAGAAAAAAAAACAGTGTGATTTTCAGACTTACTGGACTCAAATACATTAGGTTTGATAAGAAAATTTTTAAAATTAGCACGAAATTACCCCCAAAATGTGAAAAACTAAAATATTTCGGAAAATAGAGTTCTTAGAAAGCACGAATGTGATTTTTAGACCTTACTAACCCCAAATGCATCAACTTTAATATACATTTTTTTGGAAAATTTTTTATAAACGCTCAAAATAAGAAAAATTAGAAAATTAGTATGAACATGCTCCCAAACATGAAAAATTGAATATTTCAAAAACAAGAGCTGCTAGAAAGAAATCAATATTATTTTTGAGCTAAATGAGTCCAAATCCATACTATACATATGATATAAATCTTCCTGGAAAATTTTAAAAAGTTTGAAAATTGTTGGCGAATTAATCATTAGTTATTTAAAGAGAATAAATTGATCTTTCATATTAAAACAAAACAACTGTTGCTCAATAAAGCATTATTTTAATAAAATGTAAAAAAATACAAATATCGATTTCCCGATACGATAAATAGGTGAAAAAGAATGTTTTTTTTTTAGACAAATGAAAATATAGGTTTTGTAACTTGTATTTTATTTAGAAGCAGTGAAATCGTATTGTACATCATTGAAGCGTATTGAACAACTTGAATCTAATTAATGTGAATCTAATTAATGAAATAATGAAAAAAAAAAGATTTTCTAATAATAATTTCAGCATTAAAATATATCCTTTAAATCATGCACAGCATAATTACATTACCTTAATAATATTTAAGTTATAAGATCTAACTTTTATTTTGTCCCTTAAAAAACTCTTAAATATGTATTTAAATAAAATCTTTTTGTCCTTGATTATCGTACAAACTGAAACCTTTCACTAAAATTCACAGGTATTGCAATTTTTTCAAAGAGTGTTTCGGTACTAACCCTCATAAAATACCTTCTCGTTATGAAAAATTAAAAAAGAATTATTTGATTATAAAAATAAAACCACAGCGATATCTTTTGGTCTCCTTTGATTCAGCATTAAAAAATTATTTTTTAGTCATTAGTCCAGATTGTACCAACATAAATTTTTTAGCTTGGTCAACTATCACCTTTTACCATTTAATGCGGTTACAGTAAAAACAGGACTTTCTATGTTATCAAATTAAAATTTTGATACAACCATACAATAATATACTGTGAAATCCAAAGTGTTAAACTAGTTTATTAAAACTCAAACTAAATAATATAAATGAGTATGTGTAGTGTATGTAATTTTAATGGAAGCATTTCACAAAACATTAACCTCAATAATAATGAAATTTTATTTGTACAAGATCCTTTTACGCATTTAAACATCAAAATAACTTACACAACACGCAACCTGCTTTGCTAATCCTTTGTCATGTTTCTATGATTGCCCTGGCTAGTTTTCAACCACAAATTAAATTCTAATTTGAAAAAAGGGTTGTCAAATATTTTATTAGCCTTCTCCAAATAATTTCAATGTCTGCTAACAGACAAGGCCACATGCAATAGAACTTTCCTTAATACATCTTTGTCTCATTTTAGGACAAATTAGAACTTCATAATTGTTACTTAAACCACCTTTTCTTGAAAGTCAAGAACCATTTATAAAAAGAATCAATCCATTAACTCATCTACCAAATAAGTCAATTTTCAACAAAAATTTGGAAATTCCAAAAAAAAAAAAACTCTGTTCCATTTATTGGTCTTGTACTGTATTTATCCACCCACAAGAACAAACACACTCCAATCCAGAAGGTAAACACAATCATTCCCATTTCGTTCATTTTACCTTCTCGCAAAAATGCCCTACAGCTAAAAAAATGATGAATTTAAACTTACTACGAGCAAAACGGTATACATGCCAGGGATGGAATGGGAATGAGAAGGAAGAGATAAAGAGCAGAGATCTGGCAAAAGAGGAGATGAGGTTTATATATAAAATGTTATGCCGCTAGGCAACCAGACCATGACCCCTGGGCAATTAAATTCTGATTACTTTACATCCATCCGACAGAGGCATCGCCGTCGCTCATTTATACCTCCTTATATCTGCGGTGTATAGGTACAACGAGTATATGAATATATAACACAAGCTTCTAGCTGGCGGCGGGTTATATTTACTGGGATTCTGGGATAATACAAAGGCTTGTATGTTAGTGTGTGTGAGTGTTTTTGGGTTTTGTACCCATACCAAAAATGTTGTCAGCCCATATTGCACGTAGTTTTGAAAATATAAAATAATGCGCCTTATATGAGATAGAATGATGGGCTTGTACGACGAACCTTTGCCATTCTTAGACTCCTTTTATCCTTTTTGGCGAAGGGGGCAACAAGTTCCAGGAGTAGTTTATCTAAAGCAACAGAGAGCATATTAGCAACAAAGCGAGTCTTTTGTTGGTGATGCGAGTTTGGTTTCGTATCTTGTATAGGTTCACTTCGTATCGCACCAAGCTGCCCGCCACCCTAGTTCCAACCCGAGCTCTCTGTATAGACTCCGTACCCTCTACCACCTCGTTTCGCATTTTGTCAGTGCCTGAGGGATGATTTGGGAGAATGAATTTATTTCTGTAATTTTCCTTCATCATTCCGCTTTCTTGGCTGCAGGACATTTTATGCTCCTATTGTAATACTCTCCGACAACGACTACGACGACGACGACGATGAGAAGAACTGCAAACTCTCTGCAGGCGAATTTGGCCCTAGATGGTTCCATCAGGCTTTTTGTCCATGGTTACCACCAATGTAATTTTTTATTAAAATTTTTAAATAAATCACTTGAGTGATTTTGAGAAAATTCTCTTTACTCTTAACGACTGAGCAGATTTCAGAAAAATTACTTTCATTCATTTTTTTTTTCTACATAAAAAGCACTTTCAAAAACTAAAATTTGAGTTTTCCAAATTTAATTTTTTTTTTTTCAAAAAATTAAAGTTTCGCTTAAGTGGCAACCATACTTTAAGAACTTGGTTATATGCATTTCAGTACAATCAAAAGTGCCACAAGGAAATTCATCTTTTTTTTTTTTGTTGTATGTAGGTATTCTCAGGAATATTCTCTCTCAGTATCTATATCTTATCTGTGTTTGTGTCAGTGTGTCTGGTGGCAGTGTGTGTGTGTGTGCGTTGTATGTGAAAGAGGTTGAATTTAGCCAGAGTCTTTCTTTGCTATAGCCAAAGGGTTTTTGTAGTGAACTATGTGGACCTAGGATCGGGGGTTCTTGAATTTGCCTTTGGCTATGCGGTGCATAAATAGAAATCTGAAGTTTCAAGGGAATTGAGGATGATTCAGTCAAGGACTTCTTTTTTTTTTTTTTTGAAGTACCATCATAAGCCATTTAAATGAGAGATTTTTTGTGGGTTTACTTATAAAAGATTCCAGAGAATGTACTTGGATTGAAGATGTGTTGGTCAATTTGTTATTAATTATTAAAACAGTCTCAGTATATAGGTGTGACAGGGAATAAATTTATTTAGGGTGAAGAAATAATAACAAGATTTATAATGATAAAATAAGGTCTGTGTTAACCAAAATGGAAATAGTTATTTTGGTAAAAAAAAATATTGCCGAAAAAGATTCGTTCCAGTTTGGTTTATGGACGAAAATTTGCTTCAGCGACGTTTTTAATGTGCGGACCATTATCTCAGCGGAACCGTTCCACTCCAGATTAAAAGGCGCTGCTGTCACAAGTTGAATTGAGTTGCTTATGCAGAAATGCTGGAACTGGTTTGACGTGAACTGGGTACCGTTGAAAGCATCTACCATATAACCGTTTTCTTGATTTTTGATTTTCGTAAACGATTGAACCGAAACTTTTAGTTAGAAAAAGGATTAGTTTTTCTAATTTTAAGGTTAAATAAAATTTGATATTTTTGGATTTAAATATTTTATTTTTTTTAATCATTACTATTTCTTAAAACGGTACTGATAATTTTCCTGAATTTTAATTTAAGTGTGGATCAATACTTTCTTTTTTTAAGGTAACGTTACCAATTTTTTTTTTTTTTTTTGAAAAAAAAAAATCTTTATTATACAAAAATCCCTACTTTACTCCTGCTTTAAACGTTGTTAAAAATTGCATGTTTCCCGTTGAGGATATACTAGGAAAGGATATATTGTAACCAGGGCTGCCACTTTATAGTCCAGTGCATTTATGATGTTCATATAATGGGCGACGTAGCAGTTTGTACCACCCCAAATTTGTTTTGCTCATTCGATAGATCATTATCTAAATATCATTACCCTGATTTTTAGCACTCGTGGATTTTAATTAAATATCTCGATTTCTATTTATCCTACATAAAATTTGTGTTAACAAAATTAGATAATTATGTTAAGAACACTTTTTCGATATTCTGAATATTAAAAAAAAGTTACAAGCCAAAGAAAAAGTAAATAAAAACGAAAAAAAAAAGACAATTTTTAAGTTTTGAGCCTTTTTTATCAAAATTATGAAAAAGAAAAGATTGTTCACCTTAAAATTCTCTACAACTCTGATATACAAATTATTTTTGTATCGCTATAATAAAAAAAAGTTATTAATACTTTTTTGTTAAAATATACTCCATTTTTACGAAATGAAGAGACTCAAAAATAAAAAAAAATTGCAGGTCCTGAATTTACTTTTTACACTGAGCAATAAAATACTTACTAATCATTTAAAATTCAAGATTTGGTAAAAAAAAAATTCAAAAACACAAACAAAAAAGTATTAATAACTTTTGTATTTATAGCGATACAAAAAATAATTTTTTAGCAGAGTTGTAGAGAATTTTAAGGTGAACAATTTTTTTTCGGAAGGTATTTTCATAATTTTGAAAAAAAGGGCTCAAAACTTAAAAATTGTCTTTTGTTTTCGTTTTTATTACTTTTTTTGGCAAGTTTATTTTAGGATTCGTAAAAAAAATCGAACTCGTGATAACAATTTTACATGACATTACGATGATGGAGAGTGCCAAAAAAGTGGGTCCGGCAATTCTGTCTGTCTGTTCGTCTGTCTGTCTGTCTGTCTGTCTGTCTGTCTGTCTGTCTGTCTGTCTGTCTGTCTGTCTGTCTGTCTGTCTGTCTGTCTGTCTGTCTGTCTGTCTGTCTGTCTGTCTGTCTGTCTGTCTGTCTGTCTGTCTGTCTGTATGTACCTCGAGCTACAGCCTAACTATTAGAGTGATTTTGTTCAAACTTGGTAGTTAAGAGTTTTGGGTGATTCCCTAGAGGACAAATTGAAATTTTTTTTTACTTCCAAAACTAACGGTACCTCATATAACGGAAATAGAAAAGTTAATTTTTTTCAAAAACGGCTCTAACGATTTTCATTAAAATTTTTGAGTGTAGCAGTACACATAAGAGCCAACTTTATAAATAAAAAAAATATTTTTTTAACCGTTATTAACGGTACCTGTCATATAACGTTTTTTTTTTGTTTATGAATATCTCGTTCAAGAATACCCCGATTTCAACGAAAATTTGTATACAAAATCTTTTAGGTAAAGTAAATGTTAAAAATTTAGACAATTTTCAAAAAACTCATTTTTGGATTTTTAAAAAATATTTCAAACTTTTTTTTGAAAAATCAATTTTTTGAAAACGTGTTTATGAAAAATTTTGAAATTTCGTTTTTATGAGTAAATAAATTATTACTTCAAAATGGCATACCAACATTTTTTTTTGAAAAATGTCAGGAGATTTTTATATATAAAAAATTATTTTTTTAAAAAACGGCTCTAACGATTTTCGAAAATTTTTTTTCTAGAAATTCACTTTAAACTGGCATACTTGGTTTTTTTGTGAAAGATCATTAAAAACTATATTTAATTAATTATAAAAAAAAACAGATTTTATTTTTTTTAATTTCTTGAAAATATCAAATTTTAAATTTTCTTAATTTTCTTGAATAAAAAGCTTTAACATTAGAGTAACTTAAAGCATAAGAGTAAGTACGTGCGACCCTAGTCGTGCATTTAATTTAATATTCAGAATATTTAAAAAGTGTTCTTAACATAAAAGACGCAAAATTTAATTATCTAATTTTGTTAACACAACTTTTATATAGGATAAATAGAAATCGAGATATTTAACAAAAACTAAAAGGTGAATTTCACGAGTGCGAAAAATCGGGGTAATGATATTTAGCCAATGTTCTATCGAATGAGTAAACAAAATTTGGGGGTGGTACAAACTGCTGGGTCAAATTATAAATGCACTGGACTATACTGCTTAAGCAGAAAAAACTAGCTAAAAATATGCCTGTGTATATATAATATATTATGCTCTCATGGAATTACCCCCTTATCTGTTAAAATTCTACGATGAGTTATAAGTCACTTCTAGTTTGATGCGTTAAATTACCTTCAAAAAGTGGGTTGTACCTCTTTCTAAAGGCTTCAAGTATAACTTTCAATCTTAAATAACTTGAAATTTAATTAATATAGTTAAGTAACAAAATAATATTTCTTCCAATTAATATATTCAAATTTTCTCGAAAGAAGCAAAATTTCACTGTCAAAAAGCCAATTCAGCCATCAGACAAAACACACCAAATCACAACATCAAAACAATCGCCTTATCACTTGCAACAACAAAAACCAGCGCGAAGCCTTGCGGCATTTTCAGCTTATCGAATTTCATGCCTTCAAAAAAGTATTCATATAAATTTTCTTGTTTGCGTACTGAGACTGGGATCCTTTTGATTTTGAAAGCTCTCTTATAGGTTTGGCAGTAATTATGTGGTGGGGACTTATATGGAAACAAATAACCTTTTAGCAACGTTAGGTATCTATACAAAGCCACACACATGACTTTGCCAATTCATGCATCCATTCTCTCTTGTTTGTTGGCGCGCAAAAATATAATTCACAACTCCACCATAGCATCGCATCATTGTCGCCGCATTCGCATCATCATCATCATCTCGCTAAAAACAAAATCACCAACCATCAAAGGGACCTCGCAAATATCCGAGGCACATCCTTTAAAAGTCAATTTACATGTTAACGAGGAATTTAGTTCTCGCGCTTTGGCATAATTTCGCACCCATCGGGCAAAAAAGAACGCGCCTGGGCCTGGTTCTTTTCGCCCCTTCCACAGTTCTTCTCTATCACTTTAGTCAGTCACTTTATTCGCCCACTTAAATCTCGCGAAAAAGCCATTCAAAGTCGATTTTATGAATTATCCTTAATTGTATCTGAGCAATTAAATTGTGTTCTAAAAAAGGTTAGAGGGAAAAAAGGAGGGGACTGTGTGACAGCGATTAGAACGCAGAGATAAGGCTGCGTTCCGGCGGCGGTATCGGCGTCGTCGTCTCCCATCGCCGTCATCATCGTCGCCAAAAATATACACGAGTAACAAAATGCACGAGTTGGAAAATCAAATTGTTTATAATTATTGCATCGCCTCATTTGGACGTACGAGTATAGTATTTCAAATTTATATACACTCCGTGTCATATGAACAAAGACAATTTAATTTTATGCTGAGTTAATGGCTTCACTATTCAAGGTAAAACAAAAATGGACTAAGAAAGAAGTCTTGAATCCTGAAGGAAATTTCTTTGAAAATTTGTAGGATTTCCAAGTTAATGCGAATTTTGAAAGAATTTTTTTTTCATTTTGTCTTTATTCTGGCGGATATTCTAAACATTATTTTGTAAAAAAAAAAGTGGAAACTATGTACTTAATTGCTTTTGGATATTGAAAACGACGGTTTTAGCTGTCAAAAACTGCAGTTAAAGCAGTTGTTAAAGATGAGAGTCTAGAGAAGCGTTGTTATTTGAAAAAAAATTTCAGAACGAAGTTCGATTCTCCAAACCGACCAGATGACTTTTTTCTTCGGAAAGTTCTGATTACATATTTTCTCTTTCAGATTTTCCAAAATTTTCTTAATCCATCGTAATCATGGAGACTGTTTAACGGATTATATCTTTCTAGTTAGCATACAATTTATATTTTGATGATTAAAAGTTCATTTTGTTCCAAAATTCTTCCGTATATCTTAAAAACCTCTATTTGCATTATTTTTTTTTTGGATTTTCAGCAGTTTTTTTTTTTAATTTTTTGACAATTTATAGAAGTGTGTTGAGTTGCCAAAGCCGGCTATTTAGCGCCAAACAGACTCCGTGAACATTTCACTCGATTTATCGGAATTTGGTTGTTTTAATTTTGAACATGGTGATTTAAAGCTCCTTTTAAATCAAAGGATTTTACAGCAAGATTCCACCAAAGACGTGAACAGATACAACCAATTTGCAAACATTTTTCATTTTTATGTTTTAGAAATTTAATTTAACATGAGCATTAAAGCCAGAATGTACATATCAATCAACAAAATGAAAAACAAATAGGTAATTATATTTTAAGACCTGATATTTCAATCTTCTTATAAACTAAACAGTCAGACGAATAGAGGTATTAGGATCATAAATAATGAGATAAACAGCTTTGACACATTTTGTTTAGATTATTCCTTAGAATAATTTTTTTTCGTCTCTGAAAGAAGCAGATAGTTTTATTTCTCTATTAAATGTTTTATTCCTAGGAATAAGCTATATTTGTATTTGTATTTGACTATTGAAAAATTGGCCCTAAGTCTGATAAACAAAAGTTATCAGAAAATAAAAAAAAAAAAATAATTGGACCAATTTTAAAAGCGGCTATTTTTGACTCCAAAATTTTTCAAAATCTGCTCCTTGAATCTAAAATACTCTGCCAACACTGGAAGTGTGTACTTTACAAAGCAGACAACTTACCCCAAAACATCTACCTACTTTGAAATGTTAGCAGTTTTTCTCAATTTTTAAAAATTGATTGTAATTTCAGATAGGTTATGCACAATATTTTGATATCATCTAATGGTGTAAATTGTATTAAATAATATCACTTGTATTAACTACACCGAAAAAAAAAACCAATATCAATTTAACATTTTTTAAATATCAAATTAACATTTCTTAAATATCAGCCAAAAATGCTCTATAAAATGTGTTTAATGATATTTAAAATGTTAAAACAACATTTTTATTATCAGGATGATATTTAAATGTCACATTTTGGAATTTTTTTTTGATATTTTATTATCATTTTTTCATATCAATTTCTCATTCCAAATTATTGAAAAATATTAAATACAAAATTTTTAATGTGTACTAATTTAAAGGCGCGTTGTGTTTTTTCGAAGTAAAATGTATGATTTACTGATAAAATTTGATCGGCACTAAGATTTTACTTCACATAGTTTGGGAGAAAATAACAAAACAATTATATCACCTATAGGTAATAGAAAAAATAATATGATCATTATTTTGTAAAGAATATTCCCTTTCAGTAATGTTTTGAAAAAAGAAAGAAAATTCTTTTAATAATAAAAATAATAAAAAAGAAAAAGAAAGAAATAGGTTTCATTATAATAAACTAAAACGTAAAATCTAGTCAACATTGATATTTTAATTGTCAAAGTGAAATTTTCACTGTCCACTTAAACGTAAAAAAATGTCAAAATGATATTTTAATTGTCAAAGTGAAATTTTCACCATCCCATCTGAAATTAAAAAATGTGAAAATGATATGATAAAATATCAAAATTGATATTTTAATTGTTGGACGACTTTTATCACTGAAAAATGTTAATTTGATAGCTGTTATTATCAATTTTTTTTTTCGGTGTATTACCATTAAATAATTGCAAAAAGAAGTAGACACCCTGCAAAACGGCTACTATTTATGCCGTTGGCGCTAGTATCACTCGATGAAGTTTTTTTTTATGATTACACTGGTCTGCAAAATTGTACTTTTTTTTCTCTTTCAAATAATTTTTTGATATTATGAAAGATTAGACTTTCCTGAATTTAAATGTGGTTTCAGAAAAATTCTATCAGCTACCATTTTTGTAAAAATGATTTTTGAAAAATGTGAGTAGTTTCTAAAAAATCACAATTTTAGATTCATTTGAACTTGTATATAATTAAAACTATTTGTCGCATTGAGCTCAAATTTGGAGGACTTATTCTTCATAATATCGATTGATACCAAATATGTTCTTTTAGATTAATGTTTACCTCATTTTTTAAAATACTGATTGACAAAAAAAGCAGACATTTCGAAATCCTTCACTTTTTAGTAAATCCTACATGAACAAAAGCACCTTAATTAAGGAAAATGTAAAATATCAATGCCCATTAGATTTAAAAAGTCAAATATGTAAAGAAAACCAAAATAAAAAACATTAAACAAAATTTTTACGTGTTTTATAATTTTATATACTATTTTTCTATTTAGAAATATCTTATTTGTAATAAACCATTCGATAAACTGCCTTGTAAAGATTTAGATTTATTTCTCCTAGAAACTATAGTACACTTTTCTTATAGTTTTTGATGTGCTAAGTTAGGGAGAAAGATATATTAATTTTTAGAGATCAGTTTCTTTATAATAAGATATGCCAAACCTACTTAACTTACTTAAATTAAGATATCTCGGAGAAGAAAAGATATATTGAGAAGATTGAAATTGAATTTGAAAGAAAAAAATAAGTTCTTTCATAAACCGTATCAATTTTAATTGAAAAAGATTACATTATGCCAAAATATTTCTTCCAAAACAGCAAAAAAATGGGTTTTTGAGATTTTCTAACGGGAATATTTAAAAAAAAAACGTGACGTGCTAGGTTAATTCTGACTTCGAATTCGGAATCAGCATACAAAAATCCTTTAGAAAAGTATGGTTTTATTTAAAGGAGGAATTCCTTGCAGACCAGTGTTATTTGAGGTGCAACCCTATAATGTAGTATGTAGTTCATCTTTCTTTCGGTGCCGTTGGTGTATGAGCACGGTGACCAAATTTCTAGGAGAGAAACCCGGAACAGATAAAAAATTGGTTGGATCGTTTTTGAAAATATTGATTTTTCAAAAAAAAAAACAAAAAAAAATTAAATTTTTTAAAATGATTTTTCATAATATTATTCCTAATTTTGAGGTCTAGACTTTACGATTTCAATTTAAAATTTTTGTTGAAATCATTTAAGTCGTTTACAAGGAGGTCAGAAATGAAGAAAACTTTTTTATAATGTTAATAACTTCTAAAAAAATATTTTTTTAAATCAAAATCGTGAGAGACCTTTTTAGCATTTTAATTTTATTTAAAACGATTTTGAAGTTGTGTATAATTAAGCCCTTATAAATGTTTTGAAATTAGGCTTCATAACTCTTTCATATGTTGTTCATTATTCGAAAAAAAAAAACTTTTTCTGGTGTAGCTTTTCAAGCTGGAACTAAATGACGATAAATCTTAAAAACTAATGCTTTTATCCGGAAAATTAGAAAACTTTTATTTGTCAACCACTATTTTCTTGTTTTCCTTACAAAGTAATTAAAATTTCAAATATATAAAAATCAGAGAATTTACAAATACGGACAAATCACGGGACAAATTTCAAAATTTGAAATCAATTTCGATGTGACCATATAATTTTAATAAACTAGTGAAGAGACCTACCTACGAGATGTCTTTATTTAACCACACAATACGAATGTAAATTTTTTACTTCAATTTATTGATCTTTTTCAAAGTCTACTAATATGTACCTCCTAATTTATATTTCCCGCTTGCTTCTTAAATGTTATGAATTCGTGTAGAACATAAAAAATTTAGTTAAAGAGCTAACTTAATTTGTAGACTTACGGGTCTAAATGTGTTAGACTATAAAAGAAGAGTATAGAACCCCCAAATATACCTAAGTCTTTTGCTAACAGTGAGCTCTAAGAATAGAGGCGGTCTATATTGATTTATTATAATCTCTTCCTTGTCTTGTAATTCTGTTTGTTACTCTCAATGGTAATAGTTTTCAAAAAAAAACAAATCCAAAAAACTGTTATTAATCCTTAAAGTTTTTTTTTTCCTCGAAAATTATTTTATTTAATCACAAGGTAAAATTGTTGAAAAAAAATTAGTAACTATGGAATGCTCACAATTTTCATCTTGTAGATGAATAACAATTTATTCTTTCTTCTAGGTACTCTTTCTTCATCTTTCCCTTCTCCAAAAACTATTTTTTTTTTTTTCAAATTTCTCTACTTGCAAAACATCAATATTGAAAACATTCAAACCATCAAGAATATTTTTTATAAATAATAAAAACATAATTTATCTGCGCTTAATGAATTACATATCACGCAAATAGAATCCTCAAAATAATTTTAATCCAAGTTTATGATTTTTAACAAATATTCAAGTTTGCTGCTCAGCTCTTTTGTTTTAGTTCGGCAGATTCTGCTGCACATTGAAATTACTGGTTATTTATAATGTATCAAAGTAAAAGTCATATTCCATTACTGCTTGAATAATTTAGGATCATTAAGCCCTGATTTTTCAATCGTCGCGTCAGTTAGACTATCAGAAGAATAAATGTCAATATAAAAAAAAAACTTTTATTCGAAGGAATAAACCTTAACTGGGGTTTATCTGGCTATTGAAAAATTGACTCTAAATAAAAAAAAAATATATATACCTATGCATAATGTTTAGTGGGTTTACATACGGCAGTATGTGTTTGAAAATACAAAATTATCTTTAACCAAACGAATTGGAGTGTTTCGAGTTTATATGAGGATTTTCTTTGGCTATATAGCTGATACAACAACCATGCTCTGGATTTGATATTGTTTTTGTGTATTTTTTTTGTATTGTTGTTGTTGTGTATGTTTGTTGCCATTGCCATCATCATGAGGCAGGAATTTTAATTACCCAGCATGATGGCAAATTCGTTTGGAAGCGCCTTTTGGCGCTTTTCTGTGATTGTATCTCGACACGAGAGATGATGTTTGCCAGAGATATACTCTAGTACTCTATAACCGAAGACCAAAAACCAAACCAAACCAAACCAATACGAATGGAACTCTGAACGTTCATCCTCATCGTCGTCGTCATCATCATCGTCGTCGTCGGTTGTCCATTCAATCTAGTTTTGCTTGGAATATATAGCTTCTGTATGTTGTTTTGCAAACGCAAACGGTTTTATCATTTAAATGTAAAACAGGATGCTAGCAGTATTATAATGGCCTTGGGCCAATTCGGGAAGGAACATTAGAGAACGGCCTTGGGCAATCTTGTGTTGGCTCGCTCTCTAGAAGAGCATCTGTATATACGAGTATATCCGGTCTGTAGATGATAATATGGGAGCTGGCTTGGGTTCGGTTTGGTATACTGTGTTGTATACCTATCAGGCTCTTAGTCTTATTTTGCAATTTCGAATTTTGTGCCCTAAGGTTGTCTTAAAGGAGTTGTCTCTCTCACTCTTTCTCTATTGCTCTTTCTCTTTGTACTTCATCTTGGGCATATTTATACCAGAGATGATATTGGGTTATATGGAGGGATAGTAAGAGAGAGAGAAAATGAAATACCAAAAGATTGCCTCAAGGTACATCAATGAAATTTGCCCTAAGGCTTTCTCGTTTGATACACAGAATTCCGTTAATTTTGAAGATGATGATGATGATGACGACGAAGAAGATGAAAATGATATACAAGTTTGGATCTGATGAATGTGCTGTGTGTGAGTATGAGTTTTAACAAAGACGAAATTTTGGTTATCAATGATTTTAGATACTGTTTGCTGATTTAAGACGAGAATAGTTGCGACACAATACATAAACATATTTATAATTGAAAAGAAAATAAACACGAATTTTCACATAGTTTTCTTAGAAAAATCTTAGAAAAATAAATTTGTAATTTTTTTAGCTGAATGCATAGGCCTGTTCACTGTGATGTCATATCTGTACACTTGTTTCGGGACTTAGATCCGAAAATATCTGCTTCCGAATAAAAAAAAAAAGCCATTACAAATAATTCAGCAACGCGAACTCCAACAAACTTTTGGTTTTCAGCTATGAATAGAGTCTAAAGATTCCTTTCTTTTGATGTCTCATTCCATGGATTTTGAGAAAATTTTTGAAAATTCCGAATTTTTAGACAAGGGATAATTTTCGAAAATCTTAAAAAAATAAATTTGTAATTTTTTTAGCTGAATGTTCACTGTGATCTCATATCTGTACACCAAAACTTGTTTCGGGACTTTGATCCGAAAATATCTGCTTCCGAATAAAAAAAAAGCGATTAAAAATAATTCAGCAACGGGAACTCCTACAAACTTTTGGTTTTCAGCTATGAATAGAGTCTAAAGGTTCCTTTCTTTTGATGTCTCATTCCATGGATTTTGAGAAAATTTTTGAAAATTCCGAATTTTTAGACAAAGGGTACCCCTTGGATAATTTTCGAAAATCTAAAAAAAATAAATTTGAATTTTTTTAAATTGAAAGCATAGGGCTGTTCACTGTGATCTCATATCTGTAAATCAAAACTTGTTTCCGGAATTTGATCCGAAAATATCTGCTTCCGAATGAAAAAAAAAAAATAGATTACAAAAAATTCAGCAACGCGAATTCCTACAAAGTTTTGCTTTTCAGTTATGAATAGAGTCTAAGGAGTCCTTTCTTTTTATGTCTCATTCAATGGATTTGGAGAAAATTTTTGAAAATTCCGAATTTTTAGACAAGGGGTACCTCTTGGATAATTTTCGAAAATCTTAAAAAAATAAAATTGTAATTTTTTTAGCTGAATGCATATCTCGGTTCACTGTGATCTCATATCTCCAAACCAAAACTTGTTTCGGGACTTTGATCTGAAAATATCTGCCTCCAAATGAATAAAAAAAATATTTCGATTACAAATAATTCAGTAACCCGAACTCCTACAAACTTTTGGTTTTCAGCTATAAATAGAGTCTAAAGAGTCCTTTCTTTTGATGTCTCATTCGATGGATTTTGAGAAAATTTTTGAAAATTCCGAATTTTTAGAAAAGGGGTACCCCTTGGATAATTTTCGAAAATCTTAAAAAAATAAATTTGTAATTTTTTTAGCTGAATGCATAGGCCTGTTCACTGTGATGTCATATCTGTACACCAAAACTTGTTTCGGGACTTTGATCCGAAAATATCTGCTTCCGAATAAAAAAAAAGCCATTACAAATAATTCAGTAACGCGAACTCCTACAAACTTTTGGTTTTCAGTTATGAATAGAGTCTAAATTTTCCTTTCTTTTGATGTCTCATTCGATGGATTTGGAGAAAATTTTTGAAAATTCTGAATTTTTAGACAAGGGATAGTTTTCGAAAATCTTAAAAAAATAAATTTGTAATTTTTTTACCTGAATGCATTTTTGTATTTATGATATTGTTAGCCCATTTTATATTTTTTTTTTTTTTTGCAAACAATATTTATTTTTTTTTAATGCAATTTTTTTCAGTTACAATAAAAGTTTTTAATGCAATTTTTTTTCAGTAGCAATAATTTTTTTTGAATGCAAAAATTTTTATTTACAGGACGAAAATTAATAGTTGTTTAATAATTTTGTAACCTATTTTTTTTTTTTTATTTTTAATGTTTTAGTATTTTTTTGTAAGACGTGAAAAAACATAATATTTAAAGAAGATTCGTTTCAAAAATATATTTTGTTTTAATCGGAACCCACTGACGAGAGTGGGTTTAAAGTTTTTTTTTTTTTTTGTAGGTATTTGTTTTTCGAACCAAATGCAAATATTACCTTCCGCCCACAACCGCATCGCTTTGGCACCATACCCCTTCCACCCTTGCCCATCTTTTGACGCTGCTGCCTCCTCTTGCGGCTGATTATGATGAGAAAGTGAAAAATTATGAGAACTTTAGGATTTCCATAATAAAATATTTTATTGCCATTGGCACTTCATTAAACTCATAAACATTATGAATTTCGAGCGAGAGTCCTTGAAGCAATTTTTCTGTCTTCCCCTTGATGACAGGACCTCCTTGGATGTAGTAAAAGGGGGGGGGGAGAGTGTCTTATGTCTTTTGTATTCTGCAATATAAAGTAAAGAGTCGAGGGGTAGGATGGGGTGTTTTTTGTCAACACGGCTCGTCTTGACGGGCCATAGTCAGTTGTACTTGATATATTGTTGAATATTTTTTTTTTTCTTCTTCTTCATTTTTTATGTGTTCTTCTTCTTCTCCGCAGTATTTATCCTGAGGCAATTATATATTTTTTTCTGCGTGGTGTAAGGGTGGTTGGTGAATGGTGTGGTGATGTTTGAGTCAGAGAGAGTAACATCCTGCATCGCCATAGAGCATCCTACATTATTTTTGCTTAATTTTCTTGAAAAAGGATTTTCTCTGGATTATTTTTCAGTTTTTTTTTTTTTGTTTCTTATGATTATCATAATTTTCTTTTTTATTCTTTTTTTGTTGTTTGGTTGAATTCATGGTTAAGGTACATAATATAGTGCAATTTTTGTAGTCTTTCGCGTGAGAAGAAGAAGAGTTGTTTTTTTGTCTTTTGCACTTTTCTTCATTCGATGCATACTAATATATTGTTGTTATGGTGAATAAAACGTATATTTGCATATCCAAGAGATGCAAGCAAGTGCGCTAGAACGTGCCAAATGTAGTCAAGGTGGTAACGCTGAGAGGATTATCTTTTTGCAGGTGTATACTGCGAATAGACTGAGTGCTTCCTTATTCGAATATCTTATCCATTTTAAGAAGTCTATTTGAATATTGAATACGAGAAGAAACAATTATTTTTTTGCAGTTTTTTTTACAATATTTTTCATAGAATTTAATATATTCAGCGTTTGGATAAGAATGCTTTTCCATTTGGCTCTTAGACCTCAAAATCATTATTCATGGAAACAAACAACAGATTTTTTTTGTTTTTGAGAAAATTGAAAAATAACGGTGGCAAGAAAAAAAGTAGTGCTGACAAAAAAACTATAAAAATGCAAAACAAGGCTATGAATATGGATCAAGTTGTATATTAAAAAAAAAATGTTGAGATAACAATTCTCTATGACATTACGATGATAGAGAATGCCAAAAAAGTGGGTACTTGTTATATACCGATTTTAGTAAAGTTGAAATTTTTCAAAAACGGTTCCAACGAGCTTGTTAAAAAAATTTCAAATGTAGTTTTTAAGACAAGGTATATCTTTTTGAAAATCATTGTTAACGGGACCTGCCATAGAAACGTTTTTTTTTTAAATCCGATTTTCTTCGAAACTACTAATTCGATTTTAACGAATAATATTAAAATATAAGTCAAAAATATTTTTTTTTTAAATTAATTTTTTGGAATTTTAGAAAAAATTTGAATTTTTTTTTTTTTGAAAAATCAAGTTTTTGAAACCGGACATTGAATTTCTTTTGAAATTTTGGATGTTGATTAGTGATTTCTACAAAATGGCATACCAATTTTATTTTGAAACTTTTTTCCAAAAAATTATTTATTTAAAATTAGTTTTTTTTTTAACCCTTTATATGTCAAGAACATATATTTTAAAATAAATAACATGTAAGCCATCGTCTTGAATAATACCTATTATAAAACACGTATTTTTTTAAAAATGAATATTTTAATTTTTTTTTTAAATAAATATTTTAATTTTTTTAGTAATTTATTTTGACATTTAGGAATCAAAATAAAAATATAAAATGCTGTTTTCTAGTAGAAAAATGGGAAAATTCAAACAACAAATATAGTGCAGGTAAAATAGGCATTAAAAAAAAAATTGTTACACTCATGAAACTTGGCAAAAAGTTTGCTTTTGGGATAAGAACCAAGTACAAAAAAGTCTATAAAAAAAGTTGGGTGGAAGGGTGCAAGAGGGAGGGGAGGAATGTCAAAAATATACTGAAAAAACTGTTTGTCGAATATCATCATATGACACATGATGAATGAATGTAGTGTGGGGGAAAGTTGCACTGCGACCTTAAAGGTCTAATGTGCCCCTATATATAGAAACACATGACACATGTTTTCAAGATATTTTTTGATGCTGAATCTAATGACATAAAAATAAAGTCAATACGATTGGTCTAAGAAAAGTTATTGCCGATTAAAAACAAGGGTGCTTGTTTTTGACTTAAACAAATAAAATATAATCGAAACCCAGTGAAAAACACGCTACACAGATAAAATTCGGGATGATGGTTTAAGATAAAGCAGGGACAAAGGATTCATAAAGTTCTTAAAATTATTTTTGGTGAAAGGGTGTTTTTTTGATGGGTTAAGTTGTGTGTGAGGAAGGTATCATAACAGCTGACTTAAATTTTATTATTTTTTTAAACTTGGTGCAAATGTTTTGGTTGGTATAAGAATTAAGAATCTATAAAGTATACAAAATTATCTTGAGTGAATTTAATGTTGGTTTTGAATAAAACCTCAATTTTTTTCTACACAAAACCAATACTTGCCCTATAGAGCAAGTAAAAAACACCCTTTCACTCAAGATAATTTTGTTCACTTTTTAGATTCTTAACTCTTTTGAGAAACGAAACTTTTTCACCAAGTTTAAAAAATTAATAAAAAATGTATGTCAGTTGTTACGGTACCTATCTCACACATAAATCAACCCATCAAAAAAACACCCTTTCACCAAAAATATTTTTAAGAAATTTTATGAATCCTTTGTCCTTGCTTTATCTTCATCCCGAATTTCATCAATGTATCTTGTTTTTCACATGGGTTTCAATAATTACCTGTTGAAGTCAAAAAACAAGCACCCTTGTTTTTAATCCGCAATAACTTTTCTTAGAGCAATCGTATTGACTTTATTTTTATGTCATTAGATTCAGCATCAAAAAATACCTTGAACACATGTGTTATATGATGATATTCGACAAACATGTTTTTTGACATTCACCCCCTCCCTCTTGTCCGCTAAAAAAAAACACCCTTCCCCCCAACTTTTTTTTATAAACTTTTTTTTTTGTACTTGGTTCTTATCCCAAAAGCAAACTTTTTGCCAAGTTTCATGAGTGTAACAATTTTTTTTTTTTGATTTCTTGATTTTATGTACTATTTTACCTGTACTAATAATTTAATATTTTTACTTTAACACACTTTCCGAAAGTCCAAAAAGAAAACCTCAGTTAAGTGAGAAAATAATATATTTTCTGAATTTCTTATTTTTGTAAGCATGGGTAGGTACATAATTTCAAGAAAACCAAATTTTCAAAGTAAACTGTCAATAAAATACTTGTAAAGTAATTTTTGTGAAATATTTTTTGGTAGGTATTTTGATAAAATAGTATTTAAAAATTAAGTTCTTAAAGACAAACGAAATATAATAGCTTCGTTTGTTTTTTTGTTGGATATTTTTTCATTTGTTAAAGAATTGTCACATGGTAATATATTAATCAGTTTTTTTGAAAGATAATTTAGTATAGCATTTTTATGTAAATTATGAAAAATGAAATAAGGGCCCAAATTGTTTTTAAAATAAGTGTTGGGGTCTAATTTCATGGGGGCCTTATTTCGTAAGGAAATTATGCCCCAAAAACAAAATGAAACAAGGTCCCAAAAAATTAAATAAAACCCCAAAATTTGAGAAATTTCGTTGTTGTTGCTTTGTGTGTATTTTGTTGGGGCCTTATTTCATTTTTTTATTGGGGCCTAATTTCTCGGAGCCTTTTTTGGAGGGCAATTTGATTTCAGATGTTGTTTTATTCCTTTAAAAAAATAATTTTTATGTTTGTTTTTTTTTTTTGTATACCAACAAAAATTGCATTTACTAAATTTCTAAGAAGTCCTAAAAATTCTAGCAACTTGAACCCTTAGAGCAAGTTCGTGCTACCCAATCGTGCATTTTATTTTAAGTAGGTAGCTATTAAGCTTTCTTCAATCTGTAGGTGGAAATTTTCTTAGAGCTCAGAGTAAGATTTGTTATTCAAATCCAGGTATAGTTCTGCCCATCATTCAATAAATTCCTCCCCACTTTTCATGTTTTTATAACTACTCAATTATTGAAATATACATTGGCTCATCATAGAAGATATTGCCACCCCTTGTTCTAGTCTATTTATATTATTTTGTTCTTGCTTATTTTTTTTTTTTTACATTCAACTTCAATAATTGAGCTTCAAATCATAACATTTATTTCATACCTACAAATAAAGTGCAATGAATCGCTTTATTTACAACAAAAAACCACTCAATTATAGTAAAAGTTTCAGCCTTGTTTTTGACAACAGATGATCAATTGGCAGAAATAATATTGCTATAAAACACCAGTCTAATGTATCTCTATCTAATATCTATCATGCCTTGCAGGGGATTCTAATGCATTTTCGTATTTAAATATTCCAATTTATTGGCCCTTATTTGTGTTTTTATTTCTTAACTATACTTTTTAGTTGGAAAAAAAGTGGTTGCCTGTAAATTCAGTTTTCGGACGATAATTTTAGTAGTAAATTACTTAAGCTTACTATTAAGAACTTACATAATATATCTGTATGTTTTGTAGAAACACGGAATAATTTTTTGAATCACATCACAATTTACCTACAAGAAAAAGCTAAAAAAAATACCTTTATTTTTCTTTTTTCATTATATCACTTTTTTATATTTTTTTTTCTTAAGAATAAAGCCATACTTAAATTCTTATAAAAGGTATAAAAATAATTTATTCAAAAAAAAAAAAAAATTTTCATGAAAAAAGTGAAAAAATCAAACTTTCTTCTTCTTTAAACCATTAATTCTGTTTATTTAATATCACAACCTATAATGAATTTTAGACCATCTGAAAGCCTATTATTTCAGCTAAAAATATTTATATAAACCATGTATTTACGACATCTACAAAAAGAACTAGAATCTTTTGAACCCAATCAATTTTCATAAAAAATAAGCAAAAAATTCAGTCTTTTTTTTTTCTTCTAACACTATTAATCCATTTTATTAAATGACAACATAGAACAAATTTTAAATCGTTAGAAAGCTTATTATTTTACCTTTTATATGACGCTTCAATCATATTTCTACGATGCCTACAAAAAAAGTTAGAATTCTTTAAAGCCAACTATGTCGAAATTTCAAACTGAGATTACGGTGGCTGGTCATGGGCAACAGATCTCCACAGGTGTTTTGAGGTATTTCTGAAGTTTTTAATATAACATAGTGTAGCTTGTAGTGAATGTACCGTTATGTGTGATATATCAAATGAAAGGTAATATTATCAGCATGATCGATAAAGTTAAATCAATTTGTATGTGATCTAGATCTAAAGATAGAGCGTGTTGAAAAATATTTCAAAATTGTGAATACGAGATTGATTAAAATTTTTGCACAAAATATAGTCCTGCCTATTATATATTTACAATAAAAATTTCATTCATTTATCTATTGAAAAAAAAAGATACAAATAAAAAACGGTTATAAACGGTCAAAAATCTTGGGACAAAAAAACTTATTTTCACGTTATTCGGTCAAAAATCATTTTAGAACATAAATTTTTTGCACATGCATGCGCCTAAACTATATGTCCTATAAGTTTGAGATTTTTGGAAGCTCCAAAAAATTGCTAAAAATAAAAAGACACCTAAAAATACTCCTAAAAAAGTAGGTGTTTTTGAAAAATTCATATTTTGAAATGCAGAGACTTAAAAAAAATCTGTATCGGAACCCTAATTTTTTTTAATTATTTTTTGAATGTCGTTTTCATCTAGCTATAATCACTGCTTTGTCAAAGGTCTACCACACATTTTAGTTTAAAAAAAAAACAATTTATAACTTGGTTTTGAAATTTTCTAGAATTTTTTAAATACCTTTGTCAGCTTTACAATAAATTTATCTATGAATTAAAAAAAAATTGCCACTTTTGGCAGTTTAGTTTTACCCCTATTTACCCTATTTAATGGTTTAGCTTTATTTCAATCGATTTTAAACTCTTTTATCATTTATGGCAGTAATTTTCCATAAGATGAAAACTTATAAGGTAACAATTAATTTCAAAATTGATCGCAACCGATTTGAAACTAGTTTGCAATCATTTTAGTAAATCTTTATTTGTTTTTAAAAGTAAAATTGTTAAAATCAATCAAAATAAAATAATAAAGTTCAACTGGAATGTAAATTTCCCCGACAATAGTTTTAATTTATTCAAGCTATTGCCTAGCTCTAGCTATCACATCATGCATCAAAAGAAGAAAATAAAAAAAAAAAATTCTCTTCATTTATGCCAAACAAACTGCAAATTCAAAATGCTTAAACTGCCCCTCAATCAAACGCTATTATTGACTAGCTAATACAGTGCCACTTTTATAAATGCTTATATTATAGGCTTCATAGAAGACCCAAGAGCACGCCTCCAGTCCATCACAAATATTATACGCGCTATGAACACGACCGACAACCCAACAACAACAACAACGACGGGACGGGACGGACATTGACTATGTAGGTATAACTTTCAGGATTACATCAAGAGAAGAATAAAAATGCAACAAACACAACACAAACACAAACAAACGAAAAACAAAAATACCTACATAGGAAAATTCAAAAGTAATAATACGCCGAAATGCCTCGAGCTTATAGTCGATTTCAACGGCCCGGTATTTACAGGGGGGAATCTGCATCAACCCGCTCTGTCCAGTCCATCCATATACTCTAGAACCACCAATAACGTCACTCGGAAGTTCCATTCAATAGCAGCATCAGCGAAACAGTGAATGAGTTTGTGATAGGAGATTTGGTTTCAGGTGTCAGCGATTTTAATAAGTTATCAGCTGGATTATTGCACTATTAGTGGCATGGCATCATCCAGTGCGTTGGAGATTGCTTGGCAGTAACGTGAGTACATGATTTCCAGCGATGCTATGGAGAAATAAATATGCGATACGTCAATTTTGTTTGCCTTGACGGGTGCCCATTTGACAGATTTTAACAACAGAAACTAAGTTTAAACTTTTCTTTTTTTTTAAGGTAGGAGTAGTTTTTGTTATAGAATTTTATTACATCTTTTCTCCGAAGCTGTCAAACAGTAGCTGTAGGATCCGTCGGTAATTAAAAATACTTTAAAGTCTATAGGTTAAAAATTGCCGATGTTGCCGTATTGTTTTTTTTTTTAATTAAAATTAAATTTTTTTTAAACAAAAACATTTTTTTTTTGCTTAAATTTCATAAAATAAATGATACCAAAAGATTGTCTATGTAATTAAAGGAAAAAAAATATATGGGAGTAAAAGACAATCTTCCATCGTTTAAGCGATAAATGCAATTTTCTCACAAACTGACTTCAAACACAAAAAAAAAATATATTGAAAACAACGGCAACACCTATAATATTTACATACACGTTTTTAAAGAGCCAGAATCTCATTTCTATCTATAAAATTTAAATCCACTAAATTTAATCAAGAGTTTTTGAAAGAATGCTCCTCAACTCAGAATTTTGGAAAAAAAAATGTTATTACAAAATGTTAAATGACTTTTTTTCAAACTTTTTCGTAGTAAAATATAAATTTATTTAAAAAAAAATGTTGGCCATAATTTATTATCAGTTGAATTCCGAAGAAGAAAAAATAATATTTATTACAGTTTTGAAAAAAAAAATTTAAAATTACTTCAATTTCATGAGTTTTTTTTTATAAAAAAAACTAAATTTTTCCATTGAAATACATAATTGATTTTCTCAAAGACTTTGGTAAATAAAAACTTTAAACTTTTGCTATTTGACATTCAAGAATAAGGGCTATTGAATGAATAAAAATATAACTTTATATTTAAATGTTGAACTTAAAAAAAAAAAAGAGTGTGTGTACACATGTACACGCGACTGAAGTTATACTTCTCATTCAATATATGTAAATGAATTTCATTTGATATTTTTAATTTCTATTATTAAATTAATTAATCCACACTTCGTTTTTTTACATTTTTATCAATTGAACAATAAATTAATTCTTTCATCCTCCTTGCGTCCATGTAGTTTTCAATTTATTCTGTGAAATTTACTCATGTTGTGCGGTTCAGAACGTACGGTATATGCTTAACGAAAGTAAACGAATTGCGCATAAAATGTGCGATATGATATTTTATGAGAATTGTGTGTGCTTCAGCACTAGTAGTAGCAATATGCAACTTGCAGGGTTGCTACAAAGCTCAAAAGTGAGCTGAGCTCAGCTCGCAGCTCAGCTCAAATTTTGAGCTAGCTCACTTTTGAGCTATGTACCATAGCTCAGCTCATTTGAGCTAAGCTGAAAGTGAGCTGAGCTGATGGTTGAGCTGAGCTGTTGGGTGAGCTGAGCTGTCGGTGAGCTGAGCTGAGCTGTTGGGTGAGCTAAGGTAAAGTGAGCTGAGCTGAGCTGTGATGGGTGAGAGGATACATTGATTTTTATTTGGAAAGTATAATAAAATATGAAGATATTTTAAACTTTTATAAAACACAATAGCTTAAGATGGTTGTTTCTAGTTATTAATGGAATTATTTTAACACATAGATATTTTTATAAATAAGACAGATAATTTTTCGTGATCTTTTCTCTTGGTGTTTTTGATAGTAAATATATTTCTATTTTTTTAGCAAAATATTTCTTTTTTTATCATAAAAAAAAAATTCCGGTACAATCCGGTTTTTCGACTTTTTTTAAAATTCCGAGAAAATCGGTTTTGAAAGTTGGGGTAAATTTTTTTTTTCGAAAAATCCCCGAATCTTTAAACGCTCCTGGAAGCTAAACCGCTTGAGAGTAATTTTTGACAGTGATGCCAAATGATAGCTTGTGTCATGGGCCTACGCTTTGCACACTTTCAGATTTTTAAAAAATCGCCTTCCATGTTAAACCGCCACATCATGCCTATTTTTTTTTTTTACTTTTAAGTTCTCCCGGTTTGAGAACGCGTGGACCTACAGGGATGAGAGTTGTACCCAAATGTAGGTTAGAGTCCCCGCTACCTTTTGGCATCAAAAAAATTTTTTTCATTTTTTTTCAAAATTCCGAGATATAGGCGTTGGAAGTAGGGGCGCTCACTTTCAGCTCAGCTCACTTTCAACTCAGCTCAAATGAGCTAAGCTATGGTACCTAGCTCAAATTTGAGCTGAGCTGTGAGCTGAGCTGAAATGTGAGCTTTTTGCAACCCTGGCAACTTGCCACATGCAACTTGCCACATGTAACTTGCCACATGCAACTTGCCACACGCAACTTGCCACATGCAACTTGCCACATACGACTTGCCACATGCAACTTGCCACATGAAACATGTAACTTGCAACGTGTTGTGTGTTTTATGTTTGCCGTACTGCGGCGTACTGCATTTTTAAATACTAAAGTACTGCCTACTCTAAAGGTGAAACGACAGCCCTGCTACCCAGGGTGATCGCGTCATAATCCCTTTGACATTCTTGTCAAAAAGTAAATTTTCATACCCACCCTCCCATAAGAAGTATAACTTCAAAAATTTAGTAGTTTTTTTTTTCAAAACTTCTATTAAAAAAAATGAGTCGAAAATTAAATACTTTTTAATTTTTTTCATAAACTGTAATACATATTCAAAAATTTCCTTTTAAAATTTCAAATCATAATAAATGTGGCCACAAAAATTTAAAAAATTAATGCGTTTCATATTACGAAAAATTTTTAAACAAAACGTTAAAATTTTTTCAATAATTTTTTTTTTTTTTTTCAAAAATCTAAGTTTAATTACAATTTTTTCAAAAACCTTTCTTCAATTTACTTAATTTTAATTTTGCAAATATGAATAAGCTTCTAGCTTTTTAAAAATGTATATTTAAATATTGTAGGTGTTGCCGTCGCGTTCAAATATTTGTTTTTGTGTTTGAAGTCAATTTGTAGGAAAATTGCAAATGAAAAATGCAAACTTTTTTAAGGAATAAATGAAAAATGCAAACTTTTTTAAGGAATAAATGCGTTTTTCCATCAAGGTACACAGCGGAGTAATATCGTTGTGTTTATCTTCATTGACTTTTTTGAGCCACTTGGAATTGGAAATGCCCTGTTTTTGGTTAAAATATAAATGAGACATTGTTTCAGGATGACAAATATGCCTATAACTCAATTTTAGTTTTTTGGTACATATTTTTGTGATAATAAAATTCTTAAAAGAAAATTTCGGTAAGAGTTTTAACCAAGTACCTGACCATATTTATGTCAATATATACGTTTTGCATATTTTATTTATATGTTTTAGTTGTGTCTTAGAAAAAAGAAGCTATACGCGCTCTAACATTTTCACATCTGAAAGAAGGCCATTAGAAAACCATAACCTAGTGAAATCCACTATTTTGAAAAACGTGATTTGGTCGGATGGAAAACTATTAGTTTACCAAACCGAAAAAGTTGTAAGATCAAAGTTGGAAGAAATATAATTTTACCTTATATTTTTTTTTGTGAAATATTATTTTTAAGGTTATGTCAGTTTTATTTTTATTTTTGTTTTGTTTTTGGTATTATTTCTCTCAGTAGTCGCTGGGAATGTTGCATAACTTTTTGTCATCATAAAAGTTGTATGGCATCAATTTTTTTAATAGTTTTGTTATATTTTTTAAGACCATATACGTTTTTTAAGTCCAAGTTATGGAAATTATAAAAACAATTCAGTTTAATATGTTTTGAACAAAATTATAATATACTTACTTCGATATACACGAAAAAGAGTCAGATCGTGTTATAGTTGCTCAAAAACCAGGTAGGTATATTTTGAAAAAAAAAAATATTAATCAAAATAATTTCACTCAACAAAACAAAATAAGTTTTTAATGAATGGTACCTATATGAAACGTGGAAAATTTAAAATCGTTAAACATGAATAGTTTTTCAAAAATTTAAATTTTTTAATTTTTGTTATTTTTTTTTTATTTAAAAATGGAAATCCATATTCCTATTTTATAACAATAATACTATAAGCCAATTTATTCAAACTCCATTTAAATTAAAGTCGCCATTTACAATTTGTATGCGATTTGACAGATTTTTTATTTTTAATGGCGACTTTAAATTATAATGGAGAGTGAATAAACTGGGCAGAGTAAAACTAAAAGAATAAATGGATCTTTCATTATATGAAAGATTAGTTAATTTATAACAAGTTTAAATGATTTTTAATATTTATCCGTTTGAGTAAAACTAAACATTTTAAAATCAAAAGAAATTCAGCTACAATGCAGCTGTTTAAAGAAACCAATTCCTTAAAACTTAAAAACCGTTAGAACTCGAGAAGTTAGAAAATTACCTCATAATTTTTTTTGACCTCCTAAGATTTGCTTTTGTAGTGTTGGGAGCAAAAAATACAATTTTCATACCCTAAGAGCCTAACTCGAGTCTTATGAGCTATAGTGCAAGAACCGTGCACTGTACAAAAAAAAACTGTCAAAGTATGAAATGTAGATAATTTAAGGGGGGAAATCCCTCTGGAATTTTTTATTTTTGCAGTATTTTTTTTTTTGCGTAGTAAATTTATTTATCAACCGAAGAAACTATTATCAGTGGTCTTAGCCTTAAATGAAGCCTCAAAAGTGCCTAGATAGTCCCGAAACCAATGCGCTCCGAACCTACCATAGTACGAAAACGAAAACTTTAAACGCATTTTTTTCGAAACTAGTTTTTTTCCGCGTCGTGCAATGTAACTCAAAAACTAATGAAGCTATCGACTTGAAATTTGAAGCAAATTACTCCTTACTCCACAACATGAACCTAAAAGTTGAATAAAATTTGTACAGTAAATATTTTTTTAACTACTTCTTTGTAAAAAAAACATGTTTTTTTTCGTTTTTTTGATTTCTAATTTTTATTTTTCATTAAAAAAAAAATAAATTTAGGTTCATGCAATGCGTACTAATATCATCTAACGGAAAAAAATTTCTTTTTTGATTTAAGATGATTTCCTGGACCTGTGCATTGCACGGCGTAAACTAGAGGCGTCAACTTTGAAAGGCTCCAGAGCCGCCATTTTGTTATTTTTTCATTTCAAAAAAAAATTTTCAATACTTAATAATGTCAGTAATATCTTGTCTTTTTCCAAAATTTCAATAAGTGCTTTCAGTTTTTCATAAAAAAATATTGAAAAAGGTGTCGTCCAGAGGGATTTCCCCCCTTAAAGCTCTACATTTTTGCCAAAGCACTTTATTCGAATTAAATTATAAGAAAAAAGTTATGATGAATACAAGGGTTTTTTGCTCCGAAAAAACCCTGTTTCGTTGAGTGTTCAAACTGTAATATTTTTTTATCTAACTTCAACATTGGAAACTTTTATACTTTTTTGAAAACTTCAATACCGGGACAAGTTTTAAAAATAATAAACCAGAGTCACACAATACAAATTTTTTTCGTCTTGTTGCTCTGAAATAAAAGTAAGAAATTGAGTTTTTTATGAAACTCGGAACTGTTAATTAATTTGCAGAAAAAATGGCGTATGAAATAAAAAATATTTTTATTAATTAATTGTTTCTTATTGTTAGGCAATGTTTTAGTGAAAGAATTGTAAAAAACAAAAATCAATTATGGGCAGGGAGGGCAAAATACTGTTGCGAAGTAGGGATTTTTCGAAATTTCACAAGAACTGTAAGTATTTGGGATGAACAAGATACCAAATTCTGAGTGATCTTAAGTTAGCCTATCAGCCCATTTTGTTTAATCCATTACTTTTTAGACACCCAACAAAATAATAAAAAAAAATTATGCAAACAAATTAATTTAACTTTTCAATAAATAAAGAATTTCAATATGAACTAGTTTGGCTACAGTTTGGATTCAGTTATTTGTTAAGCAGTTATTTTTGTATAGTAAAAATACCACAGAGTGAATTACTTTTACCATAAATATTGAAAATAGAAGGTAGCAAATAATGCCTCAAGCTCCCATTTGACAAAAATTCGAACAAAACGAAAATTTCGATTTAATTTTTCTTTTTTCTTCTTAAATTTCCTTTTTTTTATTTTTCTGAATATGAATATGAAAACAGCATTAAAATGAAGAAAACAAAACAAAAATCAGCCAAATCGGTTAAAACTTTCTCGAGTTTTTGCCAAAATTACGCACGACAATTTTTGTAAAAGACAGATTTACTTGTAAACTGGAAATTGCTCTGCTGACCTCAAAAGCAAATTAAAAAAATAAAAAAAAATATTTTCCAGATTAGTATCAATATATCTATCATAATTTCATAGTCACAACCCAAGCACAAATTTCGTGTTGACCTGTGTAATTTAACCTAAATTTTGATAGTTCTTAGCTTTAAGCTCCAACGCATTTCTTTTATCTCAACACATACAACAGTTATCAGTTATCACTTTCATAGTTAAAAAAAAAAAAAAAAAATTCGCGGCCCCAATGGTAAACTAATGCACACAATTTCTAAGATTACATTCCCATCCAACTTAAAACCCACACTAAACAGCCATATTCGTGAACAATTTTTCAAACATTAAGGACATCGTTAATATTAATTTTTCAAGTGTCCTTTCATTTTGTGTGACTATACATATAATTGTCCAACATCATAATATCCCTTTTATCCCGGATAAGGGACATAGAAGTATGCCAAAGAATATAGCGCCTCTCTTTATAGCAAACAAAAACTTTCATAATTATAGCCCGCAACTTACACATCGTTTACGGCTTATCGTTCTCAGTTATGAGAGTCGCACATTATGCCCTCACCGCCCGAAACCATAATATAGTTGTTGGTGGTGGGCATACATAGACTATAGTGAGTGGCCTGGTTGTGCAACCACCATCAGCTATTATGGTCAATTGTCTTTCTCTCTCTCACTCGGATGCGATGTATTCTTAAAACCGCCATAACCAAAACCAAAAACCAAAATCCGAGAACTCCCGCTGGACAGCCGCACTAAAAAAGCAACACCATTCCGATTCCGCCAGCTTTGGTGTAATTAAAAGCCCATCAATAAAACCCCGGTATCGCATTGCATCTGGCACTCTGGCAGGGGTGTTGGTGTTGGTGTTGGGCGCAGGTCATTTCCTGAATTTTATCTTCTTACTTATACTGAGGGACACTCGCATGCAAGCACTGCAGCACAAAAAAAATCCAGCGATCCAGACAAACATTGTGCAGGCACTGGCACTGGCATCACATAGAATTCCAAGCTTGTTCCGTTGAGGTTGAGGTAAACCTATATACACCAAACCAAACGCCCGCGTGCAGTGCCATGCCGATTGTTGACTTTGGCCCGCCTGAACTATTCTCCGACCCGACAAGCGAATGATAAACCAGGATTTCTGGTTCACGCTATGGCCACCATCACGAGACACGAGGATGGAACGATGGTGGAGTCGGAGAGTGAAGGCTACACCAGTAGAGAGTAGCGATTGTGGACAAAATAGCGGATTATCTGATAGTTGTGTTGCAAATTAGTGTGCCTCTCTCATGGCATTCTCCATCTGCATGTTCTGTGGAATCCAGCAGTGATGGTGTTCTCTTGGATCTACGCTGCAATTATCCTCCAATCACTTGGGGGCCTTTGACACTAGCACCTAGTTTTGAGTTTTCTATTTTTTTTTTTTTTTTTTTTTTTGTATGTTTGTCTACTTGCTGTGGAGAATTGCATCGGTGGCGGTGGTGTGATGTCAGCGGGTGGTGTTTTTTGATAGCTGGTGCTGTTATGAGAGATGTATACAATTTTTGGAATGTGTGTCTAGTGGTTTTGTTGCTTGTTGTTCTCTGACGTTAGAAGCTTGTCGACGAAACACTCTTGAGCTGTGAATCTGTGATGTGCCTCCTCATATTGTTTCTCCTCCTAAATCCCCAGCATACCTACTATACCGCTCTTCCCTTTCTACTTCATGGTTTGGCTAAGTGCGACGAGTATCTATCTAGGCAATTTAGTTGGTATGACTGATGGACCCCCTAACAAGGAGATAATTAAGTGATGTTGGGATTTTTAGTTCGCCATTTGCCAGCCAACTTGTGACTTTTATTTCGCGCCTTTAGCAATGTGATTTAAAGTGTGGATTATTTTTTTTTTATAATTCGTACAATGATTTCTTATTTTGACGGTTTTGTTATTATGTTCTATAGCTAGAAGTTCTAATCGATGTCTTTTGTGGAGTGATCTCAGCACTTCATATTATTAGTCTATTGAATAAACCCTTTTGATTGGAACAAATTCGTTCAAGAGTTTTTATTGCTGATTATGATTCCTTGGCATAAAAGAATACTCCAGCCAAAAGTGCTACTAAATCCATTGGTGCATTTCTGAGAAAACGGCAACACTGGTCGGTTTTCAGATTTTTTTGAATTAACTCGAAAACCAAGCCTAACTTTGAAATGGTTTAAAGACACTTTTCATAGCAAATTAAATTTTCTGTCAAGTTAAGATGGTTAAAAAATTTTAAAAATTATTTTTGACTAAAATTCTAACCTAAAATCAAAGAAAAAAAAAGTTAAAAAATTGACGATTTTATTTTTTTTTTTACTAAATCAAGGGGCATTTTGTGTATGTAGCCGGTACGTCCAAACTTTGTATTAATGAAATAAAGTAGAGGTAAAATTCTTTGATAATATGCAATTTTTCAAAAATTAGCACTTTTTCTAAATTTTTGACTTTTTTAGTTAAAAGCAAGTTTTTAAAACTCGATAAAATCGTATTAATTGGTAACTTTTAGACTTTTAAAGTAAACAGGCTTCGAGAAATTGATTTAATATAAACTAAATATGACAAACAAACAAATTTATTAGCATCCTTATGGCCTTGTGTGCAATTTTGTGTATGTGCATTTTTATAAATACGGATCGAATGGATGGACGGAGAGCCATTAGCTTTGGTATATTGCATAGACGAACATTTAATACCAACTCTTTTATTGTTTTCAATGGCCTGAAAGACAATTCTTGGAAAATCAGCGACCAACAAAAAGTTTCTCTTAAAAAATGAAAAAAAAATACTCAAATGAGTTTTAAACAAAATAGCACAGGCAAATTAGTAAATCAAATTGCGTTATTCGCAGGACAAATTTTTTTCATGGAAAGTGTTTGGGTATATTTCCTTATCGTAAAAGTGAACTTTTTGGGATGATAGGACATTGGGAACAGCCGCCATCTTGGAAAAGAGGTCGGTGCCGTTTTTATTTCATAACTCCATTTTTACTCATTTAAAACAAAAATGTCCAAGAACAGACTTATTTACAATTAAATTATCTAAAAAATGATATACAAATGAATTCCGTGAATTAGTTAAATTCAATTTTATAGTCGGTCAAAGTCCGGGTTCTTCTCGCAAGGTAAGGACAATATTACATTTTTTCAAATATCTGAAGAACTTTTGATTTGTTTGTTATTTTCTTCAAGAATGAATTATAGCACTTTTATTTATCTTTAAAATATAAAAATTGCATATTATCAAAGGATTTTACCTCTACTTTATTTCATTAATACAAAGTTTGGACGTACCGGCTACATACACAAAATGCCCCTTGATTTAGTAAAAAAAAATAAAATCGTCAATTTTTTAACTTTTTTTTCTTTGATTTTCCCGAGTCGAACATTTGGCACTATTTAAATCCTATTTAAAACCCAAATATTCTTTATTTAGATTCAATAGGTCATAAATATCACTAGATTTCTAAAGGAAATAACCTCTACTTAAGACCTCAAATAGTCAGTTATCGGAAAAAATCCCATTTTGGGTAGTTATTTAGGACCAACAAAAATATGATTAAATCCTTTTCAAAACCTAAATACCTATTCTACAAAAACTCATTAAGTCCTATATATTCTACTTTTTTCTAAAATTCGATAGGCCCTTCTTTCATCTCTAGGGTCTATAAATTCTTACTAGGTCACACAAATTATAATTTAAATATAAATAATGTAATAAAATAAATATTAAAAATGCATATTATTATGAAAATCTGAAGATATGATCAGGTCGATTTGTTGTATCAAGTAGTTGTTGTTTTTCAAAGACTATAATGGACTTGATGAAAAAAAGTATGAAATATGTATGTACATACAATTCAGTTTAATAGTTGAGTGAGCTTTAAATTTGATTAAAAAATAGCAGAAAGATTTTTCTTAAATAAATTTACCAACAAGTCCAGTCATGTAAAAACAAGTAAAATGCATGACTCGGTCACACGTCTTTTAGCTCAAAATATGTATACATATTAGTTAACCATTCAAATGTAAAATGTAAATAAGGTAAATCATTTCTCTACTTTTTTTAACAAAATTGTTTTGACAATAAAAAAAAAATAGAAAGAGCCGACCTCAGTGACGTTTTTTATTTTTACAAATATACTATACCTATTTCTGCTATCCGTAGGTATTTTCTGAGAAAAACTAAGAACTCAGGTTTGTTAAATTGAACACCAGCAAAACCTTTACGAAATTAAATCACAATCATTAACCCGTTTTCGAGAACATTGCCATAACATGAAAAAATTGCACGGGAGGTACACTTTGCAAAGGAAATACTACGAAAAAAAATAAAACAAAACAAAAAAAAAAAATCATTTGTACTAAATTTCAAGAAAATCCGTCCACGCGTTATCTATGGCTGTTTTTGATGTACATATGGACGCACTGACCGACCGACGCGTCGTCGCGACGACACGCACGCAACGAACTTACAAACTGACACAGACATAGACGCACGGACTTCATTATGAAAACGATTTTGTTTGTTTTTTTTTTACTTGTATTAGAGCCATTATATAGGTACCTACATATTCAAATCCTGGAATTTTTCAATATTTTAATAATTTATTCAACGAAGGTGTAAGAAAAATCTGCGCACTTTAATAAGTAGGCCCACTTGTTCTTTACTTATTTTATTTTTTTACTGAAATATATTTTTTTATTTTCATTCACTTCATTTCACTTCTACATTTCAAATTTCACTTCCACTTTTTATTTGCATTTTATTTCACGGTGTTTTTTTTTTACTCAATCAAAAAAAAAAAAATATCCGATACCGACCGTACTCGCCGAATGACCTATTTCGAATGCCCTTTAAAGTGTCAAGTGCACGAGACAATGGTCAAATTTGTTGCATGTCTGAACTTGTATTTTTAGGACATAACTAGAATTTTGAGATTTAATAGTCTCAACTCTCAAGAGTTTGAAAAGTACAAATTTTAGAAGAACATTTAGTACTCAAAAAGTGTTTGGTGTTTTTATAGTCACAAACAAGCTTAAAAAGGGTTAGTGGTATCTACCAAGCTTAAAGAGCTTTTCAAGTACATTGTAAGGTCTTAAAAATTAGGACATAAGTAGACAATTTAGGATCAAACAAGTGTTTTCAGTTTCAAAAGGCGTTATAAATGGGTCGTGAAGAATTCTCAGGAGATATTGAGATAACTAAGTATACCAAGTTCGTATTTAGGTTTATTTTAAGATGAAAACTACCTAAATAGATTCTATTAAGCAGTTTGAGTTCTAAATTCGTACATAAAGTTCGACTCGGGTTTAGGTTAGAATTTTAGTCAAAAATAATTTTTAAAATTTTTTAACCATCTTAACTTGACAGAAAATTTAATTTGCTATGAAAAGTGTCTTTAAACCATTTCAAAGTTAGGCTTGGTTTTCGAGTTAATTAAAAAAAACTGAAAACCGTCCAGCGTTGCCGTTTTCTCAGAAATGCACCAATGGATTTAGTAGCACTTTTGGCTGGAGTATTCTTTTATGCCAAGGAATCATAATCAGCAATAAAAACTCTTGAAAGAATTTGTTCTATTTTTGCTCTGGAGCTCCGGTCTATTAAATAGACTATATGTGTTGAGGTTTTTTTTAGTATTAAATTTAGATACTCGTGGGCAATGAAAAATGGAAAACTGTTAATTTTTTTTTATTAAATTATTTTAAATATCCAAATATAAAGTTTTAAAATCTAAACAATTTGAAATTTAAGATCATGTTCCTGCAACTCTATCACTTTAAATAAGTATAAGGAACATATATTATTAGTTTTTAAGTTTATTAATTTTAATGGTTGTGCCTATTTATATTCTATTTTGATCTTAAACTTGATTTTTAGGCAGATTTTAAATAAATTTGTAAATTAAAAACTAAATTAATAACATTGGTATGGCAAATAAAAATATGGTACGCATACGCCACAGTGACCCAATAAAAAAAATATGAAATGTGCTGCTCATCCCTACAACAAATACAAATATTTCTTAAATGCGATATTGGTACTAAAGGGCAGGTTTAGACTTCGTAAAAAAAATCAAACTCGAGATAACAATCATCAGACATAATTATTACGAGGGTTCCTGTCAGTTTGTCTCCCAGTTTGTATCTATTTTGAACTACTGAAGCGATTTTCTTCAAACTCGATAGTTATGAGTTTTGTAAAAGTGATATAACCAAAATGAAAAAAAAAATTTAATTTTCTCAAAAACAGATCTAACGATTGCGATTTAAACTTGTATGTGTACTCCATGCATGACATTTTAAATTCGTAGTATTAAATTAAAAAAAAAATTTTTTGAAACCATTATCAACGGAAATTCGTAAGTGATTAAATCGATTTCAGCTAAAATGTTTATGCAAAAACGTCTTTTGCATCCGTAAAGTAAAAAATGATTAATGACCATATTCCTGGGTTTTGGAAACTACTTTCTAAAGGTCGATACAATTTATATACAATTTGTAAAAAGTTTGATCTTAATTAATGTTCACAAGACCAAACTCATTGCTGATTAAATTTGCATTTCAAAGTTGACTCTTGTCCGTAGAATTTACGTATTGTAAAAATTAAAATAAATGTTTAGAATTATTGCGTTTTGGGAATTAGATTTGAAAATAAAAATATTGAGTAAAAATCGTGGAGGTTAACAGGCAACTTGACGGAGAAAAAAAGGACACCATAAAATAAGGTGATGTCCAATTTAAATTCCACCCTCTTAAAACAATGCGATGTCAGCTAAAATTAAGAGGATTCCGCTTTAATTCTGTTAAATTTAAGGTGAACTTCATTTCATTTTTATGTTAATTTTCATCTTAAACAACCGACAAAAATAAAAAGTTTAAAGTTATAAGTAATCAAACTTAAGTTTTAGCTGTAGTTTATCATACTTATTTCCTACAGTGAGATAGGCTGATGGTAAGGCTTTCACCTAGTGACCCAACTATTGCATAGTTCGATCCCCAGTGGCTACCATTTTTCTGTTTTTTTTTTTTTTCTTTATTAAAATGTTTCTACATAAAAATAAGATGATTTTCCGCTTATTTATTGAGAAATCATTAAATTAAGAAAAAATGTTCACTTAATTTAAGACGGAAGCCATCTTGAGAAAAAGTTGTTGTCTTTAAAGATGGTTTACGGACGATAATTTTACGTGCTAACGTCATAAGAAAACAGGTTGTATGCTTTTGTAAAAAAAAAGATCTAAAAATTATTTATTTGTCAACTTTCTTGTAAAAAAATTTATAAGATAATAAATCTTATAGTAAAGTATTTAAGCTAAAGATTAAGACCTTAGGTATATTATATATATTTACATATATCTGTATGTTTTGTAGAAAAATGGAATAACTCTTTGAATCCTATCATAATTTAAAAGAAAAAGCTAAAAAAAAATAACTTTTTTTTTCTTTTCTCATTGTATCATTTTTTTTTATATGAAAAGCTTACAAAAAAATTAAACCATTAAAGTTTAAAAATTTAGCCATACTTAAATTTCTACAATGCATAAAAGGTATACAAATAATTTATTGAAAACAAACATTTTTCTTCTAACACCATTTAATATTTTTTTTTATATACATTTTATACCATCTGAAAGCCTATTTCTTAGCTCAAAACAGGGGCGGATTCAGGATTTTTTTCTGGGGGTTCTGGGGGTACAAGGGACGAATTGGCAAAAAAAAATAAGCAATAACAGTTAGAAATAAAGTGACGACTGACTGACAAGCAGCGAATTTTAACGATGCACAGTGCGGTATTTTGGTCTAAAACCTGGCCAAAAATATTTTGGCACATTTTCCACATCAAATAGGTACCAAATGACAAAAAAGTTATTCGGAAGGAAAAAATTTCATTTTCTTGTTACAGTAAAAGCCACTTAAGTGCTTACCTACTTACCTCCTGATTAACCGGGAGAAAAAAAAAATATAAAATGCATGTACAATCCTGTGCTATATTAAAGTTAGTACCTAATCTATTCCTTATTTTATTTTTTGACTTAAGTTGTTTCATTAAATAGTTTTTGAGAAATTGAGTTTTAAAGATGAAATTAAGAAAAAAAAATGTTTACGTTTTTTAATTGATTTTGTATAAAATTTTGACATATTTATACCATTATTAGTAGTTTTTAGTCAAATACTAAAATCTTCATTCTAATAAATATTAAAGTTCTAAAAGAATAACAAAAAAAAAAAACTGAAACATACTTTTTCCCCAAGAAACCCAGTTTTGTTTTTTTTTTTTTATTTGCATTAAAATTTTTTTATATCTCAAGAATATTGTGTTCAAATTGTAGGTCTATTGGAGCCAAATTGACCAAGTTATGGGTATAACTCATAACTTTAAATCGTTCTTCCCACAACTAATGTTTTCAAAGCCGGTGCCCTTCATAACTTCAAAACTAATGCACCGATTCTTTTGAAATTTGGAACACGTGCCCCCGTGCCCCCCCCCCCCTGGATCCGCCGTTGGCTCAAAATATTCATAATAACCATGTCTGTACGACATCTATAAAAAGAGCTGGAATTTTTTGGAACCCAATCAATTTTTATAAAAAAAAGCAAAAAAATCAATCTGTTTTAACTTCTAACACCATTAAATCAATTTTTTTATATGACAACCTATAATAAGTTTTATATCACCTGAAAGTTTCTTATTCACCTTTTATATGACGCTTCAATCATATTTCTACAATGCCTACAACAAAATTTAGAGATTTTTAAAGCTAATTATGTCGAAATTTAAAACGGTCCATTGTGAAACTTATACAGCTTCCTAATCCATATCTGGGCTGTACAAAAACTGTTGGCTTTTATTGCTTATATCTCATGACCTTAAATTCACTATACTTCTAACAAATTTAAGGGATATTTGCATATAAAATCCATTCCAATTGAATATCCTTTGTCCTTCACTCATATCCAGGTATTTGCTAAAGTAAAATAAATATCATTTCCATATGTAATTTACTTGTGAATAAAAATAAAAAAAAAAAAAAACAATTTAAAGTACATTTCAATGGATCTCCAACTACAATGAGATACAAAAAAAAATTAGATCCAATTCCATTGTAGAAATAATACAAATGTATTCTCTATTTTCTTTATTCTTTTTTTTTTAAACTTAACTTGACAAATGTTTTGTTTCAATCGAAATTAAAGTTAAATACATCGAAGAAGAACAAAAAGGGTTCCTTCTCATTTTCTGTTCGATATTTCGTTTGCTATATCATCACATAAAACATATCGTTTGTTCTTGTGTCCTCGTCGTCATCGTCATCTACGTCATTCACCATTACATCACTCATTCTCCTCGCTTTCTCATTTATCATCCAATCTATGTTTGTACATATAGAAAATCGACTCATTGAACTTTTGCAAATAATGAAAAATAGTCCTTGTTACTGTTAAAATGTTTAAACATATATAACCGATGTACATATGTAAGTACGTATAGGTGCAGAGTAAATTCGTCGTTCGGACTATTTCCTTTCTGTCAAGTCTGAGTGTAGTATGCCCCTTACTTACTTATACCCAGCAAAAAGGAATTCATCCACATTTAATTCATTGAAACTTCATCGACTAAAAGTTACCAATAACATTTAACTTTCAATTGTAATTTCGATCAGCCCAAGGCAATGTGAAACTCATTTTCCTAGAGACTTTTTGAATGTGTGGCTTGCTTAAACCTGAAGGAATGAGGGAAAAGAAGTAGACAAACATACATCAGGTTTGAAATTTAAAACAAAAAAAAAAAAAGAAACAGAAAAGATTTCACATGTGCTTATTTTTGAATATTATACTCGTAAGAAATAGTAATCTTTGGCTTTTGGAAGTTGGCTTAAAATTGTTAATTTTTTTTTTTTAATTTATTTTTATATAATATTCTTAGCCCTGATTTTTCAATCGTCAGTTAGACTATCAGAAAAATAAATGTCAATATAAAAAAAACTTTTATTCCTAGGAATAAGCTCTATCTGAGGTTTATCTGACTTTTGAAAAATTGGCCCTTAGTCGATCAATTATATTAACTGCTTGATTTTAACGGCAACTTTATGTTTTTTTTTTTTCAAATAAATAAAGTTTAAAATTAACTGAATTAAAGATTTCACTAAAAAATATTTTTAGGGTAAATTCACATCACATTTTTTTTGTGATAGGTCGATTATTATAAGAACTAAAGCAAGCGGCTTTTGATGATAAGTTGAATATAAATAAAACTTTTTATATGATAATTTGGTAAATGGAATTACAAAAAAAAAAAAATTAAACGTTTATAAGGTCTTCAAGGTCTTCAAAGGTAACAAACAACTTCTTAAATACATTTGAGTTCCAAAAAATTACGCTACTTGCAATCTTTTACTAAGACTTCTGTTTTAGAAAAAAATTTCAAAATTGTTAAAAATAAATATTGAAAAAAAAAAATAAATAAAGTAATTATTATTAATTAAGATCTGAAAACAAAATATAAAAAATTCAATTTCCAGTTTTTTTTCTAAATTGATTTTTCAACAAGAAAACATTTTAACAACATAAAACTTCAAAAAATGTAATATTTTAAAAATTTGGTTTAAAAATTATTTATAAGTACCTATAACATGTAACAAAAGCGAACCTTATTAAAAGAGCAGAAAATAACAATGAAAAGCAATTCTAAATTTTTAATGAATTAACGAGTTTCCCCAGAGGTTTTTTTATGTTTTAAGGTTTTCATAAAGTGCTTCAATCTTTTAGGTACTTACTTTTTAATGTTTTAGTTAATAACCAAAAGCGAACTGTATCTTTTTTAATTGAAAATGTAGCAATTTTTATAGGGCACTGAATGAATAATGGATGAAAAGTTTGGCATTTTCGCCATCTTTTGTTCATTTAAATTATCAAATTAATTTTTAAATTAATTTTTAGAACTCAAAAAGTTCTAAGACTCATTTCATCGAAATCACTAAGAAATTCCTTTCGTTTTGATGCGCCATAGCCCATTTTGGGACCAATTACAGATTTTACTATCTCTTCGAAAAAACACCCTTTTACCTAATTATTTCTTTTATAAAAATCTTTATTCTTGCTGTCTATCCCCATGGTCCATCATTTTTGTTTTCACTAAAAAAAAACACCCTTTTAACCATGATATTCTTATAGATACTTTAGATTCTTGTTTCTAATCTCAAAAGTAACATAATTGCTGAATTTCAATAGGGTACCACTAGTATTTTTGTAGTTACTCTAGTATTACACACTTTTTCAAATATTTATACCCATCTACACCTTAAGAAAAAAAAATGTATACACTTATTTTATTCGTAATTTTAACTTTTATACTTTTGATTTTATCGGACCCATCGCGAATTTACCTTATTTCCCAAAAAAAAAAACACCCTTTCACCAAAAATATTTGTATAAACTGTTAGATACTTGGTTTCTGTTATAAATGAAACACATTTACCGATTTTCGTTGATGTAACATTTTTGTCCCAGTTTTTGTGGTAGGTACTAATTCCGAATTTTATCATTTCTTTAAAAAAAAAAACACCCTTTCACTCAAGATAATTTTGTAGATTTTTTAGATTCTTAACTCTTATGGGAAACGAAACTTTTTCACCAAGTTTAAAACATTAATAAAATTTATGTCAGCTGTTACGATACTTTTCTTATACATAAATCAACCCATCAAAAAAACACCCTTTCATCAAAAATATTTTTAGAAATTTTTTGAATCTTTTGTCCCTGCTTTATTTTAAGCCTTCATCCCGAATTTCATCAATGTATCTTGTTTTTCACATGGGTTTCGATAATATTTACTTTTTGAAGTAAAAAAACAAGCATTCTTGTTTTTAATAGAGCAATTGAATTGACTTTATTTTTATGTCATTAGATTCAGCATCAAAAAATACCTTAAAAACATGTGTGATATGATGACATTCCACAAACAATTTTTTAAACTATTCATAGGTACATATTTTTTATCTTCATGCACCCTGTTGTCGTGGTTGCTAAGATATCAATGATCAAATAGAACATAATCGTTTTCCGTTCGTTCAAAGTTCGATATCACAGTGAGAAATGCTCTAATAAAGGGTTTTAATAATAAATTAAAACTGAATAAAGCAAGTAGGTAATCCGATTTGTTCTTAACAAAAAAAAGAACATTTTTTTAGCTTTAAGTTAAACATTCCTTATTTTTTGCTGTTCTTTTACGAGCATACTCTTATTTGAAAAATAACTAAAAAAAAGTTATGCTTTTTCAGTGGTATATAAGTTTGGTTCTGTGATTTTTTAACTTTTATGTAAAATTGTTAACGATCAAATATAAACATCGTTACTCATACGCCACAGTGACCAGCAAATACTTCAATTTGTCACTTCAATGATTTTTATAAAGCTATAACCAAAGTATCATATTTTGAAAAAAAAAACTCTCAATTTTCAAGATAACCGAACCCTTCTCCTTAATTTCCTTTTGTCTGTCTTGATTCCCTTAACAGATATTTAAATAACATGTATGTGATTCTTACGTAAAAAAATAATAATCAAATTAAATTTCCATTGTATAAAAACAGTAAAAAAAAATATAAAAACAAATAAATTATTTAATTTGCTTATCACTCTCTGGAATATTGAGACAAAAATTCATTAAATATTTAACAATGTAAAGAAAGATTTTTCGACTTTGACAGACAAAGCACATACAAAAAATAAAAAAGACTCTAATTGAGTATGATGAAGCTTCTTCCCGTTGCAAGACGTTTTTTTTTTTGTAATCCTATTTTCCAGCTAAAAGATATGGAAAATATATGTGAGAAAAACTCTTTTTCAAATATTTAAAGCATTTTATTAATTTGAAACGAAACAAAAAAATATATATAATATGTTTGTATGTTTATAGATATGCAAAATCACATGCAAGATATTATAAGAGGAGACAAAGAAGACGTCATATAGTCATGAATGAAGAAGAGGAAGCATGAAGACGAGTTCATGCCATGACATATAAAATATGAAAACTGAAAATCTCATAACGTCTATTCAAATATGTTTTTGCTGTTTTCGAGGGAAAACACCTTGAGGGCGTTTTTATGTTCAGTATACATTTATACTCTCTTCTCCCAAGGAGTCTTCTTCCTATATTTTTTTTTTTTTTTTGTTTTTTAAGGAGAAAAATAAAATAAAAAAAAAACTTGGCTGTTTTACTATTTAGCATATATGAGTTTCAGTTACAAAAAAAAGTTAACTCTAAAAAGTGTATTTGATTATTTGAAAGTGATGAAAGGAGTAGTTTTAAAAGATCTAGATGTTATACATTAAAGGATAATAATAATTAAGTCAAATATTTGTGAGCAATTTTTGTTGAGTAAAAGAAACTTTACAAATTTCGAGGAATGGAAATGCAAACCAACTGTCCGTTTACTTTTCTATCATTCGAAGGGGGTTGGTCAATATTTTCAAATTATTTTTTTTTATATATTTAATAATGATTGCTTCAAAATTGCATTCCCAAAACCCAATACGAGTAGTATAAAATGTTTAGAAAAATTTTCCAAAAAGTATATGAAAAAAATATATTTTTAAACCGCTCTAATGATTTTAAAAGTGTTTGAAATTTAAATAAGGAAATCGTTTTAGTAATTTAAAAATCGAATTTATTAAAAAAAATAAGCTATTTTATATAAAGATTTTATTTGTTGTTGATTCTTAAACGTTTAAAACCAAAACACTGCTCCTTTTGTTTTTTAAAACCTCTGTATAAAATAAATAAAAGACACATAAGATACAAAAATACAATATAAATTTTATTAAAATTTTTAAAATATAAATTGCAACATTAAAAATTTTTTTATTTTTTGAAATTCTTTGGCGTAAGTTTCTGAGTAGAGTTTTGGCATAAAATTTATTTGAGTTGGTAAATTAAGGTTTTTTAATAAAAACTCCAACATAAAATGGTACACTCTTTTTTGATTTAACAATAAAAATAAATGGACAATTGGCTTTAAAGTGTTTTCGTTTGATTCTTGGTCTCATATTAACTGCCATTATGTGCATTCCTGCAAAGAGAAAATAAAGAAAGAGTAAATTGTAAATTATTGTATGATGTATTTCTGTTTAAGTGGAATATAATTTATTTAAAAAGCTATATAACTTTAACCAGTCAAAATAATCATTGTTACCATTCAATTAAGACTTCTTTGTAGAAATTTTCTTAAGTAATCTATTCTTTGCAAATTTTTTTTTAATACAATTCTTCCCTTTTTCAAAATCAGATGAATGTGCCATTATCTGAATTTATTTTGATTTCTAAAGCAGATATTCATTTTATTTTTTTTTTTTTCGATGAAAAATTTAACGTTTAAACTTAAGTTCTTTGATGTTATACACGAATCATTGGTTTTTTGGGACCAATTACAGATTTAACTGTATTAAAACCTTTTACCTAAATTTTTTTATGAAAACTCCTTATTCTTGCTTTCTATCCCATATGCAACGTTTTTCCAAATTTCGCATAAAAAAAATGTATTCACTTATTTTATTCGTAGTCAACTGGCAAAGACAACATTTTTAATAAATTTCGTAAGGGTACCTTTAATACAATTGATTTTATCGGACTTATCGATTTTCCTTATGTCCCAAAAAAAATACCTTTTTAGCATCAAAAAAACCTTGAAAACATAAGTAAGTCATCTCATGTCATTATATTCAAAAATTTGTTTAACTATATTTTTTACCTTCGCCAATTACATATCTTCAAAATTGAGAAACCGCTCCAAGTCACCGCGCCGCCGCCGCCTAGAGTGAGTCTGAATAAATTTTTCTATAGACTGCGATCTGCACATGTATTTAGGGCCATTTTTTTTCACTCGGATTTGAACATAACTTGAGAATTTTTAATATATTTTTAATAGAAAAATTCTCAAGTTATGTTCAACTCCGAGTGAAAAAAATGGCCCTTAATACACTTCTGTTCAAATTTAACCCACATCCTGTTCTATTTTACTTTATGTCACAGTATCATGGTTATTTTCTCAAATAAGACAGGAGTGAACTTAAATTCAAGGTATGGAATAAAATGTTTGTGGGGAAGATTTGGGAAGAGATTTGCTGAAGTCTGTCTGTCAACCCACGAACCTGTTAGAGAAGAGCCATAAATGTCCATGAAGTAAAATCTGCCTTACAACTCGAAGTACCCAAAGATACTAGACTGATATAAGCGAACAGCATGTGGTTCCAATCACCACTAGATTGGGTCTACAGTTTAGTCTGATGCACGACAATGCCAGCTAGACTGATTTGAAAATATCTTTAAGATTTAAATATGCGAGCTTTAGATTGACCACCCAGAAATCCTGATTTAAATTCAATGGAGCATGTCCAGGAAATGTTGAAGATATTCATTTGCGACTGAAATCCACCTCCAAGCGGTCTTGATCAACTGAAAACTACAGTGAAGGAATAGTTACAACAAAACCTCTAAAAGTCAATTCATGGAATGAACAGACGACTCCAAGACAATACCTTGGTATTACCATAGTTTGAAATATTCAATATACTGTATTAAAAATACTGTAAGTTAAAATACTGTTTTTCAAATTACACAAAATACTGTATGACCTCGCACTGTGTTAATAGCTAACATATAAAGTGTAGTCATAACCCCTTGAGTGCGCGTAAATTATAAAAAAAAAAAAAAAAAAAAAAAACCAAAAAACTGTAACGCAAAATTCTGGTTGTTCTTCAAAGTACTGAATTTCAAAACTCCGTTTTCAAAATTCTGTATTTTAAAATGCTGTAAAAAAACTGAAAATCGTTTTGATAATGTAAAAAAGTGCGCACTTTTTTACATTCCCGATTAAAAATGGAATTCCGCACACCACCGCTGCACCACGTCCGCACTATTATCAGAAATTCCTACTGCGCCGCACCACAGCTGCACCACGTTCGCACCATGATCAAACATTTCTAAACCGCCGCATGATGCAGTTGTGGTCCGTCCGTCAAGATTTTTTTTTTTAATTGTTTTCCTTAAAAATCCAATTTGAATGACCATTCAAAGCTTCCACAAAAAGGTATTAAGGAAGCTTGTTAAGCTTCTTCAAAATTTTGCGAAATTACAATAGTTTTTGTATGACCAGATTAAAAAAAAAAAGACAGAATTTTGAAATACAGAATTTTGTAATACAACAATTAAATATATATACAGTATTTTATTTATACAATATTTTCAGTTACAAGATTCTACAATTACAGTATTTTGAATTATAGAATTTTAATCATACAGTATTATAATCATACAGTATTATATAGAATATTGATCATATAGAATTTTGAAATACAGTAATACGAACCGCTCCCAAAAATTCTTCTTCAAAAGTTTGCATATCAGCTCTTTTGTTTATACATAAATTACATACATATGTATGTAGAGTCGGACGGGGTAAGTGTACGCAGCGGGGAAGTGTACGCACAGTTAATTTCTCGCAAATGACAATATTGTAAATGCACAATTAAGCAGGTATATGTCCTTTGCTTGGGTCATTGGTTGCCGCACTTTACTTTTGTTTGTTTTTTGAAGGAAAGCCAAACAAAAAAAAACCTTAGTTTTACTAAAATATTTCTCTATTTTAAAAACGTGTTAGTATTCAGTGATTTTATTAAAACACATTGAGTGCTGATTATTTATTGATTATATAATATAAACATTGTATTTGAGTAAAAATTTTATTGGATTTGTTGCTAATTTGTTAAAAATAAATAAAATATTGAAAAAAATTGCAATGGGGGTAAGTGTGCGCAAAACTTTGGGGGCAAGTGTACGCACACTTTCACTTGGACTAACACTTGGAATAACAAGTAAATTCTGTAAAAAATGTATTTTTCTGGCTTAAGTCTTAAAGGGCTAACGATCAAATGATTTACTTTTTTTTTTGTTTAAGATCATTTTTATTTAAAATACAGTAACAACATATAATAAAAGTGTCTTCCTTGATTTTGTCTGTATGATAACGCCCGTCTTTGGAGTTCAAGAACTTTAAGTGCGTTAAAAAAATCTTTTTACATTCAAAACTATATGAAATTCAATTTTGCGGTTATTATATGAAATAAAATATTTAATTTTTTATATTACTAATAATAAAACCTTGTAACAGAAGTGTCAATTTGCGTTCGTACATTTACCCCAACTTATCCTTACACTTACCCCTATGTAGGGGAAAGTGTACGCAATTGGACTTGCTTTGGTTTTTCATTAATAATGTATATAATTAAAATGAAAAAATTATGAAGTTTTGTTTATGTAATGAATAGCCAAAATATGCAGCTATGCAATTTGCTAAAGCTCTGTATTATATCTTCTATATTTCGCTTGGAATCATGCTTCAAAGTCGAAAGTGCGTACACTTACCCCGTCCGACTCTACATTAGATTTTTTCTTTGTATACACAGTAGTTGAATGATTTTCTAATTTTTTGAGATGTGAATTTCTTCGTTTTCTTGTTATTCAAAAATACCTTTGCTGAATAAGGTTGCCATCAGCACTCAATTCAAATAAACTTAATTTAATAGAGTTTTATTGATTAAGTATACCTAATCTTAGATTCTCCTTTAAAAAAAATATAATAATTTTGATTCTTTTAACTTTTCAATAAAACACATTTTTCTTGTATTTATATTTGTTTTGTTTTTAATTATATATTATATTTTCAATAGTTTTCCAACAAAAACAATGCTCTTTTGTTTACTTAAAATAGCATAGAAAAATTGTTTCTTTGCTAAAAACTCTTTAATTGGTCGTCGAAAGAACCCGCATCTTATAGTGATCGTCACTCCTGTTGATGAAAAAAGAAAATAAAAAAAATATTGAAGGACCATTGGAAAACAGGAAAAGAATATTTCTAGAGTAGAGAAATAGAAGTGCAGTGAATCTTAATGAAAGAAAAGTTACTAATATTCTATTAAATAACATAACCTTCTTCAGAGAGTGATGTACAATAAATATTTGTATAATACAACATCGAACTCGAGAGTATTTAAAAAGATTCAAAAAAAAAAAACAATCAATTAGATAATTTCTCAAAAAAAAAACTTTATTTCATCAAATTGTGTACCTGTAGATAAGTAAAATGACAGACATTTTATTTTTTAGTTTAAAATTTTGAATTGCTTCCAGAGAATAGAATATTTTTCTTCCCATCCCAAATGAGATAGAAAAATGGATGGTCAGCGATGAATCTTCCCACGTAGACAGCGCATTTGAATGCTATTTTCGCCACTGTTAAAAAAATAATAATATTATTAAAAAACAGTCACCAGAGAGAATAAAAATGTACTGTAGATATACATTATAAAAGGTTCGTTTCATTCTAATGTAAAATGTCATTTTAGTTTTTACAAAAAAAAAAAATATAAAAACAAAAAGCCAATAAGAAGCATAGAAAAAATAGTGCCCCTATTAGGTACGGTTGTCAAAAAAAAAATTTATAAAAAGCAACTCAAAAGCAAAATGTTTGAAAGAAGCACCATCCATTTCAATCGCCATTTTTATTTTAACTGATTTTTAATAAAACATAAGAAATTAATTAAATATTAACCATGAGAATGATTCATAAATCATAAGCTTTAAATTAAATAAAAATTCAAAAACGAATACAGTCTTTTTAAGGTAAAGAAGCATGGGCGTAGCTAGAGATTTTATCTAGGGTGGGCCAGATGATATCGTCCACCTGAAGCCATGCATTTTTTTTTACTTTGATCCCTACAATGGCAAATTATTCGCCAAGCTCTGTTGTTTTAAACAACTTAAAATTTGTCAAAAATAATGGTTGTGTAACTCAATTCTTTTGAAAAAAGGTGTTTTTTGATTAATGGTATCGTATTTTGTTAATATCATTCAATATAAAGAGGAATCAACTCCAATTACGCAATATATCTTTGATAGTTACTGTTTTTTGTTTTTATATTGTGTGGTGTTAGGTATATGGAATTAATTTTTTTAAAAGCTTGTTATCTCGAAATGCAATTGGATGGAGTTACAGCACTTTTATTTTGATGGACACACATGTTGAATTCATTCAAAATATATGACAGCGATTGGCTTTAAAAACTGACCTTACCAAGCTTTCAATTTTATTTTATTTATTTTTTACTTAAGGTGCTCTTGAAACCTAAGCCGAAATGTAGGAAATTAAATTTTGGGCATTGGGTTAAGTTAAGAAATTTGAATATCTGGTTAGTAAAAAAAATTATCTTTGGCTTAATTTACCTGTGTGAATTTGAATACATTTTTAACGTAGGTAGATATATTTTTTTTTTCTGCAAAACAAAAGAATTAATGATGTCAAATTAATTTATAAATATTAACATAAGCTTCCAACACACTTTTTCCTGTGAATTTTATTTTTGTGCCATTCACTAACAATTTTTTTCATCATCAATAAAATAAAACATGTATATTGAAAAATATTAATTTTCCCTAATACACACTCATAATGTTTCTCTTGACAACTGAAATTATCTTTTCACCTCAAAAGTGTCAAAAATGTATTCTCGTCTAAATATTTTACCCGATTCACACACGGGCTAAATATCAAAATAAAGTCTTGTGCCAAAATTTTAAGTTGAAAAAGCTAATTATTGAATCCGGCCTGTGAGGGCCAGTTGTACAAATATTAAATCCATGGTTCAGCAACTTTTATCTTCTATTCTGAATTCGGTGGTAAATTTGACTTTTAGCACTGGTTCTAGGTCCATATAGGTTGAAATAGCTAGATCCATTCTTTAAATAAAGTTGATCCACTGCTCATCCGCCGAAATCGGCGAGTTAAATTCCTGATCCGAAGCTGAACTACGTTTGTACAACTGGCCCTGAGTCTGCTCATATAAACGAGGTATGTACTTATACTATAGCAAACAAACTTATAATTCTCAGCAAGCGATATTATGAAAAAAAAAAAAAACTGTCAGTGGGAGCTAATACCAGACTAAATCCAGAACTATAATTGTCGGATGAACATGAAACGGACGGCAACAGTGCTCGCAACCGCACTCGACGGAAGAAAACAACAACAAAAACGTGAATTTGACATAAGCTTCCGACTGCTTCCTCCAATTGAATCATTTATTTGCAAAACATGATAAGTCCATGATTTTAAATTTTTCAGGAGAAGAAAAAAACGTTCTATTTTCTTTTGATATGCGTAGAAAAACTTATAAAAAATACATTCTGTAGAACTCTTGCCTAGCTACAAAATACCGTTTCGTTTTTAATTTTTGGAGCGATAGCTCAAAAGATAAAAAATAAAAACGCTTTTGGACTTATCATACTTTGAAAATAAACGGATGTGAAATTAGTTTTTAAATGGATATGCAATTTTGCTTTTAGCCCCAGTCTATCAAACAATTGTATTTGAGAATAAAATGCAATGTCCGGACTGCTTATTTAACTTTAAAGTAGCTTTAAACTTAAGATTTTCAGCCATTAATCTAATATACCATTTACACAAAAAGAAGCTGTTGTTTATTTTCAAAAGATGATAAGTCCGGGACTTATTCTGTTTTTGATACTAAAAAAATATTTCGCGTAGCTGTAAAATCGGATATAGATGGAGTAGATACTTCATATTTTAAAGACAGACGTGGTTATCCCTGGAGTACAAATTTAGTCAAAAAAACGAATTTTAAAAAAAAGTGGACTTATCATGTTTTGCAAATAAATGATTCAATTATAGTTCTGGCTTAAAAGTTCCATAGTACTGCCAATTTTTCTAGAGTGGGCCATGGATTTTCTAGGGTGGGCCTGGCCCACCCAGGACCCCCCCTTCCTACGCGCATGTAAAGAAGACCAACATCAAATAACACTGGTCAACAAAACTGAACTTTTTTTGCCACAAGAACCAAGATATATACTTTTCTAGAGGTTTTTGATGTGCTGATAGTTTTCGAGCTTCTGTTTTTATGTGGGGTAATTCATTATAAACAAATTTGTACCGGTGATTATAACAACATAATATTCTTCTTTCAAAAACTGTTTAATTTTTCCCGATATCTCTTTAATTGCTCGAGATATCTTAAGTTTCAGTTAGTAAGCCAAAGAGAAACTAAATTTAATCTAAAGTTTAAGTCCCTGGTCATAAAATGTTTGCCACAAGAACCAAAATATACTTTTCTACAGGTTTTTGGGTCGCTGAACTCGAATCCGTAATTAGAAAAATTCTATTAGCTTCCGTAATACACAATACAATACAATAATAAAAACGGTAATATTTCAAGAACGAATTCCAATAGAATTTTTCCGATTGCGGATTCGAGTTCAGCAACCCAAAAACCTATAGAAAAGTATATTTTGGTTCTTGTGGCAAAAACCTTGTTGACATATTATGTCTTATGCTTCTCCTGGAAAATGTATTCTTAATATGAATTTAACACGGCAATATCTCTATAACAACACATACGATTTTCAAAAAAAAATTCACAACTTATATGCAGAAGCCTTCAGGTTTGACTTCACACCAGTCTCATGGCGGTAAGCCTTTGGCCCTAGTCTCATATAATTTTGCCAAATCTATCTACTTTGTGGGGAAATTATTCAACTTTTGAAGTGATTTATTTTAAGAAGTTTTGGACCTACAGAGCTGTGGTTACGCTAAAATTGTTCCAAAATTTATCATCTTTAACTGGTTTTTATAAACATTTTCCATAATATGCACAATTTTGAAAGCTAAAAAATGAAAAAAGTCCAAAAATTTCGCGGTTTTTCGCACACCGAGGTATCAGTACCAGTCTTTCAAAGCTGCAAACTTAGTTTTAAGCTACTGGTGTCTATCTTAACATCTCAAAAAATCAGTACACTCACTGCAATATTTATTACTCACACTGCCAAACAATTTAGTTTAAAACTCATTTGGGTTTTTTGTCGCTTTTCAACTGAAACTTTTCGTTTATCGTTGATTTGACATGAAATGTTTTTTAGGTCATTCAAAATACAGTCAACTCCCTCTAAGTCGAACTTTCACGGGACTCGAAAATCGGTTCGAGTAAGAGGGAAATTCTAGTAAGAATGATTTATTTAATATTTTTTCTTCAAAATTGTTCATTAAAAATGGTGAAAAAGTTCGACATGAGGGAATCTCGACTCCCTCTAAGACTGTAGTTGAAAAGTTCGTATTAAATGTTTTCTGTGCAACACACATAGTCTGATGGCTGGCGCTCCACCCATTCGATCCGTATTTATAAAAATACAAATACACAAAATTGGACACAAGGCCATAAAGATGCAAATAATTTTTTTTTAGTTTTTAATACTTAGTTTATATTAAATCAATCTCTTGAGGTCTGTTAACTTCAAAAGTCTAAAACTAACCAATTATTACGATTTTATCGAATTTTAAAAACTTGCTAGTTGAAACTAAAAAAGTCAAAAATATAGCAAAAATGCTAATATTTGAAAAGGTACATTTCAGTCGCTTCTTGACAAAAAAAAATAAAAAATTGCATATTTACCAAAGGATTTTACTTCTACTTTATTTTATTAGTAGGTACAAACTTTCCTATACGAAATGCCCCTTGATTTAGAAAAAAATAAAATCCTCAATTTTTTAACTTTTTTCATTGACTTTAGGTTAGAATTTTAGTCAAAAATTATTTTTAAAATTTTTTAACCATCTTACCTTGATAGAAAATTTAATTTGCTATGAAAAGTGTCTTTAAACCATTTCAAAGTGAGGCTTGGTTTTCGAGTTAGGTAAATCAAAAAAACTGAAAACCGACCAGTGTTGTCGTTTTCTCAGAAATGTACGAATGGATTTAGTAGCACTTCTGGCTGGAGTATTCTTTTATGCCAAGGAATCATACTCAGCAATACAAACTCTTATTCTATTTTTGCTCTGGAGCTCCGGTCTATTAAATATTATGTTATATAAATTTGAGATCAAAATAAAATCTGTCTTAATAATAATATTTATAATATTTATATTTATTTATTTATAATTATTTGTTTATATTTTATTTTTTATTAAAATTATATTTTACAGTTTATTCACATGATAAATATCTACCATAAAAAAGTATACCAAATTTATTTCTAAAAACATAAATAAATGGTTTGTCTGCATTGAAATAAATTATTTCTTTTTCATTCTTCCATGCGCAATATTTCCTTTTTATTAAGAATCCTAAATATAAAATAAAATTCAAATAAATTTAAATATTTTATTATTTCAAGAAATAAAAGTTCTAAACAGCATACTTTGCGGAAAAAACTCTAATATTAATTATGTTAGTTACAGCTTGCAAAACTCAAATTTAATATGGTTCATTAATTTTATTCCATAATAATATATTACAACAGTATTAAGAAAGCTAATTCAATTGGAAAAAAAAACGGTTTTTTTCTTAAGTTGCTCAAAAAGTCAAATTTCTTCCAGAAAAAAATATTTCATTCCTGCTCCAAATAACATAAATAAACGATTTGTTGGCTGTAAAGTTGATTTCACGGGGTAAAACGGTCATCGCACAACATCCAAAGGACATTATTAAAGCTATCCAAAGAATAAATGGTTTATAAAAATTTATCAAAATTATTTTGTGTGTTGAATATTTTTATGAAGACGGTAAACTTTATGTAAAATAGCAAATGCGAAACGTACAGTAAACAACACAGTATTACATACATAAAATAAAATTCACGACTAGATAGTACGTACTTGCCCTTATGTTAAAACTACCTCTTATCTTAAATATTTTCATTGAATAGAATAGGGGAAAATTTATTATCAGGCCTATCCTGAGTTTCAAGTGGAAATTTTTCCACCCGAAATATTTTTGTTCGCCCGGTATTTTAGTAACTATTGTGAGTTTGCTCCGAAGGGAATTTACATTTTACGCTAAACTACATAGTTTCTACCTCGAATATTACCTGAAAAAAAAAAATTCGAAATACGGAGAATTTCCGAAACGTGAACAACATTTCGCCCGGAACTCATAATAGGTGAAAAGTGAAATAAAATTTTTCCGGGTGGAATCTTGTTCACGTTTCATTTCATTGAAATATTTTTTTTAAAAATTCCAAAAATGAATGTAAATTTTGTTGGTTGAAATAGGTTTTGTTTACGATAAATTCATAAATTTAAAAAACAAGCGTTCTAAATGGCAGGTACCGTTAAAAAGTCGTCGAAAATGAGTGCAAAATCTAGAGTTTAGGGTAAAAGCGGGTGATATGGCGCGGCGGGTGAGATGGCGCACTTTAAATATCTTTTACATTTATTGCTCTAAAAATGTACGAAAATTATTTTTAGGTTTCTTTAAATATTTTAAATCGAAGTAGCCAGTAATCGTTTCTTTACCTGTGATACAAAAAATAAAAAAAAATTTCAAAGCAAATCATGTGATGATTTTTTTCGAATTTTTTTTTCGCCCTTTTTTTTTGTTCCGATATTTTGTGAGTCGTTGGGATCTTAGATGCCCTTGATACACCAATACATACAAGAAAGTATAAGTTATGCATTGCGTGTGAAATCTGAGCTCTAGTTCTATCTGCTTTTTATGGGTGCTTACGAATATAAGTTATGCGCAAAAAGGTGAGATGGCGCAGTTTTTTGCGGGTGAAATGGCGCATTCCCTACTAGAATTTTTTAATTGAGTATAGTTTTAGCATGTGCCATATCACCCTCAAAATATTTTTTTAAGTCATTCAGCCAAGTTCAAATTTTATAAAAAAGACGACTAGTTGCTATCTATTATACAGCATGCATTGGTGCTTGACTCCTTCACATCGTTCAACCATTTTTGCAATGAATTTGGGGATAGAAACCTAAAACAAACTCATGCGCCATCTCACCCACCCTATAGGGGGAGATGGTTTTTTTTAAACTTTTTTTCTATATTAATTTAAAAATATAAATTTAAAATATAAAATTCTGTAAAACAAACGATACATTGGATATTGAATATAGAACATTTTTGCATTGTTAAAAATATGAAATGTGGTTTACTTTGAAAAATATGACAAAAACAAAAAAGGTATGCCATCTCACCCGCTTTTACCCTATAATTTTGATGAAAAGAAAACGCTTTAACTATTGCAAGGCTCGAAGGTGAATCAAATAAAAGTTGGACACCAATTTTTTTTTTACATCGATATCAAGAGCACAATTTTTGAAGGTCGAGATAAGATTATGAAGGACTTCAAAAATTAAAAGTTCATTGTAGTAACATCTCGATGCTGCTCTACTCAGTTGGTTCAAAGCCCACAGGAGTTAGAATAATCCGTAAAATAAAAAAAATGGTCCACAAAAAATTCATGTTGGTTATCAGTTATCACCAAACACCAGACTGTATTTTTGAAATTGTATAGTTTGCTTATCAAAACCACATGTTTGGATGAAAACCTCACTGAAGGTCGACAAAAAAAACTTTTTAGATTTTGGCGGTGGGAGTGTAATGAAATTTTCCTATCATTTCATAATCAGTGAGATAAGCCTTGCAAAACGTGATAGATTTCCACCCGAGTATTTTTGAACATGTCACAGTGTTATCATTGTAAAAACTAAAAGATTTGTAATAACCATATTTCGGCAATCTTAAATCTACTTCACAGATCTAATAGCTAAATCAATTAGCAATTTTCAAGATCAAATCACATCAGACCCCTCTTTACAAGGCCCCGCAATCACCAGGGCCCCCTAATTGCTGAAACATCACTTAACCTCTATTGGCCTATTTTTTTAATTATTGTTTTTTAAATTAAATTCTGAATAACTAATTTATTATTTTTTAATTTAATTTTTGTTTATTTTTGAATTTTTATAAGAAATATTAATTTTTTGTTCTTATTTTTACATTGTATATGTTTATTTTTATACAATAACTATTATTTATCTTTTTAAAAAAATATTATTGTATTTAATAAATTTAAAAAAAATAAATATTGATTCAAAGTTATATGATTTTTCCTGTATACCTTTATTATTACACAACCTAACATTTTTATATAATACGACAAGGGCCCTATTTTTGAAATATGCCCAGGGCCCCCAAAAGGGTAAAGACCGCATTGCATATCACATGCTCTATATGAATTAATAGTTATTTTTAAATGTAGAATTTAAAGAAAGGAAAATCAAAGCAATAGCTTTAAGTAAATACATGCAAATAAACATTTCAATTTTTATTAGAAACATTTTAATATTTTTCGCACAGTAATCAAATTTGGCATACAAAATTTATGGGTCATGCTAATGCGAACTAAAAATCTATAAATTAAATTTACAAATAAAAGGGGTTTTTTTAGGGAGGCGAGTACTGCCAAGATCCAAGAACATCCTCGAATTAAATGATGCGTTGTTGAGCTTGTGACATCAACTAACAAACTACTTAAAAAAGTTTCATAAATTTTTTTTACTGTAGCTAGATACTTTAAAAGAAACAATCATTTACTTCTACACTTTTTAATTAAAATTTAACTTAATACTATACCATAATAATATTCCTTGAAGCAGTTGTTATGAGGCACCCTGTGTAGATCCTCTTTTATTATTGAATAAGTTATTTCCTATTTGTATTAAAAATTAATATTTACAAAATCAAGGTATTAATCGTCAATGTAAATGTCTAGTATTTTTATTATCACTTTACTTGTTTTTATAATTTTATTAAAATAAAAAAACAATATTATTATTATAAAAAGAGCTCTTAAATTATTTTCTACATTTTTATTATAATTTTTCTATTTTTCACAAACTTAAATTTCTTCCTGTAAAAAATATTTCATTCTTATTTAAAATAGCATAAACAAATGGTCTGTCTACAGTAAAGATGATTTCCTCTTGATATGTCATCATTGCGCAACACATCACTATTTGCATACCTACGAGTATATTTAAAGATATAATATTTTAATATTTATTTGTATAATAGCTTTTAATATATTTAATTGATTTCATGTGTTGCAAAATAGAAAAAATACAGGAAAAATGAAGAGAATACATAACTAAATACGTTATTTTTTGGTAGATAAAAGAAAATCTTGAGTTGGTAAAAATACCAAAATTAGAAGGTATGCTAACGACCCATAGAAGAGGAAAAATTTTAAATTTCTGCCATCATAAATTTCTGACATTATGGAGCTTTCTTGACTGATCTAAAAGTTAGAGGTTTTCACAAAAAACATACCATCAAAAAACTTTCAAAAATCAAAACTATTTTCGAAAAATTTTTAAATGGAAAATAATTCCATTTTTTTTTTTAAATAAATTAGAATAAGTTCAAAATAAATACATTTGAAACGCAATTATGTACATTATCACCAAATTTCATCAAAAACGAACAGTTTTTATTAAAAATTCAAAAAAATACAATTAAGAATTTTTTCTCAATATGAAATTCATTTAAAATTCCCTTAAAAATGCCCTTAAATGTTGTGCTTATTCAATATTAAAGTCCAATACGAGTACTTGAAGATTGCATCGGTTTCTCCTTTTAAATCCCTCCCTATTTTCCTGAAGCTCGCACTGTGTTTAACATATTAAGGGTATTTAACTCCCTTTAGTGCGCGTTAATTATAAAAAAAAAAAAAAAAAAAAAAATTTGTGTTCAAAGTCTGATTACAAATCTAACGGTTCTTAGAGTAAAAATAATACACATAAGAAAATTTGTATCTATAAAATCTTAGTGAGAACTTTATTTCAGTCTTAACCATTGACATTTAGTTAACAACAAACATAATTTTACCAAGTTACCAAAATATCATATAATTTCTCTTTTTTTTCATTTAAAAATATTTTTCAAAAACGTAAATTTCTCCCAGAAAAAAGTACTTGATTCTTATTCCAAATAATATAAATGAAACGTTTGTTGACAGTAAAGTTGATTTCAGTTGGAGAATCGCTCACCGCACAACACATCACCATGACTATAGCTATATTTAAAAATACAATGAATGGTATTTCAGTTAAAAATATTTTATTTTTTTTTTTTGAAAAAGTGCGTGTTTTGGATACATTTTATAATGTAAATTTTCATACACATTGACTACTTTATTGAAGAAAACTACAACTACTACTTCTTTAAATTTCAACATAAATTACTTTTGACGAGCACACTTCGAAGTATAACTTACACAAACGAGGAATAACAATTTTACTACTAATTTGTTAGCTCTCCTATTTTTCTAAGACGGCCAAGAAAAAATATTTGAAATTTTTTTATGAATTTAGAAAATTAAAAAATCATGAGTACAATCCACACGTGGTAGAAGTGAAACCTTAAAAAATAATAATTTTTCTTGAAAACCTTTTTTTATTCCGTCACGTTTAAATCAATTTTTTTATATAACAACATATAATAAATTTTATATCACATGAATGGTTAATATTTAAGCTTTAAATATTTTTTTCAATCATATTTGTACGACATCTAGGAAAAAAGTTACAATTTTTTAAAACCAACCATGTCAAAATTTCAAACTGAGATTCAGTACTTCCTACACTGGTGGCTGGTCATCGGCAAAGCAAATGCAAAATTTTGATTGTGTTGACAAAAAAACTGCATACTTAGTCTCAAAAAAAATGAAAAATGATTTTATTCCCTTCTCAAAATTCTCTCCTCAACTTGTCTAGAAGAATTCTCAACATTTTTAATGGATGACCAATTCAATATTCAATTAGGTTAATTATTTTTATTAATCCTTTTTTTTTTTAATTTAAGAAAAAAATGCAAACTTTTTTTTAAGATTTAAAAAACTCTTATTTATTTTTCATATAGTTTTTTTTTTTATATAATTTATGTATTTATAAGAATTAAAATGAAAGATTTCTTCCAGAAAAGTATATTCCTCCTTTCTTGTTCCAGATGACATAATAAAATGGTTTGTTTGCTATGAATTCGGTTTCCTTTGAATAGGTCATCATGCAATAGCGCATCATCATTACTCCTGTATTTACAAAAACACAGTTGTACAAAATATTAAAATATAAAAGGTTTGTTTGTTTAAAAAATCAAAAATTAGTTGAAACATAGAATGAAATATTATAAAAGAAAGCTCCTAAGTTTTCTTATAGGCCCCTCCCCTTTCATAAACATGTCACTGATCTTCGGGGTCAAAATTTGGTCGATTATGGACTTATGTCCTATAAAGCGATGACCCTGCGCCTAAAAAAACATTATTCTTGTGCTTTCAAAAATTTTAACAAACAAAACTCGTAAATTTCGATACCAAAATATTATTTTATTTTTCAAAACTTTTGCTATGATTCTTTTATCAAAAACATTCAAAATGAAATATTCCTTCCAGAAAAATATGTTACTTTCTTGTTCCAGATGAGATAGTAAAATGGTTTGTTTGCAATAAATTCGGTTTCCTTTATAAAGCTTATCATGCAAGAGGCCATCGCCATCATCACTCCTGTATTTAAAAACATAATACATATACAATTTGTACTCATAATATCAAACACTTGTTTAATGCATTAAAGAAAGCAGGAAGAAGGTTCTATTAAGCAATAGTTTCTACAGTTTCTATATAAAATAAACTGCACGACTGGGTTCGCACGTACTTGCTCTTATACTTAAAGTAACTCTAATGTTCAAGCTTTTTATTCAAGAAATTTAAAATTTGATATTTTGAAGAAATAAGTATAGTGTACAAAAATAAAATCTGTTTTTATAATTAGTTAAACACCGTTTCAAATAATGTTTTACAAAAAATTAAGTATGCCATTTTATTTCTTCTATAAAAAAGTATTTTAAGAAAAAAATTTTCGAAAATCGTTGGAGTCGTTTTTTAAATTTTTTTTTATTATGTTTATAAAAATTTGCTAACATTTTTCAAATAAAAAGAGATAATTAATTTACACATAAAAACGAAATTTCAAAATTGTTCGTCAACCCGCTTTCAAAAAATTGATTTTTCGAAAAAAAAATGTTTAATATTTTTTAAAAATCCAAAAATGTGTTTTTTGAAAATTTTAATATTATTTCTACTTAAACACTTTTGAATACAAATTTTCGTTGAAATCAAGTGAGTCTTGTACGATATATGTAGAAACCAAAAAAACCTTTCTATGGCAGGTACAAAAAATATTTTTTTATTTCAAAAGTTGGCTCTTATGTGTAATTCTACACACAAAAATTTTAATCAATATCGTTAGAGCTGTTTTTGAAAAAAATTAACTTTTCTATTTCCGTTATATGGCAGGTACCGTTAGTTTTGGTCATAAAAAAAAACTTTCAATTTTACTTCTAGGGAATCACCTAAAACTGCCAACTACCAAGTTTGAAGATAATCACTTCACTCGCTTAGGCTTTAGCTCAAGAAATATACAGACAGACAGAATTGCCGGACCCACTTTTTTGGCATTCTCCATCATCGTAATATCATGTAAAATTGTTATCTCGAGTTCGATTTTTTTAAACGAATCCTAAACTTGCCCTATAGTACCTACATATATAGCAAGTAAAAAAGCAGAGCAAGAAAAATGTTTATGAGTACATCAAATTTAAAGTCGGTTTTTAAGAATAAAAAGTTCAATAGAAAAGAACACCAACCCCAAATTTTTCTATTCTAATTTTGACGGAAACTTGAGGTAAAATTGAAATTAAACAATTTGATGAAAACCAGAAATTTTGCTTTTTAGTCTTTATAACTTTTCACCAAAGGAACAAAAAGTTGTGGAATTGATCAAAATATAGTTTCTCATTAAAAAAATGCAGTAAAATTAATAAAACAATCAAATATTTAACTTTGTGTCAGATGATTTGATTGGGTTCCGAAAACAATGACTTAAGCTTTTCTGACATCCTTCTTTAAGATCTGTATTTCGTTCTTGTATTTCGTTCCACAAAATAAATTATTTTTTTTTGTTTCATTCTAGTATTAAAAGTATTAAAAGATTAATTCATGAAAGTTTAACTTTCATGAATTAATCAATTAAGGTCATTATTGCATTTTATAATTTTTTTTTTCTTTCACAAAAAAAAAACTAAAAACAACCAAAATTTGTACATATTTATTTATCAAAACTTTTTTTATTGATAGTGTTTGTAAAAACATTTAAAATGAAACATTTCTTCCAGAAAAGTATATTCCCTTCTTGTTCCAAATTGCATAATAGAATGGCTTGTTTGCAATAAATTTGATCTTCTTTGGAAAACTGACCATGCAATAGTTCATCGTCAATATTCCTATATTTAAAAATAAAATAAAAAATAGAAAGTGCTAATGTAAAATTCTTAAATATGTATTGTTTTAGGAAGCTTTTTTAAGCTCAATAATGAAATGCTGATTTAACAGAAATGTATGTTGTCTTGAATTCCCTTTATCAGAGGAAAGCCGCGCACAATCTTCTAAGAGCTTTATTCGTTGAATTATACCGTCACGTACAGAAAATCTGTCATCATGTACAGACACATATAAAGTTCATTTTCAAACATATTTTCACAGTATCTCGATTGAAGATACTTCTAGAAATTATGTCAAAAAAATCTTCACTTTATTGAGAGATTAAGATAAAAATAAAATACCGCTACGTACAGACAGGCTAAGCTAACTATGAACTATATAGAAATCGATTTTTTTAATTAAATAAAAAAATCTATGTAGTTTGATATCTTAAGAATTGTCACGTACAGAAAAAAAGTTTCCAACTGCTCTTTAATCATTTATTGTACTTTACATATTATAGTATTAGTATCAATATATTTTTGTTCATATTTAAAAAGAAAAGTTTTTCCCATAAAAATAAATTCCATTTTTATTCCAAATGATATAAATAAACGGTTTGTCTGCAATAAAGTAAAGTTCAGTTCTCATTTGCAAGCAACACTCGACCTGGAACATCATAGCTATAATTTAAGAAACAAAAAAAATATTCTTTGTATGAATTTTATTATTTAATTTAATAAATTTAAACGTGGAAACGGGAGATGCGGTAAAAATTGAAGAGCAAAACAGATTAATTAAGTGTCGACACTAAAAATGCTTAAATAATTTTTTTTTTTTTTTTTTTTTGATAAAATAAATATTATTCATTGTTAATTTTCATATCCCTTTCATTTTATTTAAAAAAAAATTGAGCTTTTTCCTTATAAAAAAAATACCTTAATTCTAGCAATAATGGTTTATTATAATTTTTTTAAGTTAAATTTATAGCTTTTCATAGTTTAACTTTATTTAATGTAAAATTTTATATTTTTATGGGTACATGTTCCTTCCACAAAAATAAATTCCGGTTTTATTCCAAATAGTGTAAAGAAATGGTTTGTTTGCAATAAAGTACTCACTGCTAACGTTCAAGCTCATGCTAAGCCTCATGATGATAGCTGTATTAAAAATAATAATACAAGTTATTTCAATGAAAAAAAAAAAAATTCAAAGAATAGAAAGAAATTTATGATACTTTTTCTGACTTATGAAAGTACTTTAACCTAAACAACCAGCTCAGATTTAAAAAGGTCTTACAAATATTTTTGGTGAAAGGGTGTTTTTTTGATGGGTTGAGTTATGTGTGAGAAAGGTATCATAATAACTGACTTAAATTTTATTAATTTTTAAAACTTGGTGAAAAAGCTTTGTTTGGTATAAGAATTAAGAATCTATAAAGTGTACAAAATTATCTTCAGTGAATGGGTGTTTTTTTTTTTTAAGAAATGATGAAATTCGGAAAAACTGGGAAAATATTGTTATACCAATGAAAATTGGTAAAAATGTTTTATTTATAAGGGAAACCAAGAACTCAAAAAGTCTATACAAATATTTTAGGTTAAAGGGTGTTTTTTTTTTTTTGGCAAATAGGAAAAATCCGCGACAAGTCCGATAAAATCAATGGTATAAAAGGTACTCTACGAAATTCATAAAATATGTTCGCTTTCCCATGGGAATTACGAATAAAAGAAATATATAAATTTTTTTCTTGTGAAAGGGTGTTTTTTTAGGTGTAGAGAAAATATGGGTATATTTGAAAAAGTGTGCAATACTTACGGTGACCATCCGTCCCGGTTTACCCGGGACTGTCCCGTGTTTCTATAGCTTGTCCCTGGTTTTTATTTAGGAAACCCGGGACGTATAAGTGTCCCGTATTTTGTAATTTGTCCCGTGACTGTCCCGTATTTCCACATTCTCTGATTTTTTAATTCAAAATTTTAATTACTTTGTACGAAAAACAAGAAAACAGTGGTTGGAAAATAAAAGTTTTTTTTTTAATTTTTCGAATTAAAGCATTAGTTTTTAAAAATTTTTCATCAATTTTAATTTAATTCCAGCTTGTTTTTGTCAGGCTGGGAAGCTACACCAGAAAAATTTTTTTTTCGAATAATGAACAACATACATATGAAACAGAAAGGACCCAGCTAAATTTCAAAACTTTTAAGGACAGTTGAATTCAATATTACAAAATTTCAAAATCATTTAAAATAAAATTAAAATATTAAAAAACAGCTCTCACAATTTTGATAAAACAATTATTTTCAGAAGTTATTAACAGTTCCTATTATAAAACCGTTTTCTTGATTTTTGACTTAGTCGTAAACGACTTAAATGATTTCAACGAAAATGTTCGTTTAAGCAATCTCATTTTATTTTATTTAATATATTTTTTTTTTTGTTTGAAAAAACAAAGTTTTCAAAAGGACCCAACAAATTTTTTATTGGTCCCGGGTTTCACTTTTAGAAATATGGTCACCGTAGCAATACTAGAGTAATATTAGTGGTATCCCATTGAAATTCAGCAATTATGTTACTCTTAAGATTAGAAACAAGAATCTAAAGGATCTATAAAAATATCATTGTTAAAAGGGTGTTTTTTTTTTTTTTTGAGTGAAAACAAAAATGATGGGTTACCCTATTGAAATTTTGTAAAAACATTGAATTTGGGATAGAAAGCAAGAATAAAGAGTTTTCATAAAAAAAAAAATTAAGGGTGTTTTTTTCGAAGAGACAGTAAAATCTGTAATTGGTCCCAAAAAGCCAATGATTCATTTCATTTTTGGTTTTGATGACAAATTAAACGTTTATACTTAAGATCTTAGACGTTTTACACGAATCATTGGCTTTTTGGGACCAATAACAGATTTTACTGTCTCTTCGAAAAAAAACACCCTTTCACCTAAATTTTTTTTTATGAAAACATTTTACTCTTGCTTTCTATCCCAAATTAAATGTTTTTTTTTTTTTTTCAAAATTATGACCATATAAGAATTTAATCTTTTAGCAAAAAAAAAAATTGTGGATTTCAATCCTTCTTCAATAAAAAAAAAATCAAAAGTATGATATTTGATTAACTTTTTGTACTAATCCAGTAACTAGACATTATTATCTTTCAATTAAGCCGTCTAAACCTAAAACTATTAAATGAAATATTTTTTGCGATTTTTTTTTTTGTTACATGAAAGTAAGGCTGGGCTTGAAAGGGTAAGAAAAAGTTTTCCGAAATTTATTTTCATACTTATTTAAATTTATTTTTGGTTTGGTTCTAAGTTTTTAATTTGGTTCTTTTCCTATCCACGCTCCCTAAGCAGAATTTCTCAATTTTTAATTAATTTCTTTGTATAAACAACCAGCCTTCTTATTCTACATTGTTACAAGAATCAACTACTGTACTTAGAAGTGCTCCATATTTTTTAAAACAGTTCAGTGGGCTACCACTCTCCCTTGGTCGAAAATCTTAAGTTCTAAATTTTTAATTTTTTTAATATTACCAAAACGTTTAGGTATAAAAAAAAGTCCAAAAACTTTTTCATTAGTCCCAAAATAAAGAAACATACAATTTGCAAGTTTTGTTTATTTTAAGATATTTTTTTTTAAATTTATCTGAATTTATTTATATTTTTGAGTTTATAAAGATACAAAAAGATTTGTGTATAAAGTTATTAATTCTTTTTAATCTCTTAAAAAATTTCGCCAAACGAATTTATAGCCAATTCTTAGAATTTAAAACCGACATTACACAATTCCAATCGAATCAATACGCTTATATAGATATTCTTGGCAAGTTATCTTACTTGCTTCGAGCCAATTTGGATATAATTTATAATTCCAATATTTATAGAATTAAAGATTTAATGTTGATTAATTTTTAAGGCCTCCATCAGAAATTAATTTAAAGTTCTGACTGGATGTCATTTAAAGATACTTTTCCAATAATGAATACATGTAGAAATAATTCTAAAAATTAAACTTCATTAATATAAAGTTAAACCAAGTATAGATATTTGAAATTTGAATCTTACTTGGTAGGAAGTCGGGATTTCATAGCTTTAACATAGGCACCCTCATTTCCAATAAATGATCCAAGAAAGAATATTCGCAATGCACTATTTGTTAAAATGTATATAAATGGCTTGTCTGCTATCAATTCAGGTTCTAATGGTTCATCAAAACCATCACACATAATACCTATATTGATGGAAAAACAAAAATTTTATTGCAAGCCAATATTATTGAAAGTTATTGGACTCACAAAGAGTGAAATGAAGAAATGGGGGAGACATTATGTACATCAAAGAATTTGAAGGAATTTTTAAAACAATCTGACAGGAATCAAACATTTTAGATAGGTACTTTAATAACAGATGTTCAACTAGGAAAAGATTTCGTATGGATTTGGATAGATTTTGAGAATGACAATTTAATATTTTTTACATACTAATTATTTAGATTTGTGAACTTTGGGTTGGTTAACATTTTAAGGGTTTTTTTTTTTTTGTTTATGTTTTTAAGTGAACATTTAAATATTTGATAGAAAAGCATATCGATATTTTTAATGACAAAATCTTTGTACAAAATCCATTTAAGAACAACAAGTGAGTGCATTAGTCATATACATAATTTTTTTTTTATTCTACAAATTTATACAACTTTTATTCTTTAACTACATCAAATTAATATTTAATGTATTTAGTTTTCAAAAACAAATTTCGATTTATTTATTTGTCAACTTTATGCACACTTTGTAAGCAAAGCTCCTCCAAATAAGATCATGTTCTTGCTCTTAATTAAATATAGAAATGGACGATTAGCCTTAAATTCCTTAGGTGCCTTAGGTGGCGTGTATTTCCGTTTCTTGATTATTTTCAGTCCTATATTTTTTTAATTAAATAAAATTATTAAATTGAAAAAAAAAAACAATTAAAATGTTTTTGAGCGATGGAAGTCTGCTATTTGTTTCAAATAGGTTTATTTTTTCATAAGCCAACACAAATTAAATTCAGAAAAAAAAAATATTAAATTAAAACAGTGTCAGTAGGTAATTTCATTATCTCAATTTTTTTTTTGTGTAAGCTATTATGCTTTCTTTACTTCTTTTACTTGTTAATATGTAATTCAAATTCAAAGCCAAATCTAAAACTTTATTGTTTGTTTCAAAAAGTTCAAAATTAAAAAGACTTTTTACGAAATTTTGAATGCAGAAAACACAGAATCGCGAAAATCCAAAATCCCGAAAACCCGAAAAAAAACAAAATCTCGAAAACCCAAAATCAAGAAAAGCCAAAATCCCGAAAATAAAACACCAATTAAGTAAAAATTTAAACACGGATTGGGGGAAAAATCCTGAAAACCGAAATCCCGAAAACTCAAAATCCCGAAAACTCAAAATCCCAAAACCCAAAATCCCAAAAACCCAAAATCCCGAAAACCCAGAATCCCGAAAACCAAAAATCCCGAAAAATTATATACCTAGAATGAAAAATTTGCGCATATTTTTCATTTTATATAATTTTTCGGGATTTCGGTTTCGAAAACAATCCTAAGTGTGAAATTAAGGTGTTAATACGTGAAAAACAATACATTATAATAAGTGTATGATTCCGTTAATATCTCTTTTTACATGATTTCAAGTTTTTATTGTGCTTTCAGTCGTGTTTTGTTATGATTGAGTAAAGTTGGAAAAATCGTTGAACTAAAATCAAAAGAATTATAAGTTTTAATTCATATTTAACTTATAATAATTGTATGTTAAAATAGTTTTTTAATTGGTTTTGATTTTATGTTTCAGTTAAAATTTCAGTTTTATTTTCGGGATTTTGGGTTTTCGGGATTTTGGGTTTTAAGAATTTTGGGTTTTCGGGATTTAGGGTTTTCTGGATTTTGGTCTTTCTGGATTTCGGGATTCTGTCCGTGTCCCTTTAAACACAAATTAATATAATTTAAATATTAAAACTCACAATTGTTTTGATTTTGGTTCAATGAATTTATTAGTGGAATTAAACAGTTATATTGTTTTTTAAATGTGTTTATTTCATAACTTCATACTTAAGATTTTTTTTTTTTTCAAAATCAAATTTTTCATCTTATATAATTTTTCGGGATTCAGGACTTCGGGTTTTCGGGATTTTGGATTTTCGGGATTCTGGGTTTTCGGGATTCTGGATTTTCGAGATTTGAATTTTTCGGGATTTTAGATTTTCAGTATTTTGGGTTTTCGGGATTTCGACCCAACCCTTTTTACATGCAGAAAATATGGTATAAAATGTTAACTTATGAAATCGGCGTAAAAATCGGTGATGCCTTAAAAATAAAATGAACGACTGGGTCGCAAGTACTTGCTCTTTCAGTTCAAAATACTTATGTTAGTTTATTTATAAATTTTAAGAGCTGCCTCTACATAAATTTTAAAGAAATTTTGTTGAGATTGGGGACGAGCCGACATTTAGGACAAAATTTTGTTGAATGAAAAAATTGTTTTTGTTGTTGAGAAAAAATAAAAATGCAGTTTTATTGCAATTGCTTTGAATATTTAATTTTAACCAAAATGGTTAGAGCCGTTTTGGAGTTATTTGGTATAACTTGAAAAATTTGTATGGGAGGTTACACTTTTTAAGTGAGATATAAAAAAAAAAAAAACAAAAGAAACTTTCAGAATTCTATAAAAAAAATTTTAAGTAGGTGAATAATTGTCAAGCTCCGAAAAAACAGTTGCCCAAAAAATACGACCTAACCTAGCTTTGGAATCTCATAAACGACCTAACTCCGAAGTTCGGGATTTGATTGAGAAAATTTTTGTTTATAAACAAAACAAAAAACAACTGCATTACTAAGCCGTTGGCATTTGCGTCTACTCTTTGCAAATTTTGATAAATTCTGAGAGTTAAAATTTAATATCTATATAGTAAATTATTTCAATTTGTACATATGTATAGTATTTTTAGTTCGGAAATTTATATACAAAATCCTTAATAGAACAATAAAAGTGTAAAAGGGTTTAGTTTCATAGTTTTTTATTATTATCAAAATCTATATAATCTTTTATTCTTTAACTTACTTAACCAAATTAATATTTGTTCAAATATCAAAAAGAAAATTTTGATTTCCGATTTTTTTTTTATAAATTGTTTGCAAATCCTGTAAGCAAAGCTCCTCCAAAGAAAATAATGTTCTTGCTTTTAATTAAATATAGAAATGGGCGTTCAGCCTTAAATTCCTTAGGTGGTATGTATTTCCTTTTCATGATTTTCATTCCTATATTTTTTTTTAATAAAAAAAATTTGATAAATTTAACAAAAAACATTTTTCGTTAAGATAGTTTTGATGAGCGTTGGAAGGTTGCTATTTGCTTCAAAAAGGTTTATTATGTTAAGGTTTTCAAAAGCCAACACATATTAAACTAGAAAAATAATATTAAAGAGGAAATAAAAAAATATATTAAATAAAAACTTGCCAGTAGGTAATTTCAATATTTCAAGCTTTTTTTGTAAGAAGTAAAGAAATAAACACGTTTACTTGTTAGTGATTTAAATTAAATCCAAAATACAAATTTGTATTTAAATATTTTATAACTTCTTAAAAATAAAACCATTTTAACCTATTTTTTTAATAAAGCTTTTTTGGAGTCTTTCTTATTTGCTTAATTTTTTTGTTTTTTCATTTTAATTTAATCATTTCTATTTTAAAAAATTATAAGTAAATAAAAAAAACGATTTAAATCCTTTTTGATAAAAAAAATCCCCTAAACTTTAGATCAGGCATGTCAAACTTGCGGCCCAGTCCACATTTTTTATAATTTCGAGTTTAAGTTTATTATTTACAGTACTTTGCCATATTATTAGGCCTAAGCGAAAAAATTGCAATTTTTTGTTTCATGTTGCTCAATTTTTAAAGTTTTTGTTCAGATATCCAACATTTTTTTTGTCTCATTTAATTTTAAATTTTGATAAAAAATAACGTACAGCCCTAAAAGACGTTTTCTATGGATTTCATGACCAGAGAGTTTCCAGATTGGTCCATTTACTTTATTTTTGTATAGAAGAATAACGTGACATTCTTAATTTTATGGCAAGAACCCCATTATGCACAAATATAGAATCTTTTAGCCTCAAGCATATTCCGAAATCGTAGAATCAAAACGAAAATGTCTTTAAGAGCTTAATCCCTTTTACACGTTATTATTTATGGAAATTTATGAATTCTTTTACTTTTTTTAAGTTAATCCGCATCTATCCTTATCGGTCGTATCAAAAATAATCCACAAAAAAATATAAACTTTCATACTGAATATGAAAAAGGCTTGCAGATTTATGTCTTTGAAAGACAAGTTCTCTTGGTTTTCTTCGCTTTTTTCCTGTTAAATGTACCTGTCGATGCGAGTTGTTATTTAAGTCATTAAGCCGAATGAGTTACCTATAAGATCCAGCCTAACTAACCTTGGTCTTAGAAAAAACATGGTAAATGGAATACATTAATGTAATCATTTTTCCTGTTTTTTTTTAATAAAAAATTTCATACAAATTTTGGTTCTACTTTTTTCTGCGGCCAATAAAAATTTTGATCTCGCTGTTTTGGCCCTTCGTTACCATTGAGTTTGACATGCCTGCTTTAGATAAACAGAATTCTTGTTTGAACAAAACTAAAGTTTTTAAAAATCAGTGAAAATTTGGCAAAATGGAAACCTTAAAAACGGAGCAAAATCGAGAAAATTACCCAATAAGTTTTTCGACTTAGAATTACTAAGATATTCTCAGAATTTGAAAAATTTTCCCTTAAACTGTCAAACTTCATTATGTAATTATGTAAGATCAGATATTCCAAATTGTAAGAAATTTGACGACATTAAAAATATTATGTTTAATGCACTTATTTTTGTTAATGCAGAAAATTTTTGTTTTTTAATTTTAAATACATTTTTTTAGAATTGATATTGTTACAATCCTACTGTGGGACAAGAAATTGATTTTCGAAATTTGGTCGCGGGAACCCCATAAAATGTTCAGCCTTTGCAGATTTTTAGATAGCCTAAATTTCGATTACATAATTCAGATGTTAAATTTATTTAGTCTTACGGAAATATTATTCACTAGTTTAAAAAATACATCTGGATGTAAAGACATTGAAGTGTCAAAAATAAATAAAAACCCATAATATTCACTGTCACACAGAGAAAAAAATAGTCATTTTTAACTATTTTTTAACCATTTTCATAGTTAAAATCGGGATAACTATTTTGGATTGGGATTTATTTTTGACATTTGACAATTTTACATCCAGATGTATTTTTCAAACTAGTGAGTAATATGGCCTTTATACTATGTTTCCACCTACGCTAAATCCGAGATTTAGCTAAGTAGATTTAGAATAAATCTCGAGATTTATTATAAACCTACTTCGCTAAATCTCAGATTTGGGTTCAGCTACAATAAATCTAAGATTATCACCTACTTTCAATCCCAGACTTAGAATAAAACTCGAGATTACTTAAAAAAAAACTATATTGTGCTCAATTTAATTTGCAGTACTTTTTTTTTTATTTATTTAATATATGTTAAATGCTAACATTAGAAATAAGCTTAAATACTAACAATGGAATCATTAAACTTAAACTCAATATATGAGTAATAATTGTCAATTAATCACAATAAAATATACATATATTAACATTGAAACTAAATGTACTAATATGAATAACAACAGAAAAAACAACATTCTGGTAAATTAATTAAATTGATTAAAGAAGCTATTTTTGAATTTATGGGATTTAACATTATCATTAATAGAATCGATTATATGAAAGTTTTTGTTAAAAATATTAATTAGTTGATTCATAGAGCTATTGACGCCATAGTTAGATCTACTAAAAACTACACAAATTGGTAACCTATTTCTTAAACCAGCACGCCCAACATTAAAATTCAGTCGATCCAACACTGAAGAAGATATTGAGCCTCTTATTATCCTAATTATAAAACATAATTGCAAATACTCTCTGTGAACTGAAAGTGATGGTAAATTAATAAGTTTAAGTCTATCCGAGTATGGAGGTAGGACAATTCTATCGGACCATGGAAGAAAACGCAACGAAAATCTCATGAACCTTCTCTGAACACTTTCAATTCTGTTTATATGAATCATATAGTAAGGTGCCCACACTATACATCCGTATTCAAGAATTGGTCTTACAAATGAAATATATAGAACCTTCAAAACATATGGATCCTCGAACTCCCTCGCAAATCTTTTGATGAAGCCAAGTGTTACATTGGCTCTTTTAATAATGTGGTTATAATGATCAGTAAAAGTTAGTTTCGGATCTAAATTGATTCCTAGGTCAGAAAAATTTGATAATTTACATAATTGCGACGAATTTATCTCATAGTTGTAAGCAATTAAATTTTGTTTTCGTGTAAAGCTCATTGATTTACACTTGTCAATATTTAATACTGACCTTAAAAAAGAGCTGAGGTGCAAACTCTGTTAACAATGAAACTTTCTATGTTTCTAGATTGATATAAGGTATCTGATTGAAATGTAGAGAAGAAGTTGAAAAGCGAGGAAAAAAACGACAAACAAATAGGTTTTGAAATTTTTGAGCCTTTTAGATAACATTATAAAAGCATAGTTATAGTTTTTCAAAATTTTCCCCAAAATTATTTTTTTTTTTTTTTTTGTTTTCTTTAGTTTATAATTAGATATTTTACACTTGAAAGTTCTATTAATCGTCTAAGTGAAAATTGAAAAAAACCTCATTGTTATTTGGAACCATCTAACTAAAGCCGATTTTGTTTTCGGTGTCAATTATTCATAATCTAATTAATATTTTCTAGGTCTTTTTGAAAACCAAGACGTGCGCTTTTCTACAAAAGATTGGCTGCTTTGTTTTTTGTATTCAAATCTATAAAAAAAAAAGAAGTGAAGATGCTTATTAACGTTAAAAAAAAGTTCGTTTTTACTAATTTACTACCTCAACAATGTTCCAGTAAAAATAATCATATTTTTGCTCTTTAAAAAGTACATAAATGCGCGTTTAGCTAAAAATGGCTTAGGCCTTGACATTGAGCACCTCTTTCTCCCTTTTACGACTGAATTTAAGAAAAAAAAATATTATTGTTTATAAAATTATAATACAAAATAAATATTCGCATTACGGTTTACTTAATGCAAAACGGCACAAAAAGCTATGAAAATTTTGTGCTTTTATAAAAATAAACTCTTAACTGGAGAAAACGTGGAAAGAAATGGTTGTTTATACTTTTTTACGTTGCTCTTGACCGACCACACACATAAAAAAAAAAAACACATAAATTAATGAATGCATAAAGATTCTGAAATTTTCCATGAATCATATTCATTTTACATTATGCACCAATAATACCTCCCAATACAATTTCAGTTCAAAATTTCCAAATTTCCTCGAAAAAAAACACCCTTTAATCTAAAATAATAGAATTTCTTCTTGACTAATTTAATTGGGTACCATTTTCAATTTGGTTTTTTGTCATATTACTTTACGAAAATAAACACCCTTTTATCCTAAGGCTCATTTTAATAATAAAACGTTTTTAATAATGTTTTTAATTTACTCCCTCTAAATAAAACAATCTTTCACAAAAAAAAAAAAAAGATATACAAATATTCTTATACAGTAGTCCCTCGATAATGTGAACTAATTAAAACAAGGCGTTTTCGGATTTTAGAGGGATTCACATTACTGGAATTTTTTCCAATTGTCATTTAACTGATTAAAACATTCTTAAACCAATGAATATCACAGTTATTTTTAGCTCAGTTTAAGCATTTATTGAATTAAGAAAAAAAAACAATAAAATACAAGTAACTCCATTTCAAAAACTGAAAAAAAATCAAAAGAATCTTTAAAATCAATTTTTCATAAAAAAAAAAACGTAAAAAAAACTCCATATAAAAGATGTAATTGTAAAATGTTAGCAGAAAAATCTTCAGCCTGCAGCTGCATTAAATATCTTAAGAAATGTCTAGACAAATAACAGCTATCCACTTTTCAGACCTACATATATACAAAGATTGCGTGCACGAACGAGAAAAACAACTTTTTTCATAGAAACATTTAAAATTTTATTTTAAAGTTGGTAGAACTTCACTTAAACGTTTTAAAAATTCCTTTCGTCTAATTTGTTTTCTTTTTTTTTTTAACAGTTGATGGTTTAAATCTATCTGTTTTATTCATACTATTTGGTTATGCATAATGGAAAAATATTTTAAGAGAATACGTGAATAACAAACAGGATCATTCCGTAATTCATTATCGACAAACGATATCGTTATGACGATAATCTTGCTTCACTTCAAAGCGATAGTTAATTTTTATCAGACGATATCGTTTTGACGATTGAAAAATTTTTTTCTGTAGACCAATAATCTTTTAAAAAATGTCTTCAAAACGGCAGCGCTTATAGACGATAGGTAAAAGTCTCGTTTTCATTTATTTGTTTTTGGATGTTTCATGGATATTTTATATTCGATTTAGCCGAAGTTTTTAGGATTTTATTTCATTATTACACCAGAGCGGGCTTATAAAAATATTTTATATAAAATAAATGCATTTGCAAATGAAATAAAATTGCGTTAAAAAAATTTTAATAAATTTAAACTAAATTCATGCAAAATATATTTTCGTATTGGTTTTTTTAATTTATCCAGGTACATTTTTAAAAAATGGAAGCTACTCAAATTCAGAAAATTTGGTTGAATAATTACAAACAAAAAATTCTGTGGCATTAAGACAGAGTAGCTTAAGTCAAAAAAAAAAAAATTGAATTTAAAAACAAAATCATAGAAATTAAGCTATAAATGTAGAGACAAAATTTCAGTTCAATTAAAATTAAAAACCTCAAAAAAAAAATAACACTGAAAATGAAATTTTCAAAAATTTCTTTAATCGACATAAGCTACTCTGTCTATTGCCAAAGAGTTAAACACTAATATTAGTTCTCTATACCTGATTCTAAATACTGGGGGACGAAACGACAGCGTTGCAAGGTTTTTCCCAAGATTTTTCTTTAAAAAGAAACGTTTTAAAATCGTTAGACAATTCAAAATGCGCGATGTTTTAGTTGAATTTAATTAACTTTTATTTCCATTTTCAACGAATATTTAATTTAGAAAAATTTTTACACATACATAAATAAGACATTTTTGTGTACTGTCTAAAACAGAAATATTTTATTTTCTACAACATTTTTAAACCATTTCCTGTTTCGGTATTCAAGAACTTTTTCAAATATTTTTGAAGGTTCTCAAACTGTGATGTTGCAAAAAACGGACAATCACGTTAACGATTATCGTTTTGTCGATTTTATCAATTCTAAAATTAACCCCCCACTTTAAACCTCAAAATATTTCAAAATGACAAACAAAGTAGATAGCAACAGAGAATTCTTTTTACTCTAGTTAAATATTAAAACAAAACCACATCTCAGCCTTTGCTCATGAAATAAAAAATGTTCAGGCCGGAATTTTATGCTTGTTGTTATTCAACTCAGAACTTGATGACAATGCTAAAGAGGAATTTTTCTATCGAAATTAAAGATTCTGTTTTGTTTAAAATCTGTTTTATTTAAAGTCTTGATTTTTTTTTTTTTTTTTTTTTTATTAATTTTTACTGATTCCCCGATTTTTGATGTGGTAATCTCCCGATTTCAAAAAATATTTTATGGCTTTTTGGGCTCACATCTAAAACAAACAAAAAAGAGGTATATACACATATGTCTTAACACTGAAAAAAAATTCTTATTTTTAATTTAGGTACTACCTCAAAATTGTTCCAGCAAATATATTTGAACGTTTGCTCTTTATAAAGTACATAAATGCTTTGTTGGCTGTAAATTGTTTAGGTTTCTTAGGCTTTGGTGGTAAACATCTCTCTTTTATAATAGCAGCTGAATTTAAGAAAGAAAGTTACATTTATATTCTATTAGAATTCTTAAAATTAATTTTATTATCTCAAGGCACAGTCATTTTAAAATTATTCGTGTAAATGTGCATAGAATTGAAAACGTTTACAATGTTTGCGATCACACTCAAAAGATTGGAACAAAAACACCTAAAATAGTGAATAAATATGGATAAGAATTAAATATAACATACAAATATATTGATCAATATATGACACTTTTTTTTTCTTACATAAAAAAATATTTTTTTCTGTAAGACAATGTAAGCCGTTTGCCCGAAGCGTACTTTTTAAAATGGCCACATATCCGATATTCTGATCTCAAAATTAATGACCAAAAAAAAAATACTTAATTCACATTCGTTGGATTCAAAATTCTGGCGAAGCATAATGTTAAAATCAAAGTCAAGCGAACGACTTTAAAATAATGCAACTGAATGCAATAGGGACAATGTTTTAGCCTTTTTTCATATTTAATATTGGCCAACATAAAGAAGAAAAATATTTTAAAACAGCGGCAATTTTAAGAAGTGTACATTTTAATTAAGACAAAAAATAAAAAAAAATAACATTACCTAGATGTGTGCTTATTCAATTCCAATTAAGATAAAAAACATGAATTCTCAACACATGGCAACCCTGATTCTCCCGGGATTAGAGCGGTAACCCATTTGTTTGATAAAAAGTTGTAGGGTTTATTTATTAGAACATGATGTTCCTTTCCCAAAATCTTGAATTTTCTGAAGATTCTGTTGTTGTCAAACCTCGAATATTGAATCTTCTACGTTCCTGTGTTTTTGACTTTTTTTTTTTGAGAAATCAATCTTATGAATATTGCTAAAAATCATTCATACCATATTACTATAACTACTAAACTATTAGACCGTGCAAACTAAAACATTTCAAAAATTGAATAAACACGGCTGTTCTGATTTCCATTCGAATTCTATTTTCTTCCGTTTTCAAATTTTAGCTGCTCCGAATCCCGTATTCGAACACATTTTAAAAATTCATAGGTGTTTCCAAAAAAGAACGGATCTACAATCCAATGTTTGCCGTAATTCGAGTAGCAATTTGCTGCCGGAAAACAATATTCTCCAACAAAAAAGTAGAATGGAAATCAGAACAGCCGTGTTTATTCAATTTTTTTCAATCCGTACGGATTCAATTTTCGTTTCGGTTTTTAAATTCGAATGAATATTAGAACAGCCGTGAAAGTCCGCCAGGAAACAATCGTTTTTAATTTTTAATAATGCGGTATAAATGTATTCCATAGTTTGTAGGTTGAAAATAATTATTATAATAATAATTATTTTTTAACAAAATTTTCATAAACCATTAATTTTAGGATTTTGAAAAAGTTTCAGATTTGAAATGATAGTAAAATTTAAAAAAAAGCCCTAAAAACGTTCGTAACGATTTTTATTTTTTTGTTTTAATAATTTTAATTTAATAATTTTGTTTCGGCAATTCAGCCCTTTAGATAACATTCTTTGACATAAATATACAGTATCTTAGTTAAATTTGAAAGTCTGTCCGTGATGTTATTTTGTTTTTATTTTAATGTCTTAAAAAAATTAGTAATTATTGTCCAGACAAGTCAGTCTAAAAATACGAATAATTATAATGCATATTTGTCTGTACACGACGATGAAATCCACCTTATGTGTTTTTTACTTTATCTAAAATTAATATTTTTCAAATTTTCTTGTAAAAATCTTAGAATTCGAACTCTCATTATTGACTATTTTCAAAATAATTTTAAAGATTACAAATGTTTTCTTTGAAATATTTGACTTTACCTACTCTTTTAAAATAGCAAAAAAAAACGCGAGGGACCATATTATTTAAATCACAAAAAATTAAAACACTTTAATACTTTTAAGGAGCTCACACATCATAAAATAGTTACTGTTTAGGGGTACAGGTACAACGTACGTAGTCCTGAAGTGGTTTATATTCGTACACACATTGGTGCCTGTATTGCATTACAATTTTATATCTGTACCCGTACCGCTACCAGTATACCATTCCGATGTATGAGCTCCTTAATAGATCTGTTAAAAATAAAATTGAGTCTTTGGTAACTTTATTTAGTTGATAAAAAAAATGCAAAATGGACATCATTACAATATTTTCAATGCAAAGCATCTTAAAACTATGTTTTTGTAATTAATTTTCCAGTAAAATAAATCGATTTGTTGCTCTTTATAAAATATATAAATGGATGAATAGCATTGAATCTAATGGGGATCCGCAACATTCGGGCCATCATGATAGCTCCTGAATTTAAGAAAAAATAGGTTAACAAGAGGTCAAATAGACATTCGATCTTATGTGAAAAATTCAATGAGGACATTTTTTGTTAAGTTGGTTTTTGTAATGATTTTTCTTTGTTAAATACAAACGTTAAATAATTAATTTGAATTAAAATGTATCCAAAATATACCATGTTTTAGAATTAGAAAATGAAAACAAATAAATTTGCGTGAGTGCAAAAATGTATACTCAATATGACATCCAATTTATTGAACCGCAACCAAAACACTTCATCGATTATCTCGATCAATTTTTTTTTTATTTTCGAACCGTCTTGGATAATTTGATTTCGAAAACTCCAATTCAGTCATTGCAATATAAATAAACACCCCATTTTTAAAGGTCCTGACTTTTGAAATTATGTTCTTTAAATATTTCACCTTCCTCCGATTTACATAGCACGTTAAATATGTAATATTTTGCTTTAAGCCTCACAGATAATAAAGAACGTCGTCCATTTAACAAGAAGATGCATTTTAAATTGGAAATATTACCTAAAACTTCCTTCACCATGTACAACAAATAAACACATTTTAAACATTGAAAATAGAATGCCAATTTATTTAACAAAAATTTAAATTATGTATTAAAAAAAAAATATAAATAATATATTAAAAACTTTAAACGTAAAAAAAAAATCCTTAAAAGAAATGTGTACAAAATTTAGACAAATTGTTGAGCAGAAAACTAATGTGAAAGAAATCTAATCCTTGTTGATATAAGTCCCAGCAAAGAGAATAGAGTTTGGATCCTTGATCATGTAAATAAATGGATGGATGGCTTCGAATTGTAGAGGAAGCATCATGCATCTCATCATCATAATCATTCCTAAACAAAATTGAATATTTATTAAGTTACAAAAAAAAATATGTATCGCAGGAAACTTCTGTTTTGTTAATTTTTGTAAGCAGACAACATAAATAATTTTAAAAAATTGTGGTTTTAAAAAAAAAGGGTGGAGCACATAAATAAATTGAATATGAAGAAAGACCTTGAAAAATTGATGTACACTTGATAAAAAAAATTAAAGCGTGTTCAAATATATAGGGTTTTCCAATAAGTACATAACCTTTGGGTTCCTATTAAGAATGTAGTTGAAGTCTTGGCAACAACTTGGCATACGAATAATGCACGTTTAACGAAATTCCTCTTCCATATTTCAATTGGTTAACATTATGCACGTTGTTACCACACGTCATTGATAGCAAATTCATCTCGTTCTAAGCAAAAACATTATTCTTGACCCGTGGTACAAGGAAACCGTTTTCATAACACTTCCGATAAAATTCCCAACACCTGGTTCATTTTCAATTCAATTTTTTTGCTATCACATCCATTAACCCACAATGAATACTAGAGATGAATTTTTCAATTTACCTAAAATTTCAATATTTTCCTCATTTTTTGCAGAGCCTCATCGTAGAAGTTACGGCACCTCAAATTATTCAGTTATTAAATTGGTTTGATTTTGAAATCATGATGTCAAACTTCTCCAAAATGAGAACCTGAAGAATTACTGTTCCTTGCAAAAGGCAATCGTTGGATTTCGCTAAATGTATTCTGATCAATTTTGTACTTTAATTATCCACCTCACAGCTTTGTGAATAATTAATTAAAATTCGGCTTAGCCGTTTAAAGCCGTTTGAAACTAGTACACTAATTAATTTATGACAATGATATTTTAATGAATGTTGGAATTTCCCCGCATATTGTTCTTGTTCAAAGTTTAAAATAATCAAACTATCATGCTTTTGTCGATTTTAAAGTCGAATTTAACCACGTTAATAGAAAAGTACTGTAAAGAGGCATTTCACATCTTCACAAAGCTCTTTCGCTTGTGACAAATCACCTTGCACAATTCTGACTACTTCATCAAAATCGGGCAGTAGAAAACTGAAGTATTTGATCGTTCCTTAACATTAGTGCTGAACTCACAAAGCTAGACAGCACCTTAGATGGCCAAAACAATGAAAAAATGCCAGTCTTTGTATCTAACCTTAATAGACAATGTAGCAGGGCAAAACTTAATCTTAAGTGGCGTTTTCAAGTGATGAACAACCTCAACAAGCTTAATGGGCGCAATCGAAGACTGAAGGCAGCTTGTCAAGAAGCGAACTCGCTGGAGAGGATTGTTTGTTAAAGAAATCCATTCTCTCCTTGACTGTGCTACCTTAAGTAACTACGTCATAAGCTTTGTCTACATGGAATCCAACATTACATTAATTTTCCGTAGGAAAGTGAAGAAATCACTTATCATCAGTGTTTTCAAACGTGGGGTCCACGCCCACAAAAGGGGAAACTCAAAATGATGCTGCTTTATCAATTTTTTTTCAGCAATTTTCTTATTTCCAAACTTGAAAACAATTTAAGCTTTTCTAAAAAGAATAAATAAATGAAATGCCTTTAACCCTTAACCACCTACCTGCGGTCTCACAGACCGCAACGGAAAAATTGTGAATTTTGGTGCCTTGTAATTTTGTTGAAGACTTTTTTTATATTACATTTTTTATTTTTATTTAATTCTTTGATATGTTAGTTTATAAGAATGAATACGAAGAATTCGAAATTTTAGGCTCCTACTGTAACAGAGCTCAATATATAAGCACAGTCAGTGCCCATATAGAGGGTAGGTGGTTAAGGGTTAATACAAATTGCGTTTTTCTCCGGAATGTGTTGGAATGGGCTTTTGTTTTTATTTTTCCTGTACCCTTTGTTTGTAAATGCATCTGGGATCTTCAGGGGCTAAATAAGTAGTGTGTCGACCGCAAGCTTTTTTATTGTCAAAAATAAATCCATCACAATACAAAAAAACAGGAATTGCATATAAGATACAAACGCCTTAAAAAGGAACTTTATTAACAGTAAATAATGTTTGTTATTAAAATATATTGTAAATGTGCATTAACATTTTTTTAAGTTAACAAAATATAAAACAAAAATAAATTGAATCTTATAACGTGTGGAAAATTTAATCCTTGTTAACAAAAGTTCCAGTAAAGAGAATGGAATTGGGATCTTTGATCATATAAACAAATGGACGAACGGCTTCGAATTGTAGAGGAAGCATTAAGCACATTCTCATCATAATCATTCCTAAAGAAAATTCATTTTTTAAGTTAGTCAAATACATAAATAGGGGGCGGGAGGGGCGGGTGTCGGATGTATTTTTTTTATTTTTAAAATGAGCCCAACACAAAGTAGATGGATTCAAGGTGAAAACAAAAAAAAAATAATAATAAGAGCATTTTAAAATAAATTGTTATTTCTTTTAAGATTTTCAAATCAAAGATGGAGTTTTGAGAATGGTACGAGTTACAAAGCATGTTTCAATTTCTTAAATCTAACTTTTTTACTTTATTTATTTATGAGATTTGATATGAGAAAATATAATTTATATAGTTTTTGATGATTTAAACTTTTGAGAAAAATACAATTAACTTTTTAAGTTGGTCTTAAATAACTAACAATTATGAATTTCACATCTAAAGTTCATCATGTGTTTTTTCAATTAAACAACTATCAGGGTTCACAAAAGACCCAAAGAAGAGAATTGAACGGTTTTTCTGGCTACCGCCGCCAACTATCAAAGCTATGAATGGATGATCTGCATTGAATTCGTTGAGTTTTGACATATCTAAACAGCGTTTACGGCGAACAACACAAGCTATAAGAAGAACAACAACACGTATGTGAATAAATACAAAAAAAGCAACAAAAATTATATGAAAATTATTAAGCTAACGTAGAGAGGCTACTACTATAAGGTAGAGCGCATTAAAGGAATAACTATTTATGTACAACGAATTTTTAGAATGTTATTCAAAAAAAAAAAAAAAAAAAAAAAAAAAATGAGGACAGGAAAATAAAAAGCAATGTTTTTTCTGTGTTCTATTTGGATATTTAACTTACCAGTAGCAGCAGCAGCTTCGGCTCCTTCCTCATTTACTTCAATAAAAGCTTTGTGAATGACTTTAGAGACGTAGAGCTTTTCGTCGGAGGTCAAAAGGTTTCCGAATTCTGCATCATCACTAAACATTTTTTTGATTCCCATCTAAAAGAAAATATGTTTTATTAAAAAATCCATAGCGAAATTTTAAAACTCAAAAGTTTTAAATTAAATTAAATTAAATTAAAATACAACTTTTAAAGATAGTTTCTTCAATAGCGTTCAATTTTATACAAGAAAATGATTAAATCTAGACTTTTTGATGAACCATTAAAAAGTTATAAAATTCCAAACTCAAAAACACAATCTTTCCCATGTAAATCATATGGGAAATAAAAATTTGCGATGCGGCGGTACTTAATGTTAATATTAAGGGCTGAAACTTTTACAGTATTTTTTTTTTCGTCATTTCCAACAATATTTTTGGTAATGATTTGAACAAAAAAAAATTTTTTTTTTTAATCAGTCTAATCTACATACCGCAAAAAAAAACGAAGGAAATTCACTGTATTTTGCGAAGTGACAAGAGTAAGCACATCAACGCTTTGGTTCAACAAGGAGAAGATACCGCAAATAAGTACGACGGTCAATGGTCTATAGGATAACCGATGAGATAATAGATCTCAATTGTGATCAAGGCACTAAGGAACAATTAGCTGGTAGGACTTGACCCAGACATCCAGCCTGGGTCACCAAACGCTTTCCCGAAGATTGGCATATTTCAATGTTTTTTTTTTTTAAGTTTTAAGATTAAAGATTTTTTAAAAGCAGCTACCTTTAAATGCAATGTTGAAAAGATGAAAAAAAAAATTAATAAAAATTTGTAGGACCCAATCCATTACATACTTGCTAAAAGGATTCAATTTTTTTGTGGTCAGAGAGTATAAATATATTCGTACGAGAATATATTTCCGGAAACCGAGCTCTGTGTTTGCATAGGGATCGCCGACAGACGTAATAGGCCTGAGAAAACCTAAGTAATGTCGGTCGTAAACTTAACACTCAACGCATCCACGCTCATAAATTTACCCTAGAGTCCCATTTCGGACGTACCGAGATTGCTTCTTCAGCCGTACTACAAGAAAGTGGAACGTGTTACCCGCCTCTGTTTTTCCATCGCAGTTCAAAACTCAGGGAAAGGTTTAAAAGGAGATGCCGATGAACATTAGTTTTGAAGTCCTATTTTCCTAATGCTCGTACTGTATTCACGATATTAAGGGTAGTCTAATCCCTTTAGTGCGCGCTTGTTATATACAAAAAAAAATCAAATGAATTTTAACAAATTAATTATAAAAGTACGATCCGACTATACGTTTAATTTTTAATCAAATCGTTCAGCATAATCTCCTAACGGCTTAAACTCGTTTATTGAATAGAATTGAGGGCATCGTACAATAGAATTGTACAGACCCGCCTACATTTTAAAGGCATTAACCAATGGCGAAATGTCAAGGTATCATATTAAAAATAGGAAACAAATTGTATAGCAGTACACCACAAGAACTCTAATTTGAATAATATTTGAAAACTCAGCTCCTAAATTCGTTTTTTTTTATTTTGCTCGCTTTCCTTTTGCCGGTGTTTACTTTTTTTCTCACTGAAACCAAAGTGGAATGGTTTCAATATACATACTTTGTAAACAAATTGTTACTACTTGTCCTACTTACAACAATTATAGAAACACAAATTAAATTAACAGTCGTTAAAAATATAGTGTTTAATACAATAACATTCATGAATCATCGCTTTCTCTTTCATTTCTCTTTATACCCACTCAGTGGAACTCCCCAAATTGGTTGTGTACCTATCTTTAATAATATTCAATTTGTTCAATTATTTTGATAATACAATCGACATCTTTTCGGTTTTGTTGTTGTGATGATATATTTTTTTTTTTTTATCATGTTTTGAATTTTAAATAAATGAATCACTGATTATACATTTTGCATCTGCATGACAATAACAATAACAAGTGAAAAAGGTACTTAAAAATAGAGCTAATTTGATCAGCTGTTTTCTTGGAAATCATTTGCAAAATCTCTTTTGAGTCATAGCTTTAATTAGATACAAAAGCAAATAGGCTCACAGATAAACAATTTTTTGTTTGTATCTATTTTGTTTACCCATTATCTAAACTAAAATTTGAAGAAAAAAAGAGCAAGTTTCTTTTTCCAGGAAAATAATAAGTTTTTCCCAGAAATTCTCATAGATTCTTTTGGTCATCAATTATAAATTGCTGACAGAATGTGAGATGATATCTAACATAATTTTTGGCTTTAATCCAACACACTTAATAGATTTTCCTGGTCTTTCGATGGAAAGAGAGATTATCAATGATTGTTTGTGCGATTTTTTAGCAATATTTTGTTTTGACAAGAGCTTTTTTAGCATTCCAAAAGTTTTTTCTTTCTGATAGTACTTGTGAGAAAAAAGAACAAAATAAGTATAATTGGGAAACAGTTCATATCAATCAAAGAGAAATTGAGAATTTTGGGCGTTGTTCTATATGTCATGAATGATTAGTTAAAACCATTAAAAGACTGAAAAAGATTGATATTGATTCTAAAAATATAGATTTAAGTAATTTTCAATTTTTTTTTGTTACTGTTTAAATGACATCATGTGCATTCTTGTTTTTTTTAAGACTTTAATCCATAATTTTATTATGTTTCATTTCCGTTATTTTATTATCTGAAGTGTTATAGTTCACTGAAGATTAATTTATATGTTCTGGTTATCGATTTTGAAGTCAATTTAGCAGGTGTTTGCGTGATTAATTTTAAAATCTTATCACAGAAACTGAGTGACATATTTTTAGGTATTTGTCCTTTAATTATATGTAAATTATAATACTCATTTCCTAAGGAAATCTGAATGAGTTTTATTTTGTACTTCCATAAGGTTTACTTCCATCAACAAATTCGAGGTCGCACGCAATCACTTAAGAGGTTATTGACCTAAGTTTATTGTTTTGGTGTGTTGTTACAATCAATCATTGCTTAACATTTGATTGTAAAGAACTAAAATCAATACAAAATCGGATAAACAGTTTTTAATCTACAAAGCTAATTCACTGAAAGTTGTTAAGTAGAGCAATCCTTTTTTACAAGTGACTTAATGGGCAAAGCATAATTAAGGTCAAAGTCAAGAGCCGTTCTTTGCACTTCTAAAAAATTCTACACAAATACAATATTTCATAGTCAATTCAATATTTCAAAATACCATCTTAGAAAGAATACAGGACGATCTACTTAGCTGGTTTTCTCATGTACAAAAAAGCAGCCCGGAAAACCCAGTTTAAAACGCTATAGCATGGATTTTCTAAGACATGGAAAAATGCAAAACCATGAGAACTGCCGAAGATTTCTAAAGTTGACCCGACAAACTCCATATACAGTATTATTGGAAAGTTTGAGAATGGAATTTGAGATCATGAAAATCGTCTAAATGAAGAAAAAAACCTTTCCCACTCCCAAAGATGCTAAATAAATGAAGGATGTTATATCGGTCGGCGTTAAGCAAAATTGTTCTAAATCCACTTTTTACCGAAAATGAGATAATGATGAAGTTTTACTAATTTGAGGATGCTCTTTCCGAATTTGAAAAGGGTTTTTTGTTAAAAAAAAATTCTTTTCAGCAGACAATATAATTTAATGGGACATAGAACCTCTGATAATTAGACCCGAGTATTCTTGATTGTTCATGTCCCATCATATTTTGTTCTAAGTCCACTTTTTATCTAAGGAAAGTGCGTACTTGTATAGGAATTGTTCTATTCCTTGTATGGTTTATTCAAGAGAAAAGAACAAACTTTATAAAAAACATAACTTGAATGGCAAACGAGCAGAAAAATGCCGATTTAAAACAATTTGAAACTTTAAAATCGTCTCCTGTAAAATTTGCTTTTTGTGACTTAGAACAATTTTGCTTTACGCCGACGATATGGAGAACTTAGAAGGTTAGTTCTTTTTTTAAATGTCCTACAAAAATAAATATATCAACTGCTGAGGAAATTAAATTAAAAACAGTAATATACTGGATTGTTCTTTAGAAGACTAGCTTTACAGAAAGCCTTTTTAATTATTTGGTTTGGTAGTATCAGTTTTATCATGATTATGGCTCCACATAAGTATGGATTAGTCATGGAAAATGTAAAGATTGTTACGAGAAGAGAAAAGCCTACTCTAGAGAAAGATAGTTCCTTCGAACTCGCAGTTTTAGCTTATTCAAATATATTTGGATAAAAGAGTAACTATCCTAAAATTGCATTCCTGGTCTGAAACATGTTTTAGGCAATGAAACACTTCTGCCGACAATGAACAGGTAAAGTGGTGACACAAAAAAATTTGTGCGTGGTAAATATTATAAATTTTTTTCTCCCTTCTCTGCCTTTCCGTAAACTTTTTGACCCACCCTCGTGCAAATATGGCAAAATCTTTCATGCGTACAAGAAATGAATTTTTACAACTTATTGTTTGGTTTTTATCAATAGAGCAAAATTACATATAACCAAAAAAATCTTAACTAATTTATTCTATGCCATGTCTTTCATGGTCAGGGAGCTGAGAGGCTCCTAGAAAAATATATGACGTCGGGAATTTATTTTTTTGCTTATATTGAACTCTTACATGAATACCAATCATCGTTGATGATATAGACATAATCGGAAGAACACTTCTTGCTGTCAGTGGAGATTTTTTAAGCATAGAAGCGGAAGCGTCAAAAATTTTATATTCCAATTACATCTAGTTGGACTAATCAACTAATTTGACTGAAGCTCAATGGAAAGATTTACTATACAGGATATGATGATAACAAATACCAAAATATCAAAGGTTAAGAAATAACCTTACAAAAATTTGTTCAAGGTCTAATGATCTTAGTCATAAATCTCAAAAATAAATAGATTCGGGGAATTTTTACCTAGCTCTAGCTATTATACAAAAATAACGAAAAAAACAATGAGATCATTCTTTTACCTGACATATGCCTTCAACAAGATAAGCTTAAACCTTATCTTTCTGATTGTTCCCAATCAACGATTAGATAGTAAATAATGCAGGTCGATATAATTTTTTAATTAACAATCTATAAATCTTATAAAATAAAAATAACATAAAAAAATAATCACTCACCTGTTTCAATGGTTTAGTCAGCTCTGCCGAAAATTCCACCTTAAATTTGGGGAATTTAACAACAACCTCTTCTACGCTCATCTGTTGTGTGAGATCATGCAAATTAACTGTTTGCAATTTCCTTTCCAAATCTTTCAAGCCTGTTCGTGAATTTGGCAACAGCACCAACATTGAAAGATCCGAATCCCGATAGGGCATTTCAATTGCAGTACAATCTAATTCTTCAAAATATCCATAATTATACTTGGCTTTGCCATTCATCATTTCCACTTTAACACTGTCGGTTTCGTTGATGAAGAAATCCTCCTCAGCAGTTCGGTCTTTTTCGAATTTCTTCTCCCATTCACCTTTGAAATGGATTGCATTTACTAGCACCATTCGAGTGAGAGAGTTCAAACTGTCTGAGGAAATTAAATCCTTAATTTTATTATTGGTCTTGTCTTCAACCCATTTATTGATGGTACTCGCTGCTGGGACATTTTTAGCAAAGTCAATTGCTTCCGATGAAGAGCTAAAACTCTCGATAGCAATTTTATTAAAATCAGGATTGATTTCATAGCCTTGTTGGACATAGAGTTTATTGGCGATTTTCAAAAGTTTAGAGTTGGCATACGAATCGAGGACACCTTTGAATGATTCACCAACCAGAGCACGATCGTTGGCAACTAGCTTTAAACCAGTGGCCATTTCTTCGGCAGTTTCACCGGTAGCACCGGCATAAGCTAGAGCAACACATGTCTGAATGGAGAAGGGCGAGAAAATGATATTCTTGCCTTCATTCAAAGCAGCTAATTCATTGTAGAATTGAACCGAAAATTGGGCGCTGTTTTGGGAGAATTTAACACTCAAGTCTGAAGACATTTCTTCGGATAAATTAAATGGTAATTGTAGTAGAAGAAAAAATGCAAACAATTTCACTGTGAAATGGAAATAAAATACAAAATAATTAACACTTTATAGTTTCTAAAATTAGAAGAAAAAATGTAAAGAAAATATCGGAGTAGAAATGGTATACAACAAAAAAAAAGATAATATACGACTTGCCTCGCCTTAGGCTGAGAGAATAATGAAAATACAATTCGAATCGTATTTAAAAACGAAGGCAGACCAATCGCCAAATTGTGTTTTGAAAATTATTCAATTTGTTGGGTTGGAGAGTTTGGAGTCTCAACGACTGCCTCAGACATTAAACAACGAACACGTAAGCACACAGAAAGCTTTTTTTTCGTCGTTTCTCATCATATCTCTGGCAGTGGCGTATCCAGAAAAAAATTTGGAGGGGCTCACCTGTACCTACATTTTTTAGTCATTTTTTTTTTTGCTTGTGCTCCTTTTATTAAAGTTAACAAAACAATAAATACAACATTTTTTTGTCTTCTTAGGGTTAGAAAACCCATATATTTCCGAAACAAATCTTCAATATCTTCATATCATTATCAATTTTTGTTCCAAATAAAAGATTAAAGTAGTAACTTTCGACTGATTTTAATATCTTTTTTCTACGTTCGTTTTTAGACTTATGAAATAATCATATTTAAGATTAATATCTGACTTTTTGCGTGTTCAACTTTTAGCTAATCAATAATAAATTTTAATTTCAGTCTCCCGATGACCACGCACAATGCAATTTGTTGCAAGAAGTTCGGGGTGAATAAATAATTGCATTCTGTTTAATTTTTACGAATGATATTTTATGATATTTGATCTTTTTATTTTAATATATAAATTAATAACACCTCTAGGAAAAAAATAATAAAGAGGTTTGTTCATTTTTTATGTAAGCAAATTTTGAAACCTTAATTTTGTTAAATAGTTAAACTGATTCAAAAAAAATCTTCATTTAATGTATGTACCTAAATATTGGAATATTAAGCCTAGTGGTCAAATGGGTCTTGATTCTTTTTCCTATTATTAGGCTTCTGTCCTGTTAGTTAATTTTTTTTTTTGTTGATTACTAAGCCTTAACTACATTTGCCACTTTTTGCCAAAATTAATGGGATATATTCATAGACGCTGTCTAAGTTGCTACTTGCTACTAAGAAAGACTGGAATGTATACTATTCAAATAATATTGGATAAAACCCAGTCTAAAATGAAGTGGGGTCTAAAAAAGACTAAGACTATGCCCCAATAAGTGCACATATTTTTTTCTTCGCTAGCGCTTGTTTTTATAAAAAAAAAAGTATATAAATTGTTTAATAATATGCTTTCTGCATTATTTTTAAAAAAATTTTTCATTTCGAGAAATCATCACAAAATCAGTTTGAAAATTTTCACTTTTGTACTTTTTCATTTTAAGGTTGTTGTTTGGGCTTTACCATAAATATTTTGTATATAGCTAAGAGTTGTAAATTCATTTTTTTCTTATAAAATTATAATATAATGGGATTATTTAAAGTTATCAATTTTTTCATGCTAAACTATTTTTTTAAGTCAAATCCCTCATTAAATAAGTTTTGTTCTTACTTTTTAAAGACTCTTAATTAACAATAGGTGTCATTTTGAATGCATAGTATTTAATCCCATGGTATAAAAAGGAAAAGTATGATCATTAGAAAAAAGTCTGTATCGAGAACTGTCAAAACTTAAAAATGGCTTCTTAAGTTTTTGACAGCTGCCCATTGAAATTGTTGTTGTAAACAAATTTGTCTTGGAAATTTTTGTTGCTTTTGACTTTGCCAAATTAAACGTCAAAAACTTATTACTCCATTTTGTAAAATGGTGACTCTAACTCTAATAATCATACCTTGTCTTCTTATACCATGGAAAAATCCTAATCGACCTAAATTGACTCATGAAAATTCGGTATAATACTACGTTTCCACCTACCCTAAATCCTAGATTTAGCTAAGTAGATTTAGCTTAAATCTCGAGTTTTATTCTAAATCTCGGATTGAAAGTAGGTGAAAATCTTAGATTTAGGGTAGCTGAACCCAAATCTGAGATTTAGCGAAGTAGATTTAAAATAAATCTCGAGATTTATTCTAAATCTACTTAGCTAAATCTCGAAATTAGCGTAGGTGGAAACATAGTATAAGAGTGAGTTAAGAACTCTTGTAACAAAATCAAACTAAAAAAAAACTTTGCTTAGGGATTTTCTTCGATATTTTTTTTTTTTTTTTTTTTGACAAATTAGGTTAAAATAAAATCAACAAATCAAGCAAAAAAACCCGACTGTCAAATCAAGCAAAAAAAAACCCGAAAACCAGAGGTGCGTTCTTTTTCTAACAATAGTTAACTATTGTTAACTATCGTTAACTTTTGTCGTAACTAAACGATTTGTAACTATTTGACAGATGAACATCGTTCCTAAACTCGTTTTGAAGTGTCAAATAGTTACAAATTTTAACTATTTCCAACTCACCTCCATGATATGAGTTGAAGTTGAACACTCATGAGATTTTTGATGTGTCAAAGTGGATGTTTTGTTTACAAAACCAACCTAAAGATTTTTTTCTTTTGGAAATAAGCGGAAAAAATGAAAATAAAAACAGAGTTTTGTAATTTTATGATGAGAGAGAATTTATTTTGACTAAAAAAACATGATTTATGGTAGGTATAATTATGGAAATAAAAATATTCTCGAAACAATTTTTTTTGGTGGTTTGACAGTTTAACAATATCTAACAATAAATCGTTCCTAAATGGTTTGTAAAAAAAACAACAATTTCTAACAATGACACATCAACAATATGACATAACAACCATAGTTGACTATTGTTAGAAAAAGAACGCAGCTCAGGGGTCAAACTACGGCATACGTACGTTAACGTATTGACACTTTATCCTTTATGTCTCTATCATTTTTTTTCTAATTAAATAGAGAGAGCAATAGTCAAAACGTTAACGAACGTATGCTATAGTTCGACCCCAGTTTTTTGACCCGGTTTAAAACCGGTCAGTTTAACCAAAAGAAAAAATAAACGGAAAAACCGAAAACCGGTTTTTGTACTAACAACCGACATCCCTAATCAAATCACCTAAATAATAACATGATATTGGAGGCTTGAGGGGGACTTGAGCCCCCTGAGCTCTCTCTTCAATACGCCACTGATCTCTGGGGGGAAAATTAAAATACTTTTTTTTTTGTTTTGTTTTTGTTGTGAAATAGCCGGCTATTGAAGATGACGCCATCCAAAAACAAATTATATATGTAGAAATGTTATTTTGATATAAATATAATCAAAACCAAAACTATAGAGGAATTTATGTGAGAATTTGTGTCTCACTTTGTGCGACTACTTACGCATTTATAGTAGTTACTCATTCATCAATTTGTTTTGTGCGATTCTGATGATTTTGCAAGTCACAATTATTAATAAATCATGCAATAGTTATTTGTGTTTGCAAAGAGTAAACTTAAATTGTAATTTTTTAAGTAAAATGAACTTGAAAAAATTATTTTATTTGAGATGAAACACACACTGACACTACACACAGAGAGATAACAGATGTTTTGGGTTTTTTTTTTTTTATTTTGTTCTGTTATCTTGCTGTTGTATGTGTACTGTTATATTTTGCTTTTGTTCTGTTCTGTTCTTCGTGAAATGTACACGAAGGAGAACAAAACAAAACAAAAAAAAAGACAACCAACTACAGAGTGGAAGTCTACATGGGCTTTTTATTTATGTATTATGGTGGAACTGCAATGAATTATGCTGATTTATCTTTTAATGAGTGTCTACATGGGCAGTGATTCTTTGGAGATATGAAAATGGATATTTATATTGATACTTGGAATCACGGCACCTGGTGGATAGCGCCAAAACCTCAAAGTGATATAGATTATTTTCCGATTTGCCGTTCAATGTAGTTTCCATAAGAAAAAAACCAAAAATACCTCGAAAAACATTTATTAATTTTAATTTATTTTTTATATTTATATGAAGGAGTTAGTGGAGTCAAATTAGCCTTATACCTCGGAATCCAGGGAAAGTCGATGCATCTGAAAAACGAGTATAGGGCTGCATTATAAAAGGGTCAAATAAGAAAGTTAAAAAAAAAAAATTTCACCGCTCTCGATTACAACAGTTTTTATGGACCGTTAACTGTCATTCCGTATGCAAGCGTCGATCGGAATTGCTGTCTCATTTTAGATTTTGCTCAAACTTTGTAGGGATGTTCTCTAGGACTGTAAGGAAGCAAATCCATGATGATGATTTTAATTTGCGTGGTTTCCCCGCAACCCGCATTTGAACTTTTTCAGAAGGTCATTTTTATGTTATTATAGCATTGCGTCTACTAAAGATTTCTTTTTGTTTGAAACGCCATTTTAAAGCTTAAGAATAGCAATTTTTGAATATATATTAAAAAATTACGTAATAATTATCCCTGAATTAAAAATAATTTTTGAAAAACTGGTAATTTTGCTGATTTTTCATGGTTTTTGACTGGCTCCAGAACCTTGGCTATTATATGTAGGAAGCTTATACTTACCAAATATTAAATATACATATTTTTCAACAAAATTAATCTAAAATGAACTCGACAGCTGTACTCCTTATGCAAAAATTTTAAGTTCAAAGTATTGAGTATTTTAAAAAAGCTAATTTTTATACTGTCATTTTCCACGATTTGACTAAACGAAGAAATGTGAAACTTACAGTGTGTTAAGTAAAGAGTACGAACTAAATATACTATTAATTTCATGCTTCTATCTTATGTCAAACATAGTGCAATCATAGCCTTAAGTAGGGGTTATTTTGGCTTTTTAGCATTTTTGCGAATTTTCAAACAAGCGGTACACTAAGAAGATATGAAAATAACACAATTTTGTTTAGAGGACTTAAAGTTAAAAGTTTCAACTTAAAAAACTGTTAGTTTTATGTTTCTATCTTTAGTCAAATCGTAAAAAATCATAGTATACAAAAATATTTTTTTAAAAAACTCAAAACTTTGAACTTAAAATTTTTGCATAAGGAGTACAGCCATCGATTTCATTTTAGATTTATTTTGTTGAAAAATATCTATATTTAATATTTAGTAAGTATAAGCTTCCTACATATAATAGCCAAGGTTCTGGCGCCAGTCAAAAACCATGAAAAATCAGCAAAATTACCAGTTTTTCAAAAATTATTTTTAATTCAGGGATAATTATTACGTAATTTTTTAATATATATTCAAAAATTACTACTCTTAAGCTTTAAAATGGCGTTTCAAACAAAAAGATATCTTTAGTAGACGCAAAGCTATAATAACATAAAAATGACCTTCTGAAAAAGTTCGAATGCGGGTAGCGGGGAAACCACGCAACTTAAAATTAAATCATCATGGATTTGCTTCCTTACAGTCCTAGAGAACATCCCTACAAAGTTTGATCAAAATCAAAAATGAGACAGCAATTCTGATTGACGCTTGCATACGGAATGACAGTTAACGGTCCATAAAAACTGTTGTAATCGAGAGCGGTGAAATTTTTTTTTTTTAACTTTCTTATTTGACCCTTTTATAATGCAGCCCTATACTCGTTTTTCAGATGCATCGACTTTCCCTGGATTCCGAGGTATAAGGCTAATTTGACTCCACTAACTCCTTCATATAAATATAAAAAATAAATTAAAATTAATAAATGTTTTTCGAGGTATTTTTGGTTTTTTTCTTATGGAAACTACATTGAACGGCAAATCGGAAAATAATCTATATCACTTTGAGGTTTTGGCGCTATCCACCAGGTGCCGTGATTCGAAGTATCAATATAAATATCCATTTTCATTTTTCAGATGCATCGACTTTCCCTGGATTCTGTCTTCAAAAACTAAAAAAATAATAGAAATTATTGAATTATTCTTTTATTTGTTACCTATAGGTACATTGAACTGCAAATCGAAAAAAAAATCTATATCATTTTCAGGTTGTCGCTCCAAGTGTTAGATGGCGTGGAAAGCTATTTCCCAAGTCACAATAGAATTTTGTGTGTTTCAAATCATATGAAAAAATCGCAAAATATCCATTTAAAAATTTTTCTTCATTCATTTTTTTGAGGTAGAATCGGCTAACGGGATAGTCAAAAAATTAATATTTCGCTCAAAAATCATCGATTTTGATTATACTGCCCAACACACAAAAATTCTCCAGACCGTTGTTTATCATTTCTTACTAAATTTAGGGTGCTTATTCCGAAAACAACATATAAGTTTTTTAGCAGCTCTAGTTTTTAAATTATTCATACATAAAAAGGCATAGAAATTCATACAATTTTATTTTTGTTAAATTTTTTATTTAAAAAATTTGTTTTGTATTTTTATTTTCCTTACTGAACCGAAATACATTACATTCGCAATAAGTTTTTCCAGTAAAAAAAATAGTATTAAATTACCCCCAAAATGTAAAAAAATTAAAATATCAAAAAAAAAAAAAAAATAGAGCTCCTAGAAGCAACCAGTGTGATTTTTAGGCTTCGATAAAAAATTATCTGGAAAATGCTAATAAACAGTTAAAATAAGCATAGGTAACTTTAAAATTAGTACGAAATTACACCCAAAATGTGGAAAACTAAAATATTTCAAAAAGACAGGTGAAAAAATAATTTAAAAAAACTACTTTTCCATAAATTCGTTACAAACATATCCAAATTCAAGGTAAAAAGTCTAAATAAATTGAAAAAGTTGTATAAAATTATGCTTGTTATTCAAAAACGGTCCAATAAAACGCAAAAAATTTGCGTGGCATTTCAAATAACTTTTATTTATCAGACTTTTGTTTATCACACTTTCATGCTCATTTACGGGTGTAAAATTAAATTTTAAATGAAAATAAAATTAAATTAATGTATTCAAATTGGTTGTATGTTCACATTTTTGGTGGATTTTTGCTGTAAAATGCTTTGATTTTAAAGGAGCCTTAAACCAAGTTCAAAATAAAAAAGCCAAAATCCGATAAATCGAAAATCAAAATTTTTGAGGAGCGAGTTAAAAGTTCAAGAATCTTGTTTGGCGATAAATAGACGGCTCTGGCAACACTGGTGCCCTCTAATATTAGGTCATTTCTGATACACTTGGTACAGAATTAAATAAAGAGACTATCAGAATCTAGTGGAGGTGGACTTCAATGACGACAATAAGAAAAGCATTTTTAAAGTATTTTTTGTCCAAAGCATCGTATAGGACACAATGTGCAAATATGCCCTAACTATGGACCAAAGAATATTTATGTCGTTTTCTATTTGCTTTTGAGATTTTTGTGTAAACATCTCAGATTTTCCACTACAAATAGAATTATGAAATCTAGTTTTGTAATTGTGTACGAAATCTGTGCGTATAAAATAAAACAACAACAAATGTTCAGACAAATGTCAAACAGAGGAGTGTGTGTGAAAGTGCATGTGCTTGTATGCGTGAATCTTGATAAAAATCTAGATTTTTGAATCTCAACCCGCAAATAGATAATTAAATCTGAGATTTTTCCACTTTTTCCATTCTTCACACCCTTTTTCAGCTGTCAGATTCACAAATCTGATTCTGTATCTCGTCAATAGAAAACGACATTAAAAACTCTGTTTACTTTTTCAGTTTCTTTTTTTTTTAAAACAATTGTTTTTCTACTTGAAGTCAGAAACTTAAACTACGTACCTACTACGTAGTGTAGTAGGTAAGTACATTTGAACCTCTTTACCGACTTCCAAAAAGGAGGAGGAATTAAAATTCGTCTGTATTTTTTGTTTGTTTGTTACCTCATAACTTTGGACTGAGTGAACCAATTTTGATAATTCTTTTTGTATTAGAAAGCTGGTGGCTGCAGTGTTTCAATTTCAATTTTGTTCAGTTATGGCAATAGAAACTTTTAGAAAAACCATAAAACCCAGTTTTGATCCATGGAAGTCGGTTTTGTTTTTCGATAAAAATGATTATTATTTGTTTAAACAAATTTGAATAAATCGTTAAAAATTAAGGCAACCTCGTCTACACCCCGTCTTTCTCTTATATTCAAAATTTTGATTTTTTTTAATACTCAAACTCAAGTGTTTTCGAATAAGCTTTAATTAATGTGTATTTAACGGCATCGTATTTATAGTAACAATCAATTACTTTTGTTCTTCGTAGAATAGTAGTACAGCAAAAAAACTTACTTCAATTATAATACATCCCGACAAACAATTTTGGTTCTATAAAGCTTTACAGATGCAATTGTTGCTTCTGTAAAGCATTATAGAAGCAAAATTGTTAGTAGGGTAACTATTTATTAATTATAAAAATAAAAATAAAAAAAGAAAAACAACAAACAAATGATTAGGTCTTTTTATAATTAAGGAAAAAAACAAAAAGCCACAACTTACTTGGGGTCACAGATTTTGACATTTTGATACTGATAGTAGATCACTTTATAAATCACATTCACTTTATTAATATTATCAATTTTTACTCTGCTTTTAGTTAAATATATTAATTTTTTTCTAATGAGATATTTTTTATTTTTTTTTTATTTTATTCCCACTACTTGGGAATCAAACCATATTTCACAAACAAAATATCAATTAAAATAAATAACACCTTCAAAATAGTCTCGAGGAAAAACCGATCCGTGAGTTTGCATAAAAATTAATAACCTAATTAAATAGGTAGTATTTTATATCGACACGTTTTTACTAAGAAAACAGAGAGACTTAAAAAACACAACCCGACGACGTATTGATTTGAAATTCCAACCGAACTAAAGATGACTAGAATATTATTTTGAACATCAAATAATAAAGATTCATCATCTATCAATAGTAAAACCTTATCTGTTTTATTGAAAATGTAAAGGGAGAAAAATTAATAATAACAGAAATGAATTGTGCGCTCATGTTGATTCAAATGAATCAAAATTTTAAGTATTTTTTGTTTTGTCTAGTTTGGGTTTTTTTTTTAATGTTTATTTTCGTCATACACAAAATTTTAACCTTAAGGGTGATTTACATTCTCTAATGAATATGTTATTTGCAATTATTGCAAAAAAAAAATCCAATAGTGACTTATAAAAGCAGGGCTGGAATCGGCTAACGCGATAGTTGATAATGATGGTCAACAAACAAATAATGGAGCAAAAGTATCGTTTTTTTACTATCAACCATTGACTGTAGCCTTAGCCGATTCAACACCAAGTAACTAAATGCATTGGTTGATTTACTTCAAAATTGGAACATGTTTTTTTTGGCGAAAAAAATTCATTTTAAAAAATTTCCACGAAATCCATCGAGTGAAACATCAAAAGAAAGGACTCTTTAAACTCTATTTATGGTGGAGTCAAATTGGCTTTATACCTCGGAATCCAGGGAAAGTCGATGCATCTGCAAAGTGAGTATAGGGCTGCATTATAAAAGGGTCAAATAAGAAAGTTAAAAAAAGAAATTTCACCGCTCTCGATTACAACAGTTTTTATGGACCGTTTACTGTCATTCCGTATGCAAGCGTCGATCGGAATTGCTGTCTCATTTTAGATTTTGCTCAAACTTTGTAGGGATGTTCTCTAGGACTGTAAGGAAGCAAATCCATGATGATAATTTTAAGTTGCGTGGTTTCCCCGCTACCCGCATTTGAACTTTTTCAGAAGGTCATTTTTATGTTATTATAGCTTTGCGTCTACTAAAGATTTCTTTTTGTTTGAAACGCCATTTTAAAGCTTAAGAATAGTAATTTTTGAATATATATTAAAAAATTACGTAATAATTATCCCTGAATTAAAAATAATTTTGCTGATTTTTCATGGTTTTTGACTGGCTCCAGAACCTTGGCTATTATATGTAGGAAGCTTATACTTACCAAATATTAAATATACATATGTATTTTTCAACAAAATTAATCTAAAATGAAAAAATCACTTCCATCACCCAAAAATCCATTTTTTCGATATAACAACCTATACAAAAATTTATACCACCTGAAAGCTTATTGCTTCAGCTCAAAATATGTATATCGATCATGTCTATTAGACTTCTACAAAAAGAGCTAGAATTTTTTGAACTCGATCAATTTTCATCAAAAAAAAGCATATAATTTTATTTTCTAACGCTATTGAATCAATTTTTTCACTGACAGCCTATTTAAAATTTTATATCATGTGAAAGCTCATTATTTCACCTTTCATACGACGTTTCAATCTTATTTCTGCGATGCCTAGAAAAAAGTTAGAATTTTTTAAGGCCAACCATGTCTACATTTCAAACTGAGAATACGGTACTTCCCACACTGGTGGCTGTTTATGATCAACAGATCTCCACAGGTGTTTCGAGGTATTTTGCAATTTTTTTAATTTAACATTGTGTAGCTTGGAGTGAATGTACAGTTATGTGTGATATATCAAATGAAAGGTAATATTATCAGGATGCTCATTAAAATTTGTATTTGCTCTAGATCAAAAGATATAACCTGTTGAAAAATAGAACTTAACAACAAAATTGATTGAAATTTTGCACAGATATAGTTCTATTTATTATCTATTTTTACTAAAATTTCATTCATTTATCTGTTGAAGAAAAAAAGATCAAAATAAAAAACGGTCAAAAACGGTAAAAAAACTTAGAACAAAAAAAACTTGTTTTCCCCGTTATTCGGTCAAAAATCATTTTAAAATACCAATTTTTTCACATATATGCGCACAATTATAGACTAGATGTTCTATAAGCTTGAGATTTTTTGAACGCTACAAAAAATTAAAAAAAATAAAAAATCACCCAAAAATACCCCAAAATACCCCAAAATAAGTATGGAGGTGTTTTTCAAAAATTCATATTTCCCATAGATTTAACAAAAAATCAGTATTAGACCCCTAACATTTTTTTTTATCTTTTGAATGACGTTTTTCAAATTGTCAAAAAAAATTTCCCCTACCTATAATCACTACTTCCTCAAAGGTCTACTCTATGTTTTAGTTTTAGAAAATCATTTATTACTTGCTTTTGAAATTTTTAGAATTTTTTTCAAATCCATTGTCAGTCTTGTAATAAATTTATCTATCGATTAAAAAAAATTCAACTCTATACATTGTCGCGTTTAGAAAATAGCCAACTTTTTGCAGTTTTGTTTTACCCCTATTTACCCTATTAAAAGATGGAATTTTTTTAAAATCCTTCAAATATATTCAACTTTAGATTATTATCTAAGCTATAAAAGATTTTTGCATCTCTAATAGTTTATTTTTAATTTTTAATTGAAATTTTCGCCGCACTGCGAAAGTGCGAGAGTGGAACGGGAGAAAATGGCGTCACTTTTTTGTGGTGGCTGCCATGGTTCATCGATTTATAAGGCGTTATCACGTCAAAAAATAAAAACAAAACAAAATAGATATATTATCTAAATGAGTTATTTGATAAGTGATAACTAAGAGAGAACAAGTTCTTGTTCCACAATCAATAAAAGCGATATCATACCTCTACAATCTTATCGTCAAAAAAAAATTAAAAACACTAAACTCATTTAGTCAAAACAATATCGAAGTTAGTTGGAAAAGATAGCTGCAATTGAAAAAAAGTGTCAACTATTTTAGATCAAATTTAAACAAAAAGAATAAAAAAAAAAACAAGCAAAAAATCCTTAAAGTTAAATTATTAAATGTAAGTAGCATTTCATTTAGTTAAAAATACAAGGTGTTCAAGAACAATTACAAAAACCTAATATTTAGATACCTACATATGTTTCAACATATGCATTTGTGTTTGTAAATATAATGAAAACAAAAGTTATTTAATAATTAACAACTATTTATAATAGCCATTAAAACAAAAGCTTAAGATTGCCAATTGCAAATTCCAAATTCTCCGAACTCTCAGTTTATTTGTTTTGACACTCTGCTCTTTAATAGCTTTGCTTTATTGTATGTTGTTGTTTTCCATTTGAAGCTTTTTGAAAAAGATAACTACTAAAACAAAGGTTCGGAAAGTTTTTAAAATTTAACAAAAGGAATATAAACAATCCAGTAGGTATGTTTTTTTTTTCGGGACTCCTAATCTTATTCCGAATACGATGGGATATGTGATTCTTCCGATATTATTTACCAGCAGCGTTAGCTCTTAAAAGGAATTCAACTGACTTTCAAATCAAATTATTTATCGATTCCTCCGAAAGATATTGCAAGTCAAGAAAATTATTCATCACAACTAAAGTTTATCAGTGAGGTCGAAGACTTGTATGATTTCAAATATCATGACTTGTGTTGGGCTTATTTTTAATACGCTACAAAAGTCTAAAGTCTTCCTCTTCGTACTACTGAATTGATTCCCTGTAAATGGGGTAAGGTTTTCGATTCGATTATTCTATGTCTGCAGCTGTAACTTTTAAAGGCTTCTTCTTCTTTTTGTGACCAGCACCTTAAAGTAGTGGTTCAGTGCATTGTGGGCCTTGCTTTACAACATAATCCAGCCAGATCTATCCCTAGCCACTCACTCTAGTTACGATCACCAAATTTGTTAAATTTCACTTGATTGCGCATCGCACAAGGCAATTGCTATTGAGTGACGAACCATAGCCGAACCGCAGTCAAACCACTGCCAAACCACAGACGAACCACAGCCAAACAACAGCCAAACTACAGCACATAAAAAAGATCTTAAAGAAAATGCTAAATTTATTGTACAATTATTCCGATTCTACTACTATTTTCCCTTGTTCATATTCTCGATAACTGGTTTCTCGTGCTGCTTTATTTTTCTTTTGGGAAGAGAACGAAGGAATTTTGGCTTATGCCTTCGTTCGGTTCCGCTTCTATAGATTTCGATGTGATGGTTTAGGCCTCAATTATAGCTATCAGTAAAATCCAGCAGTCAATTTTTTACTGATCATTTTTACTAATCTTTGCATCAGTAATTTTTTTAATAATGGCATCGGAACAGTAAAAAAATGGAACAGTAAAACGAAATGGAAATTAGTCAAAAATATGGTTTAAACTAATTTCATAAATATTTTGCTCAAAATAAAACTTTCAAGTCTTTAAAATAGCTAAAAAAAATGTTTACTGATGGATTTTACAAATAGCTATAAATAAGCCCTTAGTGAAGTGCAGGGCATGTCAGAGGTGGCATATCTCTGATAGCTTTTGGCAATGTTGTCACTGGTTCTTCTTATTTGCTGCTGCCCACTTGCCACTTACCCCTTTTTGAGAGGTTATTCGAGACACGATTGACAATCTGTTGTGGTTTAAGTTTTCTTTTTCTTTCTATCTTGGGATAGCAAAGAAAGTGCTCGTATGTTTTTCAAAGAGCTCGTAAAAGTCATTTTCGTGAAGACTGGGAAACGAATTCAGACAATTGGCATCATAGTTTGGGAGGATGCACAAGCTCCTTTTAAGAACGGAATAAGTCCATTTTGCTAAAATGTTGGGAAAACGCAAACAAACTGAATAGCTTCTATATTTTACTGTTTTTAGATGTTTGACCTTCAGATAAAATAAAGATTAGGTGGATTAAAGTCGCATGAGATAAAAATTTTATTTCTATAGGTTTCTGGTAGACAAACGGTTTAAAAACTTTGGACTTATTCCGTTCTTAAAACTATTATTAACTATTGATAGAGTTTGAGTAATCAAAACAAAAAAGTGTTATACATATAGTAAAACAAATATTTTGTGTTGTAGTCTATTTTTTACGTGAGTATAACAAAAAATGGGAAAATAAAGATAGGTTCGAATGGTCATTCTTCGGTTAAATTTCATTAAAAAAAAACTTTTTGAGAACAGCATTTTGAAGGAAATTTAATCTTCTTTTTTTATTTAGAGCAATGCATAAATATGACTATCTCAGTCCTATCTCGCTTTTCTTGACTTTTTTTCATGTTTATTTGGACTGTTTTGGTATGGAATTTTTTTTTCCAATTTAAAAAAAAACATTTTTTCGATAGTAAATTTGATTCTCTACTACAAGTTTCAAAGTCAAATTATCAAAACTATGCTTTGTTTAAGGGCCAATTTTTCAATAGTCAGATAAACAGTCAGTTAGTACTTATTCCTCAGATAGAGCAAAAATCACTTTTTCAACAGGCAGATTTAGCTATTTCTAGGAATAAAACTATCTGCTTCTTTCATAGACGAATAAAAATTATTCTAAGGAATAATTTCAACAAAAATTTTATGTCAATTGTCAAAGCTGCTTTGAAAGAATTTTGACAAAAAATACAGAGGAAACGAGAAAACAAAAACAATTATTAATAAAAATGTCGTTTAATTTTGAATATTTTTGAATTTGACAATTTTTTTAGAATAAATTATTCTTGATTGAAAAATTCAATATTGTTATCTGATTGTTTATGAGCCTAATAACTTTATTCGTCGAACAGTTAACTGACTGTTTATTAGAAGATTGAAAAATCGGCTCTAAGAGATATATTGAAAAAAACCAAAAAGGTGGCTTTTGCACCCCTATCTTCAATTTCGACCCTCTCATTTAATAGCACTCCGCGGTTTTATCTTCTCTTATAACCCATTCAACGTGTCATGTTAAGACATAATAAGTAGCCTGAAATCCTGAATTAATTTGTTCTTCAAACTTATAAAATTTTTCAAGCCCTGTAACTTTGACACCCAAAACATTTTTTTTTTATTTTTTCATTTTAGAAGATTTGTCTAGGTACGCCTAAAGATAACATTTGCATCAAAAAGTCTATTTCGAAAAAAAGTGGACTTATTACGTTCTTAAAACTGACAATTAAATTGTAGATTCCATCATCTGCGAATTTTTTACGAACTTTGCATACCTTTGAGGGCTTTAAGCAATGTTGAAATTTTTGCCTTCGTTTTAAAATTATCAAGTAATTACAAGTTCAATATGAGTAATGCCTTTTTATCTTTACAGGAATAAATCAAAATGACAATACCTCCAGCAGCAAATAAAGGACTTTTTGCCGCCGATTTGTTTCATCAAATTTGTAAAACAAAATCTTCAGAAAATGTCATAGTTTCACCAATATCAATTCATACAGCCCTAGCAATTACCTATATTGGAGCCGAAGAAGAAACAGCTAAGGAACTTGAAACCGGCCTTCATTTACTTACTACCAACTACGAACAAGTTGGAAGACATTTTGCTGGAATAATTGCCAAAGACAATGGCGAAGCAAAACTTAGTATAGCCAATAGGGTCTTTATTAATAATGAATATAAAATAGATCCTCTATTTAAAATGATCGCTAGCAAATATTTCGATTCCGAAACTGAACATTTAGATTTTAGTGAAAATTCTAAAGCTATCAATGTCATTAATAAATGGGTTGAAGAGAAGACAAATAAAAAAATATGCAACGTTGTTCATTCAATAGATTGTGATACAAAGGTGATACTTGTTAATGCCATATATTTTAAGGGTAAATGGAAGATACCTTTTAACAAGGACATGACACGTAAAAGTAATTTTTGGATAAGTAAATGCAAGTCTGTGAAAGTTGATACAATATATGGGAGTGAACATTTCAAGTATGGTGTGTTTCCTGAGCTTAATGCAACTGCTGTTGAAATGCCATACAAGGATTCAGATATATCGATGATTCTGATCTTGCCAAATGAACGTGATGGTTTGGCCGATTTGGAATCGAAATTAAGTTCAGTTGTGATAAATGATCTATCAGCGAGAATGACTGTGAAGAGCTTAGATTTATATATGCCAAAATTTAAGATTTCATTCACAACAAGGCTGACTGATACTCTTAAGGCGGTAGGTTTTGGCAAATCAATTTATCATTTAGACCATTTATTATTCCTTGTTTTTGTAGATGGGAATACGTTCGTTATTTGAAAATGCAAGTCTGCCACGCATGTTCGAATCAGGTCCGCCAGTAAAAGTTTCTGATGTTCATCATAAAGCTTTTATTGAAGTTAATGAAGCCGGATCGGAAGCAGCAGCAGCCACAGGTATTTATAATTTAATAACATTTTTAGAGATTTTACTTTGACCAGAAATTTTCTTTTTATTTCAGTTGTTAAGATTTCTCCGATGAGTCTGGATTTTTGTAAAAAGAAATTTAATGCTGATCATCCATTTGTATTTGCCATAAAAGACCCGGAAGTTGTTTATTTTGTAGGACATGTTGCTAAGTTTTAAATAAAAAAAAAATTATTTTTTAAGCTGTTTGATTAATTTAAACTTTTCTTATTAATTTTTTAAAATCTGCACCTTATTTTCAAACCAAGAAAATTAGGACTTGCGGACATGAGATTTTTTTAGATTTTTGAGGGTAGTTAAAGAATATCCAAACAAAGATTAAAATGAAAAAATTAGCCTATTAGCACTTATTCCTAAGATGTACAAGAATCTTCTTTAGTGCATATCCTAAAATTTGCCCCTCCATCAAAAAATACCATTATTCCGTAGGTATGTATATTTTTTGTAATGGATTGTTTTGATTTTTAATAATGATGGATTCTAAAATCTTTATGCAAAATTTGGTTCATCTACCATAACTTTTAAGGGTTTTTCGGCAGTAAGTTTGCAACTGTTATAATAATATGAGTTGACAGATGAAAAACAGGTATAACTTTTTCCAGATACGTCAGATTGTCTTGATTTTAGATTTTTTGGAATAAGCATTAAAAAATACCTTGAAATCATGTATCATATGTGTATGTAATACCATAGCCTATTTTTGCTAATTTTGAAAATCTCCATTTCGCGATTTGACCTTGAAATCGCGACAAGCGGACATGAGATTTTTCTAGACTTCTGAGATATGTTATAGAATGGCAAAAGGAAGATATTGAGCAAAAGAAATTTCTACTAACATTCATTCTGAGATCTACCCCTTTTTTCTCCTTATTTTACTGTATTATAACTTAAGAATCATGAACTAAATTCTATTGTCTATGCATATGGTCTGACAAACAGACAAACGGAATTGCTGGTACCAGATTTTTTTTCATAGTTATTGCAAGCTCATTTATTATTTCAAGTTCGGTTTTTTTACGAATTCAAATTTGTCATATAAAAATATCAATTATGCATATAAAAAGCTTTCAAAGCCCCCTCTTTTATGCTGACAAGTTGCATGTAAAAATTCGAAAGGGTAGATATGTACATCTTTTAAGAGATCAGAAATCGTATGTACCTACTGTTCATTTTTGACGTGATAATTTCTTATAAATCGATGAACCATGGCAGCCACCACAAAAAAGTGACGCCATTTTCTAACGTTACACTCTAGAACTTTCGCAGTGCGGCAAAAAAATTTCAATTAAAAATGAGATACAAAATCTTCTATAGCTTATTTGAAAGATAAAATTCCGTCATTTAATAGGGTAAACAGGGGTAAAACGGAAAGATGAAATTTGGGCTAAAATCTAAACGCGAAGTCGTAGAGAATAGATGAGATTAATTTAAGAATAATTGCATTTAAGAAACACTTCTAAAAAAATTTGAAACTAAGCTATAACGTTTTGTTTGAACGTTGTACACGTGTTGGGGCTATGACAAAATGATGATTTTGGGTAAAAGAATTTTTTTTTGACAATTCTAAAGATGCCAGGTGAAAGATGAGAGAAAAAAAATTAGGCGCCTGAAACGGATTTTTTTCCAACACTCTGCGTTTCAAAATATGAATTTTTGAAAAACACCTTGCTTTTTAGGGGTATTTTTGGGTAATTTTTGATTTTTAGCTTTTTTTGGAGCGTTCAAAAAATCTCAAACTTAAAGGACATGTGCAAAAACTTGGAATCGTTTAGTGAGTTTTTACTGAATAACGGAAGAAACAATTTAAAAAAAAACACGTTTTTTGACTGTTTTCAACCGATTTTCATCGTTTTGTATTTTTATCTTTTTTTCTTTAATAGGTAGAGAAATAAAGTACATATATTGAGTAATGATAGACCATGACTACGACTATATGTGTGTGTAAAATTTTTTATAGGTTGTTAGGGGAAAAAATGGAATTAATGTCGTGAGAAGATAAAAATTCATGTTTTCTTTGCTTTTTTTGATGAAAATGATTGTTTTCAATAAATTATTTTTATACTTTTTGCGCAATGTAAAAATTTAAAAATGGTTTTGTTCTTAAGAAGAAATACTTGGCTTTTAAATTGCATAATTTTTTTTGTAAGCTTTTAAAATAAAAAAATTAATATAATGAGAAAATAAAAAAGGTATTTTATTTTAGCTTTTTCTTGTAAATTATGATTGTTTGAAAAAAGTAAACGCTTCAATTGACTAATTTTAAACAAGAGAACATAACCTGTTTTCTGACGACGTTATCACGTAAAATCATCGTCCGTAAACCAGCTTTACAGACAACCTCTTTGTATCCAAAAAAAAGTTACGTATACACCACAGTGTACCTTTCTGTTCATTCAATGAATGAAGTGATAACAACCAACAAACCTATTCAAGCAGAACTTATAAATACTACATATCGACGGTTAAATTTCATAACCTCGTAAGTCGTTTTTGCAAGTTTTTCAGAAATCAAAAAACAAAATGTTGTGTTTCTTGTTTTTGTATGGGATCTATCAATACGAGTGTTTGAATTTTGTCATTCCTGAAAAATGTTCAGAACAACATTGTTGAGCTGAATTTACCAAAAGATAGCTCTGAATTTTCTGAATTATTTGCATTAATAATATTTTTTCGAATTTTTAGACTTACGAGGTTATGAAGTTTAACCGTCGATATATAACTTATTTATATTACACATTTTGGATTTCCAAAATGTTATGGCTCAAACAGATTTTTTTTTACAAATTGGAATATAACTTTTGGGATACTCTGTAGGTATAGGTACTTTATATTCTATTTTGTTTTATGCTATTATTTTGTTTTGTTTTATATTTTATTTTGTTTTATGTACATATTTCTTCTTCTCATATTTCGTACTCTTGATTTCCAGTTCTTCTCCTTAACTTTTCGAAGTAAGGTATTTGTTTCGCAGAGCATAAATGCACGAAACCTGTTGATTTTAAAGTTGTAGGTAAAAAAGTTCAGTTATTATGGAATATTTCGGCCTCCCATTCGAAAACAAAAACTGTTTTAACCACTGAGTTCTCTCTAAATATGTATCCACCAAGGGCTTTCAATACCTAAAACTATGTTTGGAAAACATTTGTGGTTTTGACGTGATAAAGTCTAAAAAAAAAAAAACGATGGGAAACAGCTGCATGTAAGAAAAAGCGTGACTCACTAAACCTGTTAGATTTTAGCCCAACTTCAGACAGCTGTATGTTTAAAGAGTCAGTAGTTCGGGGTGTCCTGTCTATCCGTTGAACGATTTATCTGTTGCATTAGATGTCCAGGGCTCGAATCCCAAGACAGCCCAATACATTTTTTTTTTGTCCTTCTTTTTTTTTTGTTTTTTGTCTACAGTTAATTTTTAAATCATTTTTGACAGAAAGTATTGGGTTGTCTAGGGATTCGAACCCTGGATCTCTCATCTTAAGAAGGGCTTTGCGTCATATGACTTGTTACTGTTATTTCATTCTTTAATTTATATTTCTTTCTTCTTCCACATTTTTTTATTGTTACGACTTACCTTTTAGTAAACATTTGAAAGAATTAACTGTAAAATACTCATCTTGACCGTTATCATGTCTATACCAAACACCGCAGATTTAAATGGACCTCTATATAATAATGGTAATGGTCATAAAATTGTTAGCATATATACACCTATTTCATTGTTTGTTTAAATAAAATCTTAACAAATAAAATTTTGTCAAAAAAATGTTCCACATACACCACGACCGTTTGAACTTAAAAAGTTTCAATTTCACAAATTTTCTGTAAAGTTGATACCCTAAACTACACATACATAAGTAGGGGAATTGGCAACAAGACCACCTATGGGGGCAAGATCGTTTTTGTAATTATATTGTATGAAAAAAAATATAAAATTGCCAACACTTGCAATAAAAAATAAAATGCACGACTGGGTCGCACGAACTTGCTCTTAGAGTTAAAGTTGCTTAAATTTTTAAGACTTTTTATATAGAAATTTGGAAAAAAAAAAATAAAATTCGTTAAAAAAAAAAAATAAAATAAAATCTGAAATTAAGTTGCCCTCCAAAACAGCAGTTTTGATTGATATATTAAGATGCATTTTTAGAAAAAAAAATTTTAAAAATCGTTAGAGCCGTTTTTTAAAAAACTAATTTTTTATAAATAATTTTTTGGAAAAAAAGTTTTAAAATAAAATTGGTATGCCATTCTTTAGAAATCACTAATCAACATCTAAAAACAAAATTTCAAAAAAATTCAATGTCCCGTTTTCGAAAATTTGATTTTTCGAAAAAAAATTTTCAAAATTTTTTTAAAAATCCAAAAATTATTTTTTTCAAAATCTTATTTTTGGCTTATATTTAAATTATATAAATGCTTCTTCACAAAAAGTTTGGTTGAAATCGAATAAGCAGTTTCGGAGATAATCGGATTTGAAAAAAACGGTTTTATGGCAGGTACCGTTTTTCAAAAAAAAAAATTTTCATTAAAAGATAGACCTTAGCTCAAAACTAACATTTGAATTTTTTAAACAAAATCGTTAGAGCCGTTTTTGAGATATTTCAATTTTACTTAAATCGGTATATGACAAGTACCGTTATTTTTGGTCCAAAAAAATTAATTCCAAAAACCCCTCTGGAGAGTCGCCAAATAACGCTACATACCAAGTTTGGCATTAATCGGTCCATCCGTTTAGGCTGTAGCTCCTTATACAGACAGACAGACAGACTGACAGACAGACTGACAGACTGACAGACTGACAGACTGACAGACTGACAGACTGACAGACTGACAGACTGACAGACTGACAGACTGACAGACTGACAGACTGACAGACTGACAGACTGACAGACTGACAGACTGACAGACTGACAGACTGACAGACTGACAGACTGACAGACTGACAGACTGACAGACTGACAGACTGACAGACTGACAGACTGACAGACTGACAGACTGACAGACTGACAGACTGACAGACTGACAGACTGACAGACTGACAGACTGACAGACTGACAGACTGACAGACTGACAGACTGACAGACTGACAGACTGACAGACTGACAGACTGACAGACTGACAGACAGACAGACGGACTTCCGGGACCCACTTTGTTGGCATTGTCTACCATCGTAATGTCATGGAAAAATGTTATCTCAACTTTTTTTTTTTTACGAATGCATAACTTGATATACAGGGTGTCCCAAAAGTAATGGATCAAACGAAATATGCTGATAGGCCAACTTTAGGGCTCTCAGAATTTAGTAACTTGTTCATCCCAAATCCTTACGGTTTTCAATTTAATGCAGTTTTTGTGAATTATCGAAAAATCTCGACTTTGCAACAGTATTTTGCTTCCTCCGGTCATAATTGATTTTTGTTTTTTACAATTCTTTCACTAAAACATTGGCTAATAAGAATAAATAATTATTAAATCAAAATATTTTTTATTTCATACGCCATTTTGCTGCAAATTAATTAACAGTTCCATGTTTTATAAAAACTCAATTACTTAATTTTTTTTCAGAGCAACACACTGCAAAAAATTTGTATGGTGTGACACAGGTTAATTATTTTAAAAACTTGCCGTGTTATTGCACTTTTCAAAAATGTATAAAAGTTTCCAAACTTGAAGTTAGAACAAAAGATATTACAATTTTAATGCAACAAAACAGGCCTTTTCAGAGAAAAATAACAAAGAAAAATAAACACATTTCCTCGACTGTTGTTTGTTTATTTCTTTTTGAATAAAAGCCTCGATTTTTGTTTGTTATTTTGCTCTGAAAACCCCTGTTTTTTTGCATTAAAATTGTTATATCTTTCGTTCTAATTTGAACTTTGGAAATTTTTATACATTTTTGAAAAGTGCAATAACACGGCAAGTTTTTAAAATAATAAACCAGTATCACACCATACAATTTTTTTTCGGGATGTTCCTCTCAAATAAAAGTAAGAAATTGAGTTTTTATAAAACATGGAACTGTTAATTAATTTGCAGCAAAATGGCGTATGAAATAAAAAATATTTTGATTTAATAATTATTTATTCTTATTAGCCAATGTTTAAGTGAAAGAATTGTAAAAAACAAAAATCAATTATGACCGGAGGAAGCAAAATACTGTTGCAAAGTCGAGATTTTTCGATAATTCACAAAAACTGCATTAAATTGAAAACCGTAAGGATTTGGGATGAACAAGTTACTAAATTCTGAGAGCCCTAAAGTTGGCCTATCAGCATATTTCGTTTGATCCATTACTTTTGGGACACCCTGTATAGTACCTATATCGCAAGTAATAAGTGGATTTTTGGTATAATCGATCATGTATGTTAGTATGAGCAAGTTCGGTTGGAGCGCCAAAAAGTTGCGGTACATTTTATGATTTTTCATCAAATCTTTATCGTTCATGTGAAAAGTAGATCATACTTTTTGCAGTGAAATAATTAAAATTTTTTACTTTTTGTTTTTGTTTTTAATAAAAGTGTGATATTAAAAAGTATTTTTTGAAAAAAAAAAATTAATCGTTAAGTTTCAATTTAAAAAAAAATATTTCAGAACATCTGGTATGATCTGAATGGGACAAGACCGCCCATAGGCTCTGGTAGAAAAAAAAAGAGAAAAAAAAAACAATTCACCATTCAAAGGGTAAAAACAGGTAAGCGAGAGCCACCAAATAATACTGTAAGTATAAGTAGTAATTCTGAGAAAAGGACGTCACAGATTGCATTTGTACCTTCTATCTGCAGCTTTTACCAGTCTAAAAGATGGGTAGATTAAATGCACAATCTATATCAAATGGTCCCACGAAACTTGTGCTTCAGTGGGAACCGATGAAAATTATAGCATACGTGTGTGATTATTGCAAACTGATTCCCAATTTTAAAGAAAAATGGTCTTGCTACCAACAACATTTGATAGAGCGGCGCAAGACCGTTTTTAGTCAGATGTTTTTCGTATTCAACACGTATTGTCTAAAAATATTTCAAAAGTTTAAAACAAAAAAAAAAAAACGGTTCTATATTATGTTTTGATTTTTTGTCAACTTTAAAAAAATTACTCAACCAAAACCTTGCCTTTCAATATTCAATTTTAATCCAATTTAAAATGCTAAAAGACATTTAGTTGATAACAAACTGAATTCCTATTTTATGAGTGGAACTCGAACAATCTTCAAAAGTTTCAAATCATTCACAAAACCAAAAGATAAAATTAGGTCTATAAATCGAAAAATAAAAAACAAATATGTATGTTTTTGGAACAGAGTGCACTCAGTGTTCTCTTTTCCTATGGCAAATTCTCTGAAGTCTCAAATCTAAACAGAAACAAATTAATTCCAGTGGGAACCATATTGCGTTGTGGTAAAGTTGTGAGTTTGAGTATTAAAATATTACGTTAAAAAAGCTACATTTTTGTTTATAAATTATTTTAAAATATATTGTATTGGAGTAAAATATCGAAGTTTTGGTAAGTTCTATTCGTTACACTTTTAATGCACATTGTCTTAAACAAGAATACTCGCATAATCGATCTTCACTTTGTGTACTCCATATTTATGAGTAGAATATTTACCGGGGAATTTTTTGTCTATTAGCTCATTTTGGATGAGTAATTATATCATTAGTGGCAAAAACACTCTTTTGTTTAAATTGAATTAGGTCACTTTGTATTCCATTTATTTTTATTTGTGTATATAAAAGTAGGTTAACGTCTTCGACGTTTGCTTTAAAAGTTTATATTGATATTTTCTCTATACAATCAAAAAGATATGGGTGTTATCATCAGAATATCCAAATAGGTAATGAGAATAATGAGTAAAAGTTCACTCACTCGATAACTTGAGTTTCTTTCATAAACTGAGTTTTTGTTTCATAAAGTTTTTATTGTTAATATCAAAAAAGAACTTAACTGCATTAAACTAATTTATTTTCCTCCAATACTAAGATCGTATTTCATTTTTTTACGGTTAACAAAAAAGTTAATTGATTACCAAATATTTATTTTTTTTATTATGACTTACAAAAAATGAGTAATTAATGAATAAACGATGAAATCTCCGCTATTATCAAAAAAAAAAGAATGAACGCGAATATTTATGCATTTCTTTCATGAAAGTTGAAATTGTGTTATTATTATCAGAAATTTCAAACAATGAGGTACTTTAGGCGATAAGATCTTCAAAACTTACTGTCATTTGCGATACTTAAATATTTCGAATTTTTTTCTAGTAGATACAGGTGATTTTTTTAATTTAGTTTAATGCATGCATTTTGCAAACAAAATCGGATTATCAGGATTGCAATGGGGTTTCAAAAAGCGGGATTTAATATTGATCGGGATTTTAAGCAGAATTTTAGAAGACGGGATTTTAAAACTTTTTTTCGAGATTGTTGAAAAACGCGATTTTAAAAAGCGGGATTGCGGTACACAGCTGTTTTCCAATGTGATTTTAAAACTTAAATGTGCACTTGATCAACTTTGTAGAGGAATAACTAAAGGATATAGGTATTTACAATATACATTCTACTTGTTTTTTTGTTTGTATTAATTAAAATTCCCTAAAAATCTAGCTATGTATGTATTTAATTTTAAGAAATTTCGTCACCAAAAAAAACGCGATTATTCATATCTTGAAACATACATATTTACGGACTTGTCTTCTACAATTTTGTTGGTATTTAGACTTAAGGTTAAAATTTTGATCTTTCGGGCAACTTCTCTCCAGATAGTAACTATGTTATGATTCAAAGAGAAAGTTTACAAAAAAACACGTATACACCACAGTGAACCGCAAAAAAATTAATTTTCCACTTACCTACATATTTATTTTGTTGCTTTATTTGATTTGTGCAAAAAAATGTTTTAAATTTCAAACGCAGTAGGTAAACATAGTAACCCTATTTCCAAACAAAAAATAAACAAATACAAATACATGCTTTTTTCAAACAAAATGGTATGAATTTTTAAAGATTATAATGTCGAGTGACATAATACAAAATAAAGGCACTTACTCAGCAGCCCTGTTTCGATACTTTTTGCTTTTCGAGTAATGGCATTTTATAAATACTAGATGAAAATCTAGTATTTATAAAATAAATAAAAAACTTTTTTCTACTAAAATAATTAAAAATTTAGTGGTTTTTTTCTGTTGCCTCATAAAAGTTCTCATTTAAGAAGTAACAATAGGCACCCTTTTTTCAGTATCAACTTATTTTTTACTTGATATTTTAACCTCTAACCTTTATTTTTCTACGAGATACCATTTAGAAGATTTTAATTGGATCATAACAAATTACCAAAAATCCATTTTTTTTTTTAAAGAACCATACAATAATCTTGCTAAAATATTAAGAAATTTAAAACATCCGAACAGTTATTCTTAAGACACAAAAATCATTCAATATTATTTTCTTGTTTTTATTTGAGTAAATGTATAACAAACAAAAAATTCAAGTAAACTACCCAAGTGTTTCCGCTCTACTCTTATTATAAACAATGATCGTGAACTCTGATGATACCTGCAAACTGATAAGAAATTTAAGTGAATCTCTTCATTTTCTTCATCGAATATTATTTACAAGCAATGACAGAGAGCTTAATCAAAATATCAACACCAAAAGTCCAATAAAAAAAAAAAAATTAATTTTAAATATTGAATTGGACATATGGTATTACCCAAGGTAATGGAAACAATAACTCTGTCTACGTACTTACCTGCCTTTGCTATAAATACATTTTTTTTTTATAAGAGCGTGCTCACAACAAATACACTTCCGACTTATATTAGCAAACTTAAAATCATTACATTTATTATAAATACCCGAGAATTTTGATTCGAATCATTTAGTATTCTCGACGAGTTCATCGGAATTGAACTTGGATTCAACGATTCTTAGCAAAGCCAGAGAGAGATTAGTGTGCCTAAATTAATAATTTTTTATTTTAGTTTTTATTGATCGAACATTTAATTAAAATAAAAATGTCAAAAGAAAGTAAAACCATCAGTAAGTACAAAATTTGATTTTTTTTTATTAAAATTTTTAAATAAAAATAATAATCAATCATAATTTTCCCATAAAAAATTGTTTTGACAGCTGTTTTTCTATTTTGCATGTGCATTGTGCATATATACAAAATTGATAACAGATAAAGGCATTGGTTTGGGTTAACGATGTGGAACAATCATAATGTTTTTCACACAGTAAATTCAAAGTGGCTTATGAAGAAAAAATTGAATAAATATCGAACCTTGCTCTTGTTTGCATTTATTTACTTGAAACTTGTTGTGCATTATAGAAGAACTTATGGTTTTTTTTTATGGATACAATAATTGCAATGTTTCAAGCTGTACCTCGACTAGATACCTACCAATGGATTGATAAGGATGGGACTGATGCGTTTAGCACTCGCAAAAGTCAGTCTCTCTCTGATAGTCAGGTCAAGTTATTTTTTTGTGGCGTTTTTTACCTAAAAATATTCAATTTGATTGATTTTTTTAAGCATGACAAATGATTTGAAAATGCTTAGCTAAAATAGTCTAGTCTAATAAATTTTCTAACCCAAATTATCATAGTACTTTTTGTTTTCAATATCTAACCAAGAAAATACCTAGTTTTTGTTTGCTGTGCCTTTTTTTACTTTTATTTGGCGGTATTATGATCTCCATGCTCACGTATATCTACTGCACCACAAATGATTCGCCTGTGTGGTTCGCCAGTTTTTAAGTCCGAAAGTTTTTGAAATAGTAGTACTAAGAGCGTAAATTGACTTAGCTCCTCTGATTTTATATTATGTTTTTAATTTTTAATTTCGAAATGATAAAGTTGATTCTAAGGGGTTAGGTCAAAAGATATGAACAGAATAAGAGTAGCCGTGTTATTGCAATATTTAAACTAGCTCAAAAACCTAGAGGTGTGAATTCGAGCCCCATCTTTAATTGATTTAAATTATTTAATTCCTGGAAGCTTTGTTTTAGTGATGGGAACTATCGAATGATTTGAACTATCGATAGTTAGTAACTGAATGATTTGAACTATCGAATAGTTCATTCATTCATTCATTCGAATAAAAACAATCGAATAAAACTATCGAATAAAAACTATCGAATAAACTATCGAATAAACTATCGAATAAAAACTATCGAATAAACTATCGAATAAACTATCGAATAAATACTATCAAATATTCAGTAAAAAAAGGAAACAAATAGTCGAGAAATGACCACTGGAAAGGATTTGTTTCCTTTTCTTACACTTTCTATTTTTGCTCGTCCACATGCAAAATTGCAAATATCAAAAGTATATACAATAATTCAAACCAACCACAAAGTTGCATCATATTTTTGTCTAACTCATTAACAACCCTTTACAAAATCCACTTGTTGACACAGACACCTGCTGTTTTTGCGTGCGCGAATGTTTTGCTTCTTCCGATGCCATGTCTCGTCAAGTGATTGAAAAGATGGGTTTTCTCACTAATTAGGATCATAAACTATACACTGGCTAAACAATGAACATGTTCCGCTTTCCAGGCCAAAGAGTTATTTTTTTCTCTCTTGTCACTTTTTTATGACACCGCACTGACCGACAGATAACTTCTATTCTTTTCATGCACCGTGTCGCCTTTTTTTTTCCTTCTTTACCGCCTTTGTTTTGAAAATATGGGCACTCGAACATAAAACACATAAATTCAGTCCTGAAAAACTTTCAAGATATCATTTGGAAGATCACACAATATGTGTATCATCATTCATCATCCTTTTCAGTCCTTCCTTCAAATGCAGATAAAATCATTTACAATTAAATTGTGAAATCAAGAGAAAAAAGAAAATAGTAAAGAAATAAAATTATGACTGAATTAAAAAAAAAAACAATGTAATAGACTGAAAGAAAACAGTAACTGAATATAAAAAAATTCAAATGAAAAAACTATCGTTTGAAAAAACTATTCAAATGAAAAAACTATCGAATAAAAAAAACTATTCAAATGAAAAAACTATCGTTTGAAAAAACTATTCAAATGAAAAAACAATCGTTTGAAAAAACTATACGAATGAAAAAACTATCGAATAAAAAACTATCGAACGAAAAAACTATTCGAATGAAAAAACTATCGAATAAAAAACTATCGAACGAAAAAACTATTCGAATGAATGATTTTAAACTATCGAATGAATGAATATTTTACAACTATCGATAGTTTGATAGTTTTTATTCGATAGTTCCCATCACTACTTTGTTTCTTTATGAGATTGTATTATAAAGGATAATGCGTTATTTGTAGCACAGAAAAAACACAAAGTGCAAAGTCTCCATTTTTTTTTTTGAAAATTAGATTTTGATGTAATCTTTTCAATTAAAGTTCATTTCAACAAAACATTACTGTTAAAAAAGAACAAAGGTTCTCCTATTTAATAAAAGAGGAACTAAGTTCCAAGATTTGGTTTTAAATTTAAAGGATTATTTTACTTTGCAATTTTGCTAAAAAATGTATAAAATAAAAGTATTTTAAAACCACGCTCCTCTATTAAAAAATCTAAAGCTCTATCATTCAAAGTTATCAAAAATATAAATACATACAAAAAAAGCATTTGAAAAAAAAATAGAAATGTAAATTAGAATATGCATTTGCATCAGGGATGGAAAATTACATTTTTTTAATTGTAGGTACTGAAAATTTAATTTGGATTGTACTGAAATGGATACAATTGTATTGAAATATATTTTTCACACGAGATATTAATATTAAATTTAATCAAAATGTTTTATTTGCAAAAACTCTAAAATATTTCGTATACATTGCACTATTTTTTGCGTAAAAGAGTAATTTTTATTTAATTTCGGTATGAATAAATATGGAAAAAAGTACATATTCACAAAAGACTACAAGTATTAAAAAATTTTAAAAAATTGCAAAATCGTGGGGGCCAAAAGTGCAATTTTGGTTTTCAGGCAATGGCTCAGTTTTGAACTTAAAATTAGTTTTACAAACTTAAATATTCGATAAATACCAAAACTCTATGAAAAGACGTAAAGAATAGCGTGTTTTCTCTGATTTTCATGAAATTTATTCTACACTAACATGCCTTTTCCATATAAAAGTTTGCAGGTCTTCAGACTTAATGCTGTAATTTGAAAATTGTTTTCATTTTCTTTTCTGAATTTATAACAGAGGGAATTCAGTGTTTTGCATTCCGACTTTATTAGTCTCTAATTTGAACAGCATTTTCAATATTTGCTGATGAATGGCAACAAAAAAAATGTTTACAATCAGTTTTATAAATATTAAAAAAAATATTGTAACATTTATTTTGGTTAAAAAAATCTGAAACTAAATTAAAACTTAACTTAAATATTAGATTGCAAAAGATTTTTTAAGACACATTAAAAAATTGTATCGAATTTAGACAAATTGTATTTTTGTACTCGATCAAACCCATTTGCATCGAATTCGATACAATTGTATTGACTTTTCCATGCCTGATTTGCATTAAAAAAATTTCTATTCCAACAAAAAATATTGCTTTGACTTTTTTTATCAATGTAGAAATAACATTTTTTTGTATGCATTTTTTTTAATGATTTATTTTACATGCAACACTTATGTAGCTATTTTTACTTGCTCTATAGGGCAAGTATTGGTTTCGTGTCGAAAAAAAATTGAGTTTTTAATCAAAACCAACGTTACGATAATGGAGAATTCCGAAAAAGTGGGTCTCGCAATTCCGTCCGTGCGTCTGTTCGTATGTGCGTCTATCTGTACATATTTCCACAGCCTAAACGCGTGGACGCATTTTCTTCAAATTTGGTAAAGATGATTTTTATAGAAATCTGAAAATTGTTTTTTTTATATCTCACTTAGAAAGTATACCTCCCACACAAATTTTTCAAGTTATACCAAATAACTCGAAAACGCCTCCAACGATTTTGATTAAGCTTTGCAGACTTAATATTCAAAGCAATTGCAATAAAACTGCATTTTTAGTTTTTCTCAAAAAAGTCAAATATCAAAAATAAAATTGCATTTAACAAAATGTTTGCCCTAAACGTCGGCTCTTTCCCAACATCAACAAAATTTCTTTAAAATTTATATAGAGGCATCTCTTAAAATCTGCAAGTAAACTAACAAAAAAGTGTTTTGAAATGCAAGAGCAAGTACGTTCAACACAGTCATGCAATTTTATTTTTATTTAAAATGCATCCTTTTTTCATTATATTTGTAAGTTTTGTATATGAAACTGCTGCAGGGTTGTAAAGGGATGCATTATTTTGTGAATGCAGTCATATAAATTCAGTTAGTTAAAAGATTGCATTCATTTACTTATCTTTGAGACTTGGACTTCAATAAATTTTTCTTCAAAATCATTGCAATATTTTTTTATACATTAATTTTACAGTCCTCAATTGAATGTAATATTTTGAAAATGAATGCAGTCTTTGCAGTCCTTAGCATTATTTGCATTCCTTGGCATACTACATTCCCAAAAGACTGCACTCAATTTAAGACTTTAAAATTTCTAGGTAAAAAAAGATTGCAATCATTTTTACCAAAATTTTTAGTCAAAAATAAAAGTTAATGGATGCACATGCACAGTCTCTAAATTGAAGCCATTAAAGGATGCATACCAAAAAAATTGCATTCTTTATCAAGTCTACCAGGTTCCCGCCACACAGCTGCCATAATCACAGAGGATAATGTTTTTTTTTAAAGACTCAAAAATCTAGACTTTAGTCAAAGCTAGACTTTAGTAAAGTCCGTTGCAACAAAGTTGCAACAAATTTCTGCACACTCAGATTTTGGAAATTTCGTGGTGTGGGTGACGGGCCTGACTTTTTTTAACTCATAATTTTTGATTCTACATCTATCTAATTTCTCCTTTCACTCAATCAATTAATAAACGTCGTATTTTTTTTTTTCTTTTAGTTATTATCAGTGCTCTATTAGTTATTCTTCAAATGACGTCATCAGCCAGCATTGATCAAGACCTATCCCCATCATCATCCCCAAACAGTGGACTTTTTGCTGCAGATTTACTGAGAATTGCAAAATCTAAAACTTCTGAAAATGTTATATTCTCTCCCATATCAATTCAGACAGCATTGGCAATGACTTACATGGGTGCTGCAGGTAAAACAGCTGAAGAACTCAAAAACGGTCTACGTTTGCCATCGCTCGACAAAGACCAAGTTGGCCAATATTTTTCACAACTTTTGAATAAAAAATCGGGTGAAGCTGATTTGAGTATAGCCAATAGAATATTTGTTGGCAGTGACTATCCACTTAAGGCTGACTTCAATAAAATGACTGAAAACTATTTCAAATCTGGAGCAGAAGCACTAAATTTTAAAGACTTACCTTCGGAAGCCATACAAACCATCAATTCGTGGGTTGAAAATAAAACCAACAACAAAATCACCGATTTAATGAAACCTGGATCTGTGGATGCTGATACGGTAGCTCTTATTGTAAATGCAATTTATTTCAAAGGAAAATGGAAGAATCCATTTAGCAAGGATGCCACAAGGAAACTTCCCTTTTGGATCAATAAAGACGAATCAGTTGAGGTTGATATGATGTATGGTGGTGATAAGCGAATAAAGTATGGTGAATTTTCTGAAATTAATGCAACTGCCATCGAAATGGCATACAAAAATTCAGATATATCTATGATGCTGATCCTACCCAATGAGAAGGACGGTTTAGCTGATTTGGAGAATAAATTGAGTTCAATGTCTGTCATTGATTTGTCTTCAAAAATGGGTTCGAGAAAAGTTGATATAATGTTACCAAAGTTCCAGATCAACTTTTCAACACCATTGTCAGAGACTTTAAAGGAGGTAAAAACAAACAGCTTCTGCTTCCTTTAAAACTTTCTGACTAACCACTTTTTTTTTTTTGTTGAAGATGGGAATACAATCATTGTTCCAAAAAGCTGATTTGCCAGGTATGTTTGAGTCAGGTCCAGCTGTAAAAGTATCTGATGTTCAACATAAAGCCTTTATTGATGTTAACGAAGCTGGATCGGAAGCTGCTGCAGCATCATGTAAGTCTAAATTGCTTTTAATTGTATAATGTTGTTTTTTAATGTGACTTCTTTTTTATTTTAGTTTTACAAATATCACTAATGTCCCTTGATTATGACCAGAGGTTCTTCAATGCTGATCATCCATTTTTCTTTGCTATTAAAGGTCCAAATACTGTTTATTTTGTTGGGCATGTTGCCAAGCCTTAGTTGAAACAAATAAATTCATAATTCTTTTGATTTAGGGCCGGTTTGTTGACACTCGATTATCTTTTAATCAAGGATTTTTGTATGGAATAATCCTTGATTAAAAGATAATCGACTGTGAACAAACCGGCACTTAGACTTTTTTTTTTTTGCATGAGGAGCAATACATTATTTTTAATGAAGTTTTACTTTTTTGGCGCGTTATAAGAGTTAAATTTATTTGAACGGTAATTTTTTAATTTGAACTTGGATTTTTTTGACAACGAAGGATATGTATTATTTTTACAGGATATACTTTTAAATTCTTTTTTGTGAATTGAGACCAGTGTGTTTTTCATTTTTTTAAGGCGATCTTCAATATGTTAAAGAAATTAAACTTCTAACACATGTACACTGTATACAGTAGAGTGGGTCGAAGAAACATTTTTTTTTTGTTTTGAATTTCAAATCAAAGACTAAGAAGGGTTTAAAAAGTAATCAAAATCGGCTCATATCTTTCGAGTTCCGATCGCTCATCGGCTCTGAAGTTTGAAAAAATAAAATTTTAGAATGGTATTTTTACATAAAAAAAATTGACCACCCCTTACCTTATAATAGCTTTAGAAAGTTCTTCTATGAGCTAGAAATTAAGAAGAAAGAAATTTGGTTCAAATTTCTTAGGGACTTCCGGTAGCGCAGGTTACCGGAAAAATTCTATTTTTACGATATTTTTTCTTTTTTTTTTTTTAACTAATTGGTAAATTATAATTTTTACCAAAAGTAAAAATGAAGTTGACACAATCAGTGAAATTCAAGATTTAAAAATCTTTCGATCAAGAACGCTTTGACTATTTACCATTATCCTCGCGCACCGCACAGTGGTACTTTTGGTGCTTTTTGGCGTCAAAGATTATTTTCACGACCATTTCTTGACGAAAAAATCCTACGTAAGTACTTCACTGGAGAACAGTATTGTTAAGCTAAACACAAAATTTCAGCCCAATCGGTTAAAAACTGTAGGAGTTAGTTGGTCGCCCGATGGGAGCACAGGATTTTGCGATCATCCTGAACTACGCCGCCAATTAAGAAATTTCACATTATCCTATTATATTACCTCTTATTTATGTACTTAAACAAACTAAACAAACTCCAAAAGAAAATAATGTTTCTCCTTTGTATTATACGCTGATGAAAATGATGAAACGATTTCGTGTATACAAAGTGTTATTACCTCTTAAGTATTTTCAAATTTTTCCTCGAAATATTGAACAAATGTTTGGTTTTGTCTCTAATTTTAAAAGCTTGTAATTTTGTATGTATGGAATCTTTATTAAAAATAAATTAAGATTCTAAGTTTTACAGAAAAACTTTATACTGACGGACAGGGTTCGGACTTTACTTCGATTGAAGTAGATTTACTTCGATTTTGGGAAAAAATAAAATCTACTTCCCTACTTCTCTTTTTTTTGGAACTACATACTTCTATTTCTTGATTGAAATATATTTTTCAAACAATAAATTGAGAGAAATTAGAGAAAGGGATTTAACTTCAATTTTGAAATAAAGAAATAAAGCTCCACTAAAATCTCAAAAGATGAATGGAGGTCAATTTATTGTTCGAATTCAATACCGTCAAAGTTACGCGAAACCGAAGTTACGAAAAACTAGAGTTACGAATTCTAAAGTTATGTTAAGCTATGACATGTGATTTTTGGGTTGGTAACAATTGCGAGGAACGACATGGAATTATGGAAATACAAACAAGAGATTAACATTTTTCTCATTGGTCAGAACTAAATGAGTAAAGCGAAAATGGGTGTTATTTAATCTTTTAAAATATTGATTGGATAGGTATAGATATTATATGGTTTTGTTTTTGTGAGAAGATCGCAAAAACGTTGAAATAGAAAAAAAAACATGAGTATACTTATGTAAGTTTGGGGGACATAATTAAATTTAACTTCTTATTTGTCCGACTAATATTGCAAATACGTATTTTTTTTTTCTATTGATTAATATAATTATTCATAGCGTATTTTGTAATAGCCACATTGTTAGTATTTATATTAAAATAATAACCAAACCACCCCTTTTTTTTACAGACGTTATTTTGGTGTGGTGAACTGTTGTTGCAATTGTTGCCAACCCAAAAATCACATGTCATAGCTTAACATAACTTTAGAATTCGTAACTCTAGTTTTTCGTAACTTCGGTTTCGCGTAACTTTGACGGCCGTAACTCTGTCGTGCGTAACTCTGTTATTCGTAACTCCGTTACCATTTCACTTTTATTTTTTCTTAGTAAATGGTTAAAATAAACAAAATTTTTTACTTTATTATATAAGTAACAGGAATGCTTCATTCATGGGCAGTATTTTCGTATCAATTTTTATTAAAATTGACAAAAAATATATCTTTATGTATTGGAAATTGTTTCTGAATGTAACGTGAGTAACCATGGAATTACCCATGATGATTATGATTTTGAGTCAAAAAGGCATATCGTAGCAATAAGTAGGTAGGTATAGGTATGTATATCTATGGAGTTTGGTATTAACAGCACAAGTCCAATTTTTTTCGAAAATAAGTTAAGTACCAATTTTCATTTGGTCTTAAAAGCATAACTCTAACTAAACTAGTTCCAATATTCAATGGCCCTAATCAAACTTAACTCCTTTTTCAAAAATTATGTTTGATCATAATGACATAACTCCAACTTGTGCTGTTTTGACCAATCAAAATTGTTAAAACTTTAAAATTAGTTTTTGGTCAACACAACAGCACAACTCAAGGAGCAAAATTGAGAACAATTATTGACTAATAACGACTGGATCACCATCTGGTTAAATGGAAATAAAATGTATGAGGTGCACGATTTTATATTTTGAGGATACTACAGACAGTCATTTATTCTTTAAAAATATAATAATAATTTCTCGATTGATTACAACAATCAACAAAAACATCATGAACGAGTTAAAACGACAAGACTGGTTAACTTCAATATCGTTAACAATTTATTACACAAATGCTACAAGCCAATACAATTTTTGTACGTCATTAACTTGAATAACATTTTAATAGTTGTAAAGGCATAAAGTTGTATTCTCTTTAATGGTAAAGCAAATTACTCTCTTAGTGAATAATAATGTGGGAAAAAGCTCAACTAGAATTTTGTTGGCTTTTCATTGGAAACATCAAAACCATTGGCACGCTTCTATACCAAACAGAAAATCCCATATTAATATTTTTTTTTTTATTACCTTAGTGATAAATGAATGACACTTGGCACGTTTTTTGTATGAATAAGATATAATTAAGTTAAAAATACTTTCAGAATATATTAAATCCATAAATAGATTGACTGATTCATTTCAGTTGGATTTACGATTTATTTATAAATTTAAATTTACAATAAACGTTGGAAACAAGTTGTTATTTTAGTCGGTATATCGAATTTGTTAAGAACTTGAAAAAATGCTCTCTGCGTGAGGACAGACTAGGTCTTTAATCCTTTAAAACACAAATTAATAAAATTAATACTCAAATAAAAAGTTTCGTGTGGGCTTTTTTGTTAAGCTGAAAAACGTGCAAAATATTTTCCCCATTTCCAATAAAAGATTAGGAAAAATTACTCTGAGATTGTTCCCTCCTTATACAATTGAATCGTTTATTTTCAAAACATGATAAGTCCACTTTTTTTCAAAATTCGTTTTTTAACTGAATATGTTCTTGGAGGATAACCACACCTGCCTTCAAAATATGAAGCATCTACTCAGTCTATATTCGATTTTACAGCTAAGCGAAAAAAAATTTTACTGTCAAAACATCATAAAAGTCCCGGAGTTATCATCTTTTGAAAATAAACAGAAACTTTTTTATGAGTAATTGGGCACGTTCAGGAAATATTAGTTACTAGATATTTAGGCAACGTCATTTTCTGAACGGAAATTTGAGTAAATTGACTAAATTAGTTTGGATGTGATGCTATTGTTAAATTTCAAAATTTATTTAAGAATTTTACCGGTCGCATGGGTAAGACACCAAATTTCACTTAACTGTAATGAATAAATAAAATTAATTATAACCGATAATGCACTTTTTAGTTGTTTTTCACACAAATAAATTTAATTTTGCTAAATTAATTCATTAATTAAAAACAATCTGCTGTCATGTTGACAAAAAAAACTTTCCTAAATTTTTATGGAAAATTTTCTTGCCTAACTTTCCAGTCAGCTTTCCAATAAAATTACCTAAATTGGAAGAATTTTTTTTGACAGCTGACCAATCAGAGACCGAGAAATTACCTAAATATTTAGTCCCTAACGTTTCTGAACCTGCCCATTGACTACAAAATCTTTAGTTGAAAGCGTCTTTCAAGTAAAATAAACATTATATTCTATTCCCAAATGCAATTGTTTGATAGACTGAGGCTTTAAAAAAATTGTATATTCATTTTAAAACTAATTTCACATTCGTTTATTTTCAAAGTATGATAAGTCCAAAATCGTTTTTATTTTTTATCTTTTAAACAATTGGTCCAAAAAGTAAATACCAAACGATATTCTGTAGCTAGGTAAAAGTTCTACAAAATATATTTTGTATACATTTTGCAACACTTAAGAAAAGAAAATAGAACGTTTTTTTTCTTCTCCTGAAAAATTTGAAATCATGGACTTATTATGTTTTGAAAATAAATGATTCAATTAGGAGAGCAAATTTTTAAATCGTTGTAGAAAAACAGTGATAGCTCGATGTTATATAATGATGTTTTTCAAGTTAATGACGTACATTTTAGATTCTTATTATAATGTTTACCGTCTTTGTGTTTAATTTTGTTGTTGGTTGATGCAATCCTGATTCCTGAGAAATAATCTATTCTTGTTTTGTTTTAGGTACATTATCTTCTTTTTTTTAGGTCTCAGAGGTCTTCCTAATTCTTATCAATTTTATAAATAATAAATCTTTCTGACTTGACAATTTCTGGGAATTATAAAGAAAAAACCTTCAAAAATGCTTTAACACAAATGCCAAATTCAGAACATTGAGAGATGATGAGACGTGAGCATTGCGTTTCTGATTTCTCACAAAGTTTTTCATTTATTTTTTTAAATTCTGCGATGTTAAAGAAAACAAATTAGCAACGTTTATGGAATAAAATTGTCAATTTTTATTATCAATTACAAATATACTATCGCGTTAGCCGATTCCATTTCCTCCAGTCACTTCACCTCGGCTAACATAACAAATTGGAATAATTTTCATGCATATAGAACATTGTTAGGGTGTATATTGTATAATATTTAATAATATGTATTTCAATTTTTAACAAATTCGAAAATTGAACGTGACAAAGCAAATAGAATCGCAAAATTGTGTATATAAATCAACTGACTTCTTTGATGTACATTTTATGTATAATATTTTGCTGGAAATCCAAAGAGTGTGCAAAATAACCAACTCTGTCGCTTCTTTATACATGAAAATAACACCTAATGAAAAGATGTTTTTATTGTTTTTTAACCCTTTCGGACCCAGGGTTACTGTCATGTAACATATTTTTAAAAATTCGTAAAAAATATTCCATTAAATAATTTTTTTAGGTTTCGATGGCTTAATAGAAAGATAATAATGCCTAGTTACTGTATTATTACAAAAAGTTAGGTAGTCAATTATCATACTTTTAATTTTTTTATCGAAAAAGGGATTGAAATTCACATTTTTTTTTTTTTTGCAAAATTATTTTTTAATACATGGTCATAATTTTGAAAAAAAATATATATACAAAATGTTAATCCAGAAAGTGTTTTGTTTTTTGGCTTAGAAGAAGTAGCATACATTATTGTTCCATAAAAAGTTATTTTCTCATTTGTCCGACTTTTTTTGGTGATCATAGGTAGTGCATGTTGTTACTTACTTACATTACATGTAACATGAGACTAACACATTAGTTTTGCTATTTTGTGATGCTTTTTTATCAAAGAAGAAAGCACAGTAAAACTCGGCTATAGAAGAAACCAAAAACACACACTTTTTATTTTCACTATAGAATCGTTCTTTATTGTTCTCTACTTTCTTTAAATAAAACTTATATATTACTTAAAAATAATGGCCAATACTCTAAGAGAGCAGGAGATCTCGGACGGAGATAAAAGAAATAAATCCTACGGTGACCAAAATATGCTATTATGACCAAACTCAGAGTGAGATGGTGGCTTTGGGAACTATGACCAAATTCCAAATGAGATGGTGGCTTCGGATAGAGACGGGGATGATGACCAAATTCCAAATTAGATGGTGGCTTCGGATAGAGACGGGAATTATACCCAGCGTTACCACTTGCAGAAAAAAAGTCGAAGTAGATTTGAGGAAAAAATGGAAGTAGATTGAGAAAAATCGAAGTAAATTTCAAAATATCCTTTTCTTTATAAAAAATCTATATAAAAAAAATAATTCTATTAAATTTACCTAAGTTAAATAATTTAATTAGTAAAAACAACTAAAAACAAAAAAATGAATTTTTTCAAACTACATATTTTCGGTGTAAATGTATTTTTATACATTGTTTTATAAAAATTTTTAGTCAAATTTTTGGTTTTCTGAAAAAGAAGAAAAAAGAAGAATTTTGATAACTTGAAATAGATTGGAACAGGAATTTTAAAATGAAGTAGATTTCGATATTTTTGTGATGGTGCGAAGTAGGAAGTAGATTTAATTTTTTTTGGAAAAAAAGAAGTAGATCTACTTCAATTGAAGTAAAGTGGCACCACTGATTATACCTAATGGTCGGAAGTAAAAGAAACGCCCTTAACTCAAAGTGAGAAGGGGGACTCGGAAACTAACTTCAAAACGGAAATTTGCAAAAATTAAAAAATTTACAACAATACGGTATATGTATTATGGCTTAAATAGGAGTATTGAGGGAGAAATCGTCTACTCGAAGTAGATTCAAAAGATCTCTGCTTTATTCGAAATTTTTTACTTCTACTTAGTAATATTTTTACACAAAGCAAGTGTGAACTATATAAAATTAAACGGTAAAATTGATGTTAAATTAATAATAATAATAGTTTTGAGTATAAAACAAAATGTATGTTGTCGTGTTTATGTTGTTGCTACTGATGGAATAATCCGGGACGTTCAGTTGTTTCTGTATCAGTTTTATAGTCCGGGATGGGCGGTTGCCAAATATTTTTAATTAAATTGATTATTCTATTATTGGTTTCGGGTTTATAGTCTGGGATGGTTGGTTTCCATACAGCTTTAATTAAATTGGTTTGCGGTGGAAAGGAAAGTGTGACGCTTCGTTACAATTTATTATTCTGGAAAATAACTTTTTGCTATTCATATTTCTTAGTTGTGATGTTCTTGACACGATAATACTGAAAAAAACGTTTTTAATATCAATTTTCATAGCTTGGGTTCAAAAGGGTTTAAGCCAGTCAAACACTAAGGGGGCGATGTTGCCCCCACTTCTTTTACTAGTTTAGTTACTAACTTATTTCAAGTTTTAGTTAATTTATTTCTGTTTTATCCGTCTGTCTCACTGTTTGCCTTAGTCAGTCTCATTGATCGCACTGCTTGCAAACCAGTTAGACGTTTTTCTACATTTTAGTTTAATGTGATGCTCTCATTTATTTTAATAATTTTTTCTAAAATATTAAAATATAATTTGTCTTAAAATGACTAGCTTGGCAAATATATCAATTTATAAGAAAAGTGTCTCACTCTGTTCGCACCTTTTCTTCTAATGTATTGTTGTTTTTTTTTTTAAGAACGAATTTTTTGTACCTATGTTTTTTTCAAAAATTATTTTCATCTTGATTTCTAAGAGCATCTCTTTTTAAATTTGTTAAAGCTATTCGGTTTTGCTATCCTTGGTAGTTAAAAAAGTCTTTTTTTTTATGTTCCTTTACCCTTGCTATCCAATATAGCATTTAAAAATAGTTTTTGGTGATTTCTGAGAGAAAAAATTGTGTGATTTTTAGGGCCAAAATTAACAGTAGGTACTTGCCATATAACCAAAATTGAAAAGGTAGTTTTTCTGAAAAAACAGCTCAAAATAAAATAAAAGAAAATTCACGACTGGATCGCACGTACTTGCTCTTGCAGTTTTATTTTAGTTTACTTGTAGTGTAGATTTTAACAGCTGTCTCTATATAAATATTAAAGAAATTTTATTGATGTTGGAGAAGAGCCGACATACATTTAGGGCAACATTTTGTTAAATGATTCATTTTTTTTTTTTAAGTGAAAACAAGATGAAACGAAAAAGCGACAGGAAAAATCAATTGATTATAACTTTTTTATTGTAATAGATAGATAAATGAAATTTATATTGTAGATAGGTAATTAAATAATTTTAGATAGGTAATTAAATAAATAAACCGATAGCCCACAGGGTAAATGCCGTGAATAAAACGTCTGGGACCCAGATTTTTGTAATCGTGGTTTTTTTCCTGACTTTTTGATATACATATCATACTTGTGGTTATACCTCCGACATCAAAAACCATTTTCGAGATCTACTGGCAAGGGTAATGCCGCGAATAAAACGCCTGGGTATCGCCCTCTATCGGCTCTTTATGAATTGAAGTGGTTATATACTCTACACAAAAATGCATTTTTCAACTCCCCATAATCCATAGAATACGTTTTGCGTTTTTTGGTCATAACTTTTTTGTTAAGACAAATAAAAAAAAAAAACTACAAGATATTGCCCCTAGATTTTGATTAATCGAAGCGATTGCCATTTATTTGTTGAAAATGGGTAAATTATTACAGTGGTGACGAAAGTGCAAAAATTTTTAAATTAATTTTTTGGATGTTTTTTGCGTTTTTTTACCATAACTTTTTTGTTAAGACAAATAAAAAAACTAAAAAATATCGCCCCTAGATTTTGATTTAACGATGCCATTGGCGTTTAATTTTTCAAAATCAGACGAGTTTTGCGACTTTGGTGGCTGCAAATTGTCTGCAAAATTCAGGATCATAAAAGATTACGAAGTGGGTATTACCAATGTAGAAAACATTACTCAAAAACAATGGATTATATTCTCAACCCGCAGATTAATGTTTTTTTATTTGTCCTTCAAAAAATCTTATGGTCTATCAATTGTTGTTTACTTTTCAATTTGAGTTTTTTTTACGGTCAATTAATGATTTCATATTCTAGAAATACACAGTTTATTCATTATTAGATTTTTCCTTATTCGAATTTATATTCTTAAGAATTCAAGTATCATAAGTCACCAATTCATCATGATATTGTTGTTCCGTTATATTTTGTTTACAAGAATTTATTTTTATTTACTTCTTTTTTCCAAAGTCGTACACTGAACCAAAAAGGTACATAAAATTAATGAATTTGTACATTAAATTAATGTAAAAATTCATGGCAAATGAGCCAATGTAAAAATTCATTAAATTTAAGAATCTTTTTAAGAACAAATTCATAAGGGAATGAATCTTTCTTAAAAATTAAGAATAAGTTCTTAAATTTTATGAATTCTGTTCATACACGAATTCGAAAATTTTTGAACATGTTTAAGAAAAGTTTCTTAGATTTTAAGAAAAATTCATACAATCTAAGAATTATTTCTTATAATTTAAGAACAAAGTTTAAGAAAAGTTTCTTACATTTTAAGATTATTTCTTATATTTTATGATTTTTTTCATAAATTCCGTAAAAATTTGAATGAAATGTTGCTTAAATTTTATGAAAAAAATCATAAAAACTATGAATTTTTCTATGATTGTTTTCATAAAATGTAGTACACTTTTCATTAAAATGTATGCATTTATTTATATAGATGCATATAATATACATTACCATTCAAAGCATTTAATTTGTTCCTGAAAAAAATTGTGTTCCAATCAAACAAACAGCAAAAGAAAACAACCCAAAATCTAAGACAAAGAAATGAAACAGTTTTTAAAAATAAAAGAAATGTTTTATTGGTCACTTTCACTATAAATTAAATTAAAAATATAAATATAAATATCACTATAAATTTATTTTTTAATTTAATTTTTCTTTTTTAATTGATGCATCATCTGGAAAGATAAAAAAAAGTTTGTATTAGTAAAATGACTATGTACTATTTGGTTCAAAAAATCAAAATAGAAGGTAGAATTATCTTTTACCTTATTGTAATCGGCAGCATTAGGTTCAGCAGCTGAAAGAAAAAACAATACAAAATTGAATAAGTTGGGGAAAAATCACAATATAAAAAATTTAGGTAGATACAGAATTAAATAGAATAATTTGAGGAATGTTGATAATATTACTTTAAAACAAAATTTAAATATTTAAAGGGATTAAATAACATGCAACACTTACTAAATTCTATGTTTTCCAAACATGATGTGTTTGCTTTATTTTGCAATGACAACTTTGGGTGTACTGGATCTGTTGCAAATAGACTTTAGGATGGTTTTTACGGTGCAGTATTAAGTGCCCTTTTGCCGGTTCTATTATATTTCGCTTTTTTGCGAAAATAACATTGTCTAAAATTGAAGATTACTCACGTGCCTACTCGTTTCACAAAAGTATCTAAATTATGTACCTATAACAAAAAAATTTTTAAATATATTTAATATATATATAAAAGAAAGAAATTTTTAACAAATTAATTATGTTTTTATACTTATCTGAGTATATGGGAAAGAGGCAACGGGAACCAACAAGAGTCTTATACTCTTCAAAATTGTATACGTGGTTTTAAATGCTTAACACTGTATTGTTTTTTATTCACAAACTTGTTTCGGCAACGACTGTTCACTTTGAATATCAGATTTTAAACTAAATCTGCAGAGAAAACTTTCTAAGGCATAGATTCAAAACAACAGTTATTATTTTCTAGATTGATGAAAAAATACATAGACTTTAAGAAAATATACTTAAAAACTCAAAAGGTAAGAATTTTTTCATAAATTATATGTATACTTTCATAGAATTTAATGAATTGATTCTTAAATTTTGGAAAAATATGAATCTCGAACTTAAAAAGTATGAACAGATTCTTAGATTTTAAGAATAAGTTCTTAATACCGAATGCAGGATAACGGTAAAATGTTCGTTATTTTTCAATTAATGAAAAAATACATTCATTTTAAGAAAAAATACATTCATTTTAAGAAAAAATACTTAAAACACACAAAATTTATGAACTCCTTACAAATGTAATTTTAAACATAGATTTTTTTAATTTTAGAAGGGAAAAAAGTCAATTTTAAAAATTATTTTAACTCAAAATACAACTGAATGGAAAATAATAGTGAATTTCATTCATAAAAGTATGTCCAGATTCTAAGATTCAGCAAAATATCCTTCAAATTGGAGCTAGAAGTTTATGAATTTATTCATAAACCTTCGTATTTGTTCTTAAAAAAAATTCATAAAAATTTTTTCCATAGGAAAATTTTTATGAAAACTGATTCTTAAATTTTATGAATCTTTCTTAAAACTAAACATTTTTTTTAAGAATTTGTGCTTAAATTTAATGAATTTTTCTTAAAAATGTATGAATTTTGGTTTATGAACGAGATTCATAGTTTTTAAGAATAATACTTTTTTCAGTGTATCCCTATAGGAGTCATTATTTTAAATATTTTGAAAAAAAACCACCCTGAAGTAAATACATTTATAAATGTACTGAACAAAAAATTTTATTGAGACTTTTAACCAGCATTTTGCCAGTTGGAAATTCCCATTGGGCGCGTTGCAAGAGATAACAAATCATGAGTTTTACTTTATACACTATCTCTATAAAGTACATATAAGCTAAGATTTTGAGCTTCAGGGAACATAAATTGTTTCAAAGCCTGTTTGTCTATCTCCAGAGCAGTACCTATATTCTGTGCGAAAATTAACTAAATTAACAATGGAATTATTTTGTAAGAAAAATAAACAAACAAATTATTTTAACAATTTGAATGGCGTCTCATCGATTTAATTTATTTTAAAAAATGTGCATGTTTTAATCGTTGTTAATATATTTAAAATTTATTGTGATTTTTTAATAATTTGCTAATTTAAATGCATTAATTTCGTTCTATGATTTTATTTTAAGTGCAATGTGAAGGTCATGTGAATGAGAATTACAATTTTGTGAGAGCCGGTTGTATACACATATAAATGAGTAAAATGTGAACAATTTATTTATTAATATCTCTCAAAAGTTCACAGATGTTAGATTGTCTGATAAATACCTATTTTTATCGATTTGACTTGATTTTAAAATCAATAATTTACCAATGGGAAACTTGAAAAACTTAAATTAAGTGTTATCCAATTATTAAAGTACATATTTAATCCCAGAATATAGTCAGTTAATATGAATGACAGAAAGTGTTTTGTATTGAATTGGCATTGGTCACTGTGGTGTATGTGTAACATTTTTTTCTATACAACAATTTTCAGTAATTAATAAAAATTTTCAATAATTCGAAACTTTACGTATCAAGTGCTTATGATTAAATCCAATTAAAATTAACAACCTTAAGTATGAAAAGTTAATCTAAATGTTAAGTAAACGTTCTATTTCTATCTACTAGGGCAAATGTTATCGAAATGTTTTAAATACGAAAATAGGTGATACAATTCTCTACAAGAAATGTTCCAAAAAAATGAATAAGTCATAGACTGTTGATAAATTTCTCTTCTTTTATAACACACAAATTGTTTTTTGTAAAAAAGAGCACAGAAGTTATTTGCCAAAAAAAACAAATTTTTTCGGTTATCATGTTTTCAGTGAGAATTTTTGTTGGACAGATACGTGCTCATCACTCCAAAAAACTAACATTAAGCGTCCAAAATTAATTAGGTACCTACTTCAGAAGTTTCCTCTTTATACAATTTGAATGGACTTAAAGGTGGAAAATTTCAATGTATGTTTCATAAAAATGAATCAACTTTGTTTTATAATAAAAGCATTTAGGTTAAGATAATATTTCTATGAAGTTTGGTATTAACAGCATTAGTGCATTTTTTTCGAAAATGAGTTTCGTTTGGTCTTAACAGCATAACTCTAAGTAAACTGGTTCCAAAGATATTCAATGATCCTAACCACACTTAACTCCTTTTTCTAAAATTATGTTTGATCAATCAAAAATGTTTAATGTTTTAAATAAGTGTTTGGTCAAAAAGGCACAACTCAGTTCCTTTGTTTTTTTTTTTTATCAATGACGAAAATGACGGGAAAATATTTTAATCGATTGATTCCTTAAAAAAAAAAAAAAAAACAAAAGTAAATCGCGGTAAGTCCGAAAAATTAAAATTCTTAAAAAAGAAATTCCAATATTGGCACTAAGGACACAACTCGAAATAATCTTATTCTTAAACTCTCACTTAAAACATATAAATACGCTTAAAAATTAAAATTTTTTATTTTTTTTTCGTGTTCGAAACATAATAAAGACCTTGCAGTTAATTTTAACCTTAATCTTGGTTTTACGGAACACATAAATTTGATCGTTAAAAAAGCCAATTCTATCCTAGGTTTTATAAAGCGTTGGTCAAATGAATTTCAAGATCCTAAATATATTTTCACGAATTCCATATCTAAAGAAAGAAAAGAATCTATACACCGTAATTTTATTCGTTAAATGATCTGATCATTTTATTATCCCTCCTTATGAACAAAGGAGTTTGTCACAAAGGAGGTTTAATAGCGGACCTAGAATTCATCAGCAACTTATCATAAGGGTTGTAAAACATCATTTTCATAAAAAAATATTGCAAATAAGCAAAAATTTCATTTAAAAAAATTTATTTGAAATAAAATATCTCGCATAGAAAAAATGTTATTGCAAATAAAAACTTTTCTGTGTTAAAAAAAATGAATTGAAAATGTTAATATATTCATCGAATTTTGTACAATTTTGACTTATATACAATAGCTATTACACTAAAAAGTATTAATTAGCAAAAAAAATTAGGAATTTATACTTTTACCATCGTTTTCATAGTTTTTTCTTCTCTGTATACTTAGGTACTTTTGTGATATAAATTTTGTACTTTGTTTAGTTTTTTGTCAGTTTACAACTTTTTTTTTGTAAATATGTAGGCAATGATTAATAAAATAAAACCACATTAAATTTTTTTTTGAGAATGTGTTCGATTTTTTTTTAAACGGTCTTGATTTAAGAAAAGTTTGGGGTGTATACTTACTTTTGTGACTGAGTGTATATGTAAAATTCTTTCATTATTAAAACGTCCCTGTTCCCGGAAATGATCTTTTGATCATTATTGTTTTTTGTATTTTTTCTACATTAAAGCCTGGTACGCTGCTCGCGCTAAATTTTAGCTGAGATAAAATTCCCATACAAGTTATCGATAACTTGTATGGGATCTATTTTATCTCGGCTAAAAATTTTCGATAATTTGTATGGGAGCTAAAATTTAGCGCGAGCTAAAAACTTAAAACGAAATATTTCAAATAAATAATATTCTTATAATATGTAGCTTATCTGATTGTTTATGTTTATCATACTATCGATATCGACACAAAACAATATAAAATCCAATCTATTCTACACTCAATACAAAACTTCCGTTCCAGGAATGACTACTGTTAATAGATTTTGCTTACAAATTATATTAAGCCTATTTTAAACGAATTTATGGGAAACTAGTTATTAACTAGTTAACACAATCTTTTTCTGAAAGCAACGGGGGAGAAATTATTGGAATTTACGAATTTACTGAGTATTAACGCAGTGTCTGTATTGCAAAAGGAAGATTTCGAAAGAAAAAAATTTAATTTATTTCACAGATTTCTTTGTACCTATGACACTAAAAAGGTTCAAATTGGTTTTAGCTGGTTTTAAGTTTGAAGAACTGTTTTATTAAGTAGATAAAACGAGAAGCATCATTACACAATATTTTATATTAAGATTTTGTGTTCCTTTACTTTAATAGCAAAAAAAAATTATAAAATATATTTTTTCTATTTCCATTTCTAGATTATACAGTGATATTTACCTCTACCATCTCCACATATACCAATGTTTGGCCACAAGGTAAAGCCTTAGATTCAAGTTATCCAAGTAAAGGTAGTTTTCCATCAGTCCTATTCAACCAAATTTCAAAGGAAAATGAAAACAAAAACATAATCATATCACCATTTTCGATTCAATCTGCCCTAACTTTACTCTATATGGGTGCTGAAGGCAATACCGCCAAAGAATTCCAAAATCTTTTACACTTTAGTTCATCTAACAAAACTGAAATTGCTGAAAATTTTCAACGCATCAAAAACTCAATGATGGCATCAAGTGGTCAAAAAGCACAAATTCAGAGTGCTGAAAGAATATACACTAGATTTAATCTTGTTCCAAAATTCAATCAAATTGCTTCAAAATACTTTCAAGCTCAAGCAGAGAAGGTCAATTTTAATCTTAGAGAACAAACTGCAAACAAAATAAATACTTGGGTGGAAAATAATACAAATAATAAGATTACAAATTTGATAAGTCCTGAATCGATTGATGACCACACCACCGCTATTCTTGTCAATGCACTGTATTTTAAGGCTCCATGGGCAAATCAATTTAATAAGCGTTTGACCAGAAAGAAGCCCTTCTATATGAGTGCAAGAAAATCAGTTAATGTCGATACAATGTCAGATGAGATTACATGTAAATATGTTAGAATTCCTGAGCTTGATGCTACCGCAATTGAGTTGAGATATGAGGATACTGATTTGGTTATGGATGTGATTCTTCCGAACGAGGTTAGTGGTTTGAAAGACTTGGAAAATAGTATTTCGGTGATGGATTTGGGTAAACTCTTCGAAAATGTGACCGAAGAAGAAGTAAAGGTTAATCTACCGAAATTCAGAATTGAATTCGAAACCGGACTTATTCCTGTTTTACAAGATGTAAGTTATTAGTTTGATTTGTTTTTTTTCTAGAATCCTTTATTTATTGTTTTTTTTTTTTTCATAGATGGGTATGAAGGAATCTTTCCAGTATGGTGCCAATTATACGGGAATATTTAATACAAAGGTTCCGGTAAAGGTATCCGATGTAATTCACAAGGCTTTTATAGAAGTTAATGAATTTGGATCTGAAGCTGCAGCATCAACATGTAAGTTTTTTTTTTTATAATAATAATGAATAAGTTAAATGATTATTGAATTTTTCTTTCCAGATACTAAATTAGTATATTTATCAGCTTTTTCGGACGCTGAAGAGACATTTACTGCTGATCATCCATTTATGTTTGTTATAAGGAATCCCAGTACAGTGTATTTTGTAGGTCATGTTAAGAACTTTGACAGCTAATATTATATTAAAAACTAATATTAACTTAGAGTGAAGCTTTAATTAGGATACCTTTTTGTATTGTTAATTTTTAATAATATTGTAATAAATGACAATTTTTTTAACAGCATTTTGTTTTATTTTCTTATTAATCTTCATTCAATCATATCAATGGATTCAATGGATACCAATTCTCTAGGAATTTTGAAACAAAATTTTTATTCTTATAAAATGCCCTACCTTAAAATATCCCTACCTTGGAAAATGCCCTACCATCAGAAAAAGATTACCTTCAAAAATGCCCTAACTTCAAAACACCATTCTTATAAAATTACCGTACCTTCATTAATTCCCAACCTTAAAAATGCCCTACATTAAAACATGCCCTACCTATGGAAATGTCCTACTTTCAAAAATGGTCTAGCTTTTAAAATCCCCTAACATCAAAAAGACTGCCCTTATAAAAATGCCCTACCTTCAAAAAAGCTCTAGCTTTAAAAATGCCCAACTAATAAAGGTGCCGTATTTTCAAAATTACTAAAGCTTTAAAATCCCCTGCTTTAAAAATGCACTACCTTCAAAAACGCCCTATTTATGAAAACGTTCGAAATTCAAAAATGATCTTCTTTTAAAAATATCCTCCTCATAAAAGAGGCGTTATATTTCTCTTTTATGATATTATAATACGCCAAACAAGTGAAGATATCTCAAGACAACGTTTTTTAAAGGAACCGGTATAGTATAACCTCAAAAACAGTTAAAAACGAGTTCAGCGGTCCCAGGAAATAAGGCCGAAAAAATGAATTGAGGCCCCAAAAAATACACACAAAACAACAAGAACGAATTTTCTCAAATTTTGGGGTGTTGTTTCTTTTTTGGAGCCTTATTTCATTTTGCTTTTAAGGCATAATTTCATTACGAAATAAGGCCCCAATGAAATAAGACCCCAACACTAATTTTGGGGAGCCTTATTTCATTTTTCATAATTAACATGAAAATGCTAAACTGAATTGTCTTTCAAAAAACTTTTGTGAAACTCCGAATATCAGGACCCAGAATTGTCAAAGTACCGCTTATTGTGGACTCGCTGATGGTAAGTAACAGAATAGCTAGGATAATTTCATTATGAAAAAATACCCAATTTTGGGGCCTTATTTCATTTTTTCTTTTGGGGCCCTATTTCCCGGGGCCTAATTTTGCGGAGCCGAGTTGTATTGTATTAAAATGGTTGCACATATTTATATTGTGCGCAATTGGGATTTCAAGAAGAAAACAATGAAATAAATAAGATTTCACTATTTGTCAAAGATTACGCTGTGTAAAAAAAACTAACATTTAAATTTTACTTTAGTCAAGACTTAGTAAGTTTTGTCAAACACAGTAAAGAGGCCTACTTTCTTTCTTCAATATACCCCCAAAATCTGGATTTATGGCAAACCAAAACAATAGGGGTATTCCCGATTCGATGCAAATGGTCTCGTATCGTTGCAAAAGTGTAACATTTACTTACACTAAAACAAACAAATATACAGACTACAATTATTTTACACTTTTTTACTTTTGCTATATATAAAAAATACAATGGTACAAAATTTATCTATTTGTAGTTGTAGTAGTAGAAAAATAAAATTTAGCAATTTAACACTTTTTTGTTGCACCGGATTGTGAATACTCCTAATTTTTTTCGACCTTCATTCAGCTTTGTCAATTTTCAACTGACTTGGGTCTAGAATAAAATATTTAGGCCATTTCAGGAACATAATAATATATGTGTTTTGATTAAAAAAAAACATAGACATTGTAAGATAAAGAATTTCAAGAATACTGTTTTCCTTTTTAGCTACATTTTTGTTATCGATTTAAGATATACGCTATTAAAAGAACAATTAATTTTTTATGTTTACAACAGCATGGCTTTATGCAAAAACGATCGACGGTTACAAACTTGCTTACTTTTTTACATAAGTGCTCAAATACGTTAGAAAGTGGACAGGAACTTGACTGTATCTTTACGGACTATCTTATCAAGTGAAGTTCAGAGACGCTCTCTCAAAATCGTTCATTGCAAAATCAGGTGTTCCGCAATTAAGTCATTTAGGACCTCTTCTTTTTATTCTAGCAATAAATGATGCCCCATTATGTATTCACCATAGCGAAATTCTCATTTTTGCAGATGACATGAAAATTTATAAAAGTATCAAATCGGTTAATGATCGGAGGCTTCTGCAAGAGGACATTAATCATTTTTCTATATGGTGTAGTAAGAATAGCTTAGTTTTAAATCCAATAAAATGTCAGACAATGACTTTTTCCAAAAAACGTGCTCCTAGTTTGTATGAATATAAAATATCCCAACACAAATTACAGCGTGTTCAGAGCTTTAAAGACCTAGGGGTTAATTTTAGTAATAATCTTGATTTTTCCGAACATATCAACGTCATCGTGAATAAGGCCTTCTCTATGCTAGGTTTTGTGAAGCGTTGGTCAAAAGAATTTCAAGATCCTTATGTGACTCTTTCCCTCTACAATTGTTTAGTACGCCCCCACCTTGAGTACGCATCGCAAGTCTGGACTCCTTTTTACGAGACCCATAATGTAAGACTGGAATCAGTACAACGTAATTTCATTCGTTTCGCCTTAAAAGGACTGCCATGGTCTGATCCTTATAATCTTCCTCCTTATGAACATCGGATTAATCTCCTTCAGATTCAAACTTTGGCTCAAAGGAGGGTTAACAATGACATAATCTTCATTCACCAGTTAATCACAGGCGTAATTGATGCACCAAATTTACTTAATTCTGTTGGTTTTAACTATCGAGGGGGTGCTTATAGCCTCCGATGCTTGGATTTAATGAATATTCCACCACACCGAACAAATTATGGCTTGCATGAACCTTTAACACGCATGTGTAAACTTCTAAATTTAAATTCAAACCTTTTTGATTTAAACTTTAATAAAAATAGATTAAAAACTGTCTTAAAAACCAGTGTACCACGCTCATAAATGTTTGTGTTTATTTTTATGTCTTTTTTGTTGCTCAAGTAATTATTTTGTTTGTATTTCTTTAATGTTTGTTTTATCTAATATTGAAATTAATGTTTTTTTTTTTAGTGTACGTTTTTTGTAGTTATTATTTGCTTACTAACTACTAACACTGCACTAAGTGATGAGCCGGATAACACAGTTTTGTGTTGGCAAATGGTCGCAAGACGGTGCTTGCTATAAGCGCTCTTCGGCTATGAACTGATAGTGTAAAAAAAAAAAAAAAATATTATATATTTGGTATATACTAGATATAATTACATATTTTCAAATTCAACGAGGTACTTTTCATGAAAATGGGTTGAGTGAGAATTGACTGAGAAAAAAAATTTAAACGGTTACCAATGCCCTACCTGATAAGACCGTTGCCCTACCCTAAATTCAACTCTGGCTACGGGGCTATAAGGAAGTTTTCATTTGTTTGCCGTTCACTGACTGTCAAAATTAAAAAGTTGCAGTCAAAATTTTACAAATACACTTAACACTCTCACCTTAACTCTTTCAGTCTTTAATAAAAGAGCCCGAAAACGCGTCTAACTAGGTGACTACTGTAGTTAGGTGACCACATTCTGCGATGGATCTGACAAAGGAAATAAACAATTCGCTGGCTCAGAATTATAGGGTTGTATGTTTGCAGGGGTATCCATAAAACATACAACCTTATAATTCTCAGCCAACGAATTTTCTGATAACTTGTGGGTCAGAAAACTGAAAACAAAAAACTATTCCTCATTATCCAGTCTAATATTGAATTGGCCATGCTACATGTTCTATTTATATGTTGTGTGAACTCAAGTTTTTTAAAAAATTCTATAAACTAATTATTGCAATTATTTGATTCATTTGTCTCTGGTTTTTCACTTCTCTTAAGTTTTAAGTTTGGGACACACGTGTTCCCGTAGTCGTTAAAAGATTATGAATGTGAAATAGTGTAAATTGAGTCTAATTACATTGATTAAGAAACTCACGTTCTTAAACCCCCGAAAACCATAATTAAGTTGTAGGAAGGTATTCAATCCATATACTATCTATTTCGACCACTATTACGTAAATGTTTTTGTTACTATGTATTTAAAAAAAAATGTTTAAAAAAATATGCAATTGAATTTTTATTCAAAAATATTTATATACTTTGGCAAAATATTTTTTCACTTAATACTTTTGTTTTTTTTTTTAATAAAAATTTACTGCAAATATCACTGCCTTCAAGGCTATTGTGTTTTTGTAAAAGTTGAATAAAAAATAAATATTCATTCAAAAGTAACTGCACTTTAGTTTACAATCAACTAACTACCGATTTCCTTGTAGGATGAATTAGCAAATGATTTTTGAATTCCATAAACAATTCTGTAAAAAAAAAAAAATAAATACAAATTATACTAAATTTTTAAAAAATATATAAAATAATTAAACTTACGCCATTAAAACATAACAGATTAAATAAATTCCACTACTTATATAATTAAATGCTCCAGGATTGGTTTCTAAAGTTGCCTTGTATACAAGATTATATAATGGTCCCGAAGCAATAGGAGAGATCGATTCCAAAGAAGTCGTTAATGCAAAAACTTTTCCTGTAAATACAAATAAGAAACAGTTATTTTCAATTTGTTAAGAAAAGATAAAGTTTACCTAGATCAGCAGCTGGAGTAACATGAGATAAAATAGCCCGACACATTGGACCGACGACACCTCTAAGAGATCCCAAAACAGTTCCTAAATACATTTCCCATGAATAAACGGCAGTGGCACGTACTGTTGACTCTAAGACACTACAACCTATTGCAATTAATCCCATTGCAACTATTGAAAAACCAAGATACTATGGAAAAAAAACGGGTTAAAATTAATTCTAAGGTAAGAATGTCTTTCTTTTATTACTTTTCGTAGTATGAGCATTCCCAAAACACTGCCTCCAATTTGAATAACAATTCTAGCTGCATTAAACAGGCTATAATCTTCCAGTGTCCATTGGAAACGTTCTCTTACAAAAAGATACGTTACCGATCCATCACCCTCTGAGGAAGAAAAAGAAAGTCAATATAAAATATTTTAATTTTACTAAATACCTACGCATAGTTGCAATAGATAAAGTAAGTGCCATCATAATGAGCCAAATAATTGCACGATCATATTTCGGTCTACGTTGGCAACAAGTCTTAAATAGATCCATGGCCAAATCCCATCGGAAGAACTCTCGTATTTTCGACTAAAAATTTTAGAATAATTAATTTTGTAGATAACATAGAAGTTATTTGATAATTTTACCCCAGTACAAATTTGATCTGGTCGTAGACTTTCGGGAACAAAAAATACAACGTACAACAGTGCAATGAGCATAAATACACAACTTAAGACAAAAATTGTCATAACATTAGTTGCTTCATATATGAAGCTACTTGCAACAGAACCAGCTGTTAATCCAATTAAAATTGAAGCTTCATTAAGTACCATTCTGAAAACTATTATTCAATTCCGTGTTTAAGGTGACAATTAAAATAAGTCTTACCGAAGATCTCTGGCTTTTGATACAGCAACGTCAGATATGTAACAGTATATTACTGTAATTAAGGCACAAGTTCCTCCAAAGAAAACTGATGGAAGGGAAGACAGGAGATAAATCCATGGGCTAACTTCTGCATGTTGGGAAATAAACGCCAGAATTCCCATTATAACGTACGCCAGTAAATATCCTTTAAACATTAATATAGAGAAAATTATAAAAAGTGGATCATATGTTGTAATCTTTTCTTTACCAGAATAAGTTAAAATAATAACAGGTCTTCGGCCAAATTTATCAGACCATGGTCCTAAGAAGAAGCTTACAAATGCTGGTATGACGCTCTCTAAGATAGATTGAGCCATTAGGATGTTCGTCACATATTCTTGAACAGTTTCTTCTATTTTCTGAAAACAACAAAATAAAACATTAAATTATAAATAATATCAATTTATTTTAAATTTGCGCATTATTGTATATACAGACTACATTCTCTTTGTAGTTCAAAAATAATTGTTTAGATGCGTAGTCTTGTGACATGCATATTCGCCATGCCCGTGACGGGCGCGATAACACAAATTTGTATGTTCATTGTTTAACTTTATAGCTTGATTAGGATTGCAATACAACAACAAAAAATACAAAGAAATCTTCCTAATTTATTTCTAATCAACGGGGTATTGTTTAGCTTAATGTACGATTAGAGTTAATGATGGTGATAAAACTTCAATGTCAATTGATTTTTATTGGAAAGTGAGGGAAATTGGGTTATGGAGGTGATAAAAATATGGTATGAAAAACTTGAGGTTCTAAGCTAATCCATTTCTGAGGGATGCCAGTTCCACTCAAGCTGGAAATTTGCTGTCCTTCGGATAGAAGATATTTGTGAAATATCATTAATCTTTTCGACTAACTCTTGGCTTTTTTTTATCAAGTTCCAAATTTTGATGACTCATAGATTGAATTCAAATCATTTGTTGCACATTAATACTTTTTATCACAACACATGGTCACATTTTTGGCATGTCATCATTATAGAGTCTTATAATTAAACAAATCGTTTATCATTCTTTAGTTAAAATATTGCGAATATTTACTGATAAAAAATTTGCCAATACTCAGTAGCTACACATTTTCTATTTTAAATGCATAACAATAAAATTTAGATTGTGAAGCAATTGTTTTTGAATGAAAATGAGTAATTAATGAATGCAAATAAAATTGCCTTTTAAATTTATTAATATTATGTCAAAAAGTTTAAGTGAATTATTTGGATAAGTGAGGCGTATAGTTTGTTGAGATAATAGTTTTGGGGGCAGTTTATATTTTTATCTAATACAAATACATTATGTAAGATGGTATATTTAAAACTGTTTACAGATTTATTCTATAACGTCTACTTTTTGAGGTTTACTCATCCCACGCTTCAAAGTCTCAAGAACTATAATTTTCAATTAAATTCTATTGAATGTTTTATCCAAAATATATATTTTTCTGTAAAATGTTGCTATTTTTAATCCGAATCCAAAGTAACAAATAGGAATTAGCTTTAAAAAAAAACCATTAGTTATGTTAATCACTAAGATTTTGAAAAATCATAAGTTTCTATTACTATTTTAATATCTTTGAGAAAACAGTTTTTGAATTCGACGTCAAAAGTATCCAAAAACGTATGATCGTAATCGTGTGATTCGATCCCTGTTCTAAACTGTTCCAGACAGCGTCAATGAACAACAAAAACTTGAACAATTGAGAAAAGAAAAACCTCAAAGAAGAACAAAAAGTTGTTCATTTCTGTTCGGAACAGTCGAGAACAACGTCGTTAAACACACATAATGCATCTGAGAACGGTTTTCATTTTTCATTCATTCAACAATATGTGATTAATAATATTCAAACAAAGCTTTAAAACAAGGAAGTCAATGATTAACTTCTAGAGGATCAATTGAATTATTCTGAAATCAGTCACCTTCTTCTTTTGTTTCTGCTCTGCATCACGAGATTGATTTGAATTTTCTATGAGAATTGAATCCAGTTGTTTAAATAACTGAATTCCTTATTTTATGAGTATTATTTTGTATGCATTCATTTATTAAATCAAATATAATATGCATATAATCTAACTTATCTTACAGCTAAAGATCAAACAAAGCAAATAAATATTTAGGTTGCCTGCAAATTCTACTTATCTTTATTTACTCTTCAAAGCCGCCAACTTGGTATACTATTTCCGATATGAAAATGATAACAAATTTTATTTATGTATATTTATGAGATAAAATCACTAACGATAACATAATGTACATAAATTCCATATTTTAATGTTGTATGATTTCAAAATAGCTAATGGTAAACAAAAGGTTTTGGGATCAACGATATTTCAACTGAATATCGCCGGCATGAAAGTATTTTTTTTTTTGCTTGCTCTATAGGGCAAGTATTGGTTTCGTGTCGAAAAAAAATTCGGAGTTTTAATCAAAACCAACATTACGATGATGGAGAAGATCAAAAAGGTAGTTTTCGTAATGCCGTCGGTCGGTCTGTGTGTCTGTGCGTCCATTTGAACATCGAGCTACGGTCTTAACGGATGGATTTAATTGAAACTTGGTAACGATGATTTTTGCGTAATTTCCTAGAACCGTTTTTTATTTATTTAATATTTCCTTTTTAACCCATATCTCCCATATACCGTATTTGAGGTATTGCAATTTTCTCGAAAACGCCTAATAAAGAGATTTCGATTAAATTTTGTGTACGTAATAGTCTTGCCGTTTTTTTTTTGCAAAAATAGATAGTGGAGTAACTAAAGCAAATTATTAGGGAACCCGGCCGAACAGCTCTGATTTTGACGATATTTTTTTTTCAAACGTCGGTACTTAAAAATACTTTAAAATCTATAGGTTTAAAATTGCCGATATTGCCTTATTGTTTTTTTTAATTAAAATTAATTTTTTTTTTGAACAAAACCATTTTTTGTGCTTAAATTTCATAAAATGATACCGAAAAATTCTCTAGGTAATCTAAAGAAAAAAAAATATATCGGAATAAGGGACAATCTTCCATCGTTTAAGCGATAAATGCAATTTTTTCACAAACTGATTTCAAACACAAAAAAAATATTTTGAAAACAACACCTTCAATATTTACATACACGTTTTTAAAAAGCCAGAATTTAATTTCTATCTGTAAAATTTAATAACCAGAAAGAATGGTCCTCAACTCAAATTTTTTGAAAAAAAAATGTTATTAAAAAATTTTGAATGGCTTTTTTTTCAAACTTTTTCGTATTAAAATATTACTTTATTTAAAAAAATGTTTGGCCATAAATATTATCAGATGAATTTCGATGATGAAAAGGTAATAATTATAACAGTTTAAAAAAAAAAATTAAAAAATACTTCAATTTCATTGGATTTAATTGATAAAAACTGAATTTTTGCATTGAAATAATTGATTTTCTCAAAGACTTTAACAAATAAGAACTTTAAACTTTTGCTATTTAACTTTCAACAATAAGGGCTATTGAATGAATAAAAAATAAGTTTATATTTAAATGTTGAACTTAAAAAAAAAATAAGTTATTTTTTTTTTTTAACTTCTTTTAAAAAATGTCTTCGAAAATGAAATACTTTTAAATTTTTTTTCATAAACTGTAACACGAACAAACAAAAAATCATAATAAATGCGGCCAAAACAAATTGAAAAATAATTGCATTTTATATTACGAAATAGTTTTAAAAACGACATGTTAAAGGAGAATGGGCATTTTGGACGTTGAGCGGCCATTAATGAAATTGGTATCAAATGAAAGAATTATAACATAGGAAAAACTATTACTATGGACGTTTCGCTGTATTGCATTAAGAACGCAATAAAATGCAGTATTAGTTTTGTTAATGCATTGTTCAATGTATGAAGGACAAATTGATTTATATTTTTATTTGGAACATAAAATATGATGCTCTGTCATTTTCCCTGAGTGTGAAGACATAAATCATGAAAATCCGACCAATAGAACTCATAATATAAGATTTTTGAGACAACCACTTCAAGATTTTGTTCGAAAGTTTCCAAACAATTCAAACTAACTAAAAATTGAACAACAAAACTTTCAAAATAGGCTTGAAATTGTTGTTTTAAATTGCTAATAGTTTGGGTTCTAGTGGTTGGATATTAAGGGGTTATATCTAGTTGTAAGTGCAAAAAAAACCTTCTTTTTTGTGGATTTTTTGTGAAGAGGCATTTAACTATATAAACATAAAGAATACATATCCATATAGCAAATTTAATGTATTAAAAGAATTCGCTGTGCATTTAAAAAAATATTGGGTTCCGTTATTTTTGTAGTAGATCTTCTAGACGACCTCTAAAAAAAAGGTGTCTGGCGGTGAGCAAAATTTCTCCGAAGCGGCGGGAGTAATCGGCTTGAAATTTTTACACAATTTTCTTAGATACTTTTGTCAGGTAATGAACGAAGGAAAAAGGTTTTTGACAATAATTCGATTTTTTTTAAGCCACTTTAAAGTGTAAATTTTCGTGAAAAACAACGATTTTTTTCTTTGAGAAGCCACCATTTTGTCAAAAATCAAAATTTTGACTATTGCTTCGTTCATTACCTGCATTCGTCTTTCCTGCAAATGAATCTTTTGGTTTTTTTAATTTTAAGTGACTTGGATCAGAGATATCTTGCTCACCGCCAGACACCTTTTTTTTGGAGGTCGTCTAGAAGATCTACTACAAAAATAACGGAACCCAATATTTTTTTAAATACATAGCGAATTATTTTAATACATTAAATTTGCTATATGGATATGTATTCTTTATGTTTATATAATTAAATGCCACTTCACAAAAAATCCACAAAAAAGAAGTTTTTTTTTGCACTTACAACTAGATATAACCCCTTAAAGATAAAGGTATTCAGACAAAGGGAAAATGACAGAGTATCATATTTTGCACTTAAAATACACGACAGTGCTGCCATTTCAAAATTTAAAAAAACATGATAAAAAACATGATAAAAAACACGATTTCAGTTCAATGATATAGATATATAGATATATTCTTGTAGGGGCTTCAACGTTCTACAAAAAATTCCTTGGAATGAAGTTGATTGCTTTAACCGTTTAGAAGATATTCATATCCAAACCAATGCTCAATGATTTCAATAGTTTTCTAATGACCCGTATGCATTGCGATTTGGATACGAATATTTTCTAAACGGTTAAAGCAATCAATTTGATTCCAAGGAATTTTTTGTAGAACGTTTAAGCCCCTACAAGAATATATCTTGCTAATTTGAAAATAATGAAGTTTCAGTGAATTAGAAATTTTTTAAAAATATAAAATGTTTTTATATTTTTTTTTAACTTTGACCTCGAATATCTTTAGAATGGTTAGATTAATGAAAAAAGTTAATAAGACCTTTTTTGTGGAGTAATCAATTTTCAACAAGAATATGTCTTGCGCGTTTGATCATTATAATTTTTCAATTTGTTACAAAATTAAGAACAAAAAACGAATTTTTAAAGATTTTCTCGATTTTTGGACCTCAAATATCTATTCAACGGTTAGATAAACGAAAAAAGTGTATAAGGCATTTTTTGTAGAGCGTTCAATTTCCTACAAGAATATGAAAAGAAATTTGCTAAAAACTCAATTAATAAAAAAATTATTTTTTTTTAGTAGAAGCTTGATGTAAAAATGGAAAATTGCAAAGCGGAGGACCTTCCCATTAATATAAAGAGCTCATATTTGGTGTGTATATTCTAGAGGGGTCTAGCAATCGATTTTTCGGAGTACCAAATCAAAAAAAAAAATTTCGACTTTTTTGACCCACCCTAATATACATACTTCATGTAGGTATTGAATGACTTATTGGGCCCTATCGTGAATCTCGAGGGGAATTTTGTTTCCCTCGGAATATTTTTTTCCATCGGAATTTTTTGTGCGATCCTGAATCTCCCTCGGAATTAATTTCCACGGAGCAAAAAATAGTAAGAAATGATATCTAAATTCCCTTGGAAAATTGATTGCCGATACCCATAAATTCCGAGGGAAACTTTTTATGATCATTTTCGCTCCCATATTTAAAACATGGGAAACATTTCGAGGGAAATTTTTATTCATGATAACCCCCATTAAAAATAACAGTTCATCTAGTGAAAAAGATTGTTGGTTTACAAAAAGATTATAAAGATTTTTCTCTTGGATTAAAAAAAAAACATGATTTTGGGCACGAAAACATTAAAACATGATTTTAGTTCAAAAAACATGAAAATCATGCTAAATCATGATTTCTGGCAGCCCTGATACACGATTAAGTTATAAAAATGAGATATACTATATAAAGTGTTAAATGCAAAAATGCATTTTATCCGTTTTTGAAGTACGTCACAAGCATAAAACTTCTGCACAATATATGTAAACCTTAATTACATCAAAAAATAACAAATCCATTCCTGGCCGCGTAACGTCCACGTTCCATATAAACTTGCCCATTCTCCTTTTTTTTAAATTATTATTTTTTTTTTTTTTTCAAAAATCTGAGTTTAATTACCATTCTTTCAAAAACCCTTCATTGTTAAATTTAATTTTACCATTAGGAATAAGCTTCTAGCTTTTTAAAAATGTATATTTAAATACTGTAGGTGTTGTCTTTGTGTTCAAATATTTTTTTTGTGGTTGAAGTCAATTTGTGAGAAAATTGCATTTATCGCTTAATCTATGGAAGATTGTCCTTAGTTGTTTTCCTTTAATTGCCTAGACAATTTTTTGGCATTAGTAAATTTATGAATTTACCAAGTTCCCTAATATTGCCATTTTTTTAGCTTTAGTTACTCCACTGTCTGTTTGCTGCTTTCGAAGCTCTGTTTATATTTCTATTAGAAATAAAAAACAAAACAATAAAAATAAAACATCAAATTTTGTTATATAGCCACGACTTTTCTCTTTTTGGACAACCGTGCACCGGCATGAATTGCATTTTCTATTTTTTGAAATGTGTTTCCATACTTGCCTTACATATTGTTCATTTGATATTTTAAAAACTTACCTTCGCCTCAGGTGTTTGATCTTCCTTCTTAATTCCTAATAATGGAACACAACTTGTTTCATTGTAGTTAAAAACTATTCTACAAGTTTGATATAGCACCTGATTTTGATATACAGCAGCTAAAAAATTTCAATAGATTACGTTAACTAACTTCTAACAATTTCACGGCCAAAATAACAATAAAAACAACAACAAACTTACACGACAGACTCATGGCAAAAAATAATAACAACACAGCAGGTTCCAATATGAACCAGCGAGTTTTTGTACTTCTATCTAATTGGTCAACTGGGATTTGATCTGTGGCTGTGATTGAGGAAGACGTTGCAATTGCAACAGATGGATCAAGTGTTGTCACTTCCTCAGACTCTGCCACATCAACCAAACGTTCCTCATCGGAAACCATTTTGATGACAAATATTAGAAAAAACAAACTATTTTCTAACAACAATTAAAAACTAAACAAAGGAAAATATAATTTTGCGCTATGGGAAATAAATAATTATCTAGGTATATAGATTACGTCGTCGTCGTTGTTGTTCGATTAAACAACCAACCCATCGCGCACGAAATCAGAGACTGGTAGAGTCAAGTACTTGTGTGTTGGGAAGATGAATCAACAAAATTGCTGTTGTCGTTTGATTAAAACATTGGGTTGGATTTTTGATTGTTGCGTTTGCGTCTAATCAAAGTGGTTAAAAAATTTTAATCAAAACAAGTACAATAAACACATAACAAAAACACCTTACGGGATGGGAAAACAAGAAAAACGAAAAATGGATTCCAAGATGACAGACGAAAACAATCACCCTTCAAGCAAGAAAACGGAGTCCAGAAAAGACAGTCCGACCTCCGACCGAGAAAAGCGGGGTTGCACTCACCCACTTGCAACTTTTTGTGTATGAACACAAAAGTCGAACGAGAATCGTGGTGAAAAATGAGAAAAGGAAAAGAAAGACAAGGCCAACAAGAGCCAAAGCGTCATTTTGTTATTTTTTGTTGAAGTGTTTGGTCGCGTCGTGTCTCGTGTCGTTGTTTGTATAATGTTAGATTATTAACTATAAACAATTATATTAAATTTATAAACAATATGGAAAACAAAAAAGGTATGTTGTATATATCGCTCAAAGTGTTTGGATTAAAGTGTTGTTTCTGCTTGTGTTGAAGATGTAATCTCTAATGATGAAGAACAATCCAGAAGGTGAAACATGCGATTGGGTATCTAAAAAAAAACACCAACAACAGCAGCAGCATCAAATGAAATAAAATGAAAAAAATGTATTGTATTTTATATTGTATTTATTGTGAAAATTTCGTTTGCTAAAATAAAATTAAAAAATAAAACAGTTTCAGTGAAAAAAAACATAAATCTTGTTCTTTTTTTGGTCGCAATAGCGAAACGTCATCCCTTTTTTATACCTCTTTCTGGTAGGTTTTCGCTGCTCCGACTCAGGTCCGCCTTCGGCTCCGTTTTCTCGGAATGGAGATTTTCACCACACCAATACATATGCAATCGACTTCGCGGTGATTATAATTTCCATACTAATTTGAGCCGCCTTCGGACCAGTTTCTGATTCGAAATCGGACTCAGCTCCGCCTCAGGCGGAGCGGATTCCGACCGAGGTCGGACCTGTTTGCTTGAAGGGCAAAATCAGCTGGGTTTCACACCGAATCTTGACCAGACATATGTCTTGACATGAATTTCGGTCTTTTACAAGTTAATTCAATGAAGAAATAAAAACTATTGACCAATTTTAATGGTTTTGAAGTCAACAATTGAAATATTTTGTAAACTTATGTATTTAACTCTTCAATAAAAATAAATTGCTAAAAAAATTCATTTAACAATTTTATTTATCAAGAATTTATGGATGAAATTTGGAAAAATGTTTTGATTTTTGTCTCATGAAGTGGAAGGTTAAAACTAGTGATGGGTATTTTTCGATAAATATCAAAATAAGATTTTCGATAAATATCATAATAAATTGTAATCGAGAAGAGAAATTATATTCAAATCGTCACTACGATCAGATTTTGTGATTATTCTTTCGGGAATCATAGAAAATTTGCGATACAAATGGAATTCGTGATAAGGCCGATTGCCTTTTTTTGGACCGCATGCTTAAGAAGAGGGGAGGGGAAGACGGTTGTGTAAGCTACATAATTTATGTTCTTGCAATCAGGACAAAACGAAACATTTATTTTATCATTGATGAATCTAATGAGACGCGTCTATCTGCCCATCTCCTTCAATAGAGAAGATATCAGGTACATTTAGGACTGTCTTCTTTTGTCACGCATTTCGGTTTTGGAAACAATAATTGCGTGTTCATGTGAGATACGTATGAATCTCGTTTTTCTCAAATTGCAACAAGTTTTCTTTTCTTCTTTCATTCAGAAGTTCTAAAAAGTAATTTGCATTAGATACTGGAGCTCAAAGTAACACGGCTGATATTTTTTGTTATTCTAGCTAGTCTAGCTAAAGATAGACCTGACAGGAAAAGCCTGATGGTTGAGGCCCGAATTCACAATGAATTCTAGAGCTGCCTTTAGGCGGTAAAACCTGGTACGCAGATCCGAGCTAAATTTTAGCTCCCATACAAATTATCAATAAGATGTTTTTTTCTGATCATTTGTATGAGACATAAAATTTAGCTGAAATGAAACTTATGGATTTATGTTCTACATAAAACCTTATGTGATAGTTTACGCAGAGGAAAAAGTAGGGAATAAGATTGTATGTTTTACTTAAATATTTAAGTTTTGTTTCAGCAAATGGGTCTAAGTCATTTAAACACTCTACCAAGAAAAACAGGTTGGGAAAACCATCTCATTTCAGAGTGATGCAAACATTTTTAGTTTTTGACAAACCCCAAATATAGATTCATTTAGAAATTTCCACAAAAGAACACTCCGGAGATTTTCTTACAACAAGTTCCTTGAAAACGAATGCCATCTCATCTTAATTCGAGTAAGGTAAAATTTGTATAGAAAAAATAATGCGTTTTATTTGTTTAAATTTATTTTTATTAAAATGTTAAACTACATTATAATGTATAAATTTTTTTCCGGGATATCTTTCTAATACCTTCTTCGGTCTCGATCCCGATCACCTCTATCTTTATCCCTGCGCCGATCACGCTCATCGTGACTTACAAAACGTCCTTCACGTTCTCCTCTTCCCGAATATCTATCATCCCCTCGGCCAAATCCAGCCCCACCTCCACCATGCCAATCGTCTCTACGATCCTCACGATCATACCGCCTTCGATCGCGATCTCCACGATCTCCGCGATCTCTTTCCCGATCCCTCTCATACCTCGTGCATTCTCGTTCATAGTCAATCACTTCGGTGTGAGTCTTTTTCTTTTCTTTTGATCTTGATCTCGATCTAGACCTTGAACGCTCTTTCTTCTTCTTCTTTTTCGGTGTGTCTTTGTACTTTTCTTGAACAACATCTTCATCACTTGCCACATCGTCATCCAAGTCTTCATCGAGAGCAGATACTTTTGGCTCTAATTCGTTATTCTCTTCCAAAACAGTACGTTTTTGAATGCGCGGCAAAATTATATCGCAAACTCGATCGCTTTTAAGCAATTCATCTATGAATTCATCCATATAAACAATTTCATATTGACCACCACGATTTTGTCGTCTCAGCTTTCGATTGTCATTGTAAAGAGGTTCCAAATATTTATAACAATCCATTGAAGATCCAGTCAGTCGGAGATAGAAAGCACCCAAAGCACGAACATATTTGAATTCTTCGTTCTTAATAAATTCCACAACAATATCCTTCTCCGGTTGGATTTGTAACATTTTCAGTGTTAAACAGAGGAATTGGGTTGGCTTAATGTTGCCACCATAAACTCCACCAACAAATCGTAGTTCCATTGCCTTGTCCACAAGCAATTCGGCGGTCAAAGCAAAACATTGTTCTTTCCAATATTTCGAGTCGTAAATGCGAGAACGGATGATTTTTTCAATTAAATATTGCGGATTTGTTCCGTGGACATTTTTTGCCTCTTTTACTGTCCGATTGGCCATCGGATGAGATTTATTTAAAATATAATTTAGAAATAAATTATATTTTATTCTTTATAAATTTTTTGTGATATGGGAAGCCAAAGCCAAACTACATTTGACAAGTAAAAATTTTTTGACAAATGCTTGACAGATGTCAAAAATAAATTTCCCTCAATAGAAAAAATGTAATAGAATATTTTTATAAGAAAGCGCCTACACAACATATGACTTAAGGCTCTTACCAACCAACAAAATCTAGCCGATCTAGGATTTGAGAGCTAAAGCCTCCCTGCTCAGTACTCAGTAGTTTGGTTAAAACCACAAGCACAAACAAAAAATATTCTGTAACTGTATATATTTCTTTATTTACTAACAAATTTCCCCCTTGAAACAAAAAAATAAACACTTTACTTGCAAACGGGAAAATGAGAGCGATATGTATGCAATGAAAAGTATCTTTTCTTTAGCCTTGTTCCTTTGGGAGGTAGTAAAGTACTACTAGTAATTTACTAGCGACTTTCAATGGAACGCACTTTCAACAAATTCAATACAAATCGTATCTACTCGGGAAGAAGAGTAGAAGCAGAGCCCGACTCAGGACAACACGACTTTATACACCCCGACTCACGACAGCCCGATTCAACCCATACCCCGACTCAAGATAGCCCGACTCATCGCAACTCGACTCAGGTCGAGTTCTTACCTGAGTCGAGTTACGATGAGTCGGGTTATCTTGAATCGGGGTATGGGTTGAATCGGGCTGTTGTGAGTCGGGGTGTACAAAGTCGTGTTGTCCTGAGTCGGGCTATACCCTTCCCCATAGTACTAGATTAACCAAAACATCCACTAGCCCCGTTCCATTGGAGATGGTAGTTTACTTATGAGTAGATCTTGTACTAGAAATAGCACATGATTTTCTACTCGAGGAGATAGGAATGTGTAGTTGTTGTACTAGATTTTTTCTTCTCACGAGTAAACTACCACCTCCAATGGAACAGGGCTTTTTGTTCATGTTTAGAAATTAAAACAGCATCGCTAGAAATTTTAGTTAAGTGCGAGTGTCAAGGCCAATTCTTTTTAAAAATTAAATTTTCATGTTCATTCAATGTTAAATTTTAACCTTTGCATCAAAATATCAATTAAAAAAATATTTCAGCTTTTCAAAACAAATCAAATTTCAAGAAATCAAAACTCAAATAAATTTAATAAAAAAAACAGCCTTATTAACATTTTTGGCTCAAAAAGTGAAAAAGTACAAAAGTGAAAATTTTCAAACGCATTTTTGTATAGTTTTTCGACCTGAAAAATTAAAACGAATGATACAGGGGTCGCATTACGGCACACGATTACGATCATACGTTAACGTTTTGACTATTTCTGTTTCTATTTAATTATTAGAAAACGATAGGGACACACAGCCAGTGGCGTACGTTGAGTTACCGGGGCCCCGGGGCAAGACTAAATTTTGGGGCCCCTTTGATATTTGGGGGCCCCTTAGATACAAAAAGAAAAAGTACGTATGCGCCATAAACTTTTTTTTGTATGGCTTATTTATTTTTAGGTTTATTTACTTACTTAAAATGTCTATCATAAAAGTAGTAAATACTTGTACTAGGGGCCTCCAAAATTAAATATTTAGAGACCCCTAAAATAAAAATTAGTTTAGCTTAGAATTGATAGTTCTTGGGGCCTCTGTTCTGAAGTAATATGTACACATTGGATTTTCCGTCATCAAATAGCCCCAAAAATAATTTTTCAAAATATAAAATAATTTTTTTTGGAGCCAAGAATTAATAGGTATTGGGGCCTCTGTTCTGAAGTAATATTCGGAATGCCACCAATAACGTAATGTTTTTACTTTGGGCCCTGATGTATTTATGTTGGGGCCCCTGAATTGATATTTAATTTTCCATTTGATTGTTTTGAACCACTGAAGTAATAGCTTTTGAGGATCCTCAAATTATATTTGTCATGCCATCAGAAAATTTGATGAATATTTTTGGGCCCCCAAATTAATATTTGATTGCCTCTCAACTAACGGGGTTCCTGAAAAATTATTTTTTGGGACCCTTCATATAATATTTTTGGAGCCCCGAAGTCATATTTTTTGGGGCTATTTAATTTTATTAATCCATCAACAAATGTAATTTAATTAAAAAAACAATTTCTTTAATTAATTTTTTTTTGACGCCCTGAAGTAAAGGCTTTTGGGGCCCCTGGCCTGAAGTTGTTTGCTTATGTATTGGCTTGAAGTTATATTTGGTATGCCATTAACAAAACTTTTTTTGCTTTTTTGGGGTCCCTAATGTATTATTTGTGGTTGCAAAGATTTTTCAAGTAATATTTTTTGGGTCCCTAAGATAAAATTATAATTTTTCTTTTAAAAAAGCCTTTTTTTTTTAAATCAATATATATTTTGTGGCTACTACCAATGCATTATACATTAGACTGAATTACATAATTTGTTTCCCTTGTATCCGAAGTCATTCAAATACATTTTAATTTACTTCGTAACTCAATTTATGCTTAGAGCTTCCTTCTCTGCATTGTCTTCAGTGGGGGCCCTGGGGTCGGTGGGGGGCCCCGGGGCACCGCCCCGCTTGCCCCAAGGAAGTGTACGCCCCTGCACATAGCAACCACTCGTTAACGAACGTATGCCGTAATTCGACCCCAGAAAGCTTATGTTTTGGTCCAATAAACAATTTGTATACCCTTTTTTACAAAACAATTGCGCTAGCCAGAAAAAAAATATTTTCACTTTTGTACATTTTCAAAAAGTAGTGTATGTATTTAAGCCTTTATAAGTACTTCTGCAGTACTTCATGATAGTACTGCTGAATGTGCATAACGAAGTACATCCAGAAATACTTCAAAATAAAAAATAATTTTGGAAAACAACATAAGTGTGCACGTGGCCCAGTCTCAAAATGTAAAAAAAAGTCCCCAATTGTACTAGATTTTGAAAAAAATACAAAAAATATCCCATACATTTTATCTCTGTGTGTTGTTTTTGTTGGATGACGCATGCTGTCAAATTTTTCAACTTCATTTTTTGAGGAGACACAAAAAAGAAATAAAGAAATTTTACGGATAATCATCTTTTCATTTTGCTCTCGATTTCACTATCTTCCTGCTTTGTTTAAAAGTTCTATAAAATTAAACAAAAACATTGTGATAGTTTTTTTTCAATACCAAAACTAACAAAAAAATCATAAATAAACATGAGTTTCTTTGGTAAAATGTTTGGGGCAAAAAAAGAAGCTGCCCCAACAACGGGCGAAGCAATACAAAAACTTCGTGAAACTGAAAATATGCTAATTAAAAAACAAGAATTTTTAGAATCGAAAATTGATCAAGAACTTGATATGGCTAGAAAAAATGCATCAAAAAATAAGCGAGGTAAGATTTTGAGTTTGAGTTAAGGGAAATTGGGAAGAAAATAGACAAACTCACCGATATGATAAAAGTTTTGCGTCGCACACGCTCACACTGAGTCTATATTGAGTCATAATGTTTATTAATTAATATTGTCCAATACAGCTGCCATTCAGGCTTTGAAGCGGAAGAAGCGCTATGAGAAACAATTGCAACAAATCGATGGAACTTTGTCTACGATTGAAATGCAACGGGAAGCCCTCGAAAGCGCAAACACGAATACAGCTGTTCTTACTACAATGAAGAACGCAGCTGACGCACTCAAGGCTGCTCATCAAAATATGTGAGCATGGAAAATGGTCTCAATGTCAGGGAAGTTTGTTTGATTGATTCTCTTTGTTTTTCAGGGATGTTGACCAAGTTCACGATATGATGGATGATATTGCCGAGCAACAAGACGTTGCCAAGGAAATCTCAGATGCTATTTCGAATCCAGTTGCCTTTGGTAAGTTTATCAAAAAATTCATAATTACAGTTATCCCTCATCAATTTATTTTTCTATATGATGTACAAATAAGACTGACAGCTTTATTGCTACTTACAACTATCAATTGACAGTTGATAAAAATAAAATTTCAATATATTAGCTGTGTTCCTTTGGACTCAGTAAAGTACTTTTTAGTACTTCTGAATCCATTCAAAGACATTTTTTCTATGGAAGAAATGGAGTTGAACACAACTTAGCAGTAGATACTTAAGTCGAGAGGAACACACTGCTTATTACCTACTTAATTATAAAAAGTTTTGAAAACAGATTGGTGCCAACCGTTAGAAATTGAATAGAAATGAAAAATTCCATTAAAATGTTGACTGGTTTCCATACAAATTAGGCTTTAAAATTCCAAATTTCAGTATTTATCAACTATCGATTGATAGTTGCAAATCGCAATACGCTTGTGAGTTACGCTTTATAGTACCTTTAAGTTGGACTAAAAAATTAATTACTTTAATTCAATTTGTACTTACAATAGATTACAAAATAAGATAAGATACAATTTTAAATTAAAAAAAAAAATCAATTGAACATTGCGAGCGGGTCAAAATTCTGACTTCAAAATTCTGGTTTTCAAAATTCTGCTTTCTTCACGAAAATTCTGTTTTTCAAAATTCTACCTTTTTTCTATTCTGTCAATCAAAATTCTGGTTTTTAAAATTCTACTTTTCAAAATTCTGCCGGCATATGGATCAAAATCATGGAGGTGGAAAATTTGATGTCCAGACATTTTTTTAATCAAAATAACATTTATTTAAATCTTTTTTCTCATACCAACATTTCTTAAAGTGCCAATATTTTAATCATCTAACGTACAAATGGTGCTGCAAGCAGTTTTAAAAGTTGATATTATATGGATTTATCATTCCACACTTATTTTTATGGATAAATATTGAAAATGTATGTTAGAAGCTAGTTTTTGTTTCATTTTTAAGTAGCGTATATCAATTCACCGTCATTCCGGGAACGCTTGTTTTGGGGTATAGTTAGATTGAAATTTTAATTTTTTGGTGATATTATGATCGAAAATCGAGGCCACTACAATATAATCTCAAAAATATTTCGTTTTACTTTGTGACATAAAAAATAAAAATAAATTAAGGTCAAAACGTTATTTCCGGGAACGTCATTTCCGGGATCGCTCTTAGAATCGATATTGTAGTCTTACACTCATAATATATCATTCACATTCATACTATTTATAGACCTTTAACATCGTTTTAAATAGATCAGCACCATTTTGAGGAACATTTTCTAGTACTAATTTTTGGGGTTTTGCGGTAAATTGAAAAATGTACATGTTGTGCTCTGCCCGTTTATGAACTGACAAATTATGGCTAAAACGAACATTTAAGCATGAAATTTTTATCATAAAACAAAGTTGATTTTTTAAGAATTCGGTCATCGAAATTTCCCCTCTCCTCTCCATATATGGGTCAAAATCCCATATATTTGAACAAAAAAATCCTGCAAATTCCGTTTTTTTTTATACCTAGCATTTATGCGCTTTCAAAAGAAAAATACACTTCATTAATGTAATTCAACATTAGTACTTTTCCAAATGTCTTTTTTTTAACTGTCGCAAATATTTTTTAAAAAGTGTAGACTGACTTTCATTAAATTAACATCTATATACTTATTAGCAAGGAAAGGATTTTTATGTCCTAAAATATTCAAAAAAAGGCAAATAAAAATCAAATAAAAGGCAAAAAAAGGCATTTATTAAATAAAATTTATATTTAATTATGAAAGTACCTATTACACTACCAGCTGCTTTTTAAATTTATTTGAAATGAGCTGAAAGACCTCTACTTGAGCAGAAACTAATAGACTCGATTTAAAACTGTCGAAGTTATTCACATCATTATTAATTAATTACAGAATTAATTTGTTCGACTATTTTTAGTCCCTGGTTGAATTTGAAAACAGTAGTGAATTTTCGATAATTCATTTTCGTTGATATCCTTTAAAAAGGGGAACACTTGCCCAATCTTTGTCCCTTTGAAAATAAAGATTTAAAAATAAAAGTAAAAGTGTACATTTACATTCTCTCAAAACTATACCTGATTTTTGCAAGCTTTTAAAAATTTGAAAACAAAATCCAAAAATTTATTTTAAAGCTTAAGAAAAAAAATAAGAAATTGAATTTAGAAAAGAAAAGTATGTATGTAGGTACCTACTCAATCTTTCTACTTTCTTTTTCTACTGTGTTCAGTACAAGCTCATTTGTTTTCATGTTATTATGGTTAATAGATATTTAGATTCAAGATTTTTTTTCGATTAAAAAAAAAGCTATATACTTAACAAAAGGCATACAAAACAAACAAACTTGCCAAAAATAGACAAAAAACCTCACTGATGAGTATATATGGCAAAAAAGGCACTAAATGGTAAAAAAAGACATGAATCGTGTTTGTATATAGTTTATACTTTCATACGATAACGCAAAAAAGGCAAAGTTAAAAAAATCCGTTCCCTGCTTATTAAAAACGATGTTGCATTTGTATGATACAAAATATTCCTTTTCGTTATTTTTTTTGAATATCCATCTTTATTTGATAAATTAATAAATCAATTATTTTTCGAAAATATTTAAAATTAAAAACGTTTTCTTAATATTTTTAAATTTATTTATTTGATAAAAAAAAATTTTGATATGCATACAAAAAATGACAAAGTAAGCAAGTAATCTAATAAGCAGAACTTGCAGAATTTTTTAAAACAGAATTATGACCCCGGCAGAATTTTGACCTTAACCCGAATACATTCTTTTTGCTGTTTGTGTTTTAAGATGAATTAAGATAGTTAATCATGATGATTTTTTGAATTCTATCATTCCTATTACCTGTTCTATAGACAAAGGTAAAGAGTTCCATAGTTTGGTGGCATAAACATAAAATAATCTCGATGAATTTAGATATACATACATAGGTACATAAAAGGGTAATAATATTCAAGATTCGAGTAGATTGGGCAGTTTAACTTATCATAATAAATATGAAGGTGTTTTTTTCTTTATTATTTAATGCAAGAAAATACAACATCTTCCATCTAGAAAACGCTAAAAACTGCTTCCTAATATGGTCGTTAGCTGAAAGAGAACGATTTATTTTGAAACCAAGGCTTGCAACCGTTGACGCGAACTCAAGTTTGAGCTGCGATAGTATTATAGGTGGAAGGTCGTCTTTATAAAATTTCTGTCCCTTACACTAAGTCCTTTAATAGGTTAAACGGTCAATAAAGGTAAATTTGGACAAAGTCTGGATAGAGATGAAACATGACATTTTTGCAAACTAATAGATCGTTAATAAATATACAGAATAAGATTGGACTCAAAATCGAACCCTGTGGAACTCCAAATTAATCAAGTTGGAAAATGTGTCACCAATTTAACTCTTTGACTCCATTTTTCCAAGTAGTCTTGAATTAGCCGTACCGATCTTCTACTAAAACCAAAATATAAATTAAGTTTTTTTTACATAGAATATCATTTTATTTTAACTCAAATTTAAATTTATCCAGGAGCCGATATTGATGATGAAGAACTTGAACGTGAATTAGACGAGCTAGAACAAGAGAACTTTGATAAAGAAATTATTGGAATTGGCGAGCCAACACCTCTGCCGGAAGTACCTACGGACGATGTCAAAGAAAAGGCAGGTGGCACCAAACAAAAAGAAAAGAAACAAGCAACAAGTAAGTGATCCACAGACTTCTTTCCCTCCAATTAGACTCAAATAAGTTTTTTTTTCTCTTTAGATGATGATATGAATGATCCCAGCATGAAGGAACTCCTAGCCTGGGCTGAATAATTCATTCTTCTTTTTGTCTCTTAAAATAAATATATTAAAAAAAGTATGCTTCGATATTTATATACAATAAAATAACAAAACAAACAAAAACACTGTAGAAACAAAAAAGTCGCTAAGGTAAAAAAACATAAATTAGGAGAATTCTACAAAATTTTCTATGCAACATATAAAAACAAAAAAGAAAACACGAATTTGATTAAATCAAAAATAATTATGGAATTTAAAAACAAAAATGATTGTGGTTATTTTAAGAGCAATTAAATATTAAAAAAATATAAATCCTTACTAATTTACTCAAGTCAAAGGAAATTAAAAAAAAACCGTTACATATTTTATTTGATTCCATAAATAATTCTCTTAAATATTTTGTTTGTTTGTATTTTTTTCGAAATAGGTAGTCTTTTCTGTTGTCTTTTTTTTTTTTAATTTTTCATTATCAAAGTTGTCGGAATGTTAACGTGATTTTATTTTTTTAAGAACTTTTTTTTTCTCACTTTATTTTATGTTGATCATGATAATGAATAAATACAATAAAAACTTATGCAACTTAATTAATTTCTAAATTATATAAATCAGTTATTTTTGAATTTTTGTTCTTTTTTCAGGAATTCAAAGTTTTAGTTCTATTTAAAAGTATAAAACAACAAAAAGTGAGATCTGTAAAGGCTAAAAGATTGTTAGGCCCGAGATTTCTAAGAAACAAAATTGTGCCGATTCTAATTTCAGAGAGATGCAGCTGAGGTACAGCTGTCATTTTACTTAGTTTGTAAAAAAGTTGTGGCTTTTATTGTATCTAGCAAAGGAAAGTGTATTTGTTTATCTTTTTATAATATGGAGGTATTATCCCATTATTTTTGCTAGAAGATAGAAAATAATCGATCTTCAGTTGCAAATGGAAATTCTCATTAAAAAGGCGAGTAAAACGTATTAAGGAGATTTTACTTCAGAAATATGATTTTCTATTTGGTGCCATTGCCAATTTTTTCTGTTCTTGCAAAAATACGGAAATAATAATTGTTAATCAGATTCCCTTTGCAAGAGCTATATTTTTTTAATCACAGATCAAATTTTTTAAATTTTGGTTTTTAGAAAGAATCATTTCTATTTGTATTTACCACATTTATGAACGTTTTATACTAGTGTTCAAAACTTTGAAGCGTTTTTCGCACAGCTAACGTTTTAAAAGTCAGTGCCCTTTTTAACTTTAAATCTACTGCATGGTTCCATTCTTAGAAGCAACGCTAGAGAGTATTTTTTCAATTTTTTAAAATAATAATTATTATTTAATAATAACAAATAAGCACCAAGAACATCAGGAACAGTTTAATGTTTCTATTGAAAATGAAAAATGGTAAAATTCTGGATGTCTTAAACAATTTGAAATTAATTAATGACTATCCGCAGATCTGTTATGCTAATCTATTTTCTACTCCACTTCAATTGATTACTTTCAGCCTACTAAAAGAAAACCAAAACAAAAGCTTTGCAACAAATTATACCAATTACAACCTTGACACAATAAAATTATTGTGAACCCGGTAAATTTACGACTTTCAATTAAAAATCAGTGCACAAATAAATGCAAAGTACATATTTCCAAAATGATACGTGCTTTAATTCATGTCTCAAGCTTCTACGCATTACCGCAATCTCTTGGCTTCTCCCAACAACCGTCTTCATTTTATGTTGTTACATATTTTTTTAATTATTTTTTTGCCAAAAATAAATAAACCCCACCACTATCGACTACTATTTTATTATTTAATTTTAAATTTATTGTGCTTCACGAATCGTTATAGCTTCTACCGGTGCATACGGAACTTTGTCAACCTCCATCTACTTTATCAGTAAATCAATTTTCAATTGAACAAAAAATTCAATTTCATAATCTTGAGCCCAAATTTACAAAACAAAAAGTGAAGCTTTCATTCGTTGGGACACAAACACACAAGAAAGTCCAAACTCTGGTAATCGAATGCGATGAGTTGCAGAGGACGCTTTGTGAATTTTTAATGAGTTTTGTTAAGTCGTCTTGTGGGGTTTTGAATGGATTCAGTTTCATGGATCGAGTTTATGGTCAGTTTGTAAATAAGTTTTAGTAAATATTTTGAGTTATTGATAACCGGTTGTGATTAAAAAAAAGGATCAGAGCTATGAAGGTGATAGGATTGGGATTTATTTTGGTAAGAAATTATTCATTAATTATACGTAAAAACTACGCGCTGGAACTGTATGAGTCTCAATAAAATTAATTAGAAGACAAACTTCTTGTACTCATAGAAGAATATTATTTATTAATAATGAACGTTTTCGGGAATAACAATTCCCATCTTCAGATTATTAGCAAAATCTAGATTTTCGAGAAATATCAAATTCAACATGATTTTCATTTCTTTTTACCATAATATCTAAAAATGGTAAACAAAAGTCAATTTCTTTTTCAAATTTAAATTTTATAATTCCCGGCATTACGTTATTTAAGAAATTTAGAAATATGTGTAGTTTGTATTTATGAATTACCTATTATGTAATGGCGTTTTCGATTGGCAGTCCGGAAGCGTCCGGAATCATTCTGAAAGCGTTTTATTCGTACAAAACTGACAGTTTTGTGTGAATAAAATTTTTTCAGAATGATTCCGGACGCTTCCGGACTGCCAATCGAAAACGCCATAAGTGTCATCTACATGTTGAATTCGATATTTATCGAAAATCTACAAGAACTGATAGATGCATTTATTCAAATTCTTATTATCCTAAACAAACTAAATTTAAAGCTTTAAATTTGTTTTGCTATCGTGCTATTCAGATTCCTCTAAGTGAACAAAATAGCTGAAGTTAATGGATACAATAAAAACATACTAAATTCTTTATTAAAAAAGATTAAAAAAATGTAACATTTATTAACTCAATCTATCGATAACCCAAACCCAATAAGTCGATGCATAAGATGCATTTATTATTTTTTAAATTATTTTAAGAACAATTTTTACTTGCGATATACATAGGTACTATATTATATCAAGTTATGCATTCGTACAAAAAAAAAGTTGAGATAACATTTTTCCATGACATTACGATGGTAGACAATGCCAAAAAAGTGGGTCCCGGAAGTCCGTCTGTCGCTGTCTGTATAAGGAGCTACAGTCTAAACGGATGGACCGATTGATGTCAAACTTGGTATGTAGCGTTATTTGGCGACTCTCCAGAGGGGTTTTTGGAATTAATTTTTTTTGGACCAAAAATAACGGTACCGATTTAGTAAAATTGAAATATTTCGAAAACGGCTCCAACGATTTTGTTTAAAAAATTCAAATGTTAGTTTTAAGCTAAGGTCTATCTTTTAATGAATTTTTTTTTTTTGAAAATCATTATTAACGGTACCTGTCATAGAACCGTTTTTTTTTCAAATCCGATTATCTCCGAAACTGCTTATTCGATTTCAACGAAACTTTTTGTGAAGAAGCATTTATATAATCTAAATATGAACCAAAAATAAAATTAAAGAAAAAATATTTTTTGGATTTTTAAAAAAACTTTGAAATTTTTTTTTTTTAAATCTAATTTTCGAAAACGGGACATTGTATTTTTTTGATATTTTGTTTTAAGATGTTGATAAGTGATTTCTACAAAATGGCATAACAATTTTATTTTAAAACTTTTTTTCCAAAAAAATATTTATAAAAAATTAGTTTTTTAAAAAACGGCTCTAACGATTTTGAAAATTTTTTTTTTAAATGCATCTCAATATATCAACCAAAACTGCATACTTGTTTTGGAGGGCAATTTGATTTCAGATTTTATTTATTTTTTTTTTTTTAACGATATTTATTTTTTTTCTTAAAAATTTAAGCAACTTTAACTCTAAGAGCGAGTTCGTGCGACCCAGTCGTGCATTTTATTTTTTTTTAATTTTATGTTTAGAATTATTTAACGACAGAAATTTAAATAATTTTAGATTTTACTAATAATCTGAAGATGGGAATTGTTATTCCCAAAAACACTGGTTTGCAAGGAAATCCTCCTTTTAATGAAACTATTTCTAAAGGATTTTTTGTGCTGATTTCGAATCCGAAGTCAAAATTGGCCTAGTACGTCACGTTTTAGGATATTCCTGTTAGAAAATCTCGAAAATCCATTTTGTTTTGCTGTTTTCCAAGCAATATTTTGGCGTAATGTAAACTTTTTCAACTAAACTTGTCCCGGTTTCTAAAAGAACTTATTTTTTCTTTCAAATTCAGGGGTCGTGAACTACGGCATATGTACGTTAACGTATTGACGCTTAATGTCTTTATCATTTTCTTCTAATTAAGGTGATATAGCAATAGTCAAAACGTTAACGAACGTATGCCGATTTTGAATCCGAATTCAAAAAAATTTGATCAGCTCCTGTTTTTGAGATATACTAGTTTTTTTAGATTTTCTAACCAAAAACTTGATTTTGTGATTCTCTAACGCGTATATCTCAAAATCCTGACGTACTTTTGTTCATAGGAGAAACAAATTTTAAGATTTAGAAGGCAGTGTATCGAATGGTTTATTACAGATAAGATATTTCTATATAGAAAAATAGTACCTATATAAAATTAAAAAAAAACACGTATAAATTTGTTTTAATGTATTTTATTATATTTTACTTTACATATTTGACTTTTTATATATAACAGGCGTTGAGATTTTACATTTTCCTTAATCAAGATGTTTTTGTCCATGTGGAATTTACTAAAAACTGCAGGATTTCAATATTTTTGCTGTTTTTGTCAATTAGTGTCTTAAAATGTGTGTACAATTGAATTAATAAATACAAATTTGATATCATGTTATGAGAAATTAGTCCTCCAAACTTGAGCTTAATATGAATAATAGTTTTATTTTTGTACAAGGTCAAACGAATCTAAAAGGGTTATTTTCTACAATCTGCTCATATTTTTAAAAAATCATTTAAACAAAAATGGTACGTGCTAGAATTTTTCTGAAACCAGATTCAGGAGATCAAATCTTTCATAATTTCAAAAAATTATTTGAAGGAAAAAAAAAAGTTAAATTTTGCAGACCAGTGTTTTTTTTAAGTAAGAAATTTGTTTAAAAATTTTATGTTTAGAATTTAACGACAAAAATTATTTAAATAATTTTAGATTTTGCTAATAATCTGAAGATGGGAATTGTTATTCTTATTCCCGAAAACTTTCATTATTAATAAATAATATTCTTGTATGATTATAAGAAGTTTGTCTTTTAATTAATTTTAAGAAATTATACCTCTCCCCGAGTGTTTCTCATATTAATTTTTATCATTTTACAGGGATTCACACTGTTGGCACAGACAGTCCAATCAACAACAGATATATTCGATTTTTCGAATTTGGATTTAAGTAATTTCAGATTCTTTAGAAATCTTCCATCTCAAAATCCTGCTACGGCGCCTTATGCTGACCCATTCATCGAACACTTTCAAAAGAAGAAAGCAATTTTGGATTATTTGGATCGATTGTTGCTGGGGAACTCTTTACTTGGACCACCAACAACAATTGAATTCCATCCAAACTATGGCAAAGCATGGAGACCATACTTCGAACATCATTATGGTCGAAGGGCAGAAAGACTAATCGAATTACTTGGGAGTGGAGCGTCAGTGGAAAAACTGAAATATCATGGAGTTTTACCACAAGACTTTGGATCATATCATTAAACTTGTTTTATTTGTTATAATGATTTTATTTATTTATAAAATATTAAATCTTAAGATAAATTTACATAGATTTTGTGTTTTTTCTATTATTTATGAGATGTTATTCAGTTAATTCGTCTCTTTTGAGTTGAAATGTAAAGAACATTGTTGCCACGAATGAATGCATCTCCGTATTTGTTTTTTAATTGGCCGTTGAGGTATTCTTCGGTTTGATCGAGGGCTATGTTCATGTAGCCATCTAAACATGCAAGGACACCTTTAATTTGGAATAAAATATTGTTTAAAAATTGATATAAAACCGGCTAAATGCAAAACTCATGCTTTACCTCTGTAATCTACACCAGAATTTAATTTTACTACTACCGGACGTCCATGGATTTGATTGATGAATTGTGATAGAGCTTCTTTGCGAGACATTATTGTATTTTATTTAAAATAAATAATTTTAAATAAAGAAATCAATTTATTGTAAAAATATTTTGCAAGTTCTGGGGGAATGGAAATCAAACGTTTTTATTTTGACAAGTACACAAATGTTAGCTGTCAAAAAAAATATCCCACAAGAAGGGAAATTATATAGTTTACATTTTCAAAATGTAGAGGTCGCTAATGTTGGTTAAAAGAAAAGACGCCGGCAGTAGTTTTAAATTTGAATAGACCGTTAATTCTGCAAACATTGTTCAGGAAGTGGACATTTCGAGCCCTTCTCGCCAAATCATCCTAAACTAAAATTAAAGAATGAATTATAGTCCAGTCAAGTTATACTTTTGCTGAGAAATAATTCGCAACTGCAATTTGTACTCAAAATATGAAAGTACACTAGTACAGGAACTAAACCCCCCATTTTCCGAACAAATGTCTGGACGACTTTGGCCGCCATTTTGTTTTGAACAGTTTTGCGACTATCGCTTGTAGTTCGGCTAGTTTTGGTCTTAGAGAAAAATGTTATGAGACAAAGTTGTAGCAAATTTTATTTCCCACAAAAAATGTTGAGTAAGTTTTTATTCTAAAACCTACCATTTAGGAGTTATAATGAATTTCGTAAAATGCTATGCTCACTTATTTTTTATATTCACCATAACTTTTTTTTCAAACTTTTATTAAAAAATTGTTGTTATAAAAGTTAAAGAGCTACTAATTATCTATGTTTGTCTCATACTAAGTTTTTTTGTCCGAGTTGCCGTTTCCTCACTAAAACAAAAATTCAATAAAAAAATTAGCAAAAACAGGGTGAGGGGAGAGTACGATAATTGTGGTGCCGAGATTTTATAACAGTTTTTTGAAGAAGGGTTCAATACAAGTATTTTTTACTACCGAAAGGGGGTTTATCTCCCCCCGTTTATGCGGGAGGGGCAGTTTTCTAAAAAAAAAACAGCCTAAAATAAAAAAAAATATTAAAAAACAACGGCAACACTTACAGTTATGAATGATACATTTTTCAAAAGCCACAATTATATGCATTATTGTAGTTTTTAAATGGAGCTATTAAAATTTATAGTTTTTGAAATAATCGATCTCAAAGTTAAATTTAGGAAAAAAAATTTTTTTTTTAATCGATTATTTCAAAAACTATAAATTTTAATAGCTCCATTTAAAAACTACAATAATGCATATAATTGTGGCTTTTGAAAAATGTATCATTCATAACTGTAAGTGTTGCCGTTGTTTTTTAATATTTTTTTTTATTTTAGGCTGTTTTTTTTTAGAAAACTGCCCCTCCCGCATAAACGGGGGGAGATAGACCCCCCTTCCGATAGTAAAAAATACTTGTATTGAACCTTTCTTCAAAAAACTGTTATAAAATCTCGGCACCACAATTATCGTACTCTCCCCTCACCCTGTTTTTGCTAATTTTTTTATTGAATTTTTGTTTTAGTGAGGAAACGGCAACTCGGACAAAAAAACTTAGCATGAGACAAACATAGATAATTAGTAGCTCTTTAACTTTTATAACAACAATTTTTTAATAAAAGTTTGAAAAAAAAAGTTTTGGTGAATATATATAAAAAATAAGTGAGCATAGCATTTTACGAAATTCATTATAACTCCTAAATGGTAGGTTTTAGAATAAAAACTTACTTAACATTTTTTGTGGGAAATAAAATTTGCTACAACTTTGTCTCATAACATTTTTCTCTAAGACCAAAACTAGCCGAACTACAAGCGATAGTCGCAAAACTGTTAAAAACAAAATGGCGGCCAAAGTCGTCCAGACATTTGTTCGGAAAATGGGGGGTTTAGTTCCTGTACTAGTGTACTTTCATATTTTTAGTCCGAATTGCAGTTGCGAATTATTTCTCAGACCTCCATACAACCAAATCTAAAATGACTGGACTATTATGGACAACATAATAATTGTATTTTTCCAATACTAAGAACCAATAAGATATTATAACTTTTTTTTGTTAATCTAATCAAAAGATTGCGCAAAGTCTATAAATAAAAGAAAATAAAGATTTGTCTGTAAACAAAAATACTAAGCCCCATGTCGCTTATTGCGGTAATAAGGCGGGAAGGGCTCGTTTTTTTCACAGATCTTGAGTTGACTTTTATTAATTTGGATTGCACCAGGGCCCTATTTCATAAAACTACAAGACTAATAATTATTTGTGAATTTACTTGTAGCTTGTAAATTATCAGCAAATTTCTGTTTCATAAAGAATTCGAATAGACTAATAACTACAAGTTTCGTAGACTTGTAACTACAAGCAAATTTACAAATGAGGCGAATGTTTCTGTTTCATAAAAGTTTTTGCGCAAAAATGTATTAGTGATAGACTTGTAACTACAAGCGAATTTCTTACAAGAGTAGAAAGACTAATAAAGAAAAATATGGAGTCTAATTTGCTCTTTGAATGTGCTTTATGGATAAGGTTATAAAGTTAAATGATCAAGCTTTAAAATTAAGAATCCTCACAAATTTGTTGGTGTTAGTAATAGAATAAAATGCACGACTGGGTCGCACGAACTTGCTCTTAGAGTAAAAGTTGCTTAAATTTTTAAGACTTTTTATATAGAAATTTGGAAAAAAAAAATAAAATTCGTTTAAAAAAAAAAAATAAAATAATATCTGAAATTGAATTGCCCTCGAAAACAAGTATGCAGTTTTGATTGATATATTAACATGCATTTTTCGAAAAAAAATTTTCAAAATCGTTAGAGCCGTTTTTTAAAAAACTAATTTTTTATAAATAATTTTTTGGAAAAAAAGTTTTAAAATAAAATTGGTATGCTATTTTGTAGAAATCACTAAGCAACATCTAAAAACAAAATTTTCAAAAATTTGATTTTTCAAAAAAAAAAAAATTTAAAAATTTTTTTAAAAATCCAAAAATTATTTTTTTGAAAATTTTATCTTTGGTTTATATTTAAATTATATAAATGCTTTTTCACAAAAAGTTTCGTTGAAATCGAATTAGCAGTTTCTGAGATAATCGGATTTGAAAAAAACGGTTCTATGGCAGGTACCGTTAATAATGATTTTCAAAAAAATTTTTTTTATTGAAAGATAGACCTTGTCTTAAAACTAACATTTGAATTTTTTAAACAAAATCGTAAGAGCCGTTTTTGAGAAATTTCAATTTTACTAAAATCGGTATATGACAAGTACCGTTATTTTTGGTCCAAAAAAATTAATTCCAAAAACCCCTCTGGAGAGTCGCCAAATAACGCTATTTACCAAGTTTGACATTAATCGGTCCATCCGTTTAGGCTGTAGCTCCTTATACAGACAGACAGACAGACTGACAGACTGACAGACTGACAGACTGACAGACTGACAGACTGACAGACTGACAGACTGACAGACTGACAGACTGACATACTGACAGACTGACAGACTGACAGACTGACAGACTGACAGACTGACAGACTGACAGACTGACAGACTGACAGACTGACAGACTGACAGACTGACAGACTGACAGACTGACAGACTGACAGACTGACAGACTGACAGACTGACAGACTGACAGACTGACAGACTGACAGACTGACAGACTGACAGACTGACAGACTGACAGACTGACAGACTGACAGACTGACAGACTGACAGACTGACAGACTGACAGACTGACAGACTGACAGACTGACAGACTGACAGACTGACAGACTGACAGACTGACAGACTGACAGACTGACAGACTGACAGACTGACAGACTGACAGACTGACAGACTGACAGACTGACAGACTGACAGACTGACAGACTGACAGACTGACAGACTGACAGACTGACAGACTGACAGACTGACAGACTGACAGACTGACAGACTGACAGACTGACAGACTGACAGACTGACAGACTGACAGACTGACAGACTGACAGACTGACAGACTGACAGACTGACAGACTGACAGACTGACAGACTGACAGACTGACAGACTGACAGACTGACAGACTGACAGACTGACAGACTGACAGACTGACAGACTGAAAGACTGACAGACTGACAGACTGAAAGACTGACAGACTGACAGACTGACAGACTGACAGACTGACAGACTGACAGACTGACAGACTGACAGACTGACAGACTGACAGACTGACAGACTGACAGACTGACAGACAGACAGACAGACAGACAGACGGACTTCCGGGACCAACTTTTTTGGCATTGTCTACCATCGTAATGTCATGGAAAAATGCTATCTCAACTTTTTTTTTTTGTACGAATGCATAACTTGATATATAGTACCTATATCGCAAGTAAAAAAATGTACTAGTTATGTGGACATTTAATGAAGGACATTAGGTAGTAAAAGTGAAATAACAATGCAGTCTTTTTAATTTGAATGATGCAAAAAAGTGGTTGGCACTAAAATCAATCTTCCTTGTGTAGTGACAAATAGTTTTGGCTTACAAATCTATATGTATTCATCTACCTGCAATTACCACTCAAAATAGGAGCTTTCCCGTGTAGCTGTTAGCGTTCTAAAGGATATAGATAAGTGAAACAAGTTGAACTTAACTTTTATGTTTAACTTATATGTTTTGCCAAAATTAGACAACAAAAAAATGGAATCTCAATTACTTAAAAATAATGAGTTGTTATTGCATTTGATTTTCCATATATAACCTAACTATAGAGACTACAAAACTTGGACATCTGAAACATACAATTTAAAGATCTTTCAATAAATTCCAATACCTAATTTTAAAAATGCAATAAAATAACGAATAATTTCCACTAAATTTCGATAGTTTCATTAGTTTTTGAGTTGCGTTGCACGGCGCGGAAAAAAATTTCGTTTCGAGAAAAATGCGTTTAAATTTTTCGTAACCTACTGCATTAGATTTTGAGCGCATGGGTTTGAAGACTATCTATGAGCTTTTGATGCTTCATACAACGCTAAGATCAGTGAAAATAGTTTTTTAGATGGTAAAGAATTTTTTAAACAGAAAGTGCAAAGAGTTTCCGAGGGATTTCCACCCCTTGACGCGGAAAAATAATGAAGATTTTTGGTTATTTTTTTTTTTAGAGATTAATTTACTTATAGATTAATATTTAGTTAATTTATGAGTTAAAGCTTTTTTGACGAAAGTTGCATTAGATGATGTGTTTTGCCAAGTTATTTAGTGCATCAATGTTTTAGTTCAAAGGAATTTAACAACATTTTGCCATTCAAAAATCGAACAAAACAACACTTATTCATCTTTAAAGCTCAATTTAAAGCTCATTTGTTTGTAGGTATCTTTTTTTCTCCAGAAACATAGACTTTTCTATAGCCTATTATTCAAACTAAATGTTAAGACCATAATCTACCAAAAACCAATCTTTAAAAATCAAGCTTTTAGCTTTTAAAGCCAATAATGTTTATTATATTTCACAAATATTCATCATAATATTTCATCTTTCGCTGCTGCTACAGAAAGTTCGAATATTTGTTTATTATTTGTTTATTTAGTTACACTTGTAGTTTTTTAAAAGCAAAATAGTTTGAGTTCGCCAGACTACAAATAAATGAAAATTTTTATGAAACAGAAAACTACAACTCCATACTTTATTTGTGCTTGTAACTACAAGTCTACAAGTACAACACTAATAGTTTTATGAAATAGGGCCCAGTTGTTGTGATATGACATAATAAAACTGTGAACAAAATTTCTTAGAGATCGGATTATTTCACACAAGTGAAAACTTTCCAGTGATTGTGACAAGAAACTGTGAAATTACCGTGTCATAAAACTGGAAAGGAGTAATCAAGTTCATTCTTTCATTGCTAATTACCATAAAAAAAAAAAAAAAAAATAGAATGCTAAAATTCTGGCAATAATACTGGCTAGTTATCATTTGTTGGTTTAAGATTGATATCTCAAAAATAACTTTTTTTTGACATGAACAAACACTGTATCAGATAGAATAATTTTGATTATCCACAATCAAATATCATCTTAGCTAATAATTCTATAACATATTTTTTTAAATCTTAATTTTTTTTTTTAATTTTTACGTTTATTTTTTTTTACAAATTCTTAAAATTATAAATGGTGTTTTTTTCTCACTAGTATCTATTCACAAAAAAAAGAAAAATAAATAGGAGTACAAATGTTGTTTTATGAATTTTGGTATCAGTGAATTCCTTCTAATGGTGTATATGTTTTGTATTGGTAAAGTTCAGGTCCTCCATATCCATAGAGTAGTTTGCCTTTTCCATTTTCATCATAATAAGGGTATCTGTACTTTGGCCTTGAATTGAAAAAAAAAAAACAAGGTCAGTGGACTATAAAATAATATATTTTTCATAATCCTACCTTTCAAAATATTGAAAATTTGGTGCTCTTGGCTGTACAGTTGAAGATGTAAGCTGAACAATGCAGATGAATAGTAGAAGCATCTTAAAGAAAAGATATAATTTAAGTTTTTTATTTTTGAATTCAATTTATTTTTGTTTTTATTAAAAGAAATATGAAATAAAATTTGGAAATAAAGGTTTCTTATGAGGAAAAGTAAAAGATATCGTAAATTTTGTTCTAGCTATTCATTATTTTTTTAAATTAACTAAAAAATTGACTCCCGACTTTTAACATTTATAAATGAAGAAATTAAAAATTAACACTTTCAATCCTTTCAAGTATTTATTTTCTATTCTTAGCATGCATAATAATGCGAAACAGACGAAATTATTTTGTCCACCATGGCGTATGCGTACTTTTTTTTTTTAAATATTTGAATAAAATATTTGACTATTGTCACCTCATAACTTATGTAGATGAGGATGTGCAACCTTAACGTAGTTTATAAAAGTATAGTTTTTTGAATACAAACATTATTTAAACAATAAATGAGTTAAGATAACGAGAAGATGGTATAGTAAATTTTTAAACCTGCATCTTAATTTGTTTTTTTTTTTTTTTTTTTTTTGAAAAAAAAATTGTTATTTTTTGTCAGTAAAACCATATACTATAGGTATTTACATACTAACTCGTTTATCAAAGATATTTTAAGCATAGAAAAATTGATTTTTAAATTAAACTTTGGAAAGTTTCAGTAATAAATAACAGAACAAGTTTCTAAAATGATAAACCAATCTCGAACCATTCGAATTTGGGTTGGGGTCGAAATTCTGTATGGGCCAAAATTCGGATTCCAAAATTCTGTATTTTAAAATTCTGTAAATTCAAAATTCTGTATTTTAAAATTCTGTAAATTCAAAATTCTGTATTCTAAAATTCTGTAAACACAAAATTCTGGATTTCAAAATTCTGTATTCCAAAATTCTGTACTCCAAAATTCTGTAAATGATAAAAGAAAAATTGTTTTGATAATGAAAAAAGTGCGCACTTTTTTCATTATCAAAACAATTTTTCTTTTATCATTTACAGAATTTTGGAGTACAGATTTTTGATATTTTCTATGCAGAACCTTGAAGCAGTTTGCGTTCGACAGTTTAAGTTAAGTGTTAATCGTGATATAAAATGAATTCAGAAAAATGAAAAATATTAAATTATTAAAACCTAATAAAGGAAAGGTCGAGAACATGAAAATCTCGGAAAACTTATCGGAAAATGGAGCGCTTAATTCAAATTATTCGAACATTCAATTATTTATGTCCAATTTTTTCAAAAAAGTGGAATTTTTTGAAAAAAAAAAATTGAAGTTAGTAGAACATGAATTTGTATGGAAAATTAAAATATTTTTTTTTAATGGAAAATCTAGGAAATTTTTTTCGAAAATTGGGTACTAAACTCAAAGCACTTAATTATTCAAGATAATTAAAAAAAAATTTTTTTTCGAAGATCACAGAATTTTGGAATTTTTGTTTGGTACCTAAATATTAATCCAAACCCGAATTTTTTACTAACAGTTTAAGGCATTTTCTGGTAATTGCTCTGCTAACTTTAAATCGAGTTAGCAGAACATTAAGTTTTTCCAAAAGTAGGGGAGCACTTGATATAATTTTGAGGTACTTGCTCTGCTTACAGAATTTTTAAAAGCAGATTAATGGATTTGCAGAATTTTGAAAAACAGAATTTTGGATTTACAGAATTTTGAAATACAGAATAATAGAAAAGCAGAATAATGGAATACAGAATTATGTTCATACAGAATTTTTTCTTCAGATACAGAATTTTGGTCATACAGAATTTTGGAATACAGAATAACGACCCGTTCCCTTCGAATTTTTTTCAGGAATTGGAAATTCAGTTTTAATAAAACTCTGAATTGTTAATTAATTTTTTAACCAAATGGCGCACGGGATAAAAAAAAGTTTGGATAAATAAATTTTTCCTAGATTTAGATTGTGGTGACTCGTTATTAACCATTGTTGACATAAAGAAAGTCATCAAATTCTGAAGAAACCACAAAACTTAAGGGCTTAGTTGGTCTTTTAACATATTTCGTTTGGACCACTACTTTTTCGACATCCCTGTATATAAATTTAAAAAAATCATTGATCCGTTTTACCAAAAATTGATTTCTCAAAACAAAAAAATTTTGTTTTTTAAATTCCAAAGTTAATATTTTTGACTTTTTTTAAGCTTTTTAAATTAATATTACTGAATTGCTTTCACAAAATTATATTAGCTTAAATCGGTAGCATACGAGAAAGTCGGAAATCAACACGGTAACTGTTAAACAGGTACTGTTAATAACGGTTTAGTTTTTTTTTTTTATTTCAAAAGTATAATTGTATGTACGTAATACGTACGTATTTTTTTAAAATCAAAATTGTTAGAGCCTTTTTGTTCTTTTTTTAAAGCTTTTTTCATTTATTTTGTATGGCCGGTACAGTTAAATGTGATCCTGAAAAATTCAACTACCCCAATAGTTTGGGTTGTAGTTTGCAAAAGAGAAGGCAGACAGAGAGAATATAGACAGTCAGAATTGCGAGACCCATTTTTTTGCCATTCTCCATCATCTAATTTTTATTCCAAGTTATTTTTTTACGAATCCATAACTTGCTCTATAATACCAACATACGAGTAGATCGCAAGTAAAAATCTAATTAAACTCAAATTTCAAAAATTTGCTTTTCAAAAAAAAAAAAAAAAAAATAATCCTTGAAAGTAGTCAAAAGAGGTAAAGACTGGATTTGAATCCAGAACTACGGGACTGATAGTCTATTGAACTTACCATTAGGTCGTGGGGAACTACAAAAATGGTGGAACGAATAATTCATTTTTAAGAAGGAGGTAGGTACTTAGGAAATAAACAAAAAACACCGATCTATTAAATGCCAAATAAAGAAGTATTTAAGACCAGCACAAACCACCAAAGCGATTTGCTTCAAACTAAGTTAAGTTTTATTCCGATTCCCTAAATGAACAATTGAAATTGAAAAATTTTTGAATAATTATTTAAAAAAACACGCTAAACCAACTGGTATACTTTGTTTGGAGGTAAGGACAATTTTAAATGATTTTTTTAAAAAAAATCTTTATATTTTTTTAAAAACTTTAAATAGAATGCTTTAAACTAAGCTTTTAATATAAGAGTAAGTAGGTTTATGCGACCCTGTTTTGCCGGGCATTATGTGAGTTTAATAAAGTATCAAAGAAACCACTAATATTTTATTCTTAAATGGTCCTCTTTAGTATCATCATACGAACACTATTTATGTCTTAATTTTTTCGTTAAACAAAAAAAATTTACCAAAAGTTATTTAAATTACCAACCGTCATCAATCCAAATTAATTTCTTACCAAAAAAAGACACACAAAATGACGTAAGAGTGTTAATTTGTGTTTTGAAACAACCTGATGTCACAAACAATTTAAAGTTTTGTCAAAACTTTAAAATTAACAACAACCGCACTTGAAACCTCTGTTGAGTCACATACAAACATTATCAACACCGTTAGTTATTTATCAAACTATAATTTAAGAGCAAAACCCAAATAAATCTGTGTCAAAACAACACCAGCAGTAATACCATCCCCGATTTTATTCGTTTCTTGCGGCACAAAAACCCACAAATTACGTGATGTGAATATAAAAATTTCCCAACACCACCTAAAACACGTTCATGTCGATGTTCATACAAAAAGTTATTTCATAAAAAAACATAAAATTATCTTTCCATTTTTTGTTTCTGTTTGCACTCTCCCGCAAGCTCCATACTCTTTCTACACTACTGTTACGCTTGTACCAGTGACCTTAATAGCTTTTAAGTGGCAAAAGCAAAGTTTGGTACTCCAACCCCACTAAAACTTTATTCAAGGTCTTTCAAAACAAATTTAAATAAAATTATCATTGAACCATTTTAATCGTCGAACTTTCCATTAATCTATGGGAATAGATTCTTTAAGCCACCACACTAACTTCTATTTTACACCATTTCTTTTATAACTGTGCCATTTTCACATTCGTTCGCTAATTGCATTAAAGAAGAAAATCAAAATAAAAGAAAATCAAAAACAACAACAAAAAACGATGGCTTAAAGATATTAACCACGACGGCGGAAGTGTGAAAGTAACTGTCGTCTTACTATTTATGTTTGTTAGAAGAAAATTAAATTGCAATGGCAACACTTACGGGAAATAACAATTTTGAAATATATTTGGCCATTTTGAATTTACAAGGTGAAACAATTCAAAAACGTTTGATTGTAAAAATGCGGTAATTTTTTGTTTTCGTCTACTTGGGCCAAACCCGAATTAAAATACTAAGCCGCTAATGTAGCTTGATGGGCCGTTTGAATACTATCGCGATCACTTGGATACTAAAGTTAGTTGAAAAATCGTAAGTGGCCCAAAGTACTTACTGCAGTCCATGGTTCGCGTGCAAACGTTATATCAGCTTCATGGAATGGGAAGACAGAAATTTTTTTTTTCTGTTGTCTTTTCTCTGTCCACACGTACTCAAGTGTACGAGTGAGTTTGTGCGTTTTTTTTTATATTAAAATTTTGCAAAGAAGATAAATTGCATTCACTTGAAAAGTGAGCCTTACAATTTACAATTTACAATTTACAATTTACAATTTACAATTTACAATTTACAATTTACAATTTACAATTTACAATTTACAATTTACAATTTACAATTTACAATTTACAATTTACAATTTACAATTTACAATTTACAATTTACAATTTACAATTTACAATTTACAATTTACAATTTACAATTTACAATTTACAATTTACAATTTACAATTTACAATTTACAATTTACAATTTACAATTTACAATTTACAATTTACAATTTACAATTTACAATTTACAATTTACAATTTACAATTTACAATTTACAATTTACAATTTACAATTTACAATTTACAATTTACAATTTACAATTTACAATTTACAATTTACAATTTACAATTTACAATTTACAATTTACAATTTACAATTTACAATGTTACCATTTGTAAATGATTGTAAAACTGAGAAATATATGCAATTTACATTGATGTTAAGTTTTAAAATTAGTCTAAGCTTTGATTCGACCTATGGCTTGATGAACCAATCGTTCATAGTTCGTTTGCTGTTTGTTTCATTTCTTCTTCTTCATTTTCTTCTTAAGGTAGCTGAACATCTAGTCCAGTCAAGTTATACTTTTGCTGAAAAATATTTCGCAACTGCAATTCGTACCTAAAATATGAAAGTACACTAGTACAGGAACTAAACCCCCCATTTTCCGAACAAATGTCTGGACGACTTTGGCCGCCATTTTGTTTTGAACAGTTTTGCGACTATCGCTTGTAGTTCGGCTAGTTTTGGTGTTAGAGAAAATTGTTATGAGACAAACTTGTAGTAAATTTTATTTCCCACAAAATATATTTTATAACTTTTTACTCTAAAACCCACCATTTAGGAATTATAATGATTTTCGTAAAATGCTATGCTCACTTTTTTTTTATATGCACCATAACTTTTTATTTTAAACTTTTATCAAAAAATTGTTGCACGATAACTATGGCGCTGAGATTTGATAACTGTATTTTGTAGAAGGGTTCAATACAAGTATTTTTTACTTTGGGATGGGGGGTCTATCTAACCCTGTTTAGGCGGGAGGGGAAATTTTCTAAAAAACAACCTAATATTTAAAAAAAATATTAAAAAACAACGGCAACACTAAGAGTTATGAAGGATATTTTTTTCAAAAGCCACAATTAAACGCTTTATTTTAATTTTTAAATAGTGTTTGTAAAATTAATAGTTTTTAAAAAAATCGATCTCAAAGTAAAAATTAGCGAGACAAATTAAAAAAAAAAACACATTCAATACTATTTTTGTCAGGACCACAATAGAAAGAAAAAGATCGAGCACGAACGATCATTTTAAAAAATTGAAATTGTTCGAACAGGTTCGAACATACTCATTTGGATCTCTGGTAGGTACACAGTGTATTTAGATTTAAAAGATAAAGCAAAATTTAAATATGTTTTTTAAATAAAAACAACGAATTCCCTGTTGATTTAACATGAATGAAATCCTTACGAAGAAAAATAACAAAAGTAATAAAAATTATTAATATTATTTTTATTTTAAGTGGAGCGATTGAATATAATTCAATTTTAAAGTTTAAGTGACCTCAACTCCAAAGCATTTCGCCCGGGTACGACAGATCTAACTGGTGAGCCCACTTTCGTACCTGAGCGAAACGCTTTGGAGTTGAGGTTAAAAAACAACCTAATATTTAAAAAAAATATTAAAAAACAACGGCAACACTAAGAGTTATGAAGGATATTTTTTTCAAAAGCCACAATTAAACGCTTTATTTTAATTTTTAAATAGTGTTTTTAAAATTAATAGTTTTTAAAAAAATCGATCTCAAAGTTAAAATTAGCGAGACAAATTAAAAAAAAAACACATTCAATACTATTTTTGTCAGGACCATTAATTTCAATACAAATTAACTATTACAATAAAACTACCTTCGCTGATTTTCTAAGCCTTCTTGTTTTTGAGAAAATTGAAAAATGAAACAAAAAAAAAAAAACAGATTAACAATTTTTTATTTTGTTTTGCTGTTTTGATAACTTTGGTACTAACAATATCATAAACAAAAAAGATCTTATGTATTTATTACATATAGAGTTAGTTGAGAGCTTTATGCGTTAAAAAAAAAAAACATTTTACGCTCACCACAGAGATGCTGAGAACTCGCAAAGCAGGGCAGGCAAGGTACTTTTAAGTTAAAAAACTGTTGACACTGGCGCCTACCTGACGACTTTTCGTACCCTAAGTGGAGCAGAAAATTGACAACTTTTTTGTTGATGGCCAAAGTTATCAAAATAGCAAAAAAAAAAAAAATAAGTGAACATCTGATAAAAAAGTATTTTTTTTTTTAATTTTCTCAAAAACTAGAAGTCATGAAATATACGGTTTTCAGTGTTTGACAGAAAATCAGCCAAGGTAGTTTTATTGTACCTAATAGTAAATTTTGTATTGAAATTAATGGTCATGACAAAAATAGTATTGAATGTGTTTTTTTTTTTAATTTGTTTCGCTAATTTTAACTTTGAGATCGATTATTTCAAAAACTATTAATTTTAAAAACACTATTTAAAAATTAAAATAAAGCGTTTAATTGTGGCTTTTGAAAAAAATATCCTTCATAACTCTTAGTGTTGCCGTTGTTTTTAAATATTTTTTTTAAATATTAGGTTGTTTTTTAGAAAATTTCCCCTCCCGCCTAAACAGGGTTAGATAGACCCCCCCTCCCAAAGTAAAAAATACTTGTATTGAACCCTTCTACAAAATACAGTTATCAAATCTCAGCGCCATAGTTATCGTGCTCTCCCCTCACCCTGTTTTTTCTAAATTTTTTTATTGATTTTTCGTTCTAGTGAGGGAACGGTACGTCGGAGAAAAAAACCTTATATGAGAAAAACATAGTTAATTAATAGTTCTTCAATTTTTATAACAACAATTTTTTGATAAAAGTTTAAAATAAAAAGTTATGGTGCATATAAAAAAAAAGTGAGCATAGCATTTTACGAAAATCATTATAATTCCTAAATGGTGGGTTTTAGAGTAAAAAGTTATAAAATATATTTTGTGGGAAATAAAATTTACTACAAGTTTGTCTCATAACAATTTTCTCTAACACCAAAACTAGCCGAACTACAAGCGATAGTCGCAAAACTGTTCAAAACAAAATGGCGGCCAAAGTCGTCCAGACATTTGTTCGGAAAATGGGGGGTTTAGTTCCTGTACTAGTGTACTTTCATATTTTAGGTACGAATTGCAGTTGCGAATTATTTCTCAGACCTCCATACAACCAAATATAATTTGACTGGACTAATCGTTTACCTTCAGTCACTTCCACCTCCAAGAAAGTGAAAGTATTTTTTTTTTGGTTCAAATTTCGTTGTAGACATCGTAACTTTAGTAATCAACTTGTTAAGCAAATCAAGTTTTTGTTCCGTTCCGGAGAGAGAGAAAAAGAGATGTTCCAGTTTGTTTTGATGAATTTGGTTTTTTTGCAGTTTGTATCTGCAGTCGGTATTGTTAAGATTCAAGCCCAATTTGAAACAAGATCCATTGTCTTTTGCAAAGCAAAAAAAGTTGTTAAGATGTTACGTGATTGTCGAGGGGAACCTGTGATTTTTTTTGGTACTAAATAGAGCACAGATTTTGATCGCGAGATCAATTGAAAATTTAATTACTTTTTAATTGATGAGGAAGTGGTTTGAAATCTTTTGATTGTAAAATGTAACGGAACCTATGGTGTTCGAATAAGTACACATATTTTAAAAGGAAAATGTTTCGAATCTCCCAAAAAGGGGAGGTACTATAACCCTCAAAATAGAAATACCCAAGTACAATTAACTACCACAATTAAAATTGTGTGTACTTATATACCTTCACTCCTTATGCCACCATTATGACCCATAGGCTACAGGATCCTATAGGCCAATCCTGGCAGCTGAAGTGAAGGGTGTCCTGGTTACTACGGCTCGGCATGCTTGCTTGAAGCCAAGGCTTAGCTCGTCGAAATGGGTGGATTCTTGCCATAGTAACCGAGAACGTTTGTTACGTTTAATATCATGCCGAATTAGTGTGAGATGATAACGAAATAAAAAAAAATTTTGGTTCGAATTAATAAAAAAAAAAAAACGAGACCCAAAATTCATCCAATTTTGAAACAAAAATAGATTACTATTCGTGTTTTAATAAAATGTGAAATGAGAGAGAAAAATGATGACTTGGCAACCCTGGTGAGTGGAAAGGACTTTGGTGTTATAGTCCAAAAGAGGCAAACCCCCCCACGCAATATTTAATAAAGCGTCCATGGCCATTGCGACCTCGTTATTTATTTGCAAAGGCCCCCTAAATGAATTCCGTTGTGTCCTAAAAATTTTACACTTAGGACACCATGATGTACTGCCCTTTTTCTAAAAGGTCCTTTAATTCCGCCACATCCACCCCAAAATATGTTCTTAAAATTCCATTTTAAGTTTTCTTACAAAAAAATTCATCTAAAATTTTTCAATAAACTTCCCATGTTCACTTTTGAAAATTAGAACGCATTAAGTTTCGTAAAACGTTATAAATCATTTTATTAAAAAGATATAAATAGAAATAATAAGCAAAAAAAATAATGAAGACAAAGATTATACTTATATAATTGAAATGATATGATTTGTGTTTAATTGTAATTATAATTCAAATTGTTTTTGTTTTTGTATTGTATAGTTTTATATAGTCTTTTAATTTTGTCTTATTTTCAAGCTTCATAAAGCGTATCTCACAACAATCACACAAAAAAAAACTAATCGAACCAACGTCGTGTGTGTGTATCTATGATTTTTAAATTATAACGATATTATCGAATATGACTCGTTATTTATACCAGTTTTTAGCCTGATTTTAGGCAAACCACACAAAATTTATATTCCAATACAAAAAAAAATTCTAGTCTCACCATTGTATATATATTTCCATAGTACTATCATGAAGTAAAACGATCCTAGGAACTCTAGTGGTGACTTGAAAAAGCAGAATTTGTATGAAAAAACCACACTGAGCGCCACCTCAAAAAAGTGGCGACATCAACTAATACTAAATTCGACTTCATGATAGTACTATAGAAATATATATACAATGGTCTCACAAGATAAAAAAAAATGTTTAAGCCTCAAAGTATGCTTTAAAAATGTAGTAAGCAAAAAAGCTCACTTTATCGGTAGCTTTTCTATTTAGGTTGGTGTATGTATATGATAAGCAAATTTCGATAATCAAATTTATTCAAATATATTTCAATAAGAATTGACTTACCGAGCTTTGCTGCTTACTTATCTTTAATTAATGTAGTTGGCGTTCGCCGTCGAGGAGGTGCACCGCTTCGATGGGATTGATGATTTAAATGTTTTTTTTTTTTGTACGCTTTGCTCGTATATTTTGTAGTTTGTTGGTTTGTTATATCTTAATAAAATTACCTATTAAAATACAATTAGATTTGAAGTAAAATTCGATATCGAAATATTATTGCTTTATAAAATAAATATTAATAAATTCTTTCTACTATTTTTTTTTTGTATTTTTGATTGATTGGTTTAGATTAGTGTTTTGCATGTAATTTTGTTTTTGTTCAATTTTGATTAGCTTTTTATTTTTGTATGCTATATTGTAAGATATGATTTTTTTTTTATTGGATTAATTCTAGTTAAATTTTAACTTGTTTAAAGTTTTTTTTTCTTTTTTTTTTTTTTTTGTATATGCTAGTTTGTAAGCTTTATTTTGCTAGTTTGTAATTTTGCAATTTACGATATTCTAGATCAAATTTTAATTTAGTTATTTAAGTTTTATTCTAGTTTGTAAGTTTTAGTTTAGTTATTTAAGTTTTTTTGTAAATTTTAATTTAGATATTTAAGTTTTAAAGCTAGTATCCAAGTTTTCGTTTCATAGATTGAAGTTCATGATATTTAATTCAATTTTTAATTTAGATAAATAAGTTTCAAGTTTTAAATTAGTTGAATCGATTGATTTTATAGATTTCTAGTTTTGATTTTAAGTATATTACTAGACTATGTATTTTTTTTTTGTGATAAAAAAAAATATGTTTTCGAATTTCGAATAAGTGTACTTAGCTTTTAAGATTTTTAGTATGTAGTATTTTGTAGCTTGTAGTTTCTAATATTTTGGGTTGTTTTAAAGATGAAAACGTGTTGTATGAATTGGTTGTAGTTGTTTGATGTATTGGATGTTGAATTTAAGGGTTGATTTACGGGTTGTTGTATGGACTTGTAGTTGTCGGGATTCGCTGCATGAGGCAAATATTGTCCTGCACTTATGCTTTCGCACGTTGTAGGAAGCTGCCTTAGGCAGTTGCTGTTGTGCGCTTTTGCTGTGGTACAATGCGGGGTACTTTAGGCTGTTGCTAGTTGTTGGGTCGTTGGGTTTTGCTGCTTTTTCGTTGGTCGTAGCGAAGTCGATTTGGTGCTGACTTTGGCGTGATGGATGATTACGGCTGGTTTTTGAGACACATATGTTTATGGCCTTTATGCTTATTTTAAATTTTGTTTTGTATCGTTGGTTTCTGGGTTTCGTAAAATTCGAAACCTGGATGGTTTTAAAAAAAAAATTGATAAAATATAAATCAACTATCTACAACCATATAGTATGTATATATGTAATATAAAATTCTAAAAGGCCTAGTGCCGAGATTTACCTGGACAGTTTTGAATTTTTTTAGCATAAATTTAACCAAGATATTGGTTTTATGGCTTCGATGAATTTTTTCTTTTTGCATATACTACGATGCAAATTCACAGATTTTATTTTTTTTTTTGTTTTCACACTATTACCGTTTAAAAAAAAATTAGGATTATTTGTTTGAACTTTTAAACTTTATTTTTAAATTTATACCAAGACCCGAATTAAACAACTAACCGCACTAAACTCCAGAAACCAACTGATGATTTTTGTGATTTAGGATCTATCCTTAACTTGTACTTGTACTTGTGCTAGTACTTGTACTTGTACCTGTGCTAGTACTTGTACTCGTACGTATAATGTACTAAAAACATGGAAGTGGATCCGGTCATCTTTATATTCCAATTAAAAATGTAATTTTAACTACAAAAATTTCATTTTTATCATGCAATAATATTTAGAATTTTTGCTATTTTTAGGATTGAAATTTTCAGATTTTTAGTTAAAATCTAAGAATTTAGCCAAACAAACAAAAATCAGGCCATCACTCATACTACTGCCTTTCTTTGTATCAGTAATCCTTTTTTTTTTTTTTTTTTTTTTTTTTATTATTTTTCTTTAATTTATCTTATATTAATTTAGAACCTATGGTTCTACAGATAAAATTGACCCACTATCAAGCTTACTACAACTCTCCGATAGCTCAATGGTTCTGTGTACCGACCCACATCATCACTCAACTATCGCCGGTTCAATACCCACCCTAACCTTAATTTTATTTTTATTTTTATAATTTACTTATTTTATTATTTTTATATTTTTTTTTTTTTTATTGATTATTTTTTTTATTTATTATTTAGTTTTACCCAATTAATTTTAAATTTTCAATAACCGATCATTGTGAATTTTCCACAATATCGTTATTTCCTATGAAATCGAAAGGTAAGTATCATTTTGTATGTACCCACCACACGATTGGAACAAATTGAAAATAACCCCAAAGGTATGCAACACTTTCCAACCCTTTGGAACGTATTACCACTTAGTAATGAGTTTCGAATTCAAATGCTAAACTGTTATACATGGGATATAATTAATTTTCTTACAAACCTGCTTACTTTTTCGAGTGCAAACGAGGCAAAAGGAACAGGAAATGTGAACATCCTAACAAGAGTCTCGTGCACAGACTGACAGCCGGGCAAAATATAAGTGTCTTATCGACGAATGTCTTTACAATGATAGATACCTATTCTTTTCCCATTCATATCCTCTAATTCATATAGGTTGTTTCCTATAACTTTTTTAACTCTCATTTTAATGAATTTTGGAGACAATTTGGCATTGATTTTCTTCGACGCATCACTTAGGATGAAATTTCTCCTATACACTGTTTCACCTACAGAAAATTTAACAGATTTACTGCGAGTATTATATACATTCTCGTATTTGGTGTGTGCATTAGCTAACGATTCTTTTATATAGGAATGCAAAATATTCATTTGGGAGGCTTTCGACAAAACTTTGATTTCCGAGTTGTTTAGACCGTTTAGGTCCCTTAACAGTTTGTAATCGGAACCATGTTCCACCATAGTTTGACCAAACAGAGCCTCGTATGGTGATACCCCAGTCGCAGAATGGACTGTCGTGCAAAGCGCGCTTGAGATCGAGGGGAGACGTAAGTCCCAATTCCGCTGATCTTCGTCGATATACGATCGAATGGCCGCTAAAATCGATCTATTCACCCTCTCACTCGCATTAGCTTGAGGGGAATATGCAGCAGTCTTGACGTGGTTTATACCATACGAGGACATCAGCTTGTCAAACTCCCTACTTGTAAACTGCTTTCCGTTGTCGGATAGTATTGTCTCTGGCACTCCAAATAAACAAAGAATGTTTTCAATTAAGAATTTCTTCACCGTCTCCGTGGTTGCTTTCCTGAGTGGCTTGATCATCACAAACTTCGTGAGTTGGTCTAACGCAATGACAATATGAGTATTTCCGCTTTTAGAGCGAGGGTAAGGACCAAGAAAATCGATGTAGATCATCTGAAACGGTCTCTCCGCCGTAAAGGCTTTCCCCATTGGTGGTCGAAGGGTACTATTAGGTGCTTTACAAGTCTTACAGATGTCACAATTCGCGATGAATGCTTTAACCTGAGTTGCCATGCCGGGCCAAAAGAATCTAGTGCGTAGTCGGTACAAGGTTTTCGATATACCGCCATGCGATGCTCGTGGTGGTTGATGAGCCAAGGTCATTAAGCGATGGGTCAACGCTTCCGGAACCCAAAGCTTCCAAACAAGGTCATCCTCTAAAGGATTACCTGTGCAATGTTTGACCTTCTTATAAACGAAACAGTTCGATACTCGAAGATCTGGTAGCTGATCTTTTTGATTTATGACGGTGTCGATGATCTTGGAGTATTCCTCAGATTTAAAACTGGGATCTTCCAGATCTATGTGCAGTACGTCAGAGGTTTCGTCCACAATCAAAGCATCGGGATTCAAAGCATCAACTTCATAAACCCTAGATAACGCATCGGGCACTACATTTTGTGTTCCTTTTCGATGTTCGATTGTGAAGACGAATCCTTGAAGTTTCAAGCTCCATCTCGCTAACCGACCGCTCAAATCCTTTTGATTCATCAACCACTTTAAACTTGCATGGTCGGTGATTATCTTGAACTGTTGTCCTTCTACATATGGCCTGAACTTTTTAACACCCACAACTGCAGCTAAGCATTCACGCTCCGTAACACTGTAGTTACGCTGTGCCTTGTTTAGTTTTTGAGAGTGGTAAAAGATCGGACGTTCATTCCCTTCATCGTCTAATTGACACAAAACACAACCGATGCCTGTGTTAGATGCGTCACAGAGAATTATAAATTCCTTGTCGTATTTAGGATTTATCAGGACCGGCGCAGATGTTAAAATCTCTTTCAATTTTTCGAAAGCTAACCTAGCTTCTTCTCCAAAGATGAATTTGGTACCTTTCTTACAGCAATCGGTAAGAGGACTGGCTATAGTCGAAAAGTCTTTAACAAATCTTCTGTACCAGCCTGCCATTCCCAAGAATCTCCTAACTTGCCTTTGTGTTGTAGGTACCGGAAAATTTTGTATCGCTGATACTTTGTCTTGATTTGTCTTAAGACAACCATCCCCCACTACATAACCTAGAAACTTCAATTCTTTAAAGCAGAACTTAGATTTCTGTACATTTATTGTAAGCCCCGCCTGTCTAAGCCTATCCGCGAGGATCCCTAAAAGCTTGATATGCTCATCAAAATCACTAGAAACTACTAGCAAATCATCGACATAAGGAAAAATTTGATCTCGCAGTTCATACGGTACCACTTTATCTATGACTTCACACATTGTTTGACAAGCGTTTTTGAGACCAAATGGCATGACTGTAAACTGCATCAAGGGTCTGCCTGGCACCGTAAACGCTGTCTTTTGTCTAGACGATTTCTCCAGAGGGATTTGCCAGAACGCGTCCTTCAAATCTATACTTGAGATATAGCGAGTATTTGGAAGACGCGCGAGCAAACCCTCTATATGAGTCATTGGATACGCATTACCTTTTGTCTTTGCGTTCACTTTCCTATAATCCAGGCATAGTCTATTCTTTCCTGGCTTCTGAACTAGGACTACTGGAGAGCTCCATGCGCTAGAGCTTTTTTCTATCACTCCCAGCTCCAGCATCCGATCCAATTCCTCATACATCAGCTTTTGCACTGCCGGAGAAATCGGATAGTGACGTTGTTTAATGGGTTCGGCATCCCCCGTGTCAATGGTATGTTCTAAAAGCGAAGTTTTTCCAAGGCCTAATACAGCCGAGGAAGGAAACCTGCCGATACTTTTCCTTAATGCCTCCGATTGATCATCCGTCAAAATATGTGCGTTTGCATCTAGATCTCGAGATGGCATATCAAGTGAAATTTCAGAGAGAAGGTTTGGAGCTATGTTAAATTCACGCCAAAAATTTATACCTAAGTATAACTGTTGCTGCAGCGAAGGTACTATATACAAATGTATCTCTTTAGTTACTCCCTTGTATGAAACTTTAGCCAAGATTTTGCCTACAATCGGTTGTTTCATTCCGTCTGCGGTTTTGATATTATGGTTCAATCTGACATATTGGAAATTGTTTTTGGCAAGAAACTCCTCTCCTCCTTCTCCTAAGCAACTAATGCTAGCCCCGCTATCGAGTAAACCTAACATCGACTTACCGAAGATTTTTACATTGGCGTAGGGTCTAGGATCTTCTGAACTACAAAAAGTTGTGGCTTCTATGGCTTTGATTTCTCGTTTCTTTTCTTTGAACTTCTGTCTAAGTTTAAGGACTTTCGCTGAAACTGGTGTTTTTGTTTCAGTTCCGAAAATTCTTTCCCTAACTTTATAATAATTTTGCAGTCGTTCGTGAAAAGTTTTACGAGGTTCTTTTGGTTGAATTGGTTGAGGTTGAATTGGTTCTGTTTTTATATCCGGTTTCAAGATGGTAACCGGTTTTTCAGATTTTGCTATGTTTTGAGTTTGAGAAAAATTGTTGATTATTGTTTGTCCTGAATTGGTTTCTGAGAGCAGTTTGCCCTGGACATGGGACTGCTCTTGGGATCGTTTCCCGAACAACGCGGGCAGTGAGACACTGTCGTATTATCTTGACCACAATTGTAACAAAACAGATGTTGTTGAGGTACGGGGCACTCAAGACGAGTATGTCCTATTCCTTTACAGTTGAAGCAAACAAGTTTTCGGACATCCTTGTTGAATGCTTCTACTGTTGGATCATTCGTTTCAAGATTATCGGAATATTCGACATCTAACTCAGACACGTTCCTCCGAGTTTGTAGGGGTTGTTGAAACTGAATTTTTGGCCTCTGCGAATTCACGTCATTACTATTTTGGTGTTTCTCAATGTTTCTGCAGACGTAGACCATCTCCGCCAAACTATGAGTAGAGAACGTAATTAAGAGTTCACCCATTCGCTTCTTCACATTCAGTTTCAACAACTCCACTAGCTCGTGACCTTGTTTAGGAATTCGTAATCTGCTGTTTAATTCCAAAATGGCTGAATAGAAGTCGTCAAAGGACTCCGTGGGCTGTTGACGTCTGTCAAAAAGTTTTCTACACAACTCTGACTCGGTCTCCAAACTTCGAAACTGTTCAATTAACGCCAATTTTAGGGTATTCCAGTCAGCATGTTCATTGGATCTTATATATACCCAAAACCAACGTTCGGCAGACCCAGTTATAAAATATTGAAAGTTTTTATTTATTTGTTCCCAACTGAGATTATAACCCACCCTCGACCTATTAAGCCTAAACAGGAAATCATCCACGGTCATATTTTTACCATCGAATTTTGTTTCCCATTTGTGGTAGTGGTGGAACCACTGTGGCAATGATGTTGTAGGAGCAGCTGTAGGTGAAATCATAGGAGCAGTAGTAGGAGCCATTGTAGGAGCAGGATGAGAAGTACTTCCCAGCGTGTCACTTAACGAAAGGTTATTTATTCGTCTCAAAAAGTCATCCGCGTTATAAGTTTGACCGGGATTCAGACGGTTAGGATTCGGTGGATGCAAGGTTGATTCGTATCGCTCTTGTAAACCATGATTTTCGGTGTTTACAGGAGGTGGATTCACGGGAGGTGGATTATAGCGTTGTGGAGTAGCCGTCGGTGTCAATGCCACTAGAGTTTGGCGCACTATGTTTTGCACCTGCTCCTGTAGATACAATCTACTGCGCTCAGCTTCCGCCCTCAAAAACTCCAAGTCCTGTGCTCGATTCAAACCAATAGCAGCAGTAACGACTTCCTCGATGTAATCTCCCAACAGCTCATCTTCCTCGGACTCTGTGGTATTGTATTGTGGAGGATTACCAGTGTTTAAAGCTGCAGGATCATCCTGATTTGGAACTGTATTTCCATTTGATCCGTTTTGAGCCATTTGAGCCAACAACGAAGCCGCCCCTTCTTGTCCCGCCACACCTTGTTCCGAAATTTCCTTAGTTGGATTGTTACTGTCGGTGGACTGGTTTTGTGTTCGGTTTGATTCGTCGATACTTTCAGTTAGCGCATTCGGATTACTCCGTAAACAACGACGCTTTCTGAATTCAACAAAGGATAATCTTCTACTACTCATTTTAAATTCTTTGGGGTAACAAAACCAACTAACCTTTTTATAAAATTTTACTGAATAAAGAATCTTTGTATGCCTACTACAAATCAAAAAGTTGTAACTATAATATTCAAAAAAAAAAATTTTTTTTTTTTTTTTTTTTGTTTTATAGATGAATTTCAAATAAATATTAGAAACTTCACTTAAAAAAAATAATTGAAAATATAAAAAAAAAACCAACTAAATCTAGGCGAAATGAAACAAAAAATTCAAAGAAAGTAAAAAAAAAAATAGAAAATATCAACAAAAAAAATGGTTTAATAAAAAAATTGAATGTTTTTTTATATTTTGTTTTGTAGGTATTTCAATACCAAAGAAAAACTTTATATACTTCAATTTGTAGTTTAGGGTATCAAAAATAAAAAAAATTTTTACAATTGTAAACTCAAGAAATATAATACCCAAAAAGGTAAAAATCAAAAAAAAAAATTCAAAAATCAAAAAAAAATATTGTAAAATCAAATTACCAAAAATAATTGAACTAAAGATATTTTCAATCAACTTCAAAAAAAAACCTTTTTTTTTGTTTTTTTTTTATTTTTTTTTTTTTTTTTGAGTTAAAGATTTTGTAAAAAAAAATATATGGTATGAAAACGTAATAAAAAATATAAAAAAAAATTGTATCAAAAACCAATTAAAAGAAATGAAAAATTTTGGTATATAAAAAAAAGAGAAAAGAAATAGATAATAAAAAAAACTAGGTATAAAAAAAATGTATCTGTCATAAAATTTAAGGGTGGATGTGACATGTTAAAAACTTTAAGAAAAGCAGCTACATCATGTCAGTGTTCCACTCTACCAGTGCACTTTATCCTTCATCAACTCACTCATTACTCAAATTAACAAAACACAAACAATTGCCAAAAAAAAAATTACTTTTTTTTTAAAATAAAAAACATGGTCATTAAATTTTTTAAAGATTTGAGGTAACTTTTAAGTACTCGCTACCAATATCTACAATACAAGACTCGAATACTTGGGTCAAGCACTGTATTGTTCCTCTAACTTAAAATCAAATTCTAAAAATTAACAACAAAAATCGAATGAAATCAATCCAAGATTCGGATTCGCTTTAGTCCTTGAAATAATTATGTTTAATTTTTTTTTGTAATTCACATGTGCTTTAGCTGAACGCAACAGACTGAGCAGAGACTCTATCATCCACCCACTGGACGTCAGCTGACAGCATCTATGTATCAAAAAAAATTTAAAACTGAAAACTTAAAAAACCAAGAATTTAAAAAAAATCAAAAATAATTTTTTTTTTTTTTTTTTTTTTTTTTTTTGGCATATCCTTTTTCATATCAAAAAGCACGAATTCGGGCCCCACGTTGGGCGCCACCTGTAACGGAACCTATGGTGTTCGAATAAGTACACATATTTTAAAAGGAAAATGTTTCGAATCTCCCAAAAAGGGGAGGTACTATAACCCTCAAAATAGAAATACCCAAGTACAATTAACTACCACAATTAAAATTGTGTGTACTTATATACCTTCACTCCTTATGCCACCATTATGACCCATAGGCTACAGGATCCTATAGGCCAATCCTGGCAGCTGAAGTGAAGGGTGTCCTGGTTACTACGGCTCGGCATGCTTGCTTGAAGCCAAGGCTTAGCTCGTCGAAATGGGTGGATTCTTGCCATAGTAACCGAGAACGTTTGTTACGTTTAATATCATGCCGAATTAGTGTGAGATGATAACGAAATAAAAAAAAATTTTGGTTCGAATTAATAAAAAAAAAAAAACGAGACCCAAAATTCATCCAATTTTGAAACAAAAATAGATTACTATTCGTGTTTTAATAAAATGTGAAATGAGAGAGAAAAATGATGACTTGGCAACCCTGGTGAGTGGAAAGGACTTTGGTGTTATAGTCCAAAAGAGGCAAACCCCCCCACGCAATATTTAATAAAGCGTCCATGGCCATTGCGACCTCGTTATTTATTTGCAAAGGCCCCCTAAATGAATTCCGTTGTGTCCTAAAAATTTTACACTTAGGACACCATGATGTACTGCCCTTTTTCTAAAAGGTCCTTTAATTCCGCCACATCCACCCCAAAATATGTTCTTAAAATTCCATTTTAAGTTTTCTTACAAAAAAATTCATCTAAAATTTTTCAATAAACTTCCCATGTTCACTTTTGAAAATTAGAACGCATTAAGTTTCGTAAAACGTTATAAATCATTTTATTAAAAAGATATAAATAGAAATAATAAGCAAAAAAAATAATGAAGACAAAGATTATACTTATATAATTGAAATGATATGATTTGTGTTTAATTGTAATTATAATTCAAATTGTTTTTGTTTTTGTATTGTATAGTTTTATATAGTCTTTTAATTTTGTCTTATTTTCAAGCTTCATAAAGCGTATCTCACAACAATCACACAAAAAAAAACTAATCGAACCAACGTCGTGTGTGTGTATCTATGATTTTTAAATTATAACGATATTATCGAATATGACTCGTTATTTATACCAGTTTTTAGCCTGATTTTAGGCAAACCACACAAAATTTATATTCCAATACAAAAAAAAATTCTAGTCTCACCATTGTATATATATTTCCATAGTACTATCATGAAGTAAAACGATCCTAGGAACTCTAGTGGTGACTTGAAAAAGCAGAATTTGTATGAAAAAACCACACTGAGCGCCACCTCAAAAAAGTGGCGACATCAACTAATACTAAATTCGACTTCATGATAGTACTATAGAAATATATATACAATGGTCTCACAAGATAAAAAAAAATGTTTAAGCCTCAAAGTATGCTTTAAAAATGTAGTAAGCAAAAAAGCTCACTTTATCGGTAGCTTTTCTATTTAGGTTGGTGTATGTATATGATAAGCAAATTTCGATAATCAAATTTATTCAAATATATTTCAATAAGAATTGACTTACCGAGCTTTGCTGCTTACTTATCTTTAATTAATGTAGTTGGCGTTCGCCGTCGAGGAGGTGCACCGCTTCGATGGGATTGATGATTTAAATGTTTTTTTTTTTGTACGCTTTGCTCGTATATTTTGTAGTTTGTTGGTTTGTTATATCTTAATAAAATTACCTATTAAAATACAATTAGATTTGAAGTAAAATTCGATATCGAAATATTATTGCTTTATAAAATAAATATTAATAAATTCTTTCTACTATTTTTTTTTTGTATTTTTGATTGATTGGTTTAGATTAGTGTTTTGCATGTAATTTTGTTTTTGTTCAATTTTGATTAGCTTTTTATTTTTGTATGCTATATTGTAAGATATGATTTTTTTTTTATTGGATTAATTCTAGTTAAATTTTAACTTGTTTAAAGTTTTTTTTTCTTTTTTTTTTTTTTTGTATATGCTAGTTTGTAAGCTTTATTTTGCTAGTTTGTAATTTTGCAATTTACGATATTCTAGATCAAATTTTAATTTAGTTATTTAAGTTTTATTCTAGTTTGTAAGTTTTAGTTTAGTTATTTAAGTTTTTTTGTAAATTTTAATTTAGATATTTAAGTTTTAAAGCTAGTATCCAAGTTTTCGTTTCATAGATTGAAGTTCATGATATTTAATTCAATTTTTAATTTAGATAAATAAGTTTCAAGTTTTAAATTAGTTGAATCGATTGATTTTATAGATTTCTAGTTTTGATTTTAAGTATATTACTAGACTATGTATTTTTTTTTTGTGATAAAAAAAAATATGTTTTCGAATAAGTGTACTTAGCTTTTAAGATTTTTAGTATGTAGTATTTTGTAGCTTGTAGTTTCTAATATTTTGGGTTGTTTTAAAGATGAAAACGTGTTGTATGAATTGGTTGTAGTTGTTTGATGTATTGGATGTTGAATTTAAGGGTTGATTTACGGGTTGTTGTATGGACTTGTAGTTGTCGGGATTCGCTGCATGAGGCAAATATTGTCCTGCACTTATGCTTTCGCACGTTGTAGGAAGCTGCCTTAGGCAGTTGCTGTTGTGCGCTTTTGCTGTGGTACAATGCGGGGTACTTTAGGCTGTTGCTAGTTGTTGGGTCGTTGGGTTTTGCTGCTTTTTCGTTGGTCGTAGCGAAGTCGATTTGGTGCTGACTTTGGCGTGATGGATGATTACGGCTGGTTTTTGAGACACATATGTTTATGGCCTTTATGCTTATTTTAAATTTTGTTTTGTATCGTTGGTTTCTGGGTTTCGTAAAATTCGAAACCTGGATGGTTTTAAAAAAAAAATTGATAAAATATAAATCAACTATCTACAACCATATAGTATGTATATATGTAATATAAAATTCTAAAAGGCCTAGTGCCGAGATTTACCTGGACAGTTTTGAATTTTTTTAGCATAAATTTAACCAAGATATTGGTTTTATGGCTTCGATGAATTTTTTCTTTTTGCATATACTACGATGCAAATTCACAGATTTTATTTTTTTTTTTGTTTTCACACTATTACCGTTTAAAAAAAAATTAGGATTATTTGTTTGAACTTTTAAACTTTATTTTTAAATTTATACCAAGACCCGAATTAAACAACTAACCGCACTAAACTCCAGAAACCAACTGATGATTTTTGTGATTTAGGATCTATCCTTAACTTGTACTTGTACTTGTGCTAGTACTTGTACTTGTACCTGTGCTAGTACTTGTACTCGTACGTATAATGTACTAAAAACATGGAAGTGGATCCGGTCATCTTTATATTCCAATTAAAAATGTAATTTTAACTACAAAAATTTCATTTTTATCATGCAATAATATTTAGAATTTTTGCTATTTTTAGGATTGAAATTTTCAGATTTTTAGTTAAAATCTAAGAATTTAGCCAAACAAACAAAAATCAGGCCATCACTCATACTACTGCCTTTCTTTGTATCAGTAATCCTTTTTTTTTTTTTTTTTTTTTTTTTATTATTTTTCTTTAATTTATCTTATATTAATTTAGAACCTATGGTTCTACAGATAAAAATTGACCCACTATCAAGCTTACTACAACTCTCCGATAGCTCAATGGTTCTGTGTACCGACCCACATCATCACTCAACTATCGCCGGTTCAATACCCACCCTAACCTTAATTTTATTTTTATTTTTATAATTTACTTATTTTATTATTTTTATATTTTTTTTTTTTTTATTGATTATTTTTTTTATTTATTATTTAGTTTTACCCAATTAATTTTAAATTTTCAATAACCGATCATTGTGAATTTTCCACAATATCGTTATTTCCTATGAAATCGAAAGGTAAGTATCATTTTGTATGTACCCACCACACGATTGGAACAAATTGAAAATAACCCCAAAGGTATGCAACACTTTCCAACCCTTTGGAACGTATTACCACTTAGTAATGAGTTTCGAATTCAAATGCTAAACTGTTATACATGGGATATAATTAATTTTCTTACAAAAAGCTTGTAGATATGTAGGTTATAAAACTTATTCATAACTTAGTAAAATAGATCAATCAACCGCAGGTATGAAGCTTTTAAGAATTACTTTTGCAGTAAACTCGTTGTTTAACGTTAAAAATGTAACCATCGCAGATTGTCAGAAAGATTTAAATGTAAAATAGCAACTTGAAGCAATATGCCGGTTACCGCTCCTCCATTAATTTCGATTTCCGCTGATCAAAAAAGAAAAAAGTTTTTAATCCTAAATCACAGACCGACTTCAGACCTTTAGAAGTGAAAAATTCGAATCTAAGTTTTAAATGTTTAATCCACTTAAAAAAATCATGAGAATCTAAATAATAAAAACTTTTTAAGATACACTTTATCACTGAAAAGCTTTCAAAGTCAGAAAAATTCTGTAACATCTCGTTTTGAGAATTTGAGATATTCCTGTTAGAGTTTTTTAACATATTTTTAACAGTAACAGTTTTTTTTAACAGTTTTTTTTTGAGGTAAACGCGTGGTTATTTGTTTTAATTCATGTATGTAAAGGTTTTTCAAAGAGCTGATCTTTGTCTTTTAAATATTTTTAATATCTTTTCTTCTTCGAGAAATCTTATGTTGAAGTCAACGTTTTTGGTATATCTCATGTTCATTTGCGTTTAATAGCAAATTTCGAAAAATTCCTAACCAATGTATTTCAAATTTTGATATAACGTTCTGTTAAAAATTTAACCTCGTAAGTTCTTATATCGGTGAGTTTAGTGAATCGCGGTGAGATAAACAAATACCTAACCACGCGAGACATAACCTCTAAAACTGTTAAAAAACTTAATTTTTTATTTTCTAACGGGAATATCTCAAAAACGAGACACTATAGAATTTTTCTGACTTCAGATTTGAGCTCAAGACACCAAAATCCTTTAAAATAGTATAATTTAACTTGTTTAACAAAACCCTTGTTCGCAGGGACGATAAAGTGTTTCATGATGTCTACAAAGTGAAAAAAAAAAATCCTTTGCACAGCTTTGGGAGGTATACCATACACGATATACATTTCGAAAAAGAAGACACAGCTAGTTAAAAAATCACAATTTGGATTCAAAACAACATAAAATCTAATATAAAAAAAAAAATTAATTTGAAACTTATTCTACCATGCCTTGGCATGGGGGCCGAATCAAGAAATGTCGAACCGGGTGGTTCGCTTAACTTGTATGTACAAGTACATGGTACGATTATACGAAGCTTGTATGGATCAAGAAGAGCGAGAACAACACTTGCCAACACCAACCACCAGTGAGGGAAGTACCGTAATCTCAGTTTTAATTTTGAAATGGTTGTCTTTAAGAAATTGTAACTTTTTTTGTAGATGTTGTACAGATATGGTTGATGCATATTTTTATAGGCTAAATGATAAGCTTTCCAATGATATAAAATTTATTATAGGTTGTCATGTAAAAATATTGACAATATGATGTGTAAAGAAACAAAAGTAATTTTTTTTTTCGTTTTTTTTTCATGAAAAGTGTGTGATTTCAAGAAATCATACTTTTTGAAATACATATAGACTTTACTATGTGACGTCACTTAATCGAAGTATGGTGCCCTCTAGATGCAAAAGTCTTCAACTAATTTTTTTTAAATGTACATAAGTCACTCTTTAAAAATGTAATCAAAAATTATATCCAAAAGTATGTATAAAAAATTATAAAAAAAAAAACAAAAAGACATTTTGAATGCTGTTAACATGTTAATACCAAACAACGCAGATATTAAATTAACATAAATTGATATACACTTAAGTTATTGATGTGACAGTTTAGTTTCTTGATAACATAGGTACCTAATAAAATTTTGATAACCAAAACATAACACTCCAAACTAATTTTAAATATATTAGAATCAACAGATCACTGATAAATCAAGTTCATTAGTTGGTTATTAAAAGTAGTAAGCTAACAAACAGTGCTGTGTAAAAAAATTTTTCCGATTGTTCATTATGACAACTGTTGAGTATGAAACGAATATTCTCGAAATATCCTTTTCTAGTTACCAAAAATGGACACGTTGATGTATTAATTCCTCACAAAAAATAATTTTTTTTTTATCTTAGGACAGTATAAATTTATTTCACCCCACTTTTTTGTAATCAAGAACGTGTAATAAATGGTTTCTAATCTAGATTATACTTACCTATAAATATGTCCTGACGATGAAGTTTATAATATTTGTAGATACTTGAAATGAACGAACCTACAAACATGTGTTCACCATTTTTTTTCTACAAGCAGAGGAGATTAATTGTTATCAATAAGGATTTGATTACAAATAAAACAAGGAAAATTTCATTAAACGCAATATAATGATGAGCTGAATGCAATATTGATAAAAATTATTGTCATAATCGGGAAAACAAATTTCAGATGATACCATAAAATTGTTTAATAAATTGTTAACAACACCAATAACATGCTGAACACAAAAGGGATATTTAATTATGGGAAATTTTCGAAAAGAATAAAGGTGGGGCGCATTATATCAATGAATCAGAATCAATCATTTTGTATATTGTATAGTATGTATGCAATTTATAATGAGAATATCACCAAGAATGTTATCAGTTATTGCATTTATTTGATGCATCAAAGCTTTACAAAGAAGTAATAAAATGAGTTTATCTATTCTGACAGCTGTGAAGATATCATTTTTATTGGACATTGATAAAAATTAAAGAGAGAATATTAATTCTTTGAAATTTGGTAACAGTGTTTCAAGGACAAAAGAGAAGATATAGACAAAATGAGGCATTCTGAATAATAAATGGATTAGGTTAATTTGAAATTTGTGCATTACACACGACTTTGAAAATAACTTACAAAAAAAAAAAAAAAAGGTTTTACAGATCAATACAGATCTGGCTTTTAAACATCCAACTTATAGAGAAGTGGACTTGGACCACCTATTATTTCTTATCGCCTCCAATGTAAAACACAATTTGAAATATTTTTAAATAGAGAACAGGTAAAATAGTAGGTACAGGAAAAATCAATAAATAAAAAAATCCTAATCTCATGAAACATGGCAAAAAGTTTCCAGTTAGATTGCATTGATGTAATATTTTTTAAACGATACCCAATACAAAATTTGAAACTGAAAATTGAATTGAAAATATTTTACAAACGTCGGGAAAGTAGGTAAATGTAACTTTATTGTTTCATTGAAATCATTAATACGACCAAAAAAGCCGACGGAAAATACATTTTCCAACCTAAACTAATAATATGTTACAAACTTCCTTTTTTTTTGATTAAGATAAAAAAAACTGCAATTTTTGACATTTGATCAATACCTAAATTTTTTTTTTAAAGTTTGATGATAAAAAAAAGGTTGTCTATTAAGCCGGTTTACGGACGATGATTTTATGTGAAAACGTCGTAAAAAAACAGGTTGTGTGCTTTTAAAATGAGTCAATTGCAGCGTTTTTTTTTATTTCAAACAATCATAATTTACATTTACAAGAAAAAGCTAAAAAAATGACCTTTTTTCTTTTTTCATTGTATTCATTTTTTTATTTTAAAAGCTTACAAAAAAAATATACCATTAAAAAGCCAAATATTTCTTCTAAATAATAAAACCATTTTTAAATTTTTACAATGCGCAAAAAGTATTAAAATAATTTATTAAAAACAATAATTTCTTATGAAAAAAGTGAAAAAAAAACATATAATTTTATGTTCTCACGCTATTGAATCAATTTTTTTAGACAACATATTAAAAATGTTATAGCATGTAAAAGCTTATAATTTCACCTTTCATATGACGTTTCAATCTTATTTCTGCGATGCCTAGAAAAAAAGTTAGAATTTTTTAAAGCCAACCATGTCGAAATTCCAAACTGAGATTACGGCACTTCCCACACTGGTGGCCATTGTCAGCCTTGCAATAAATTTATCTATTGATTAAAAAAAACTCAACTCTTTACATTGTCGCGTTTAGAAAATAGCCAATTTTTTGAAATTTTGTTTTACCCTTATTTACCCTATTAAAAGATGGAATTTTTTAAAATCCTTCAAATGTATTTAACTTTAAGTTATTATCTTTCAAATAAGCTATAGAAGATTTTTGTATCTCTAATAGTTTATTGTTAATTTTTAATTGAAATTTTTGCCGCACTGCCAAAGTGCGAGAATGGAACAGGAGAAAATGGCGTCACTTTTTTGTGGTGACTGCCATGGTTCATCGATTTATAAGACGTTATCACGTCAAAAATAAATGTCATTATTAAGAAAATCTACAATTTTTTGCCTAAAAAGTATTCAAAAGCATAACTTACCGTTTATGAGTAGTTTACGAAAATCCGATATTTTCGATATTTAGTATTTTTTTTCAAATAGAAATATCCTCTTAACAATTGATAGTAGAAAAAAAGTGTCAAAATCTTATTTGTAGAAAATCGAATAAGCTTTAACGCTACATTCACCACCAAAGAGTTAAAAAAAATTCGATATTTTCGACATTTAACTTTGAAAAACTTTTGTTGCAGACATGGGTTTGATGGGGACTTATCACAATCTGCCTTTAGTATCGAGTTAAAGGTCTGATTCAATTTTCAAACTTGTTTGATTTTTGTAAAAGTTTGCAATTTTTTTTTGCTGATTTGACTGGACTTTATAGTTATAATTAATTTAAATAAAAATAAATATTAATTGGTAAAATATTTTCAATGATTTAACTTTGTTTTATTTCTGTGTGTAGGTACTACATACATACATCCTCCTTTACTACCTACCAATGTATTCAACAGTTTTTCAAAAATCACTGCAACCCTTCTTGATATTTTCGTTTATCGATTTTTCAATTTGTCTACTATTAAGCTTCATCCCCATAAGAAAAGTCCTAAAAGCCAATTTAATTCTGTCTTGAATTTATTTCTTTGTATTTTTTGTTTTCTATTACAGTAAAACCCGGATAAGTGCCTCTCGCTTAAGTGCCTAACCCGCATAAGTGCCTTTGTTTTTTAGAACCAAAATTTTAAGGATTTTTTCATATAAAACTCATCTTTTAAGTACCTTTCGCTTAACTGCTTTTCCCGCTTAACTACCTTCTATTTCAAATAGTTATGATTGAATTTACTTGCAGGAAATTCTTTTAAGTACACATTTGAAACAAGTTTCAGCAGTAAGAAAAACTTCATTTGCTAAAGCGCTTTAAGATTCAAAAATTCTACTAAAAGTAGAAACTAACTAGTTAGTTATTTTAAACTTTCAAAGTTATTTTGTTTGTGAAGATTCTGTTTTTAATAATCAAACATGTTTTTTTTTTATTTTTAAGTAAATATAGAGATAAGTGCCTATGAGCACTTAAGCGGGTTCTTGTAAGTAACTTACCCGCTTTAGTGCCTAACAAAACCGGGCATTTAAGGTGAGGTACTTATCCGGGTTTTACTGTAATTCAAAAATAAAAAAACATAATGTACTTATATTTCACACTAAACTCCTATCTTAATTACTTTCTATATAGTATTAAAAAAAAATAAACATTTTAAACTCACTTTGCACAAATCCTTCGGTAGTAAAATGGCGTCAAGGACCTTGGAAAAAAATGTCTCTCTTTTTTCTATATGCATAAGAAAACTATGAACAACATTGTATAAAACTTTTTTGTTCAAAGGACTAAATTAAAAATTTGTATTATATTAACGCACAAATAATAATCAAAAATCAAACGCGACGCGACGCAGCTCTTAATAATTATATTTTAATTTCTATTTCTTTGAATTGCTCGCACTTTCAAGTTAGGGTTGATTTCATTTTTGGAATGATCTAGAAATAAAGGGTGATGATAATTTGGTTTGGTTGACGTTTCTTCTGTACCATAGAGTATCTCAAGAAAGAATGCCAAGGATAAAATTGATCCATCTGTACATTGAGGTAGGGCCTAAACGGATGGATGAATTTGCTTGAAACTTGGTAGAGATGATTTTTGCGTAATTTCCTAGACCCGTTTTTTAAAAATTTGTTTAATATCTCCTTTTTAACTCACATCTCCCATATACCGTTTACGAGGTATTGCAATTTTCTCGAAAACGACTCAAACGATTTCGGTTCAATTTGGTGCACGTAATAGAGTAATTGATTCTAACAAAATTTTTTTTAGTTTTGTCAAAAAATTAGTAGAACTGAAATATGTTGTTGCCTTTTTTTGCAAAAAATTGACATATTTTTCAGGTTCATTATTTCATCAAAGGATTTAAGGTATTTCTTATCATTTTGAAGTGTAAAATGTTAAAAAAAAGTTTTTGAAAAAATAATTTGATTTTTTTTTTTTAACTTTAGGTTTCTTTTTTCTCGAAACTTAACAAAATCTTAAATTTCCAATAACTATTTAAGATAAAGATACTTTGAACTACAAACGCCAGTACGTGCGACTCAGTCGTGCATTTTTTTGACTGGAAAACGAGTTACATGTATTTTGGATTACAATAAGTTTGTTGCATATATCCCTTATTAGAAATGTTGAATGGAATTTAAATTCAACTATAATCATTGCATAGCTAATCATAGAAAAGTTCATCATGAACAGCTTCAAAAAATTGATTTAATAAAAAATTGATTTTTTTTTCTGAAAAAAAGCAATTTTGAAAAGGTTTGCTAAATTTTAATATTTGCGCTTATCAAAGGCTTATGTTTATAATTTTGGTTGAAATCGGTTCAGTCGTTTCCCAGAAAAACAGAAAAGAAGAAAACGGTTCAATGACAGGTACCATTAATAAAGGTTAAAAAAACATATGTTTTTATTTCCAAAGTAGGAATAACTAGTATGCAAAACGACTAAAAAAGCTTTATTTTATTTTTTTTTATTTAGCTCTCATTCACTAAATAATCTCGAACTATGACCAACTCAAATGACCAACTCAAATGACCAACTTTTCCTCCCAGACTATAAGACATGCAGCATATGAATGAATTCGAAAGAATTTTATTTGCATCATACTAAATTCTTCCATGGTCTGCTTGATCATGGTGATTTCACAAGATCAACAGGCAAATCCCCGCATTAATACTTACTCATATCGTATATGATGGCAAAAGGTGCTGCTGTGCTTTATAGTACGTTAAAACGGAACGTTGTTGCGTAGATATATTTCAAAGATAAAAGCCCAAAGTTGTATTTTTGTTTTTGTATTTGGTTTTTATTTTATATTGATGGCGGGGATAAAAACAAAAACCGAAAAAAAAACTTTATGTAACTTCGTCAGCAGCGGCATTTAGTGATTTGCGATACTCTAACAGTTGAGATACTCAACCAAGACGAAAGATTTTTTTTCTGACCATCTTCTTTTAAGTTTAATGTAATTTTGTGATTTTATTTTTAACCAATATGTCTGTAAACAAATTCGTGCTAATTTTGGTATGTTTTAATTGATTGTTTGTTTTGTTGTTGATTTTTGTGTACACCAACACAGAATAATATCAACTTTAGGGTCTTAAAAGAAAAAGAAGTATTTTTAGTGCAAATGTGGTTTATTAATTTAGTTGAATTTTTTTTTTTATCACAGTGCGTTTGATCGATATTTACTTTGCCAATTGGCTTAAAGTTGTTTAAAAAAAACATTCTTAATTTGACAAAGCTTACAAGTCATGTTGTCTAATAGAATCATTATCATAATGGTCGGTTGTTCTTTATAAAATGTCTGTTCCTAAGCTGATTAATATTGTCAATATTTTTGGACTTTCTCAAAAAATTTTTTTTTTTGGATTTTGAGTGAAACTAGGTCAAACAATAAATTTTTGTTTGGTTTGTTCGAACGTTGTACCTTAACTTAGTTAACAAGTTTGTGTTTCTTGCTCCATGGAATAACCTGTTCATTAGTAACATTTTGATGACTACCTCAACTTTTTGACCCGATGATTGTTAAAACGTGGTTGTTTTTTTTTTTTTTGTTTAAATAGTTTATGAAGCAGGTACATTAAGATCTATATGCGTATTTCAATTCGAACCGGGTCGGGTGTTTGGCCTTGAACATTTTTGTTTTGATTACGCACAGTAATATAAAAATAATTGCTGAATTGAGTATTTTATTACTTTAAGTTTTACCTTTTGTTTGGGCATTTTAGTAATGAATAATTTTTAAATCTACAAAAAAGTTTCATCAACTTTGTTTGATTTTTTTTTAATGAGGATGAGGATAGCTTAAGTGGCAACTGGCAACTAAGTGTGTAGCTTGTCACGACGAAAGATTTGAATCTTGGGAACATTTAATTTGTTTAAGATTGTGACATTATTTATCCCTACGAGCTTTTTGTTAATGTAAAGTTGTTGTTGGTATTATTCTCAATTCAGCCATTGAACTTGTTTTATTTTTTTTTTTTGAATAAGTATACGAACGTTGTTGCCGAACCCTACAAAAATGAATGGAAAATTGCACTTTGATAATGTTATTGACTATCTATTTTTATTAAGTCTTCATAAAACTTGTTTTGAAATAAGCCAATAAGTCAAGTCAGTCTATTATTTTTTTCCCAGCTTCAAGAATATTCTAAAAAAATACAATACAATACAATAAAGAAAATATATTCGACAATATATTTTGGTATTGAGTTTAGTCACAAGTAAGACAAAAAATAAATTGCACGACTGTGTTGCACGTACTTGCTCTTGTAGTTTAAAGTATCTTTATCTCAAATATTTATTGGAAATTTAAGATTTGTTAAGTTTCGAGAAAAAAAAAAAAAATAAAAAAATCTAGAGTTAAAAAAATTAAATTTTAAAAATTTTTGTTTTCAAAAACTTTTTTACATTTTAGAATCCAAAATGATAAGAAATATCAGTTTGTAAATTTTGAATAAAATTGGCGTAGGTATGCTTTGATGAAATATATGAAGCTAAAAAAATGTCAATTTTTTTAATTAATTAATTTTGGCAACGCCATATTTCCGTTCTCTGATTTTTTTTAAGAAAAAAAAAAACGTAGTCTTGTTAGAATTATTAATAAGACTATTACGAAATTGTTTGCTCGATGTACGGATGGACGCACAGACCAACGCACGACGCGACGGAGGGTATGACGAAAAACACTTTTTTGAACTTTTTCATCATCGTAATGTTGGTTTTGATTAAAGCCTCGATTTTTAATTTTTTCTATACGAAAACAATACTTGCAAATAGACAGGAAAAAGAAGTGGTTTTTGTAGGCTATATTGCTACCGAATGTCTGAAAATTAATTTCATATATTATTTATTTGGTTTCTTACATAAAACATTCTTAGCTTTCACTGTAAAAAAAGAAATAAGAAAATTACATAAAAAAATACTCAAAAAGATATGTCATGCGAATTCTACAAAATTTTCTAGCAAAAATATCTCTGTAATTATCCTTTAAAGGTTTTTGAACTCATCAACGCAAGTTGAAAGGTGACAGAATTTCGAACTAAATAATCGCATTTTTAAAATTATGAAAGTTAGAAATTAAAAGTTTGGAGTTTTCGACAGTACCAACTGTTTTAAACCTTTATTTCTTAACCTATTTCCATAAAAAAATTCCTTGTTTGGTTTAAAAATTTAGAATATATGTATTTTTAAAACAGCATTTAGTCTTTAAAAAATATGTTTTGGATTGATTTTGAAGTTGGGTTTGATTTGATTACGAAAAAAATTTTGAATTGTTCGGCTTTTTCTCACTCTCAAAACGAAGACGAATTAACAGAACCGTACCTAAGTGGTTAAGGATAAAACTTAACGAAGCGGTGCGGTGGTAAAAAAAATAAAACTGCCATACGTCATCGAAACCAATAAATACAAGAGAATATATATATGTATGTCCCTTATTAACATAATTGAGGAAACAAATCGACAGAAGCATAAGTAAAATCATAGGGTTGCCAAAGAAGCTGAAAATTGGTAGTTACTCGAATAACTTAGGTATTAGTACATAAATTATATAGTGGAGTCAAATTAGCTTTATACCTCGGAATCCAGGGAAAGTCGATGCATCTGAAAAACGAGTATAGGGCTGCATTACTATAAGGTCAAATAAGAAAGTTAAAAAAAAATTTCACCGCTCTCGATTACAATAATTTTTACTGACCGTTACTGTCATTCCGTATGCAAGCGTTCAATCGGAATTGCTGTCTCATTTTAGATTTTGCTCAAACTTTGTAGGGATGTTCTCTAGGACTGTAAGGAAGCAAATCCATGATGATTTAATTTTAAGTTGCGTGGTTTCCCCGCTACCCGCATTCGAACTTTTTCAGAAGGTCATTTTTATCTTATTATAGCTTGGCGTCTACTAAAGATATCTTTTTGTTTGAAATGGCATTTTAAAGCTTAAAAATAGTAATTTTTTGAAAATATATTAAAAAATTACGTAATAATTAACCCTGAATAAAAAATAATTTTTGAAAAACTTGTAATTTTGCTGATTTTTCATGGTTTTTGACTGGCTCCAGAACCTTGGATATTATATGTACGAGGCTTATACTTACCAAATATTAAAAACAGATATTTTTCAACAAAATAAATCTTAAATCAACTCGACAGCTATACTCCTAATGCAAAAATTTTAAGTTCAAAGTATTGAGTATTTTAAAAAAGCTAATTTTTATACTGTCATTTTCCACGATTTGACTAAAGGAAGAAATGTGAAACTTACAGTGTGTTAAGTTAAGAGTACGAACTATATATACTATAAGTTTCATGCTTCTATCTTATGTCAAACATAGTGCAATCATACCATTAAGTAGGGGTAATTTTGGCTTTTTAGCAGTTTTGTGAATTTTTAAACAAGCGGTACACTATGAAGATGTGAAAATAACACAATTTTTATTTTCAGGACTTAAAGTTAAAAGTTTCAACTTAACACACTGTAAGTTTCATGTTTCTATCTTTAGTCAAATCGTAAAAAACCATAGTATAAAAAATTATTTTTTCAAAAAACTCAAAACTTTGAGCTTTAAATTTTTGCATTAGGAGTATAGCTGTCGAGTTGATTAAAATTTATTTTGTTGAAAACTATCTGTTTTTAATATTTGGTAAGTATAAGCCTCGTACATATAATATCCAAGGTTCTGGAGCCAGTCAAAAACCATGAAAAATCAGCAAAATTACAAGTTTTTCAAAAATTATTTTTAATTCAGGGTTAATTATTACGTAATTTTTTAATATATTTTCAAAAATTACTATTTTTAAGCTTTAAAATGCCGTTTCAAACAAAAAGATATCTTTAGAAGACGCCAAGCTATAATAAGATAAAAATGACTTTCTGAAAAAGTTCGAATGCGGGTAGCGGGGAAACCACGCAACTTAAAATTAAATCATCATGGATTTGCTTCCTTACAGTCCTAGAGAACATCCCTACAAAGTTTGAGCAAAATTTAAAATGAGACAGCAATTCCGATTGAACGCTTGCATACGGAATGACAGTAAACGGTCCGTAAAAATTGTTGTAATCGAGAGCGGTGAAATTTTTTTTTTTAACTTTCTTATTTGACCTTATAGTAATGCAGCCCTACAGGGGCGGATCCAGGATTTTTTTCTGGGGGGGGGGGGCACAAGGGACGGATTGGCAAAAAAAAAAAACAGCAATAACATTTAGAAATAAAGTGAAGTACCATACGACTGACTAACAAGCAGAAAATTTTAACGACCCACAGTGGTCTAAAACCTGGCCAAAAATATTTAGGCACATTTCCCACATCAAATAGGTACCAAATGACCAAAAAGTTATTCGGAAGGAAAAATTTTCATTTTCTTGTTACAGTAAAAGCCACTTAAGTGCTAACCCTCTTACTCCTGGATTAGCCGGAAGAAAAAAAATATAAAAAATCAGAAAATGCACGTACAATTCTGTGCTATATTAAAGTTAGTAATCTATTCTTTGTTTAATTTTTTGACTTAAGTTGTTTCACCAAATAGATTTTGAGAAATTAAGTTTTAAAGATGAAATTTTGAAAAAAAAAAATGTTTACGTTTTTTAATTGATTTTGTATAAAATTTTGCAATATTATGGACATAATTATACCTTTAGTTAATGACCTAGTAGTTTTTAGTCAAATACTAAAGACTTCATTCTAATAAATATTAAAGTTCCTAAGAATAACAAAAAAACTGAATCCTACTTTTTTGTCGGGAAACCCAGTTTTTTTTTTTATTTGCATTAACCTTTTGTAACCCAAGGTCGTAAATTTAAAAATTAATAAGTGAATCGATTGGCCTTTATCTTTAATAAAACACGTATTTTTTAAAAATTCAATAAAGTCATTATTTACTTAGTTATTTCGATATTTTGGGAGTAAAAAAAAGTTTAAATAATTTATTTTTATATAAAAATTCAAAAATTCAAGCAAAAAACTATCTAATATTAATTTTTAGGCACTTTCCTAAAATCCAAAAATAAAACCCCGTGGGGTTTACTAACAAAAACTATTTTTTTTCTGAATTTCGTAGTTTTTATACAAATTTGCTTATTTTCAAAAAAAGCCCAACTTTCAACATTAACTGTCAATTAAAAACTATTGGTGCTATTTATTAGAAATTTCAAGTACTATTTCGATAAAGCAATACTTAAAGATTATAATATTAGAAGCTTCAAAAGAAAAAAAAAATAGTTTGTAGAGCTTTTATGCAATCTTTTTCGGTTTGTTACAGAAATGTCACAAGGGGCTACAAGGGGTTAAATTGTTTTATACCTCAAAAATATTGTGTTCAAATCGTAGGTCTCTTGGAGCCAAATTGACCAAGTTATAAGTATTTTAATACTACCCTTAGGAACGTTTTAGTCTTTTAGTCCAGAGTTCAAAACTTTAAATCGTTATCCCCACAACTAATGTTTTCAACGCCGGTGCTCCTCATAACTTCAAAACTACTGCACCGATTCTTTTGAAATTTGGAACACTATTATTTTTACATATTTTTAGAGGTATCCCTGGAGAAATTTTCTCAATAAAATAATATTTATAAAAATCTATAAGTAAGGGTCGCTTTTGAGGAGTTTTTTTTCAAGGGGTCTTTATTTTCGGGGTGCAAACTTGGGCAAACTTCTGAAATGCAAGTTTGTTCTACATATATTGCAGTTCTATAATGTATAGTTTATGCAATTTTGTGACGTGTTCCGCTATTTTAAAAACACTAATGTTGAAAAAAAACAACGAAAAAAGTGCAAATTTTTTAACCCCTCTGTATGAAAAAATAGAGTTGCATATAGGTACAATTATTTTTTTTATATCATTCAATGTCATTCGATGTCCATATCAAAATTTTTCACCAAAATCACTTTGAAAATTCACTTTTTTTTAAATCGAAAAATCGTTTATTTATTTGTGAGGTGGAGCTTTTCATGGGAAAGGGATGAAACAATCAACAAAATTCGCATTTTCAGCCAGAAATAGACAAGAATTTTACTCAAGTTCTTTCTGTTATTATTCATATATTTTTAAAACTCTTATAGTTTGATTTCCTTTAAGTATGAACTTTAAGTTCTGGGGGGGGCACGTGCCCCCGTGCCCCCCCCCTTAATCCGCCTATGCAGCCCTATACTCGTTTTTCAGATGCATCGACTTTCCCTGGATTCCGAGATCTTACAAATTTTATGTTTAATTTGACTCGACTAATATGTATGAAAGTTACAAAAATGGGAAAAGCATAATTGGTTACGAAAGGGTTTTCGTACAATTTTGACTTTTTGGACTTATATTAGCCTTATATTTGAAAAAGCTAAGGTATGGTCAAATAGTACAAATTGTACGAATTTCCAAGAATGTATTAAAAAAAAAGTATGCAAATATTTTGCGTTGATTTTTTTTTAACCTACAAATTGAAATCAGTAGTTTTATTTAAAGAAACATTAGAAGTAGATACAAACATACTGAATCAAATTATGTATTCCAATTTCTAGATTGCACTATGCACCTTGCTCAACACAATCCACAGATCAGAAGCTGTCGTCTATCGACTGATAACAGAAACCCTTCAAAATAATATTGCTGGCGAACCTATTACCCACGAAAGAACAAATTGGGATTTTAATCCAGATATTAGCAAAGCTCGTCGAGGTCTATTTTATGAGGTAAAATTTCAACAAACCCAGTGTTAAACTGTAATTTTGATTTAAATATTTATTTTAACAGAAACATGGCTTTCGAGCTTCAAAATTCATCGAAAGTCTCGGTATTGGCATCGATGGCAGAGAGCAGGAACGTCGACAGGAACAACAAATTCGTGATATTGGTAAACTTAATGGAGAGCATTACCGCAATTCGCCATGAAATTTAAACATCGAATCAATTTAACTAATTTACAAAACACTCAAAATAAATTATTCTACTTATAAAGAGTGTTTGATTGTTTGTGTGTGTGTACAACATTTATATCATAATTTCACATACAATTTATGAGAAAAAGAGTCCTTTTTTTTTTTTTAATTTCATCATTATGTTGTCAAATAAATTGTGGAAAACTTTTTTCATTTTATTCCACTTTTCCTTGCATAGTATAGCTTACTCTCAACCTTAATTGAGGTAATTTTCCACGGAATTAATTTTTTGTTGCGCTCTGTAAATTCACTCTACTTATAGCTAGCTCTATTACTGCGGGAGAATTATAATAATCATTATTACATTTGCAACAATTTTACATCCCTTTTTTGCATAACTTGAAGTTTTTAATTTTTGCCATTCTGATCAAGGATAATTAACGTTGATGAAGTAAAAATTAAACGATTATAATTGTTCTTTCCTTTTTATTTTCGTTGATGGATAAAATGTTGTTGTTTTTTTTTTTCTTCATGTTTTAGTAGAAATGTGTGTAGTTGTGTCCTTGTTGGAATAGAGTTAAGTAGTGTTGCAGACACACTCCTCTTCCTTTGAATACAGCCAATTTTTTTTTGACGTGATGAAGTCTTATAAATCGATGAACCATGGCAGCATTAACGAAAAAGTGACGCCATTTTCTCCCGTTGCACTTGAAATTTTTAGCAGTGGGGCAAAAATTTCAATTAAAAATTAAAAATAAACTATTAGAGAACAAAAATCTTTTATATCTTATTTGAAAGATTTTGAAAGATATTAATCAAAAGTGAAGGATTTTTAAAAATTCCGTCATTTAATAGGGTAAATACGGGTAAAACAAAAAAGCGGCTATTTTCTAAACGCAACGTTGTAGAAAGTTTAATTTTTTTTAATCGATTGATAAATTTATTGCAAGACTGAAAATGCTATTGAAAAAATTCTAAAAAAATTCAAAACCAAGTAATAAATGGTTTTCTAAAACTAAAACATGAGGTAGACTTTTGACAAAGTAATGAATTTTTTTTTTGACAATTTAAAAAACATCATTCGATAGATAATAAAAAAAAAGTTAGGGGTTTATTACGAATTTTTTTTTAAGTCTCTGCGTTCTGAAATATGAATTTTTGAAAAACACCTACGTTTTTTGAAGTATTTTTGGATAGGTTTTTATTTTTACAATTTTTCGGAGCGTTCAAAAAATCTCAAACTTATAGAACATAAGTCTATAACCGTGCACAAATTTGTTGTTTATTGGTGTTATTTTTGACCGAAAAACGGTAAAAACTATTTTTTTATCCCAAATTTTTTGACTGTTTTTAACCGTTTTTTATTTTTATCTTTTTTTTCAACAGATAAATGAATTTAATTTAAATTATAGATAGACAATAGGCCAGACTATATTTGTGCAAAATTTCAATCAGTTTTGTAATCACAATTTTGAGATAACGTTAAAATAAAGTTTTGTTTTTCAACACGTTCTTTCAGCAGATAAAAATTTGATTTAACTTTATTGAGCATGCTGATAATATTACTTTTCATTTGATATATCCCACATAACAGTAAATTTAATACAAGCTACACATTATTAAATTAATAAACTTCAGAAATACCTCAAAACACCTGTGGAGATCTGATGCCCATGACCAGCCACCAGTGTGAGAAGTACCATATTCTTAGTTTGAAATTTCGACACAAATTCTAACTTTTTTTTTGTAAGCATCGTAGAAATATGATTGAAGCATCATATGAAAGATAAAATAATAAGCTTTCTTAAGATATAAAATTTAATATAGGTTGTAAGAGAAAAAAATTAATTTAATGGCGTGAGAAGATAAAAAAGATTGATATTTTTGCTTTTTTTTATGAAAACAGATTGTTTTCGAAAAATTCTAGCTCTTTTTGTAGATGTCGAACCGACATGATCGATATAAATATTTTGAGCTAAAATAATAATTTTTTTGTTAATAAAAGCACACTACCTGTTTTCTTGTGACGTTATCACGTAAAATTATCGTCCGTTAACCGACTTTAAAGACAAGCACTTTTTTTTAAATAAAATGTGACTTTGAGAAAACGGTGTCTGTGTTCTTGAAAATCGTCTCCTTTAAGTCAATATCAGCATCTTCTAAGATTGTCTTAAGGATTTCTGGGACAAAATCATGTCTTTCTTAACTATATTTGTAAGCAAAAGTGTACTGTATTGTTGGACCCAGAGTGTATATTACATCTGTTTATGAGACAATGTAAAATGAAATAAGCTCTAGGAAAAATGAAAACCCTTTAATCAAATATGCACACAGAGAAAAAACACAATGGGGGCTGTATTCGCAGGCTGTGGGAGTGGGTTGGTTGGCACACTTAATAAGTCCTCTTAAAGATGCTTTTTTTCTACTTCTTCTCAGGGTATTTAGTTATAGTTTGTTGTGTATAGTTTTTGATGGATGCTATGTGAGTTGGTATATGTGTGTAAGTTCACTTAGTAGACAACGAGTTATGCACAATTAGATGAGATTATTATTGTCATCTGCTTAACAACTATAATAATAATTCTATTCTATGTTCTCTGTGTATATACTCTGTATCTAGTCATTCATTTATGAGAAAATCATTATCCTGTACTCAGTCCTTCTTAAGCAATCATAAATCATTATGCGAATTGTTATGTGAATATTAGTGTGTGTAGACTACACACATATAGAACATTATGTACATGTGTAGGAAGCTTTGTATTTAGAACATTTCATTAACAAAGAATAAGCGGCATTTAACCATCGAGATTTTTTGTTCAAGTTTCGCAAGAGGGATATGTCTGATTAATGTAGGATGCAACTTTTGAAATGTCTTTTAGACGACAAATTTGCTTGGGTCCTATTTTTAATTTACTTAATAATTTACCCATTAGAAGTAGAAAACTGGCTAAAGAATGGTATACTTATAGCTTTTTATATTATATTAAAGGAAATTAATCAGTTGAAGCATAGAAAAAAACACAAACAAAATAGACAGGTACGAAGCAAAAAATAAGTAGGTATAGCTCTTACATAATATAATGATGTTGCAGATTTAAGCTTTAAATATAAGTTATTTGCAATTAATTATTTTGTGCCCATATTTTCCAAAATTTCTTACGTTCGGAAGCAGATATCTTTGGAACAAAGTTTCAAAACAAGATTTAAATGAAAGATATGAGATTATAGTGATATAGTGTGTTACTCAGAAATCAAATGAACATGAAATTATGTGCTTGCTCTTAACGTTAAATACAAACAACCTTACGTAAGAAGAAAAAGAAAATATACAATAATCACAAAGGCAAAAACTGTTTTTTTTTTCATGGTATTTTCCAAACGACGCGTCGCGACGCACAGCCGACTCTGGCAAAGACAACATAAAACTAAAGAGGCAGCTGTTCTTGATGTTTAAATACAAGGATAAACTTGAAATAAATTGCTTTGTTTTGAAGTTATTGGCGTTTAGTCTACTTGCCCCTGGAGCCAACAACTCCGGTTACCCCTATGCATTTTGGTAAACAAATTACAAATCTACCTAATACATTTTAAATAAAATGCACGACTGGGTAGCACGAACTTGCTTTTAGAGTTCAAGTTGCTTAAATTTTTAAGACTTTTTACAAAGAAATTTGGGAAATGTAGGTACTATGTATATGTATATTATACTAACGGTATAGGTGCAAAAAAAAAAATAAACATAAAATTCGTTTTTATTTTTTTAAATAAAACAAAATCTGAAATCAAATTGCCCTCCAAAACAAGTATGCAGTTTTGATTGAAAGATTAAGATGCATTTTTAGAACAAAAATTTTCAAAATCGTTAGATCCGTTTTTTAAAAAACTAATTTTTTATAAATAACACAGGTCGACAAAAATAAAAATATTTTTTGCACTTTTTGGGTTCATGGTAAACCAAAACAATATATAATCACCCTTTTCCCTCCTAAGATTTACTTTTGTAGTGTTGGGAGCAAAAATACAATTTTCATACCCTGTGAGCCTAACTCGAGTCTTATGATCTATAGTGCAAGAACCGTGCCTTGTACAAAAAAACTGTAAATGTATAAATTGTAGATAATTTAAAGTTCTACATTTTTGCCAAAGGACTTTTTTCGACTTAAATTATAACAAAAAAGTTATGATGAATACAAGGGTTTTTTGCTGCGAAAAACCCTGTTTTGTTGAGTTCAAACTGTAATATTTCTTCAACTTTGGAAACTTTTATACTTTTTTGAAAACTGCAATACCGGGAAAAAGTTTAAAAATAATAAACCAGAGTCACACAATACCAATTTTTTTGGTCTTGTTGCTCTGAAATAAAAGTAAGAAATTGAGTTTTTATGAAACTCGGAACTGTTAATTAATTTGCAAAAAAATGGCGTATGAAATAAAAAATATTTTTATTTTTTAATTGTTTCTTATTGTTAGGCAATGTTTTAGTAAAAGAATTGTAAAAAACAAAAATCAATTATGGGCAGAAGAAGCAAAATACTGTTGCAAAGTAGGGATTTTTCGAAATTTCAAAAGAACTGTAAGTATTTGGGATGAACAAGTTACCATATTCTGAGAGATCTTAAGTTAGCCTATCAACCCATTTCGTTTAATCCATTACTTTTTAGACACCCTGTATATGCAACAAAATAATAAATAAAAAAAAATATGCAAAAAAAATAATTTAACTTTTCAATATTTAAATAAAGAATTTCAATATGAACTAGTTTGTCTACAGTTTGGATACAGTTATTTGTGTAAGCAGTTATTTTTGTATAATAAAAATACCATCAGAGTGAATTACTTTTACCATAAATATTGAAAATAGAAGGTATCAAATAATGCTTTAAGCTCCCATTTGACAAAAATTCGAAATAAAACGAAAATTTCGATTTAAATTTTCTTTTTTCTTCTTAAATTTCCTTTTTTTTTATTTTTCTGAATATGAATATGAAAACAGCATTAAAATGAAGAAAACAAAACAAAAATCATCCAAAACGGGTAAGACGTTCTCGAGTTTTTGCCAAAATTACGCAGGACAATTTTTGTAAAAGACAGATTTACTTGAAAACTGGAAATTACCCTGCTGACTTCAAAAGCAAATTAAAAAAAAAATATTTTCCAGATGAGTATCAATATATCTATCAAAATTTCATAGTCACAACCCAAGCACAAATTTCGTGTTGACCTGTGTAATTTTTTGGAAAAAAAGTTTTAAGATAAAATTGGTATGCCATTTTGTAGAAATCACTAATCAACATATAAAAATTAAAAAAAAATACAATGTCCCCTTTTCGAAAATTTTATTTTTCAAAAAAAAAATTTCAAATCAAAATAATTTTTAAAAATCCAAAAAATTATTTTTTTCTTATTTTTTTGGCTTATGTTTGAGTTATATAAGTGCTTCTTCACTTCATTGAAATCGAATAAGAAGTTTCGGAGTAATTCGGATTTAAAAAAAAATAACGCTTTATGACAGGTACCGTTAATAAATGATTTAAAAAAATTTTTTTTTTCATTAAAAGATAGACCTCATTTTAAAACTTAAATTTGAATTTTTTAAACAAAATCGTTAGAGCCGTTTTTGAACAATTTCAACTTTACTAAAATCGGTATATGACAAGTACTATTATTTTTGGTCAAAAAAATTAATTCCAAAACCCATCTGGAGAGTCTCCAAAAAATGCTACATACTACATAGTTTGAAGTCAATCGGTCCATCCGTTTAGGCTGTAGCTCCTTATACAGACAGACAGACAGACGGACTTCCGGGACCCACTTTTTTAGCATTTTTTACCATCGTAATATCATGGAAAAATGTTATCTAAACTTTTTTTTTTGTACGAATGCATAACTTGATATATATTACCTATATCGCAAGTAAAAATCCGGAGTCAACAAAAGCCCGACTAAAAAATAAATACCTTAAGTTCCAATGTGGCTTCGTTGCTGAGTTATTGCAATCTAAATAATTTTTTCTACTTTTTTTTCGTACATTAGTAAGCAGATATCTTCGAACCAAAGTCTCGAAACAAGTTTTAGTTTAATAGTACGAGTTTTACCATACAATTTCAAAGGTTTCGAATAAAAAACTAAATCTAATTTTCTTGCAATGAAATTTCACTTTAGAGGATTTTTGAATCAAAAACAAAAATGCCAGAACCTTGTTTCACATTAAAAGAATTGCCTGGTTCTACTATTGGCCCTCTTAATACATTTTTGAGTGCTTGTCTCATGTTTTTCAGTATGTATTAAAAAAAAATGTTCCACATACGCCATAGTGAACGTTTAAGCTTAAACTTTAAAAATTGATAAAAAAAAAAATTGAACCAATACTTCTAAAAAAAAAAATGAACATTATCTGTGATTTCAAATAAATTCAAAAAATATTTTTTTCAGCTTCAGCAGCCTTTATATAAAATTTGGCATTGCAATAAAAAACGACTTTGTCAACATTTACTTCGAATAAAATTAATTATTTCTTCATCTTCTTCTGTGTACCTCAACTCAAACTGAACCTGACTCAGCACCAGAATTATATGTTGGTACGCTTCTTAATAAAAACCAAAATCCCTTCAGTGTATAAGCTGAATAAGACTTTTCGCCTTGAACTCTCACCCGCATTGCGGGACAGTATCACAATAATAATAAAAAAAAAAAAATACGAGCAAAAAAATGTAACCCCCTTTTTCCACCCAACTGCCTTTTATTCGATATAGTGAAAATGATATACTTAACATTTTTCTATGTCAACAACCCTCGAATAAGCTGCGAAGTCCTTTCAAGGTGCTCCAAAAGAAAACCACTTTTTTCGCACCCCCGCAAACCCAAACCAACATTGGTTACAAACATTTTTATATTAAGTTATCCTCCCCCTCTTCGCCCTCTACACACAGAGTTCTTTAAATAAGACTCCTGAATTTTCATCTACACAGCTTTCCTTTTCCCCTTGGCTCTGCCTTTTGTGATCCCTTTTTACTGACAAACTTGTATAATAAAGGTACTTTAAGGGTATTTTAGGGTTTTGGAAAAAAAAAATCTTTTAATCCATCGGTTTAATAAAAAATGCAAGGAAAACATTTTGAAAAATCTAATAAATTTAAAAAATACGAGTTTTTACAACTGAAGAACTTCAAAAACTACTCATATTGAAATTTTAGTTTAACATTTTTGTCTTCAAGGTCAAAACACAAAAAACCTTTTTGCTCACAAACTCGTATAATAAAGGTATCTACTGTAAGGGCATTTTAGGGTTTTGAAAGCAAAAAAAATATAATCCGCCGGTTTAATAAAAAAGTTTTTACAAACGAAGAACTTCAAAAACTAGCCATATTGAATTTTTAGGTTTTAAAAAACGTCTTAAAGGTCAAAAACGAGGTTTTCAAAAATATTTTTTTTAAAACACAAAAAACCTTTATACTTACAAACTCGTATAATAAAGGTACTTTAAGGGTTTTTTAGAATTCTAAAAAAAAAAAACTTATAATCCATTCGTTTGTTAAAAAATGTAAACAATAAACTTTAAAAACTTGAGCAATTTAGAAAATAGGAGTTTTGACAAACGAAGAACTTCGAAAAACTAGGGACGAGGCTACAAAGAACTACTCATATTGAAATTTTAGATTTTTTAAAACGTTTTCAAGGTCAAAAACGGGGTTTTCGAAAATCATTTTTTCAATACACAAAAAACCTTTTTACTTACAAACTCGTATAATAAAGGTACTTTAAGGGTATTTTAGGGTTTTGGAAAAAAAAGTTATAATCCATTGGTTTGTTAAAAAATGTAAAGAATGAACTATGAAAACCCAGAACAATTTAGAAAATAAGATTTTTGACAAACGAAAAACTTCGAAAACTAGGAAAAAGGCTCCAAAGAACTATCCATATTGAAATTTTAGTTTTTAAAAAACCTCTTCAAGGTCAAAAACGGGGTTTTCGAAAATCATTTTTTAATGGTTTTTTACTAAAACTTGAAACAATCTGTGCAAAAAAAGTTTAAAATAAAAATGAATATTTTCTAAGACTTTCCCAAGGACTCCATCGACTCTATGATAATGCTCAGCTTCTTACGACTTCCTTGTAAGCCTTATTTTTTTTTTTTTTTTTAAACTTTGATGGTATATTTTCGTTTGGGGTTAAATATCTAATGAAAAATAATACAAGTAAAGTAGAAAAAATAACGAAGGATCAGACCCCGACTTTTGTCTGTTTTTTTTTTTTTTTTTGTAATGCACAAATAGCAAACGGAACATCAAGTTTTACTCTTGAGGAATCTTAAAAAGCAAAGAGCGGATAAAGAATTGACTTTAGCAAATTTTTAATAAAATACGACATTGAAGTGGAGAATTTCATTAAAAGCGTATTCCACTGTTTGGTTTGTTCGTTCATTCGTCCTCGGAGTCATTGGCTTCAGTCAGCTTCGTCGTCGTTGTCATCGTAGTCGTCCTTGTCTATTTGCTAAGGATTCTGATTTGTGATTTTTTTCCTTTCTTTTGTTATTTTGTGGGAGAGTGGGTGGCAAAACTACCCGCAGCAGCCGTCTACCATTATCTTACGGAGCCATTTTTTTTTTGCTGGCTTTCGGCTGAGCTTGGGGGTGCCGTGGACCTTTTTTTTGTGCAGCCTCTCTCGCAGAGATTCGATAAAGAGGGATTTTTAGTGCTTGTTATATTGGGTCGATAGCACACCTTTTAGCTTCCTGAATAAAGGGATGAAAGTTATGTGAGCACAGACGACACAGAGTGAGGATGAATATAGTATCATGACAAAAATACCGAATATAGGGAGGCGGTAGTTGTGGGGGTGTGGGTATGCCAAACGCAAACACAATCAAATTCAATAAATTCGGATTTTATTGGAGTGAATTTGTTTTTTTTTTTTTTTTGACTCAATTCTGTTTGTTTACGTAGGAAGTCAAAGCGATGTGCACGTTTAAATGATATCCTTGAGGCTCGGTGGCGAAGTGTATACGTACCTAAAGTTTTTATTTTTCGGTACAATTTTTTGTTATTGAACACACAGAGTATAGTAGTGCGGAGGGCAGTGGGGATAGTAGGTGCTGATGGTGATAGTAACTTTTTTTTTTTATGCAATTTATGTGTCTAGGTAGAGGCTTTGCTTTATTTTGGCAAAAGATTTCGAATGAAATTGACTTTTTTGGTCTCAAAAAAAAAAAAAAAAAATGACAAAACTATGAATGCAAATGTAAGGTTTTGATTTGTGACCATATAAGGATTGCAAGGTGTCACTATGGATATTGAAAAATTGAATGCATTGATTTTTTGATTGTAGGTATCGTGATTGGTATAAGCATTCGGATACCTATCCAGAGAAAACTTTAACTAACGCTATATCTTGAGTAATATAAAAAAAAAAAAATTAAAAAATTTGTACAGAAAGGATGTTCCAAATCCTTGTAGTTTTAAATTTGTGTGTAGTCTGATTTCTTACTAAGACTATAAGATACTTTTCTTTAATACATATGAGTAAGTTATAAAGATATGATCATTTTTATAACGATAACAAAACATAAAAAGCTAACCAAATTTGAAAATTTGTTTAAGTAACTTTTTGTGCACTTTTTAAACTTTAAATTGAAATAGAAAATGACTGAGAGGAGCTTCAAAATTAATATTTGCGCAACAAATTTTGTTTTGCAAAGCTACAATTTCTAGAAGAAAACAAAATTAAAAATTCAACTTTTTTTGAAAATTTTGACCGTTTCATATGAAATTGAGTCTTATTTTAGCGGAATATTGAATAACAAAAAAAACTAATCGAGCTATACAAAATTTAAGGGTTTTTTTTCGTCTTAGTCTAGGTTACTTCAAATTTCTGCAAAACATTTTTTTTGAATTTCGCATTTTTTTGGATTTTAAAAACGGTTTGATCTACAGAATTGGGGCTTCTATAATAAATAATGTATTCAAAAGCTACAATTAATGGCAAGAAAAAACTTAAAAAATTGATTTTTTAAAAATGTCTCCCGGAAGTGCACTTCTGAAACTTTCGTCCGGTAACTCCAATCTTATTTTAGTGGAATTTTGAATATCAAAAAACTTATTAGGCTACAAAAACCAAGTTTGTGGAATTGAAAATCATTTATAAATCTAAAAAAAATTTGCAAAAATGTTTTTTTTTTTTTTTAAGTTTTGATGGCAGGCATAAACTTGAAAATGTGCTTTTTGAATTATCAAACATTAAAATTTATGCGTTTTGCCTTTCGAATTGAAAAGTTCCGAATATAGTTCTAAAAATAACCAAACAAAAACGGTATGAGATTCGTTCAAGTTGAGCGTTAAGCCTTAAAGCCTAGAACGCTGCTTATGTGAAACGAAATTTTTCGTCGATCTTCACGAGGACAACAAAATGCTTGCGAAATCTGGACGGAAAAATACTCAAAAATTGCAAAACAAAAATAAAAAAAAGCAAACACGCATCGCAGAAAGACATGCAATGACAAAATGATCAACAAAAACAAACATTTTTCCACACCCAATTAATGTCCCCGGCAATTGTTTGTGTGCGAAAAATAAGTGGAGACTTTTCAATTTCGTTGTGCCGAACAGCGTTGAACGAATTTTTTGGTTTACCATTTCGTTGTTTCATTTTTGTATGGGATTTTTCGTTTCGCATCAGCAGCGTACTAGGCTTTAGTTTTGACCAATTAAGGCTATCCTCTCTTAAAAATAAACTGTACTGTAACTGTACGAGTACTTCGATTGAATAATTTGCCTTAAAACAACTGTTCATTGTTTACCGCTAGCCCAGAAAGTTAAAATAAAAATCTTTTTTACTTAATAACAGTCGTAACTTTTGAATTAAAAGTCTGCCTAACCCCAGGCAAACGAATCGCAAAGTTTTGTAAAAAAAATTGCATTTGAAAATATAATTTTTTTAAATGTTGTTTTGAAATTGTATGGGAATTTTAAATACCTTTTAGTCTATTGAATAGACCCTTTTGGATGGAACAAATTCGTTCAAGAGTTTTTATTGCTGATTATGATTCCTTGGCATACAAGAATACTCCAGCCAAAAGTGCTACTAAATCCATTGGTGCATTTCTGAGAAAACGGCAACACTGGTCGGTTTTCAGTTTTTTTGATTTAACTCGAAAACCAAGCCTGACTTTGAAATTGTTCAAAGACACTTTTCATAGCAAATTAAATTTTCTGTCAAGTTAAGATGGTTAAAAAATTTTAAAAATTATTTTTGACTAAAATTCTAACCTAAAATCAAAGAAAAAAAAGTTAAAAAATTGACAATTTTATTTTTTTTTACTAAATCAAGGGGCATTTTGTGTATGTAGCCGAGACGTCCAAACTTTGTACTAATGAAATAAAGTAGAGGTAAAATCCTTTGATAATATGCAATTTTTAATTTTTTTTGTCAAGAAACAACTTAAATGTACCTATTCAAAAACTAGCACTTTTTCTAAATTTTTGACTTTTTTAGTGAAAAGCAAGTTTTTAAAACTCGATAAAATCCTATTAATTGGTAACTTTTAGACTTTTAAAGTAAACATACTTCGAGGGATTGATTTAATATAAACTAAATATGACAAACAAAAAAATTTATTTGCATCCTTATGGCCTTTTGTGCAATTTTGTGTATGTGCATTTTTATAAATTCGGGTCGAATGGATGGACGGAGAGCCATTAGCTTTGGTCTATTGCATAGAAGAACATTTAATACCAACTCTTTTACTGTTTTCAATGGCCTGAAAAACAATTCTTGTAAAATCCGCGACCAACGAAAAGTTTCTCTTGAAAAACGAAAAAAATACTGTAATGAGTTTGAAACAAAATAGCTCAGGCAAATTAGTAAATCAAATTGCACTTTTCGCGGGACAAATTTTTTTCATGGAACGTGTTTAGGTGAATGTCCTGAATGAATTTTTTGGGATGATAAGATATCGGGAACAGCCGCCATCTTGGAAAAGAGGTCGGTGCCGTTTTTATTTTATAACTCCATTTTTACTCATTTAAACCAAAAATGTCCGAGGATAAACTTATTATCAATTAAATTATCTAAAAAATGATATACAAATGAATTCCGTGAAATAGTTAAATTCAATTTTATAGTCGGTCAAAGTCCGGGTTCTTCTCGCTCGGTTAAGACAATATGACATTTTTTCAAATATCTGAAGAACTTTTGATTTGTTTGGGATTTTCTTCAAGAATGAATTATAGCACTTTTAATTATCTATGAAATGAACCCTTTATTGTTTTTGTAACCATCACATTGTAGAAGCAACCAAACGTCGAGGTCATGATATACGATTTTTTAACTGAACTTATTTGGGATTTCAATAGTTCAAATAAACAATCAAAAATTAAACACAATAGTCTCGAAAAGGTAACGGCTTACACACCTCATATCTTGAGTTATACTTATCGTAATGCTGAGATTGAGGTGTTCATGTTTTGGAAAAATGACAGGGCATCAGTTCTTATATTTAGAATCTTAAATAGTGTCACTTTAGCTTATTCACGTTAATTGGAAAATTCACTTCATTTAAAACCTCGAAAACCATATAAAGGTTAACATTAAAGATTTCAAACTTTGAATTCAATATTTAGACGAATATAGTTAAAAAACTGTTTACTTATATTTTGGTTATACCTCCACTTCAAAAATTTGCTCGGTCTAATAGAAGAAAACTTGTTATTTTCTCACTTTTGACTAGTAGAATGTGAACTTCGACGTTAGATGGCTTATACATTATGTTGGTTACAGTTTAGATAAAGGGCTCATTTTATAGATAATCAAAAGTGCTATAATTCATTCTTGAAGAAAATCCCAAACAAATCAAAAGTTCTTCAGATATTTGAAAAAATATCATATTGTCTTAACCTTGCGAGAAGAATTTGGACTTTGACCGACTATAAAATTGAATTTAACTAACTCACGGAATTCATTTGTATATCATTTTTTAGATAATTTAATTGTGAATAAGTCTATCCTCGGACATTTTTGGTTTAAATGAGTAAAAATGGAGTTATAAAATAAAAACGGCACCAACCTCTTTTCCAAGATGGCGGCTGTTCCCGATATCTTATCATCCCAAAAAATTCACTTTTACGATAAGGACATTCACCTAAACACGTTCCATGAAAAAAATTTGTCCCGCGAAAAGTGCAATTTGATTTACTAATTTGCCTGAGCTATTTTGTTTCAAACTCATTACAGTATTTTTTTCGTTTTTCAAGAGAAACTTTTCGTTGGTCGCGGATTTTACAAGAATTGTTTTTCAGGCCATTGAAAACAGTAAATGAGTTGGTATTAAATGTTCTTCTATGCAATAGACCAAAGCTAATGGCTCTCCGTCCATCCATTCGACCCGTATTTATAAAAATGCACATACACAAAATTGCACAAAAGGCCATAAGGATGCAAATAAATTTTTTTGTTTGTCATATTTAGTTTATATTAAATCAATCCCTCGAAGTATGTTTACTTTAAAAGTCTAAAAGTTACCAATTAATAGGATTTTATCGAGTTTTAAAAACTTGCTTTTCACTAAAAAAGTCAAAAATTTAGAAAAAGTGCTAGTTTTTGAATAGGTACATTTAAGTTGTTTCTTGACAAAAAAAATTACGTATTATCAAAGGATTTTACCTCTACTTTATTTCATTAGTACAAAGTTTGGACGTCCCGGCTACAGACACAAAATGCCCCTTGATTTAGTAAAAAAAAATAAAATTGTCAATTTTTTAACTTTTTTTTCTTTGATTTTAGGTTAGAATTTTAGTCAAAAATAATTTTTAAAATTTTTTAACCATCTTAACTTGACAGAAAATTTAATTTGCTATGAAAAGTGTCTTTGAACAATTTCAAAGTCAGGCTTGGTTTTCGAGTTAAATCAAAAAAACTGAAAACCGACCAGTGTTGCCGTTTTCTCAGAAATGCACCAATGGATTTAGTAGCACTTTTGGCTGGAGTATTCTTGTATGCCAAGGAACCATAATCGCCAATAAAAAGTCTTGAACGAATTTGTTCTATTTTTGCTCTGGAGCTCGGGTCTATTAAATAGACTATTTATCAAAATAGTAAAGACAAAAAAAATATTTTTGGCGATATTTTGGAATTCGTCAGTTTTCAGGTAGGTATCAGAGGTTTACAATATAAAACACATTCAGTTTCATTTATTAGATTAAGGCCCGCTTTTTCAATCGTCAGTTAGACTATCAGAAGAATATATGTCAATATCAAAAAAACTTTTATTCCTAGGAATAAGCTCTGAGGTTTATCTGACTATTGAAAAAAGTTAGCCCTAAGTGATATTTAATAATAATATTTAATTTGCCTTACATTCCTATCTATAATCGGCTGGCCATTGATGATTAAGAAATCGATAGTTGTTTAAAAAAAATGTAACAGAGTTAGCTAATCTAGTACAAAATACTGTTATATTCTGTAAGCAAACAAAATTCACCAAATTTGATCAGACGAATGTATTGAACTGGAACATTGCCAAAAACTAAAAAGATTTGAGAAATGATATTCTTCTTTAGGCCAGTTATTATGTCGGAAAAACGGCTTACAAAATGCAAAATGACCGAGAAAGCTAAATTTTGGATATGTTGTAGAGGATGCTTAAAAAAGTTTAACTTGAAGTTTTCGACCAAGATTTCCTATGAGCTTTTTCCGCCATTTTGAAAAAAAGGATAAAATTGTTTTTTTTTGACAAGAACTCGGCTATCTGACGAGATGCGAAAATTTTACAAGAAGTTTTTTTGTAGCTTTTAACGAGTTCTACAATTCATGCATACACATTTTTTGTGTATCATGAACCTTTTTCGACATATCGATTAAAAAAGTCAAAAATTTAGGACATGCCATTTGTTTTTGGACATAATCTATTTTTGGGTGATGAATATCGAAAAAATTATTGTAATCAAATTTGTAGACCACATTCAGACCTACAATGTCGTATTTTTATATTTTTTTTTTGGACAAAAATTACGACTTCCAGCCGGCCGCAAAGTCGTTTAGTCCGCGCCCACCGCCAAGCAAGCCGCCCGTTCGGTTGTAAAAAAATCAATCATTCATGTTTTTTTTTTTAATGTTTATATCATTATATCAGTAACACATACATACAAATGTATGCATTTATTTAATAAATAATGAGAAGAAGATGGTAATGGTTTTTTTGTAACCCCAATTTTATTAACCCAAATTTTGTAAATACAGTATACCGGCTTTTTGTGTGATTGTGCATTATGTAATTTGCTTCAATTCATATTTAGTTCATCAAAATTGCAATTAGATCAGTGCCAATAATTTTTGAAAATAAAAAAAATTATTAGCAGCATATGGGTGGTTGGAAAATTTAGGATAAATGGTATATGAAAGGGGAAAAATAAATTGCCCACAAAAAAATTGGGGGGAAAGGGGGTGGGTGGGCGAAAAAGTGGGGTGGGTGTCAAAAATCATGTTTTTTTACGATTTCTGTCAAAATTAGACGTCTTATCGAAAAAAGTCAAATGCAAAAGTTGTAGGTAGTATAAATGTCTACAACTTTTACTCAAACAATTTTTTTCTATAGTCTCAAAAATAATGAAAAAAAATGCAAAAATACGATTTTTTTATTTTTTATTTTTATCTTTTACAAAAAAAATTGGATTTTAACAAAACTTGGTTAAAAATTACTTTGTTATGTTTTCTATCTATAAAAAATGTTTTTTGAGCAAAAAGTTAATTTTTGGATTTTTGACGAATTTAATTTGAAAAAAATAGCCTATTTTTCAATCAAATAACTTTTTTGATTGAAAAATAGGCTATTTTTTTCAAATTAAATTTTTTTTGATTTTTGAAAAGTTTGGAATGCAATTATTTAGCTTAAAACCGTTTTTTAAAGATTGTGTGGAAAAACTATACTTTTGTTTGAGAAAATATTGAGAAAAATTGAAAAAAAAAAACAAAAAAACGATTTTTAAAATTGATTTTTCCGTAAATGACAGTCATATTGGCGAGAAATAATTTTCCATAGAAACCAAGTTATACTTTTCTAATGGTCATTGACCTTTTTAATTTGAATCAAGCACTGGAATAGCTCTAACGTGCAAAGTTTTTGAGATATTGAATTTTGAACGTCGCAAATACTATTTTTCTGATTTTTGGCATGGTAATATGTCAAAAACGTGATGTGATAGAATTTTTCTGACTTCAGAATTTTTCTGGGGCAGAATATGCCCCTGTATTTAAGGGGCATATTTCTTCACGTAGTAGTTTGGGCGAGTGATGGGTCCCACAGATTTAATTTGTATTCCAACAGATTCATCCGAAACTTACTTGTTGAACATAAAATTTTCAATTTCACATTTTGTGTAATGAAACAAACTTACTTATTATAAGTAAAATGTAACTTTTCAACTTACTTATTTCTGAAGAATTCAGCTTATTTCAGTTTCATGTGTGGCCAATAAAACATCCAGTTAAAAGAACTTTTTGTGTGCAATGTGTGCAATTGCGGTTGATGTGTACACTTCCGATCGCAGATAATAAGATATCCTTACAGAGTTTCGAAAATTAATATTCTCCATGAATAGTTCTGATTTCTATGAAATGAGGGAGGATGTGTTCCTCCACCTCATTTGTTGCCATCTATTTTATTTATAACTTTCCATAAGTAATTCGTCCTTCTTGCGTTATTATCTTATTTGCAGAATTACACACTTTGAACAGATGAACGATGGCGATGATATTTATGGTTATGGTTAAATCGGTCGGTGACGGGGATGTGTAATGGAAAAGAACTTACAGCCACAGCTAAAGGAATATAAGCTGAAACTTTAACTTTGTACGAATAAGCGGTGGAAATTGACTTGAAATTTTGGTTTTCATATTGAAATGGTTATTATACCCTGAGGGAACACTCTGGACAGGATATTGGATAAATAAGTTGTCGTCGTCGTCGTCGTGTGCTCATCCTTGTCGTTTTTGGTTTGGGTTTTTTGAAGCATACGATGAGAGCTCTATACGAATAAAGATGGTTGTGGAACACACAAAGACCGCATTCAACTTTACTATATTGATTACATTTGCAGCCCTGTTAACATGCACTATTTTTGTGTGTGTCGAAGGAAGGAAAGATGGTTAGTCAGTGTCTATGATGGTATTTGATTAGTTTTTATGACAAAGATAATGTAGTAGGAGAAGTGATCAGGGGAAAAATGTGATTCGCAGTTAGAAGGTTCATACAAAATAGGTATTAGTTTTAAAAAAAGAACCAATTATTGGAATTTTATATGTTTGCCATAATACTATAATGAAATTTTAACATTTTTATTAAGATGCACCAGTACCTACTCAATATCCTGTTTAGACTTTTGGCATACCTACAAATTTCAAATTTTAAACGAAAAAATTTTTGATTCATTTTTTATGTAATGAGCTTAGCGTCTTCGGAGATGTTCGATCTTCTTTTATCCCGACCGACGCGATACGACGGTCATCAGTATCAGTATCATCTTTGAAGTGACGAAACAAATTGGCAGGTTATAAGTGATAGTTGATAAGTGATATGTGCTCTGATAACTGATAAGTGATAAATGATAAGTGATATGTGATAAGGGATAGGTAAGTTATAAGTGATAAGTACTAAGTAATGATTGATAACACAGCCACACAAAAAAATAAAAAAAGTTCTGACCTGGGGTCCGACTATTTATGTTTTTCGGGTCGCTGAAACTGAATCCGAAGTCCATTTTTTTCCATCGCGTAATGTTTTCTAGAAACCAAAAAAGAGTACACAGACGACCTGAAACGAACATCTTTTTAATACGCTTTTGTTCGCTTCACTTGTAACTAACTAACTAACCAACTAACTAACTAACTAACTAACTAACTAACTAACTAACTAACTAACTAACTAACTAACTAACTAACTAACTAACTAACTAACTAACTAACTAACTAACTAACTAACTAACTAACTAACTAACTAACTAACTAACTAACTAACTAACTAACTAACTAACTAACTAACTAACTAACTAACTAACTAACTAACTAACTAACTAACTAACTAACTAACTAACTAACTAACTAACTAACTAACTAACTAACTAACTAACTAACTAACTAACTAACTAACTAACTAACTAACTAACTAACTAACTAACTAACTAACTAACTAACTAACTAACTAACTAACTAACTAACTAACTAACTAACTAACTAACTAACTAACTAACTAACTAACTAACTAACTAACTAACTAACTAACTAACTAACTAACTAACTAACTAACTAACTAACTAACTAACTAACTAACTAACTAACTAACTAACTAACTAACTAACTAACTAACTAACTAACTAACTAACTAACTAACTAACTAACAAACTAACTAACTAACTAACTAACTAACTAACTAACTAACTAAGTAACTAACTAACTAACTAACTAACTAACTAACTAACTAACTAACTAACTAACTAACTAACTAACTAACTAACTAACTAACTAACTAACTAACTAACTAACTAACTAACTAACTAACTAACTAACTAACTAACTAACTAACTAACTAACTAACTAACTAACTAACTAACGAACTTACTAACTAACTAACTAACTAACTATCAATGTAATAAAATCTTGTAACTAAATTGTGACCCACTTCCACTTATCGTATCGAACTGAAACTTTGTACATCGAATGACACAAAATTTTGGCTTCCGGACCCTGGGGAGCAGCATTTGGGGATCTAAACACCCTAATTCAATTTTAGCTCACTTCCAATTATCTCAGATAAGACTAAAAAGTAAAAAATAAAATAAATATTTTAAAAAACTAAAAATACGCTTTTATACCATACTAAAAACTATAAAATAATTTAGTTGACTTATTGGAAATGGTAAGATCAAAAAGCGTAGAGTGAGTAAAGTTTGAACAAAGCGCTCGACGCTTTTTGATCTAACCATTTCCAATAAGTCAATTAAATTATTTTATAGTTTTTAGTGCGTAATAAAAACGTATTTTTAGTTTTTTAAGCTATATATTTTTTTTAAAGTTATCTCGAAAACCTGACGTGATGGAGTGAAATGGACTTCGGTTTCGGTGATGAGTGATAAGTAATGGGCAATGGTGATGACTGATGAGGGATAAAATGGCATATGATAGGTAAAAGATGGTAGATTATGTGTTTTTTGTTTTCAAATCCGTTTCAGGGAAATTTTGATTTCCCCCGACATTCTTATGAAAATTTAAAAATTATTGTAGAAAAAAAGTCCAAAAGTTGGTTAACTTTTTTTAAATAACCCAACAAACACCTCATATTTCATTGTGACTTTTCTGTCAATTTAATTTTTCCCAAAAATAAACAAAAATGTAATGTTGTATGTGAAAAATAAAATGCATTAAATTTTCATTACTCTTATCCTTAAAAGCTTACTTATAAATGAAATTTCATCAACAAGTAGGTACTCCAACATGAACTCTCTATTCCATTAAATAACATGGAACAATTAAAAATCGTTAGAATAAGAAAATATATTTCTGTTGCTGGTATATTACTGAATGCAAGACTACTACAATATACAACCCCGAACCCGATTAATATACAAAACAACATTTTCATATACAAGGTTGGTTGGAATTCATTATTATTAAGGCAACGGAAATGCATTAAATCGAAATGAATCCTTGACATTTTCAGGAAATAGCGCTGAGTTCCGTTTAACAAAAAAAAAAAAAGGTATACAACAGCAGCAGGTTCACCATTATCATCATCCTTGTTAAGGATAAAAATTTTCTTCCAGAGGAAATGTAACTGCGGCTTAATGTAAAATATTAGTAGAATGTGGTTGACAATGGTACATGGTTGTGTATGTGTATGCTTCCAACACAAAACCATCTCAATCGAAGAAGTCATAATCGCACCTCCGGTGGTACAACGACGTAAGTGCAAAAATGTTGATTCTTCAGAAAACGAGATTTAAGATTTTGAAAACGTTTGAAAACAATGTAACGGTCCAAATACATTTCTGCCCCCTGGATACAAATAGAACATTTTCAATTGGGTCTTTGTTTCATCGGAAGGAAATACCTTTTCTTGGAACTATGGCATACTTAACTCAGAAAATTCAAAATTTGCACTTACGTCGTTGTTCCACCGGGGGTGCGATATCAAGTGAACTGGATGTGATTCTTTCTTGTTTAAGGCTTACTTATGATAAAGGAAAACAAGTTTAAAATAATAATAATGGGGGTTCACAATTACGAGCTTGTACACTTTACTGATGATGGATTTGCTGCTCTAATGGTAATGGATCTTGAAGAATGGAAACAAAAAATGTAAAATAACAAGGGTTACTACTAGCATGTAGCTGCAATGCAATGCACATTCTTCCATCTTCAGAAATTACAGAATAGTGCATTTATTGAATGAAATTTGTGCACGTAAGTATGTGTGTTTGACTTTCTCATATGTACACTATTCAGAAAATAAAATAAAAATCAAGGATGCCAAAGTGTATCTCGAAAAAAATTTCCTTGGAAATAAAGGTATTCAACCTGAAATAAAAATATTGGAATTAATATTTGTGCAAAATATCATGTCAATATTTTCGTATCGAAATATATTATTCCTGGGAAAAGTAGGTATCCAAAGTTTCTGTAAGTATTACAATAAATATAGTTATACATTTTAGCACGTAATAAAATAAATAATATTTTGTTTTTATTTCAATAAAAATAAATCTTCCAGAAATGTGAGGAAGCAATAAAATTTCTGGGAAAATTTTCATAAGCTTGAATTCACTTTAACTGGCGCGTTAATTTTTTTTATTTCGTTTAAATACCACTAGGGTTTAAAAATTGACGAATCAAATATTACTTTTGTAACAGTTTTTGAAATTATTCAATTCTACAAAGTAAAGATTAAAAATATACGTTCTTTAAGAAATACACATGACAATTGTCTTTTTCTTTATTTTAAAATTCGATGTTTCATAACTCAGTAGAAGTTGAAATGAGAAAATTTTGATTTTTTTTACAATTACTCAAATACCCTTTTAAATGATTTTAACCATGAAACGATTTGTAAATTGATTTTTTATTTAATGAAAATTTAAAATTGGAATATTTTTAAAAAATACAGCAACTCATTATCAAAAAATTGATTTAAAAACTATGAATTGAAATATGAGCAAATTTTTAAAAAATCCGAAAATGTCTTTTTTTGAAAATTAAAAAAAATTGTTAGGCATTTGTTTTTTTTTTTAACGGTTACTGGACCTTTAATTTGTTTTCTGTTGAAATTGACTTAACCGTTTAAGAGAAATTTTGAATTAAAAAAAAGTATGTTAGTTTTGGTCCTAAAAAGTATCTACTCAATTTCCCCTCTAGGGATTCACCTAAAACTTTTAACCAATTTCAGGCTAACGTTGTGTTTTCGCAACGTCACCTGGAACCTAACTGATTATAATTTAAAATAAACTAAAAATAGATTTTGAAAGATAGTTCAATTATCTAATCGACCTGTTTTTTTGATTTTTTTGTGAAAAAAATGTTTCGTACCTTTTTAGGACTTTTAAAATTCGCGCTCCTGAAAAATTTGAGGTAGAATTTTTGAACGCATTTTGTCATTTTGTCTTTTTGTCTTTTTGTTTTCAACAATTTTTCAATACTTAGTGTATTTATATCTAGTTTATTTCTTCATGAAAATATTCAAATAAAACTGATTTATATTCTATGTAAGAAATTTTTTTAAAAATAATTTTGATAAGGTCCATTTTTGGTAAGCGTTGCGAAAACGCAACATGAATTTTCCGGAAAACCAAACATTTTTTTTTTCACATTTCTTCTAATTAGATCAAAAACAATAAGGCCCAATTTATTCACTCTCCATTATTTTTAAAGGCTCCATTAAAAATTATTAAACTGTCAAATCGCATACAAATTTTAAAATTTCCCTTTTTTAATGGCGACTTTAAATTTAATGGAGTGTGAATAAATTGGACCTAAGTGTGTAAAATTTCAAGTTTCTAAGTCAACTTTAACTGGTATCCACCGGAAATGGGTTAGTTACCTACCAAGTTTGAAGAAAATCGCTACAGTACCTTAGGCTGTAGCTCGATGTATATATAAACAGACCGACAATAGCTAAATTTTAGGACCCATTTTTATTCGTATTTTCCACCATCCTAACATTGTACATAGGTATTATTTAAAAAAAAAACTTTTTTCAGCGCTTAGAAAGTTACACCAACTGTCTCGAAGAACAGTCCTTAGGGCCCGGTTTATATTTATTACCAAGCTTAAGTAAATAAATAAAATGCTCTTGCAGTTCAAAGCACTTTTATGTTAGTTTACTTGTAGGTTTTATGAGCTGGCTCTACATAATTTTTTTTTTAATTTGATATTTTGGAAGAGCCGACATTTAGGGCAAAATTTTGTTAAATAAAAATTTTCTTTTTTTTATTTGACTTTTTTTTGCAAAAAATAAAAATCCAGTTTTATTGCAATCGTTTTGAATATTACGTCTGCAAAGTTGAATCAAAATCGTTGGAGCCATTTTTGAGTTATTTGGTATAACATGAAAATTTTGTATGGGAGGTACACTTTCTGAGCGAGATCTAAAAAAACAACAACAACAAAAAAAAAACATTTTTAAAAATTCCATAGAAATCATCTGTACAAAATTTGAAGAAAATCCGTCCACCCGTTTAGGCTGTAGAAATGTGTACAGATGGACGCACAGACGGACGGACGGAATTGGGAGACCCACTTTTTCGAACTTCTTCATCATCGTAATGTTGGTTTTGATTAAAACCCCAATTTTTTTTTTCGACACAAAACAAATACTTGCCCTATAGAGCAAGTAAAAATAAATAAATAAAGGAGCAGATGGACCCAAACAGAAAAGCTAGTTCTTTAGTAACTGTTGGGACCGGAACATTAAAAATCTCATATTTTTCGAGTTTTATTCATGTAATCATCAATACAGAGGCACAGCTTTAGGCTTTTTTCCCCATAAAAAATATTAATTAAAGTGGAACCTCTGCATTAAGATTATACCACCAGTTTGTATACCTTCTGATACGATCAATAGAATACAATACAATATATAAGAGAACTCTACCGAAATTCAAAAATTATCTGAAAATTATAAACTAAGCCTTTGTGCATTGAAAAAATAAATTTCCTTCGAATTTTTAACAAAACTATTTTCAAAAGAATAAAAACATAAATTCCTTCCGCTTGACCATTTTCAGCCACAAACATAACTCACACTTTTCCATTCAATTTTGTTTGTCCAAAAGGCACGCTCATATTTGATAAAAATCTAAATTCTAAGTACACATGTGGTCCAATAAAGAAATTATCCGCATCTAATCTGAAAATTGACACCCATTACCGCTAAATAGAAATATGATGTATTGTCTATTAAGGATAATCATAAGCATAAAACCAAATAATTCACCAAAAATGCATATAATACTTCATTTTCACACGAAGTCCTTCTTACAATCACTCCTATGTGAACCAAAAAAAACCAAAGATAAGAGATTGTACGTGCGACATTTCTTCACTAGAATTCCTTTTTAAATACCTACACATTTCATTGACAGCTACCGAATACCACAAGGTATAAACAGAAATATAGAGCTACTAATCGCTCAAAGCAATGCCGTTAAGGATAATCAATATGGACAATCCTGCCAGCCAACACCCACACATTACACCCATATGTGTGCTGTTGTTGTTCGTAGCATTTTAAAGGCGTCAACTATTTTCACCCAACCATAGTGTTTCGATTGCCACCTTTTGGACACTCATAACAATCAAATTGAAAACACAAACAAAAATAAAACACCATAAGGATATACAATATAAGGATATGTGCATTGACACGCATGTGAATTACATAAATTCTAACTAAAAAATATAACAATACCCAAACAATATTGTCCTCTTCAGGACATCTGAATATTCAAATATATTTATGTGAGTTGAAATGGCCCATCATCAAATCACAAAAGAAAAGAACACATCCGTATACACAAGAAAAAAAAAGGACAACAAAAGGTGAACAACAAAGGATGAAATAACAAGTAATACTCCAGATATTTGCAATGCAAACTTCAAATATACAAAGAGAAATCTTTTATATAGGTAGTCCTCAGGGTGAGAGAAGACAAAAAAAAAAAAAATAAAAAAAAAGGACAACACAGAGAGCAAGTCCTTATAGATATTTGTTACCCCACCTTCACATGTGGATAAAGAATAAGATACTTTTTACTTATTGAATCCATTCAATTTGAACAAATTGAAGAAATTCCAATGAATATTTGTTGTCTAAACAAGGATATGAAAGGATTAGAAAAATATAAAAATAGCGACAAACTTCAAGTATCATCCATATTCACGCCCACTGCCACCTTTGAAAACTTAGAGATGAAATATGCCGCCGCACACTTTTTCATAAAACGGAAACGGATTATTATTAAACATTCTTAATCCATATCCTGGCATATTTTTGGAAAATGTTTATATCGATCATTAATTTAAAAAAAAATAATTTTTAAGAAATCCATTTGAAATTTAAAAAATTTATTGTAACAACAAAAAAAATTTTATTGCAACTGGAAAAATATTTGCGTTAAAAAAAATATTTATTGCAATTAAAAATATTTTGCGTTAAAAAAAAAAAAAAAACAATTTTATTGCAAATATTTTTGTTTTGCAATACAAATTTTTTTTAATGCAAATTTTTTCCAGTTGCAAAAAATTTTTTCAATGCATTTTTTTATTTGCATTTTTTTTATTTGCAAAATATTGATTCAATATCTTCCAAAATATATTAAAAAAAGAAACATGTACATTAGGGCGTTCGTTATTTAGGTGTTTTTCGAGAATCAAGTTCCTAAGTGGAAAAACTGTTTCTAAATAATAAAAAAAAATCCTCTAATTTTTTCAGATTTTTATTTTGACACTAGATGGCGCGCCAAGAGGGTTAAAGTTTTTTAACATTTGAAATAGGTATGGTATATGTATTTTTTAGATATAGACTTTAGATATAGGGTTTAGTCAGGGCATGCATGGCTTTGTTGGATTTTATTTTATTTTTCATGCTACTCATATGCTTGTTTAAATAAAACATAAAACATATGTATACAAAAAAGCCATGCATGCCCTGACTAAACCCCTGGTCCTAGAAAAATGATCTATACCTTTTTGAAAACGTTGTTTAACGTAGACAAGGACCTCATAAAAAAATGTTGATTAAAGTCTATATCTAAAAAAATACCTATACCATACCTATTTCAAATGTTAAAAAACAAGAGGGTTATCTTGGGGCGCCATCTAGTGTCAAAATAAAAATCTGAAAAATTAGAGGATTTTTTTTTTTATTAATTAGGAACAGTTTTTCCACTTAGGAACTTGATTCAAAAATAACGAACGCCCTAATGTACATATACCACAATACCCGATTTTAAGCTAGAAAAACATTGAAACACAAAGTCAAAAAAAGTAAACATAAGTACAAAATAACAAAAACAAAATTTATTGAGGTGACATTTAAAAATATAAATTATTTGAAAAATTAGAAACTTTTTTTCTACTTTTTTCACTTTGTGTTTCTATGTATAGACCAGTGCCGATGCCTTCAAAAACATTAAAAAGTACAAAAAAATCATAGTAGGATGAAACCCATTGGAAAAGGAGGGGAATATGATAAGAATGAAAGGAAAAATAAATTACGGGCGAGCCGAGTTCGGGAAGTGGGTGGGTTGAGTTTTAAATGGTAAAAAATGGTATATCTCGATTTCCGGCAAAACTACAAATCCTATAGAAAAAAGTTGTATAGCAAAGTTGTAGGTAATAAAAAGATCTACAACTTTTGTACCAACAATTTTTTCACATAACCTCAAAATTTATGTGAAAAATTCAAAAAACCGAGTTTTTGGTTTTTTATTTTTATCTTTTTCAAAAACAAAAATTTTTCTACGAAATTTGTTGAAAACTTTCCTTATTATGTTCCAAATACACTGTAATTTTTTTGATTTCAAATATTAATTTGTTCACCTTATTTTGACTTAATACCAAAAAAACACCCTAATTTTCAATCGAAAATTCACGTGTCAAAATATCAGCTTTTTTCAAAAAGTCGGTGGGCATTTCGTTCGTTAAAATGTCTATTTTCTGATGGTGTAAAAAAAATTTTACATTAGTATACTATAGAACATGTTTTAGTAAAATTCAAAAAATGAAAAAAGCTTGAATTCGAAAAAAAAATTTTATCATTGTTTACAATTTTGGCCTATTTATTCAAATTTACACTTTAATTACTCAAAAAACGTAAGATTAATCAATGTTACATGAAATCTTACGTTTTTTGAGTAATTAAAGTGTAAATTTGAATAAATAGGCCAAAATTGTTAACAATGATAAAAATTTTTTTTCGAATTCAAGCTTTCTTCATTTTTTGAATTTTACTAGAACATGTTCTATAGTATACTAATGTAAAATTTTTTCACACCATCAGAAAATAGACATTTTAACGAACGAAATGCCCACCGATTTTTTGAAAAAAGCTGATATTTTGACACGTGAATTTTCGATTGAAAATTAGGGTGTTTTTTTGGTATTAAGTCAAAATAAGGTGAACAAATTAATATTTGAGATCAAAAAAATTACAGTGTATTTGGAACATAATAAGGTAAGTTTTTCAACAAATTTCGTAGAAAAATTTTTGTTTTTGAAAAAGATAAAAATAAAAAACCAAAAACTCGGTTTTTTTAATTTTTCACATAAATTTTGAGGTTATGTGAAAAAATTGTTGGTACAAAAGTTGTAGATCTTTTTATTACCTACAACTTTGCCATACAACTTTTTTCTATAGGATTTGTAGTTTTGCCGGAAATCGAGATATACCATTTTTTACCATTAAAAACTTAACCCAACCACTTCCCGAACTCGGCTCGCCCGTAATTTATTTTTCCTTTAATTTTCATCATGTTCACCTCCTTTTTCAATGGGTTTCATCCTACTATGATTTTTTTTGGTTTAAAAAATTATCGACCCTGGTCTAGTAGTTCAGGCTTAAAGTCGGGTATTGAAAAATTACTTTCTCAGGTTTTTCTTTTTTCAAAATATTTTTTTTGTTTTTATTTGTTTTTATTTTTCAATTTTCTCAAAAACTAGAAGACATAGAAACATACAGTTTTCACTGTTCGATAAGGAATCAATTAAGGCAGTTTTTTTTGTGAGTAATTTTTTTTATTAAAATTCATAGTCTGGACAAAAATAGTATAAAATGAGTTTTTAAAAATTTTTGTTCGCCTATTTTTAACTTTGAAATCGATTATTTCAAAAACTATTGGTTATAATATATTGATTTAAAAATTAGAATTAAATGTACAATTTTGCCTTCCAGAAATTTATTTATTACTATAAGTGTTGCCGTTGTTTTTTAATAATTTTTTTTTATTTTGATAATTTTTTTTTTTAGAAAACTGCCCCTCCCACCTAAACGGGGGGAGATAGACCCCCCTCCCAAAGAAAAAAATGTGTGTATTGAACTCCTCTAAAAAAACCCGTTATCAAATTCTGGCGCCCAATTCATCGTACTATGTGCCAAAATAACATTTTTGTTCTATACCTAAAAGTTCGAATTTCTGTATCTGGGTTGAAATCGTAAAATTTTTTTTTCTTAGCCAATTTTAAACTTATTTTCATAAAAAATACCTCGTTTGATTTGGAAATATATATTATTTTGGAATATATTTTTAAAACAGCATGCTGTTGTGAAAATATATACTTTAATTTGATGTCGAAGTTGGGTAAATGACAAAAAAAAATGGAATTTTTGAACTTTGACAGCTAATAAATTCTAGGTGGTTTAACCGAGTTACATGTATTATACATTTATCTCCTATCAGAAATTGTAAAAAAATCGAAAATGGGTAAAAATTTGACGAAGCTAGATTTTTTTCAATGGGTGAAGGTCAAAAAAACCGTTTTTTGCCCCTAACTCCAGATTTTGGAGGTGTTTGGGACTTTTTAAATACCGTTTCGTAATCAGTGCGACTAGCTTTACATTCTTTTCCAACACACGTTATATCTTTTGATCTAGTGCACATACAAATTTTATTTAACTTTAATACGCATGCTGATAACATAACCTTTTATGGTATATCAAATAATATAACACATAACGTTACGTGCTCTACAAGTTACACAATCTTAAATTGAAAAAAATTTAAAAATACCTCAAAACACCTGTGGAGATCTGTTGGCGATGACCAGCTACCAGTGTAGGAAGTATCGTAATCTCAGTCTGGAAATTCGACATGGTTGACTTTAAAAAATTCTAACTCCTCTTGTAGACATCTTTGAAATAAGATTTATACATCATTATACAAGGCGAAACAATAAGCTTTGACATGGTATAAAATTTTTTATAGGTTGTCAAACAAAAAAATTGATTTAATAGCATGAGAACATAAAAATAAATGTTTTTTTTTGCTTTTTTGATGAAATTTCATCGAGTTTAAAAAATTCTAGCTCTTTTTGTAGATGTTTCATAGAACTGATCGATATATATATTTTGATCTTAGACAATAAGCTTTCAGATGATATAAAATTTATATAGGTTGTCATATAAAAAACATGGATTTGAATGTGATAGAATAAAAATAGGTAGAGTTTTTCTATTTTTTTGCAAGAAAAATGATTTTTTAAGGTTTCACTTCTACCACGTGTGAATTGCACACATGATTTTTTTTTTTTTAATGCAAATGTTTTTTAGTTGCATTAAAATTTTTTTCTTAATGCAATTTTTTTCCAGTTGCAATACAATTTTTAATGCATGTTTTTTTATTTGCAATAAAGATTTTTTTTTTAATTAGTGATGAAAAACAAATGCATTAAAAAAAAGTTTTTTTAAAACCCTTCTGATAATACATCAAAAAACGTACCTTCAACGAAACTATCAGTCCACTAATTTATTTTGCCTTTTATTTTAAGGCCAAGGAAGATATAAAAAGGCGTCATTTGCATCCTTTCCAAACTAATTGTGAAAAAATACCTTCTTTACCTCTCCCTATCCCGCTAATGTCTCATTTGCTTGGTACAAAGGAGCAGATCTTAAGTGTCAACCGCAGTCAAAACCCCCAACAATAGCCAAAGTTTCAGTTTATATTCACATTATCTTCATTGTCGTCGTCGTCGTCATCATCTTCTTTTTCGTCTTCGTCGTCATCGTCGTCGACTAAGATCAAATTACAATCATTTTGGTCTTCTATTTGTGCTGCATCCTTCGTGTCTTCATCATTTTTTGATTTCCATTATTAAACGCAAATTGTATTCATTAATCCGTGTATATGGAATTTTGTTTGTGTGTGCTTCTGCACAATCTACAAGTTATAACCATATCTCAAGACTTATAAGAACATCGCAATTAAATTTCACTGCAGGACGTCCATCTGCAAATGATGGCCCACTTAAACTTTGCCCAATGTTGCGGCAAACATTTCTATTATATTCATTTAAAAAAATATAAATTATATTCATATGTATGAAGGTATAGAAGAGTAGCAAGCAGCAACATCAAAACAAATAAAATAAAAAATAAAAAATCGGAATTTATGCATTATACTGTGTGTGCACTTACAAGCATATTAATAATTGCTCCTTGACAAAAGAAAAATATAATTTGATCCTTTTATTTATCCTTTTTTTTTTTGCTTTGCTTCTCCCTCAGATCGCAATTTGTCAACCGACCGACCGAAAATCGGTTGCCTCCTCTGGTCGGGTCATAATGAGAGTAAATCATAAAAAAAAGGGATGAAAGGATAATTTGTTGTAATACAATATCCATGTCAACTATATTATATCCTTTATGTTTTGTAATAAAAAAAATAAAACTATACCAAAAAATGTATATACTTGAGTCGCAACTGTTGGAGACAGCCCGTGGGGGTTCTCTTAATATTTAGGGTAATTATTTTGTCATGAATATTTTTTAATGAGATCACTGAGGGAGAGGGTTGATTCGAAATGATTTACATCTAATTTTTGTTTTTTTTTTTTTTTCATTTGTGAAAAATGTCCTTGACATGAATACGGCAGGTGTTAGAAATGCGGGTTACAACATTTATAAAAATAAACCCTTCTGATGAAATGAATTTGTAGCTTTGGTATTCAAATATTAATATTATCAGATTTTGCTGTTAATCCTTGATGACTGATACAATCGTGTCATTAACCGCAAATTATTTTAATGCAAAGATATAAGGGAAAAAACAAATCGTTTCAAATTGTCTAGATAACTATCACTTATTAGGTTATTAAATTACAGATACTATTGTAAAATATTGAAAAATTGTATTTTTATAACAAATGAACCGATGCTCAAATCGACAGACAGGCAAAATTTTGAATAGAAAAGTTTCATAAAACCATAATTGATTTTATATTTATGATTTAATCAAGTTTTTTGCTCAGCTCTTTCGTTTTCACATTTTTTTTTCCAACATGACATGATACGATGATGGACAATGCAAAACAAATGGGCACTACAATTTGTGTGTTTAAGGGTGTGCATGTCGGTTTCTATCCCGAGTTAAACTCAACAAGTGAAACGGTATCTTAAAATGAGTTTGTGAATACTTAAAAAATTTTGGATTTAAATGTTGACTTAATATAATTTGGTGTGCATTAAAATCGTTTTTCACCTCAACTATCTTTGATTCACCATGAACCTTTTTTTTATTATGTGAATTAATTTTATTTTTTAACATACAAATTAAAGCAGTGATAAGTTTAATTTATCAAGTTTTTAAAAAACACGTTTTTTGACCGTTTTGAACCGATTTTCATCGTTTTTTATTTTTATCTTTTTTTCTTTAATAGATACAGGAATAAAGTATATGAAGTAATGATAGACCATGTGTGTGCGAAGTTTCAATCATTTTCGTAAACACAATTTTGAGATACCGGTAAAATAAAATTTTAGAATTCAGCAGGTTATAACTTTTGACCAAGAGCAGATAGAAATTTTATTAAACTTTTATAAGCATCCTGATACAATTATCTTTCATTTGGTATATCACACATAAAGGTAGATTAACAATGTTAAATGAAAAAACTTGCGAAAAACCTCAAAACACCAGTGGAGATCTGTTGCCCCCTAACAGCCACCCAGCGTGGGAAGTACCGTAATCTCAGTCTAGAAATTCGACATGGTTGACTTTAAAAAATTCTAACTTCTCTTGTAGGCATCTTTGAAATGAGATTGATACGTCATATGAAAGGTGAAATAATAAGCCAAAATGACGTTTTTTAGCATTTTATAACGGTAATATTTAAAAAACGGAGGCCAATCAAATTTTTCTGACTTCAGATTCGGATTTAGCACCCCAAAAACTACTAGAAAAGTATATTTAGGTTCTTGTGGCAAAAAAAAAGTTAAATTTTGTTGACCAGTGTAATTTTTTGGAAAAAAAAGTTTTAAAATAAAATTGGTATGCCATTTTGTAGAAATCACTAATCAACATCTAAAAACAAAATTTAAAAAAATTCAATGTCCCGTTTTCGAAAATTTAATTTTTCAAAAAAAAAATTTCAACATTTTTTTATAAATCCAAAAATTATTTTTTTCGAAATTTAATTTTTGGCTTATATTAAAATTAAATAAATGCTTTTTTATAAATAGTTTCGTTGAAATCGAAACAAAATTCAATTATTCTTATATTACATAATCAGTTGTTTTCCTCACTTGGAAATGCATATTCTCATATTTCCAGTTCCTACATAAATAAAAATCCATTATGTTCTCTTACCATTTAGATCTCCTCTTAACTAATTTTTCCGAAATAAGATAGTCTGAGGAAACAAAAAAAAAAGGTCAATGCGATAAATTCCAAAAGTTCCTTTATAAAGCAACACCATTACAAAATGCCATCTATTTAACCCTCATTGAATTGACAAGAAACAATGCATATTTCTACACATTTTACCCCCCTAAAATTCTATGACATTCCATTCAAACCTAATTCACCATATACATCAAAATGCTATGCAACGACATCATTGAAAGCACATTAAACGAATTCCAACAAAATAATTCATCACCAAGAATACCAAAAGACACACAAACGACCTAAACATGAACATTGAAACAATCTCATCAGCAAATATATCTAAAAAGTGCACGCTTACAAACCCCTTTCTAAATGAAAATAAAATAGAAAAAACGCCCTCGCCCCATCACTTAGAATTCATTTAAGCAACTTTTTCAACAAATTTTCAGATTTTCAAAAAAAAGGGGGTTGGAGTGATGATGACGATGATGGGAATAATTTACTCTTCTTTTCGTTATAAATTTGGAGGCTTACCGCACACAAATGAGAAATGGGTTTTTTGGATAAATTCCAGTTTTTCATCACAAGTTTTCACACACACATACACTCTGGAGAAGACTTTTCAGAACTTTAATTAAACAAAATTTCCCTTAAATGCCAAAGCCCCTCCTACCTCCTTCCCATTTGAAGATTGGGCATGGAAAGTCAGCTTAAAAGGGAGTCCTCTTCTATATACTCTGACGAGAGCCCTGCGCTTTTATTAAATAGACTTGTGTTCGCATATTTTCATTTTATTACATTCATTTTGCGAACCTAGAATTCCCTCCAACCCCCTCCCCATAGAAACTGTGGCAATTTGTAGCACATCTGGTTCCTCCAAAAGGACCAATATCCACATTTAGGTACCCTCTTCTGCTGCCGGAAGGGCTTGCTATGGTATTAAAAAAAAAAAAAAACTGAGAATCAACTTAACCCGTAAAGGCTCCCAAAGAGTACGATGCGGGTATAACGGTGATGATACACCATCACCAACTATACAAAGTGGCTTGGTTGGTTATAATAATTTTCGCCGCTGATGCAAGACCTGAAGGGAGATGGGATTTCGGCATCAGTGTTCCCAAAGGGGTTAATGAGCCCACACTAAAACCATCCCCCCCCCCCAAACATCATCATGATCACATAAGGTATACCTACTCTTACGTATTATACAATGTGTGCTGGTAAATTGTTATATATTGCTGCCGTTTAAAACAGCGCCCCCTATCTTCCCACTTAGCGCGGAGTATGCATTTCGAAAGTTGTTCAAAAATTTCATTAAATATGGTTTCATTGTTGTTCAACGAAACCAGCCAAAATTAAAACCAAAATAAAAATAAAATACGAAAATTTCCAACAGCAAATAGAGGAACAGGATGCGCCAACCCAACAGGAAAGCAACAGCAGAGCAGAAAAGTAAAACAAAAAAAAAAATTTAAAAAAAATCATCCGCATATATCCAGCGAATGAATAAAATAATAAAATAAAAAGGACTCTCAAACAGTCTGTGGTGTTATTTTTGTTCCAAAACGGATGTTGGGTCGGAGTGATGGTTACGTCGTCGTTATCATCGTCCTCGACTACGCCATACTGACTTTTTCCACATATTACGCCGCCATGTCGTTATATAGTAAGGACCTAAAGTTTATATTTTTTTTTTCATCCTTTATCTCCTCTCTAAAGCTACAACAAAGTAGTAGTATGGGAGGAGTATGGCACACATGGTCCTCTTTTCGAAACACACAAAATATTAAAAAAATAAAAAAAGAGAACTGTGACTAAATAAAAATTGCATTTTATGCAAAATTCTTTTATTTTTATTTGTGACTCGTATATTTTCGTTAAAAAAAAATGTGGTTTGGTTGTGTGTTGTTTGCAAATGAAATAAGGATGTGAGGACTTAATATGGCTGAAATTGTATTTATGCATTTTGTTTTCCATTTTTTTTTTCGTTCGTTGAGAATATTCAAAACGAGGGGGACTCAAGTGCACAAAAATTAAAACTTTGTCCGCTTGCATATGGTGCCTAGGCGGGTGGAGCTACTTCAAGAATTTTTTTTTGTTGTATTTTTTGTTGCACTCTTTTAGGATGGAAATTGGAAAATTTTCTATTTGTGCAACATAAAACCACATATAAAAAAAAAAAAATAGAGAACCAGCAATTTTCATATAAAAATTGGCTGAGAATTGAGAGTGCAAATAGAAAGCTTATAGATGAGCATAGCGCAATTTTAAAAATGATTAAATTTGGTTTTGTTTGATTTTTTTTTTGAAAAGAGAGGCCATCATTAAGCTTAGATCAGGAATATTAGGTTTCAATTTACACGTAGACAGATATGTTTTATTTATTTTTATTGTTGGGTAGATCCTGGGCAATATTGACAGAGGGAACCTCATCTAGTTTCGAATATTTGTAGGTACTTCATGCATGAGCTCGACTAATGAAACGAAAAGGAATAATGAGGAAATGAAAATATAAAATATACTTCACCAATTTTTAACTTGACAATGGGCTAAATGTGTAAACTCAATTTCCTACAAACGTTCAAAAGAAATAAACTTTAACTCAAACATATTAACAGATTTGCGCGCTTCTCCCCCATTTTTCTCTTCAATTTTTCAAATCGATTTGTTTCAATTCAAAAATATTCAGCTTAAATACCTTGAAAATTGCACCTTATGAAGAGGTAGAGGGCGGCAAAGCTCCCGAAATTTGATTTTTTTAGGTGTTAAAATGTAATGCAATATGGCAACGATCAAAATAACTAAATCATTTGCGGGCCCTTTTTTACTACCCATTTTGCATTTCTTTTTACCTATTTTGAAATGAGTGAACGTGTTTGGGCAATAAATATTCAGATTTAAATTTTAAAGTCTTGTTAATAATTTTTATGGTGTGCCCCTAAATTTTCAACTAATTTGACTGTACACTGAGGGAAAAAAAACAACTTAAAATCAACGAAAACCACGTTGATTCAACAATTTTTCGGTATAATTTTGCGTTGAAGACGAAAATTTTAAAATCAAAGTAGAACATCGTTAGTTTAAAGTGGTTTGCCGTTATAAAACATACTTAATTCAACGTTGTTTCAACTTTGAAAAACATCATTAATTTATTAAAAAAAAAAGAAAAAATTGGCAGCCACTGGGAATCGAACCTACAATTCTTGGATCGCTAGGGGAATAAGGTGATAAAATGCAACAAAAGCTGAAATCCGACTAAAATAAAAAAATTCAATTTTAATTTAAAGATGTTTCATGTTAGTTTTTTCAACGTTAAATCAACGTCGAACATATTACATTTTACGTTGCGTTTTTTTCCCTCAGTGTAGTTACTATTAAAGATTTTTCTTCTAGTAAGGTAATAATTCAACACTCCATTGCTACCAGAATCCATTCCTTTCTTGTGAATCTTAGTGAAAAACGAATCTGAAATTCCAGTATATACACAGCATAAAACACCATACATTACGAAATAGTACCTACACACATTTTCTTTACATTTCAAAACAGTATCGACTTTGTTTGAATGTGATAACTCACAGGGTCACTATGGTGTATGCGTACTATTTTGTCAAACATGTTTTTTTGGTTAAGAAACATAATTTCTTGGCTAAACAAATAATGAAACCAGTTGTATTTAGTCGAAATTCATTCAATTCCTAAATGTAGTGGATTGATTTGTATACCACATTATAAGTAAAGGACCTAAATACAGGTCAAATTCCCGGTACTATAGCCTCGTGGTGCGTTAGTGATGGATTATGACGCCAAAGATCTTGGTTCGATTCCTACTCCACCAGGTAGGTAAATAACTTAAATTTTGCCAAACTTTCAACAAAAAAAAACTCATTTATTTTATTTTATTTTTTGAATTTTTACATAATAATCTTTAACATTCTTATATACATATTTTCTTCACAAGAGCAAGTGCAAGAATTATACTTTACTTTATTATGCCTACTAATGGTTTTAGTTCATGGTATTTAATTTCTAACTTCCTTAAAATGAAACAAAATATTACTGAAAATGATACCTAATTAGTCATAAATATAATAAAATCGTGATAATATACGGTGAATTCAAATTTGATTGCCCATCAAATTTTGTAAGTAATTTCAACATTTTAGTAAAAAAAAAAAAAAAAACACACAAAGGGCCTTTAAATTTGTCCAAAAAATTCCGATTATTTTAATTTGTATTTTTGTTTTTTTTTTTTTCAGAAAAAGAGTTAGCAAATGTATTTAAAAAAAATATTTTTACATGCACTTTTTCAGTTTACGGTAACCCTTGAAACCATACAAACGAAATTTTATTTTAAGTTTAAAATTGCTTCTTTTTTCGTTTGAGTTTTTAATGCATTTTGATTTAATTTCAATTCTTACCAAAACAAAGTTTTGATTTATCGTATACAAATTATTTTTTAATTTCTTATATTTTAATTTAATAAAATTTTTAAAAAATAAGGTTTTTTTAAACTAAAATATTTGGGATTATTAAAAAAAAAAATTATATAAAAACTGTTATAAAATTGCAATATTAAAATAAAATTTTGTTAGAATTGCTTGCTAAAGCTTGTTTTATCTACGACAGAAAAACATAAGGAAGATTTTTAATCTTATCAGTACTGATTCGATATTTTCTTGATATGTAGGTATTCATTGATCCAAAAACTAATTACCTAAATCCAAAAATCTAGAATCCATTCGATTTGTCTTGCGAAAGACAGCAACAGTTTGAAAAACGAAAGAGCTGAGCTGCAAACTTGATTTCTTATAAAAATGCACGTATGATTTCTTAAATAAAAGCATACTATCAGTTAACTAACTCATTTATATATGTAATGGCATGTAAAGAGCTAATGAGCTCAAAAACATTGCAGATATTGTTTGAATTCCGTAAGAACGAATTTGATATTTTCCATACATTTTTTTATAATTTTGTTTAAGATGAAAATGAACAGAGCAATTTGCTTAATTACCTTGCGATAGCTTTTATTCTCGTGAATTTTTGAAAAAAAAAAACGAATAGAATAAGTTCCATTCTACTTCTTACTTTTTCTGCCAAAGAAGCGAACTTACAGTTAGATTCTTAAGTAAATTAAACAAGATTACAACTAAAACAAACGAAAGTATTTTTCTTCATTAACTTCAATAAAATTCTCCCCCAAGTTCATCAAACTTAGATAAATCTGCTTTATCCAATTTTCTAATTCCCACTCCGTTCATCGTGAAAAATAAAGATACAAAAACAATCCTCCTCCACCTTCCTACTAAAGTCAATCGAAAAATCATCTCTATAACAAAAGTAGATTTCTATCCAAACCCTACCCTCAGACTTCTTCACACCATTTTTATCATCAACAATATCTATGTATATATTGTTCACTTGCTGCCATCGTAAGAGTCACCAAGCCTGTATCTCTCTAAACTGCCAATTCCACATCTTCCGACATCGTTCTCGAAAGAATAAACTACAAAAAAAAAAAGAAGAAAACAAAAAAAATATCTCCCTTATCAAAACCCCAACCCGGCCCACAATCATTTATAATCTTCATCATCATCATCAAAAGTCATCCTTACTCCTCTCGCATCGCAACCTTCTACAGAGCTATTTTCTTATACTGAGAAAAACAAGGTAAATCAAGTTTCAAGAAGCCATTGACAATATAAAGAAAATCAAAATCAAATTTTCCAACCCTTATTGTTCGTTCATTGGGGATCCTTAGAGTCCTTAATATATTAAATTTTCGTTTGAACGTGCTGCTTGCATAAATAACAAAAAAAAAAAAAAATAATATAAAAAAAAATACTGAGAACAAGGCGGAAAAAGACAAAGGACCCATTGGATTTGTGTTCAGTGCACCATCATCGTTCGTCAGTCATCCCCGTGCTTGTCGTCATAGTTAAATGGATCCTTATTGTGTGTATACCTGGCTGAATCTGTTTCAACCCCCAAAAACACCCACCACGCTACTGTCGTCGTCGTTGTCGGTCGTCGCCGGTTTTCGTCAACGCGCTCTCTGCCATCGTGTCGTGGTTGTCGTCGTTTCCAATCTGTGAATGTAGTTAACCTTATTAAATGGAGCAAAAACAAACACCCGAAGGAAGGATTACGTTTAACCTTTGCCACCCGTTGTAACCTCATAACTTGCTGCAACCCATTAAGGAACCCCCAATAAAAAAAAAACACACACTAATACCCACATACAATTTTAGGGCAAAAGGGATGAGTTGTACTTACATTCAAATGACCCATCCGGCAAGAGTGTCTGTGTGCTGTCTCATCCAATGGGCTTGGGGCTGCAAAGCGCATGCCTAGAAATCCATCTAGAAGAGATTCCAATTTCGACAGCTCACAAGGTATCGACATTATTTCTATGAAATTGGATCTGAAAATCAAGAATTTTCGTCCTGAGAACTCACCCGGAGGTTTTTGTGTAGAGTGTGAGAGCCGCGTGCGGATGGAATGTGCTATAGCTTCTAATAAATACACACTTTGCACACATTCTTAACGGACATAAATGGCTGCTGATTCAATTTGTGTCTTCACACTTCCTTAACTAACTGGTTGGCGATGGTGGTGGTGATTGAGATGGGTGATGAAGAAGAAAAAAAAAAAAAAAATTGTGGGGGAGTGAGAGAGCATTTATTCTCAGCTCGTCTTTTTTTTTTTTTTTTCTTCATAGACAGGATCCCGGATTCCCCAAGGACGCAACTTGTTGGTTTGTTAAAGAGGCAGTTGGCTCTATGATGAATGTTGATTGGGTAAGTGGCCTGGTGGCGATGTAAGGTGATGAGAATGAGGAATGGGAATAATGTAACCACTGAGATGAATTAATTGAATAGATAATAATTTACGGCTCAATTAGAGACAAGCATTTCATTTAGATGAGATTAATTTTACGTTTGGCTTTTAGCTATAAATAATATCTCTGTGGGGTTGTTAAAATTGAATTATATTAGAGGAAGCAAGGATTTGTAATTATGTATGATTGGTTGTTTAATTGAAGAGTTGTTAGTTGAAGATTGATTTGTGTGTTGTATATGATTTTTGGATGAAAAACTGACACTCCCGATACACAGCGAACATTTGAAATAAAGTTAATAAAAGAAGTTAATAAAACTACCTTCCATTTGACACCACATTAATACGGGTATAAATTTGGAAAATTTGCATCGACTCGACAATATACACAAAATCCCAAAATCTTGCATAATACTGCGGCCATTATACCAATGATGAATCATTTAGCAATTCGATTTGGATGCATGCTTTGCTTATATTTGATCTTTTAAGGAAAACGTTTACGTTTAACAGGACGAAAATCTCGAATAAACAAAATAAAAAAAAATAAACTCGAATGCAAACATCTTGAACATGTAGAAATCTCCAATGAACGAAGATATCGAAAGACGAAATCTTGAAAAAAAGTAACAAGGAAATATTTAATTCCAAATTTTTGTTTCACTTAAAACTAAAACTTTTTAACCCTTTCGGACCCAGCCTTACTCTCATGTAACATTTTTTTAAAAATTCGTAAAAAATATTAAATTAAACAATTTCTTAGGTAACGATGGCTTAACTGAAAGATAATAATGCCTAGTTACTGGATTATTACAAAAAGTTAGTCAAATATCATACCTTTAATTTTTTATATCGAGAAAGGGACTGAAATTCACATTTTTTTTTGCAAAAAAAAAAATTTTTTTATATATGGTCATAATTTTGAAAAAAAAGATATAAAAAATGTTAGTGCTGAAAGTGTTTTGCTTTTTTGCGTAGAAGAAGTAGCATACATTATAGTTTCATAAAAATTTAGGTATTTTCTCAGTTCTCCGACTTTTTTTGGTGGTCATAGGCAGTCAGCGTTGTTCCTGGAAAATAAATATAAGGGGCCACTTTCGGGGCCATTTCAACATTTTAGGGGCCATTTCATTTTTCATGTAAAATTTTTTTTTAAAAACACATACCAAAACACATAAACTAGGTATATTTTGTTTATTTAATTATTTTTTCTGATAAGTTAAACACAAACTAAAGATATACATAAGTAGGTACTATAGTCTATAGATACAAGTAAGCAGTGTTGCCAGTGGCGTACGTTGAGTCATCGGGGCCCCGGGGCAAGACTAAATTTTGGGGCCCCTTTCATATTTGGGGGCCCTTTAGATACAAAAAAAATTACGTATACGCCATAAATTTCTTTTGTATGGCTTAATATATATGAATTTGATGAAGATGAAAGCGATGATGCCGAGATTGATGGTTACCTAGATTGAAATGTTAACAAACTGCTCGTCTGAGACAGCCGAAAAGAAGGATGGCCGAGTGTAGGATTACATAATTAACTATCATTACTACTTTTATAAAACTAGGGTAACTTCGGGCATTATGGCGCATTGGGCATTATGGCGCACCTCTCAACTACCATACTTCCAATACTAGCATTTAAATAAAACCAATGCAGAAACTTTGGCCTTCGTCGAACACTAGCCTTGTGACGATCGCAGGTCAGTGCTATTATTTTTGTGCCAAACAAAAAAGAAAACAAAAAAAATATACCGGTTCTGGGTTCCAATATAATATCGCTTTGTTTTTGTTTGTGTGTATCTCGGTAAGTATACAGTGCACGTGTTTGTTGTAAAGAGTGAAACGCAGAGTACAGTTTTGGTTTGGTTATATCGCTTGTTATATTTTAACTGAAGTAAGAATTGTGTTTAGTTTTTGGAGTTTTGTGAATATGTGTATATTTTGCAATATGGCGCAGATGTAATAAGGGCATTATGGCGCTATATTATACCCGACTGCGCCATAATGCCCTTATGTAAAACTAATTTCAAAAGTTACTCTGCATTTTTTTAAATTTGAAAATAACCTCAATTTTACGTTAATTTTATGAAACTTATTTACAATTATATTTCAGAAATGCTGAATATACGTAAAAAAAGCAAAGGGTTCCGAAGTAAATGGGGTTCGCCATATTGCCCGTACATAGGGCAATATGGTTTTTTTTGGACTATTTTTAATTTAATTTATTTTTTGTTAAAAAGCTTGAATTTGTATTCTTAAATAATTTATTTATGTTACGTTTTTATGAAATTTAATTAAAAAAAATGATTGAAGTAAAAATTGTAGTCCGTAGTAAAGTTATTTGAGTTTGTGCTTAGGTATGCCATAATGCCCTAATTTACCCTATATCACTTTTAAACAATATTATAAAATACCAAACATAACTAATTTACCCTAAGAATGTTCCATTCTCATTTTTGGTTTATATAATTTCTTTTAAGATTAATGATGTTGATTTATGGCATTCGTTGTTAAGCATTAGTAGAGAAAAGTTAAGCTAAGAAAAGTTAAAAAGAAAAGTTTAAATTTCCCGCCAAGTTAATTTTTTTGTATTAACCTTTATGTTATTTTTATGAAATACCCTATTATTAAATTAAATATTATTTGAACTACTATTTTGAACTATATTAAACTTAATTTCAATAAAATTTAATTATAAACTTTACAAAATAAAAGACTAGAAACGTTTTAATTTCTTCCCTCTCCCACAATTATTTTAATGTTATAATATGTTCGTAATGCACTTTGCCTAAAATGAAATATTTAGAGACCCCTAAAATATTTTTTCGACAAAATATTAAAATACCAAGACAGACCTACAGCCCACTTAGGATCATAATTTTGATTGAAAAAAGGTCACGAAGATAGGATAAATTTAAATTAATTAGAATTGATAGTTCTTGGGGCCTCTGTTCTGAAGTAATAAATACATATTTGAGTTTCCATCATCAGACATATTTTTTTTATTTTGGGGCCCCTGAAAAATTAAAATTAAATATTAGCTTAGAATTGATAGTTCTTGGGGCCTCTGTTCTAAAGTAATGTATACACATTTGATTTTCCATCATCAAACATAGTTTATTTCTTTTGGGGCCCCTGAAAAATAATTTTTGGGGCCTCAAAATTATCAAAATTAAGTGCTTAGAGGCCCCTAAAATATAATATAACTTTTTTGGAGCCAAGAATTAATAGGTATTGAAGCCTCTGTTCTGATGTAATATTCGGAATTCCACCAATAACGTAATGTTTTTAGTTTGTGCCCTGATGTATTTATGTTGGGGCAAAAAAAAAAACAATTTTTTTTAACTTAATTTTTTTTTAAGTACTGAAGTAAAGGCATTTGGGGTCCCCGCAGGGGGGGCCCTGAGGTCGGTCGGGGGCCCCGGGGCGTCGCCCCGCTTGCCCCAAGGGAGTGTACGCCCCTGAGTGTTGCCGTTGGGAAACTCAAACGGTGGCAATAAAGGGTCACTAAATAATAATAGTCTAATAAAAAGAAGGTAATAGAAAAACTTAAGCCCTGGTCTTTGGATCATTTCATCACCAAATGGCGAATTCCGCAATGTTGGAAAACTGTAATTGATCTATACCTCGCAGCCTAATGGTTTGACCGAATAAGTTATTTGATCCAAATCCAAACTGTTTCTTCTATGTTAGATATAACTTTATAAATAAAGTCCCCAAATTTTTTTTTATGAAGATCGAATAACCGGGGCTTCCGAACTACCGAACAAGGCCAGAAAAATTGGTTCTTAAAAATCTAATATATCTAATTTATTTTGGATTTTATTAAATGTTTTTGTTTTTTTTTTTTTTTGGCCATAAACTTTTATAAAACATTTTAGTCTTTTTCCCAATGAAATAAAAATACTGAATACTTCAGAAGCCTTTATCAATCAGGTTTAAACTAGATATAAAGATAAAGGAAAACAAATATCATTTGTCGTCCTTTCTCTTCAGTGAATGCATTCGCAAAATATTTTGACAATCGATCTTTAGTCGATAACTACTTAAAAAATCATCAAGTTGTTAATTCAACTAATTTATTTTGTAAAAATGCATGTATTAATTAAAGAATTTCATTAAATGGGGCCATTTGCTGTTGGCCCTGGGCTTAAAAAATCATCAAGGCCAAAATATAAATTCTTGGGCCAAATGGCCCAATTGGGCACATTTGCACAACGCTGTAGGCAGTGCATGTTACTTACATGTAACATAAGAAAAACACATTAGTTTTGCTATTTATTATTTTGGAAAATAACTTTTTGCTATTCATATTTCTTAGTTGTGATGTTTTTGACCCGATAATACCGAAAAAACATTTTTTAATATTGATTTTCATAGCTTGGGTTCGAAAGGGTAATAATGTACCAAAAGTTTTTCAATTTTGAAAAACTTCTTTTTAAATAGTTTTAACTTCCAAATATTTTGAAATTTTCCAAATAATATAACATTTTTTCAAAAAAATTAAAAAAAAAAAATTTTATGGCATTCTGAACAAATTATTAATCCACATTAGGGTGCTTCTTATATGGTCGAAAAAAATTTTTTTCGATTTTTTAATGGGACACCCCTGCATTATGTATACCATATAAGCATAGTATATGGTATTTTTTTTCGATTTAAATTTTAAAATTTAGGGGTCGCTACCATTCACTAAAGATTTAAGTAAAAAAAAAGATCAATTTCAACAAAATTTTTTTGTTACAATACAAAGTACGCTTAAGAGATATTAGGCTCATAAACAATCAGATAAAATCATTGAATTTTTCAACTAAGAAAGATCACTCAGTTAGCTATTCTACAGAATAACACAAAAAAATATAAAATTCAAAAATATTCAAAATTAAACTTCATTTTTACTCCGCTGTATTTCTATCAAAATGTCTTTCAAAACAGTTAGAGATTTAATAGGTATAAAGTACTTAATTCTGATTACAAATTTTAAAATTTTCTGAAAAAAAAAAAACAAAATTTGGTGTAGGTATTTTTCAAAACTAGAAGGAACTGGACCAAATTTTACCCAATTTATATTTAAGGCAGAAAGAACAAAATGAAAGGGTGTCCCATTAAAATTTCGAAAATTGATTTTTAAGAAGCACCCCAATAAACATATTATAATAAAGTTTCAAGAATATTAATTGATTCGTGTTGAAAAAAAAAAATAAATAATTTATGTAATTAATAATAAATAAATTAATAACTTGCCCTCTAAAGTATCCACTTTCGCAAGTAAAAATCATATGAATCAGACAATATGTTAAGATATTATCAAAAATAAATTAATAGTTAACCCTCTGTGCACACGGGTGCGAATTTGGCAGGACAAAATTAAAAAAATTACGATTTTTCAAAAAAGTGGTCACAAAAAAGGCTCTTTATAAGGGTGCAAATATTTTTTTTCGGAATTGTGAATACAATATTCGAATTCCTCGGAATATTCTACATCAATTTCATACTTGATTCTCTATAAAATATTGCGACCGAAAAAAGTTCTAGCGACATGAAAAAGTATAAACCAAATTCGCACCCGTGTGCCTATCACGTCACAAAAAAGAGGTGTGCCTACAGAGGGTTAAGACGGCATCATTTGACTCACTTTATTCAATTCTGCGACAATGTATTTAAGGGTTCAGTCCTCAGAGTGGATTTCCTAAATTTTCAAATAGGTAAAAAAGGTATTTACAGCTTGCAGACAAAATTGTATCTTATTCACTTATATATACTACATAGTCTAAGAGCCGGGAGAAGATTTCCATGAGAGGTAACCGATTCATATTAATATTAGAATAAGTCCCAGTCATTGTGATGACGAAAACGAACGTCTGCCAGCATGTGTCTGCGCCTTTGCTGAGAAAAAGTGCATCAAAAGTACATTTTTTCTGAAAATTGATTTAGTGAGGGTAACCACCTAAAAATAATTGGATCCTGACGCCCTCGTCCGTCGCCCTGATTACAAAAATACCCATGATAGACGTTTTAACCGCGCCCAAACACCTGACAGACGAGCCCAAAAATGCGCATTTTTAAGCGTTTTTAGTGATTAGGGTAACCACCTGTAGCCCTTGATGACTCCTTCATAGCCGTATTTAGGGGGGGGGGGGGGGGTTTGGGTGTTTAACCCCCCCCGAAATTTTTTTTCAGAAAATCAAAAGATACCTATATTATAAACATATACAAGTCTAATATGTGCAGCACTAAATGATTTGTTTTTGTATTTTAGTGATTTACCAATTTTGCATCGTTGCAGAAGCTGTCGATGAAGTTTGTATAAAGGAAAACAAAAATTGTTTGGTCCATTACAAAGAGTTTTTATCTCTTTGACCATTTCCTTAAGCACTATGTTAACACCTTAAAATGCTCTTTTAAGAACCCTTTAAACACCACAAGTACTTATGCAGGGTTTTTGGTGCCGGGACTAAACTATGCTTTTTCAAAGGGTTTCGGTGGCCGAACTCGAATCCAAAGACGGACTTATTCGATCTCATCTCGTTTTTGAAATATTACCCTTAAATCTATTTAAATCTTTCAGACATCTTTTCTACTGTCTGAGATATCTTCAGTTGCTTATTACCCACTTTTGTTCTATGTTAACCTTAAATCCAGTATGTAAGCGAAAATAAATGTATCGATTTATTCAGAGACTGTAGTACCTACCAACGCTAGGAAATAACCTCGAAAACTGGTAAAAAGCGGGATTTTCGATTTTTTAACAGGAATATCTCAAAAACGCGATGTGATAGAATTTTTCTGAGTTCGGATTCGAGCTCAGCACATAAAAAACCTTTAGAAAAGTATATCTTGGTTTCTGTAACAAAAACCTTACTCAAAATAAAAAAAATGCGATTATACTTTTGCAATGGAAGAAAAACTTGTTTTTATTTCTAAAAATTATAAGAGAAAGTAACGGGACATTTTGTTCTTCTCAATATTCTTGTTTTTTGATCCCCTTTAATAAAAAAATAGTAGGGTGTCGCTGCAATACTCGGTTTTATATAAATAGCATTTTTATATGGTGCGATTATACTTTTGCAAAGCACTGTGTTTACAACATTTCGTTATTATTTTGTTTCAAATTATAAAATTAAACAATTTCAGTTTATTGTTAAATTTCAAAGTGAAGTATAACACTGGTCAACAAAATTAAACTTCTTTCTTGTTACAGAAACCAGGGTATACTCTTCTATAGGTTTTTTGTGTGCTGAGCTCGAAACCGAAGTCAGAAAAATTCGATCACATTACGTTTTTGAGATATTCCCGTTAGAAAATCGAAAATGCCGCTTTTTACCAGTTTTCAGGGTTATTTTGAATTTGTAACAGTTTCTAAAAGAATTAAGTTTTGTCTCTCTAAATCCGTTTAAATCTTTTAAATATCTATTTTCTTCCTGAGAAATCATAACTTGAAATCAAAGTGTTTGGGGCATCTCATATTTATTTGCTTTTAATAGCAAATATCGAAAAGTTCTGTACCAATCGCTTTCAAATTTTGACACAATTCTTTTAGAAACTGTTACAAATTTAATTTAAAAAAAAAAAATAAGTAAACGCTAAAAAATAACTGTGAAAACTGGTAAAAATCGGCATTTTCGATTTTCTAACGGGAATATCTCCAAAACGTGATGTGATAGAACTTTTCTGACTTCAGATTCGAGCTCAGCCTATAGAAAGGTATACCCTGGTTTCTATAACAAAAACCTTGTTGACCAGTGTTATTAGCTCATGTCAAACAACTTGGATTATTTAAAATTTTGGTTTTTAAGTATTGCTAATTTCATTTAGAACTCAATAGATAGAATATACCTGTCAAATTTCTGCTACAAAATTTCAGTGCAAGAAAAAGTCCATTTTTCAATGTTTTATATATTAAATTGTACGAAATAATTTTTTTTATAAAGCCTTAGAATGGTTAAAATTTGTTTCTTAAACAAAATTTTCTTGCTCGCTTACGCTCGCAATTTATATCAACCGACTCATCACTCTTTGTACCTACAAAACTAGAGATGCCGCTGAATATTCGGCCATTTTTAGATTCGTTTACCGTAAGCAGGGCTTTTTTAAACTTTTAACTACGAATTCCTTTCCTAAAAAATACTTAAACAGGATATTGGCAAATTTTTCGCTTCTACACAGTTCAAATGACTATTTGATTTAGCGGGATTTAGAATCGACTGCAGTTACATATAGTTGATATAAAGTATTGTGATTTCTAAAAAAAATTTTTGTTTGGTCTGAGCTAACCCCCCTCGAAATGAAATCCTAGCTACGGCTATGGACTCCTTGATTGCAAAAATACCCTTGACAGACGTTTTATCCGCGCCCAAACACCCGACAGACGAACCCAAAAACGCGATCTTTTACGCGAACGCAAGGGCTTGGGGTAACCACTTGAAATTAGTCTGTTGTACTTATTCTGAAATAACATCAAAATAATAATTTCTGGCGCCTTTTCCAAGTAAATTTAGTCAAAATTTTCTACACAGACTTTTTTTTTTTCACTTTTTCCTTATTAATTATTATTATTAATTATTGCTGACATTTTTTTCGAAAAAAAATATTTTATGTGGTTTATAAAGACAAGTAAAACTTAAATAAAATATTAAATTTTCAAAACAAAAAAAAAAAAATGAAAAAAAAAACAAGATTACGTAAAAAACCTAAAAATTGAACTGTTATCAGCACCCTCTTCCGATAAATATAGCAAACTGAATTTTCACAACGTTTATGTTATAGTTAAGTGGAACAAATTTAGTGGGTATCCCGACCAAAAATCGAAAAAAATATTTTTTTGAATACTCTTATGTAGATTCTATTTATAGAAAATTATGCCTACCTTTTAAGTAAAATTGATAAATTTCCTTATTATTACTGGACACGAAAAGATTCACTAATACGCAATAGTAAAACTTTTTCAATCAAATCTGCCATTTATGAGTCGTACCCAAACAAAAAAATCTTCAAGTCTTCTTTTAGGGTAGTGTATTGCGCAAAAGATTTTGAGTATTGAAAAAAAATATCATATTTTGTATAATTTTTTTTTTTTACAAACTAGTTTCTTATCACTTTAATATATTTAAGAGAATTTTCGACTAATTTTCTCTCTTTATAAATGACTGTTTAAAAGTTAAACGTAAACAACGACATTTTTGCCACCCAAGAAAAGTACTATTTAACGGAGCTTCTAATATAATAACTTAATACGTCATCAAATATAATCACAAGACAAGGTTGAATTATATATGTACATATCCATAGTTCAAAAAGAACCTACCTAGTAAATAGATCCTAGAGAAATTTCTACAAGAGATCTATATTAAACTGCTTAAAATCGGATTTGTGACGAATGTTATCCTATAACAACATTGAATTTTTTTTGCTTGCTTGCGCTAGAAATTTGTAGTTTTCAAAAACTACAAAATATACCACCGAACTTGAAGTGTGGCGTTACCATCTGGCTACCTAACCTATCTACTTATCTGGCTCTATTAATGAATTTGAGTAGTGTTCCTTTTCTTTTAACTTTTTGTTTACCTAATGGATTATGTGTAACCGAGAAAGGAGCAGAACTTGAAACAATGGTCTACTCGTTAGTGAAAAGTAGACTTTCTATTTCGTATTTGATTTCTGTTCGAAAAGCAAAAGAAAATTTTAATTTTGAGAAAACTATAATTTTAAAAAAAAGCTGTTCTTTTAAAAAATCAATTTTGAAACTTATTCTGCTACAAGCTAAAAATGTATTCCTTCTTTTTTAAGCTTATTTTCAAATAATCTTCTGAGAAATGGGACTTATATTGTGAAAATTATAGTGGTTAATAAAATAAACAAAAGAGCTGAACACCAAACTTGATTAATAATCGAAAACTTTGATTTCTATTTTTAAAAAATTGTTTTGATTTGATGGAAAAGATTAAACAAAATAATTTTGCAATATATTAAAAAAATCCTTTCTGCAAAGGTAATACACAGCAAGGATTGTGACATGAAATTTCATGACAAGAAATAATAGATGAAAGCTGTTTCTAATATTTTTCTCTCAGTTTAGAAGCGACTTCTTGGCGTACTCAGGGTTCAGAATTAATGAAAGAATATTTTTTTTGTTCCTTCAGCACGCCACACATAAAAATAATAATTAGAGCATACAATAGAACAATGGAATTAAGAAACCGCAACTAGCGGTTAAGCCGGAATTCAACTTAAAACAATAGTTTATGGCATGTACTTAAATTTATGACATCGTCTATTGTACGCATTTTTATGAAGGTACAGGAAATATATATACATATAGGAATAGGAATATATATTGCATAGGAAAGGGACGTTCCCTTAATCCTTTGTTTTGATAGCAACACTAAGGAGCACGGCGACTACGTTAATAGGGATCAACTACTATTAGATATTTGTTATCCTGCTAATGAACAGATATGCATAGCGATTTTCCCGGCTATACTAAGTATAACTCTCTGTTCGTCTTCTGTCCATTCTCAAAAAGAGGATTTTCAACGCCGCCGATCAGGAATTGGTTTTAATCCACATAAAGATTTTAAACTGTCCGTGTAAGACGATATGGTTTTAAAATTCTAGGAATACTTACTCAAGCGTTGATCCTGTTTAAATCTGCAGACGGTGAAGGTAGATTGTCGTTCTTGGATTACGTTCTTTTTTTTTTTCATTAATATGAAAGGTATATGTATGTATATTTTTGAAAATTCTTGAATAAATAATGACGTTAAATGACAAGATTTTGATTAGAGATATTTTTTAATTTAAGGATGATTGCGTAAATTGGATGTTTTGTGGGCATATGTTTTGAAAATAGTCTTTTTTTGTTACTGTTAGATTTCAAGAAAAATAAATGACCAACCCTAAGAAGGACCTTAGAAAAGCAATATAATTTGGAAGAAAAATGTTGTTTTTTGATCAGGATTAAAAAAATTTATTTTTTAACCTGTTATATGTAAAGGGACAAATAAAAAAAATGCTACATATCAAGCCAAAAATTAATAAACTATTTCTGGATTGGATGTTTTTTTTTCAGTCATAGAAATAAACTTACAAAATTGGAATAAAAATCAATTGCATTTTTTATTTATTTGTCTATAATTTGTCTATAAAGTTTGGTGTTCAGCTCTTTTGTTTATTTAATTTTTGTAACTAGTTTGCAAATATGCAGATACGACGTAATTATTTTCTGTAATATGCAAAACAAATGAAATTGGCAAAAGATCGGTTAAAATATTTAAGAAAATCAAAAGCATTGGTGAATGAAAGTGCTATATTTATCGCTGTACAGTATATATTTATGGTGTACAATATAATTAAAAGAACATTGTACAAGGTTTCAAAAGGTAATTTATTGAAAAAGGGAATTGTTGAAATTCTAGTGAAATGAGCTGAGAGTATTTTTAGCCGTTTAAAAAAAAATTAGAAAAAAAAATACAAAACAAAAAGTTTCAATAATACAAAAATATAATATATATTTGACACATTTTGCATCCTTTAACAAAATTAATAAAAAAAATAACAATTTAACAGATTTTTTTCTTATACCTAATTAATGAATTTTAAAATAAAGCGTTAAGTAGCTAAAATTAAGATTCCCTTGAACACATTATGCATAAAAAATGTTATCTAACTTAAAAAAAATATATTAATTCAGACACGGGTTTAAATATATTCCAAATGATCATCTCGAGGAAGTCGTCCAACTAAAAATTTTTTATCAATATGCATTTAAAACTCGGCCGTCTTAGTGAAAAAACAAACAATTTCTTTGTGCATAAAATAAATCATTTAAATTGACTGTTGAATTTGTCTTTAAGTCTTTAAATCACCGAAGACTGAAAAATATTTTTAGAAATTTTGTGCATTTTCGGCGATGTTGCGTTCGACACATAAGTTTTTTGTTTAAAATTATTAAGTTTGAAGATGCAACGACGATCAGAAATGTTCTAAATTAATGTAATGGAAAATCTCATATTTTTATATTTTTTATTTATATGCAAAAGACTCATAACTTTGCCAAATTACAAGTTTTTTACAACAATGGGAAGTTCTCCATACTTTTGATGATATATCAGTGAATGAGTCAGTCATTTTCGGTTTTAATTTCATTTTTCACCCTAGGTAGGTATATAGTTAAGGAACTATACTCATTGGTTGTAGCTTAAATTCACTAATTTATAGTGCTTGGTTTTGTCTGTTTTGTTAACAATTAATGCTAACTTGAAATTCTCTGGATTAGAAGTCAAAGAGTGTCGAAAATGTCCTGAATTAGTTCCTAGCAACAAATGGGTGTTGCCGAAATCGCTAACGAATATGATAACCTGCCACAAATCAGAACTTTCTCTAGTTTCATTTTTGCATAAAAGTGATCTTAGTTTTTCCCACATAAAAATAAAAATACAAAATTTTGATATCTTAAATAACGTTTGAATAAGTTCTTTCTTACCATTTTACTAACTGGCATTAAATCAATACAATAATGTTGGGAAATGGGGTATACGATTAAAAATATATTAAAAAATTGAAATAAATGTATATCCAATTTAAAAATTATATGCGTTGGAAGCAATTAACAAAAGCGCTGAACTGCAAACTTGATTTAAATTAGAAAACTCAAAAGTGAAAAGGACCTTTGAGCTTTCTAATTTAAATCAAGTTTGCAGTTCAGCTCTTTTGTTTATTGTTTCTAACGCATATAACTTTTTCCCTAATGCTTCATTTATGAGAAACAAATTGTAGAAGTGTACAAAATACTTATTTATGTCGATCAATTTTGTAAAAATGTGTTTAATTGCATTACAAACACATCAATAAAATTAATTGCATATACATAAAACTAAAAAAAAATATTATAATTTTCTTACTTTTTGCCATTTTAGAATTTCACATTTTTATCAATCCTATAACAGAATGTCAATAATATTTTATGAAAGAAGTAATAGCTACCAATGTACCAAAATCTATTTCTATCTAAATAATGGTTAGTTTAACCAACAACTACTTAAACACCTCCTAAGCCTAAGTAGTATTTCAACCCTATAATACAAATCTATCATTATTGCTACATCATTATTCATTATTTCCTCCCCTAACATTAATTCATTCTCAATTCAACCAAAAAACCAAAGTTGTCAATGAATTTTCGTCGTTTTCCCGCAGCGCGCACAGGATACGCACTCCATAATCCTTTGTCAAATATCCCATATTTACATTTGAAATTATCACCTAATTTCGACGTCGTCATACAACACAACCTATACAAGTTACGATACTAAAAACGATGATTATTTTATTACCCTTCATAATAATATTTGAGTACCTGTTGTTGTTACACAAAAACCACGTGCTATTCTCATCTTCATGATGGCCATATATTCTCTCCATCTCAAAAACCGATATATGTGCGCAAGCAACCCTTAAATTTTTAGTTTTTATTGCGCAAAATCAATACTATCATACCATCAAAGTAATAGTCGTAGATGTGTTGGTAAAACTGGAGAAATAATTTATAACACAAAACCGTGGGGTGGAAGGTGAAAAACGAATTTTCCTTCAACCTCCTCAAAACAACATGGGAAATTCTCACAAATACATTTATGAAAAGGACACTAATACATTGAAAAATTATGCATTCCTTGTTTCTGATTGCTCATAGAATCTATGCGTTGTCATGTCAACCACAAAAACCCACACAATTAAACATTGATAGAAATATTGTAAGATAGACCAAAACCACCCTTAAGATGCATGCAATAGAAATAGCAAAAATCTATACAAATGTAAGTATGAGTGTGTGTGTGTGTGTGTTCCTATGAACTAGAAAGCACATCCCTTAAAAATATCCTTAGATAGCCAAACGAACAGACACTTTGTGTACGTGCATCTAAGCGAGAAGAAAGTCTCATCCCCTCGCATTAACCTTTAAGGTATACCTACCTATGGTTTTTCAAAAACAAAAAAAAAAAATAAAAACTACCCTTAGTCCTTTATTTTTGAGTTAGTGAATGAATTATGCGTATTTAATGCAACGAATATTACTGTTGAATACTCAGTCGGTGATTGATGGTTGTCCGTTGACGTTATATATTCAAACGCAAACAATCCGCCAACGCGTTCATACCTATTTATTAAATTTAAATTACAATTACAACGGTTAATTGATGTTTTTATATAAATGTGTATCTATCGATATATTTTGTGATTGGTGCAATTATTAAATTAAATTTATGCTTTTAAGCAGCACAAAGGATTTAATATAAAAATAAAATTATATATGTGGAATAACACCATCGCTAAAAGGATATTCATCAACGCACAATCGATATTTTTTGGATTATAAAAAAAATAAAAATAAATTAAATATACTAAGTGTTAAAATTAGTGATAATTATTTTTAAATAATAAATTATTCATTTTCATCATGATGTCAACATCAACAACACATTCTTCCGTTGTGCCTTTAAGGCCGTCGCAAGATGCTCCAGTATCACGACCCCGAGCTGTTTATAGCATCGATCAAATTTTAGGAAATCAAAGTCGAAGAAGTGGTAAGAATACAAATTATTAAATGCAATGGCATTTAAAAAAAGTTTAAAAAATGTTGTAATTTGAAGGCTTGAACTAGAAAATTCAGTTTTAACTGAATAGGTCTCACAAGTTTCTTCAGAGGAGAAATGCGTCGGGTAATTTTTTAGAGGTATTAGCGAAAAATTGAAACAAATAAAGAAATTTGTTACTTACTTCTGTCTTAAGCCCTTAATGGTTAAGATACTTATCACTGTGTTTTCGAACTTGTTACCAACATTAGTGTATTGAAACTTTTGACAGCATGTGTTACATTTTGGCATGTTTTGGTCACACTTCGCAATATATTCATTCAAAATTTCTCGTTTTACTAAATACATACTTAATAAACAAATTGCAAGTAACACATCAGGCTTCACTTTCGGTCTAATTTCTTTTTATTTAGCATTTTATTTAAAATAAATAGAAAAATCTTACGAAATTGCATAATAAAACTTTCCCAAATCACTTCGAAAATACCAAAAGTCCTTGAAATCATTTGAAAGCATTTTGATGACCATATTTATGTTATTATAGGTCTGTTTAATGAAGAAAAACTAGAATAGAGCAGATTAGAACAGCACAAATGCCTGAAAACTGTCAGAACAGAAAAGATCAGAAAAGTACGGCTTCGTTTTTATTAGGGTGACAGTTGCCTATCAGTTTCGAAATTTAAAATTTAAAAAATATTCTTTGTTATTAATTTGCATTCAAATAATTTATTATTTATTAGAATATTTTTTCACATTTTGAATTATTCCTTCATATTTAGAATATTCTAAAGAAATTTCCATTATTTTGGATTCATTTAAATATATTTTTGTCAAAATTAAACAAATCAGCTGCAGTTTGACACTTCTCACTCGTCTGCTCTACCTCAAAAGTAGGAGCAAAAAAACTTGAACTAAACTGTTCTGGACAACTTCATGAAACACAAAGTGACAAATTGTAGAACAGTTTGGGCAAGGTTTTTCTTCACGGAACATACAAACCTGTACTTTTCGGATCTTTTCTGTACTTTTCTGTCCGGATCAGATTCATTAAACAGATCTTATGTTTTTAATAAATTAGAAGAACACAATTTTACCAATTTGTGTTATAATGTTGGAGAGAAGAAGCAAAAAGAACTTGAGAGTTAGTGTTCAACGTTTTTGATGCGCTGAATGAGACTTTCTATGTATTTGAACAAATTGATATTATTTATTTTTTTAAGCACTAGGACCTTCTTTTTTTCTCTTGTAGATAGATTTTAAGGCTAAGATTTCGATTTAGTTCTTCACAAAGAAAAATTTTCCACGTTCCCAGTTAAAAAGTTCTTAATTTAACTGCCATAACTATTTAAATATTAATTTTAACTCAATAAAAAACTAATTTTATGAATTAACATACGAGTGGCAGAATTAGAAGTATAGTAGGATAGTACGGGAACTTGAGATTTTGTGTTTTAAAAAATATACTTTAGATGTAAAATCGCAAATTGAAAATTTTTTGTTTATGATCTTTAAAAAAAAATCACATTACTGACCCTTTACAGTAAATTACTATAGGGTAGAGTTGCTAGTAGCCGGCCCTTAAGGATTCTGTCTCATAAAATAAAGCACAGAAACGTCGAATATTAACATTTTCGAATAATTCTTGAAATAAAATGTACTTTATTTAATTATTTTTCAGTATGGTTAAAAAAATAGTTAATAATAGTTCCCAAAAATATTTTATTTAAGTTTTTGTATAAAATAGTCCGATTCTCCTAAATCCGGCCTTTGTTTCCTATTTTCGGCCATCTAGTGTCCCATTTCCATCCACTGACTAAATAAGGTCAAGCTTAAATAAATTGAATATTTTTTATTTAAATGTTTGTGTTTTAAGAATTTAGAAACAATTTTGATTGTTAATAAGTTATAACATCAAATGATTTAAAAATGTATTTATTTTTCCCCATTTTTTAAACTTTTATCAATAAAAGGGGGCCGAATACAGGAAACTCTTGAATTTCAAAGTTTTTTTTTGTGTTCTGTCTCCGGCCCCCTTAAAATTACCAAAATTCACATCTTTTTCCTATTTAAAACCTATTTTATTTGAAGAATAATATATATTTAATAAGAAAAACAACATTTCAAAGCATTAGCTCTGAAATTGTTTCCACAAAACACTAATTACGATAGTAGGTTTCGGCGGTAAAATTAAAAAAAACCATACCCGATTGGATCACTTCACAAAAACTTATTTTTTTCTAAGAAAACTGAATAACAAGAATAATAAGAATATTGTAATTTTAGGAGAGACAGAACAGAACAGAATAATAGCAAAAATTTGGAATAAATCCTACGAAATCACTAGTTATAAGGATTTTTCTGAAAGGTGGCCGGGTACTGGAGAGGGCCGGAACTAGGCAACTCTACCCTAGGTACCATATGTATCAATAAATCAGTTTTTAAGGCGGTATTATATTGTCATATTACTAAGCAAATATGGCTAAAACTTGATCGACACGTCCACATTTACTCCAATCTGTTGATCAAACGTGTTGATCATCACAAAACAACGAAATGTTTACGCAGCTTTATATTGACTTCCCTATGATTTAACATTTACACAACTGACGAATTTGTCAACATTTCTGCAAATTTCATCATTTATTTCTTAGTTCTCTATCGCAACCGAAAATTTCCTCAAATTTACATATATGTACATTCCTAAAATTTTTAAAACAATAGAATTTCTTAAATTTTGTTTGAGCAGACGCCCTTAATTTAAGGTTGCTACACTAAGGGAAAAAATAAATTGAAGTTGAAACATCGTTGTTTCAAAGATGAACTACTTTTATTTACGTGACTAAGATACGAAACCATCAAAAATTAACCTTTTTTCAACGTTGATTTTAAAATGTTCATTTTCAACGCAAAATCATTCCGAATAATAGAGTTAAATCAATGTGGTTTTCATTGATTTTACGTAGTTTTATGGTGGCTTTTCCCTAAGTGTAGATATATTTTGACGAACTAGTAATCTAGATGCAAAATCCCGGACTTTAACGGACAAATAAGAACTAAAAAAAGAGTACAAATCTAGGACAAAACGAATGCATTATTTTATAAAAAAAGGGGTCTTTAGACTCTATTCATAACTGAAAATCAAAAGTTTGTAGGAGTTCGGGTTGCTGAATTATTTCCAGTCGTAATATTATTTTTTTACCTACATTCGGAAGCAGATTTTTTCGGATCAAAGTCCCGAAACAGTGAACAAGCCTATGCAATCAGCTAATCAGCTATTTTTCTAAGATTTTCGACCTCTAGTCTAAAAATTAGTAATTTTCAAAAATTTTCTCTAATTGCTCCCGTAAAATTGGAAAAGTAAATCTTTTCACTAAAAAAATGTTTACATGTTTAAATATTGCTAAATTCCAAATAAAACCATTACAATAGTTTTCTTTCAGTGTTTATTTTGTCACAAACAATTTAGAAAAATATCATAAATACTATTATACAACGAAACTTTGGAATGTTAAGAAACAACAAGCTCATAAAAAAATAAAGTTTCAATCTGTACTTGATTTCGCATATTATACTTACAATATAAAGCAGAGGATTAGTCTTTATGTTTGACACATTTCTCGAAGCTCGTACAAGATTACAAAATGTGCTTGTCAATAAAAAGTGCTTTTAGTAACTTAATGAAAACTTCTATACCAACTTATCACTTCGATCAGCTTTTCTGATCATTTGGATAGACTAATTTGAGTCATAAGGCAAATATTAATCATTTTTTATTTGTTCACAATTGTTACTACATTTTTATTGAGCAAAGGTTAAGAAATTGATTTAATAAATATTTGATTTATTTTTAATGGTACTTGTATCACTGATGTGCGATTTCGTGTAAGAAACTGTTTTTAACACTTTTGGTAAATAAAGTGAAAAAAATGTTAAAAATGTAAAAATGGTATAAAACGGTAAAAAATAGTAAAAAAAAACTCATTCATTTTGACAGGTTGCCATCCGAAGTGTATAAAATTTTGTATAGAAACTTCATTTTGCAGCATTGAATTCTAATAAACTTTTATATGTATATCATATATTTCCAAAGTCATTAATGGCCTGTTTTTTTTTAGAGCCCAAATGAGATAATCTCGCAAATTATTTTATTTTAAAGAAATTTCCTTTACGATTTGACATTCAAAATAAACTAGTTTGGAAAATAAACTCATTTGGTCTCTATTGAAAACAGGTTATAAAATTCCAGTTCACAGACAATAAACTTTAAAGAGTTGAATTTTGTGGTCCTCAAATCCAATACAAAATTTCTTGCAAACCTTTCAGAACACGGAATATGCTCTTTCTTTATATTATTTGTATCCATTTTTCTACAGCAAAATTCTGTCAAATTACCAAATAACTTTAACTTTCTTCTCAGAAATTTCTCAGAAAAGAGCATTGAAAATGTCATAATTTTAAGCAAAAAAATGAAAAATGTGATGTTTTTTGGACCACGACTGAAATAAAACGTGGTTGCCTTTCTAAATTAGCTTTAAGGTTATTAAATTTGCCCGCTTATCAACCCAAATTGGCCAAAATTTAAATTTGGTGCAAGGCTATTAACATTTGAAAAATCGAAGAAATTATTTCACATTTATTTTAATGAATTTAATGAAATTGAATAAGTAACCATCGATCTTTCAAAAATTTAAGTGTTTTTCTTTTTCGTCTGTATTTTTTTTTTTGTTGTGTTTGTTAACTCATAAGTCATAACTTTGGACTGAGTGAACCAATGTTGATAATTATTCTTTTCGTTCAGTTCTGGCCATATGAACTATTAGAAACACAATAAAAACCAATTTTTATCCATGGAATGCGGTTTTGTTTTTTTTTGTTAAAAATGATTATTCTCCAAAAAGTTGAAAAAAAAACATAAAAGAATTAAATCATTTCACTATTTGTTTTGGTTTTCTAAAGGAATTTAATATCTTACCATTTTTTACATCAGTGAGTTTTTCTACATATAATTTTTAATTTTGAATGCAATTGTTCATCTTTGTTAACAAAAAGGACTATAATTTAAAATAATTTCCTTTAAGTCTATGCAAAAACGATCTGAAAATTTCAACATTTGCACAAATTTTTTGATCTGAACCTAATTTTCCTAGTATTCCTTATCAATGAACAATGAACCCTAGTGGACTTTTAAAAGAAATTTGAATTGCTGAAGTCTGAGAGTACTTGACCTACTGTTTCAAGCGGCAAACTTTAGCACGGCTGAAACCAAGCTGACTTTATCAGCTATTAGCAGTGAATTCAGGAAATTGATACTGATAGCCTGTGATAATTATATATCGTGGGCACAAAGCCAAAACCACGAATCTGCAAAATTGTAATTTTGAGAAAAACGGCTTCAAAGTTTTAGAAACTCATGCAAATTTATGAAAACTCGTGCAAAGTTCATTGATAGTTTAGGTTGCTGGGCAACAGATGGAGGATTGGGGTTGATGCAGTCAATAGAGGAACCGATAACAAGTTAAATGACGCATTAAAGTTAAAATGTCCAAAAATGCAGATTCGTGGTTTTGGCTTTGCACCGACGATATAAAACCGATTTTGTATAATTTGTTAAACTTAAACATGTTTAACTCTATTAGCAGTCCAGACAGGAGCTTCGAATCAGCGGATGGTGCCAGCTAGGAGTGAGCTATCACTTCTTGAACTTCTGGTTCAAAAATTTACTCTACTATTACTTATGTATCATTTAGTCCATATTTGATACTAAGTTTTCAATAGCACTTAGATGATTTTTACACTTATTAATTTTGATGAAATTTCGAAAATGCCACTTAAGTAATTCTTCTTCTAATTGAAGTTGGGAGAAATAATTTTTTTAATAAACCCTTTTGTTAGGCTTTCTAAAGTTGTCTACGTTTATGAAAGAAAAAAAAAAAAATCAGTTTAACTGAGTTGACTGTAAAAACAAAATAAAATGTTCAATAAATATACATTGTACACACATCCCTTAATTTTCTTTGTGTTAAAATTTTTCTTTGATGGATTAAAAATGATTGGTTATTAAAATATTTCATCTAATATAAATAGAATTTTAAAATCCCTTTTTTGATGTTTTTTAAGTACCAAACTACCAATTCACAACTCGTTTTTGGTTAACTTGTTGTGGTAATGTGTTTCTATCACCTTTGCATAATCAACCAATTTATTTACATAAATTCATTTAGATACCATAATTACCTATTTCAATAATAAATTTCCCTCTAAACACTCATTATGACCATCGAAAATCCCTCAAAATTTGCTTACATTTATTTATCAAAAAAATTATCATACAAAATACCATGGTCATGCATAATATTAAAATGACATCTATCAAAAAATAATTAATCTTTTTGATCAGAAACGTTGTTAGAAAAAAATCTCTAATAAATAGAAAAATGTTGGTTTTGTGACGTTTTTTTTTTCATTCTTTTGTTATTCATTTAGAAAAACCTTTGAAGCTTATATTCGTTTTCATCAAACAATAATTCAATTACTTCGATCGCAAAATCTAACAAGAACTCCATCATCATCATCATCATCATCAAAAAATACTCATATAGCCCTCTAGTTATACAAATATGTACTAAAATGCATATAGGTAAAAAAGGGAGATCATGATGATGATGAACACTTTCCAGAGGAGATTGATGCAGTTCTGGGGTTTAGCTTGTCCGAAAATTGATTGTATCATCACATCGTTTAACATTTCAATCTTTCATCAAACATACATCAAAACTGCCAGTGATAGAGAGAGAGATGGGGGGAGTTGCCTATATATAAATAAATGATAGTCAATCTCAGGGCGTGTTCCTCTGCTGATAGATACTAGCTAGCAGACTATAGCAGAGGGTAAAAGACACCCCATTTTCTCGCACCCATTCAGGAAAGAGAGAGGATATAGTGTGTGTGTTGTACCATAACTCAATTGCATTGTGCTAATTTTATTCAATAGATGCAATAGCGTTACCCTATCGAATAGGGGAGAACGGGGTAGAGATTTCTTCCTCCTACACAATTTATATTGAACATCAAATGCTATTATATGCAAATTGCATTAACACTACACTCTGTAGAAATCACAACTTCATCATGACAGGATAACCCCATTATCGTGTTGTTGGGTGGTAGTGGTGTGTGTATGGACTGGACATATCTAGGACTTTGCTCAAACAGCAACAACAACATACACTCAATCACACAGGAACAAAAACAACAGAGAGCCTAATGCAATTGCCATTGGTAATTTTGCGGTACGGAAATTGAAAATCCTCTGACACTCTTGTCATCGTCGCTCATTCTCTCTGTGATGTGTTATAGTATCTATGTATCCTTTGCATCAGGATAATAGATTTCAAACTTGTTTTTTTGTTAAACTTTGAGTAGAAAAGGGGTTTGTTTCAGCCCCTCCTCCCATTTTTTTTTTTTTTTGTTCTGAGTGCAAGAAAAATGAAAGAAATATGAATATTTGTCATGACATTATTAAAATGTATTACTACAATATCATTATCCTGTCATTTGCCTTGAATTTCTATTGTATATTAGTAAATCAGTGAACTCACACCCTTAGGCTTAAAAAACCTACCTTCAAATCCTTACAGAAGAAAAAAAAAGTGTCCAAAATGATATCATGCTGAGAAATATTTAATTTGTATGCGATACATTAAAAATTAATTTGAGGTTCAACTTCAAAAATCGATTCATTAAAAAGCAAAGAGATATTTCCTCTCGCATTGTTCCTTGATATTTATTTCTCTACAATATTTCTATACCGAAGAAATGAAGGGGGAAAAACAAAAAGTGCAGAAAATATGGATTTTCGAGTGTTTTGAACACCATCATCAACATCATCATCGTTATTATCGACGAGGGAGAAACTAAGAACAAAATCTCTAACAAATGGAGGTTGCTATAGGAGGAAAAAATCAAAGAAAAAAGTGTGCAAATTCAATTTTGTAATTGTATAAGGACTTAAATACAAATACAACAATATATCTTGAGAGAATTAAAAAAAAAAAATCCTTTTTAATGCATTTTATGTCTGCAACTTTTTTTTTTGTATTGATAAAAATTCTTCTCTGTTTTATTAGAACTTGAGAATTCACGATTTCAAGGAGTGCCTTTTTTTGTTGTTGTATTTTATATTGATTTTATTCATTTTTCCGCGGCTTAATTTATAATAAAATTGATTTTTAATGGCAAACATACAAAGCAATTTTATACTTTTTTTTTTCTTCATTTATTTTTTAATTGCAAAATCAAATGGAAACAAAAAAGGATTGTGAAAGAAACAAATAAAGAAAAATTGCAACATAATCCTCTTTGGGTACAAAATTGTTTCACATATCGGAATGGGAATTTATATCTCAGTATCATGTGAGGAACTTCGATATGAATGTGTATAATGATTGTTTCAAGTGAGTTTTCAATTTTATTTCAATGTTAATCCTTTGTGTTTTAAGGACATTTTGTTCTGAGGTACTGGCTGAAAAAATGAAATTTTTAGAGAAATATGAGAACAGTTTTTTTCGAATATTGCAAATCCTCTTTTCAATTTTTCGACTTTTGGGATTATTATCGTAATGGTAGTTTGCTGAACTTTGGCTTTAGATTCGTAACATTGGTTTTTTAACTTAAGTTTGGAATTTTTTTTTTGGGTCAAAATCGTTAAATATTTTGTTAAACAATTTTAAATTAAGTCAATAGCAATACTGTCCTTATTTTCATCTATTCTAAAGCAAAATGGGGCGAAAGTACCAAGTTTGCAAATGTGCAAATAATTTCTAAATAAAAGTGTATACGCTTGTGCTCCTGTTACGATATGTTTTTTTTTTACTATCTTTTCGATAAACAACATTTTTCCCTGCGGAGCTGAAAGCTTCTTTGCATTCAATCTGCAAAATTAAGCACATGTAGATTGAAAGTAAATTTTAAAGTAGTTGATACTGAAGGATAGTGATACTTTTTAAGCACAAGTACTTGTCTTATTCAATTAAGAGTTACCAGTAGGTATTTGTTTACCAGAAGAATTCATTAGTAGCAGTTTTTTTTCCAGTTATTTGAACATAAACTAAAGTATATTCGATTTGTCAGCTACCAGATTGTTGGCAAATATCAAGAAAGAATTCCATCTCAACACTATTGAGGAATACCTTACTATTTGTTCTAGATTAAAACTAATCCAACTATCCAACTCATGTACTTCGCAACTTTGACTTAAGTTCGAAGAAGTGTTGAAACAATCACTTCTATCAGGATTTTGCCTCAAACAACTATTAGATTGTATTCTAACATTACTGAGAATTATTAAAATGCATTTTTTTGTCCAATGTCCATAGTACTTATCGATTGCAACATAGAAACTAACTTATTTTTTTATAATTTTTTGGAAAGAACAAAACCATTAAACAGATTTTTTGTTAATATGACCTGAAATTCAATCAAACGTATACATTAAACTTAAAGAAGGAATTAATTCTGCTAAAAATAATGTTATTTTTGTTAGTAGTAAACTGTTACAGAGTATAAAGAAGTCGGAGTTTTAACAGCGAACACATTGTTTTTTTTGTCCAAAAAGTTGATGAGGCTTAATAGAGTTTTACTTTTTCAGGAAAAATATCATTAAAACTGTGTCAAAGATCTTAAGGTTTGAAGGAATATGAATTCTTTCAAAGAGTACTTGAAGTAAATGCTGAAAAAATCCATTCTGCAAAAAACAACAACCAAGCCGTACGGAGGCGTTACGCGTTACGGAATTTCTTCTTCCAAAGTTGTTTCTCCAAATTAGTCTGAACAAAAAATGTAACATTACGAGAACTTATGATCCAATAAAAATGTTCAAAGGATTTAGAAAAAGTTGGTAGAAAATTTGCACTTTCTACACAGTCTGTAAACGAAATTCTGTTGTTAGTTACTTATCACATGAGACAAAACCTTACATTGAACATAGCTTAAAAAGGTTTTTTTTTTTCTATTTGATACCGTAAATATTAATTAAGCTACAAAGTCTCACGTCCTTTGAATGTGAACAAGTATCGAAATTGTTTTAAAAATACCTAATAGCAGGGTAGGACATGGTTACATACCTTTTTTAATCTTAAACTCTCGAGTCTTGTTTGTTATCAATAAATCATTAACGAAAAAACAGGATTATCTGATTTGATTGTGTGCATAAGTAATTCACTTTTCACAACTATTTTCTTTTATTCTTAAGCCTTCATTGAACTGTAGTAGATATTTCAAAACATACACTCGTCAATCATATTGCTACATCAAGAAAAAACTCCACTTGAACACCCTTGTGTTTACGCCTCAAATACATCAATTAGTAAAACTTACAAAATAGAATAAAATTTTTTTTCCTAAATCCCATTAATGTACTCATACAATTCTTTTCACTTTTTTTTTATTTTAGATTCTGAATCCTTATCCCATCATCATAGTCATCAGCATCACAATTATAAGGAAGACCCTTCGCCAACAAACACAGATAATGGCTGTGACGGAGACAACGACGACGACCTTTCGAATAGTCTCAATAATGGTCATGATCAAAATGACATGGAACGTCCACGAAAGGTTCGAAGGTAAGTTGTTCTTCTCCTTTTTTTTTTTATTAATTTTTTGTGTGTATCCTGATACCAATAAAGGAACCGACACAATCACTTTCTTTTTTTTTTTTAATTTTTTTTTTCAAATCCGATTAATGATTCATCTTAAGAAAAAAAAATACTAATTTCCTTTTCCATTATCCTTTCTTTTCTTTATTTTTCTAAATCTAAAAAAAAAAAAATATATAGATCAAGGACGACTTTTACCACATTTCAATTGCATCAGCTCGAGAGGGCATTCGAGAAGACTCAATATCCTGATGTTTTTACCCGTGAAGATTTGGCGATGCGTTTGGATTTAAGTGAAGCACGTGTGCAGGTGGGTTTATATATATTTTATACAGAATCTACTTTTTATTAAGGATTTTTGATAGTATTTAATTAGTTCGTAATCACAAAAGTGAGATTATATAAAAACCATTACAATTAGCTACCAGTTACAAAAAAGGATAAAAAAAAAGAGAAACAAACAAGCGGACATCCGTTTACTAAATAAGTCCATTTAATTTTATGAATTTTTTTGAATTACATTCAGATTAAGTGCAATTTACTCATTCGATAATTACATTATTTGTCGATGAATGTTGTCAAGGGCGACGCAGGCAGGCAGAACGTCGTCATCAGTTGATGAGAGATGAGGATAATAATGATTGTATATTGTTTGGGTGTGTGTGTTTTTCTGATATTGACGCGTGTTGTAACTAAAATTGTCATTAAATTTGCTTTTAAATTGTATTACCTATATACACGATATCCTATTGTGTGTTGTATATCCTTGTTCATAACAAATTAACATCATGTGCACACAATAAATTTGCTATGTGTAATTTTCAATTGTGTAACGCCTGGGAAATGCTTCATTTACAAAACAATGCCAATAAAATTTTAATCATTTTGTAACTTTACACAGTCGGGGTGGAAAGAATATGGAAAAATAAGAAAAATATTTTACGTCAAACAAATGTGAGGCTTAGTACAAGTATAAAATTGGCGACTTATGAAAATTTTATAGGTACCTAATCATACAATTTGTCATAAAAATTACAGATTCTTAATTTTCGTTAAAAACGAAACTTTTATGCCAGATTCTATTTTTGTGTAATTTTTTGCAACCTATAGTTTTGATGTCGTAATATTAATTTAAGACAATTAGAACTTTGTGGAAAGTTTAGTTTTTTCTAAAGGGACTGCTACCGATTTATTTCTGATGATAAAAAAATCAACAACATGTAGAAAAGTATGAACAATGTTATTTTTTGGGAGCAAATTCAAAACGGACTAGAGGTACTTGTTTCATATGTAAGATCCAAAGGCTTTAATTATAACCGCGATCTATTGTTTATTTTTCTTAATAATATCGTTAAAGGGTTAAAATAACTAACTTCTGACATATTTAAGTGTTGGACTTCGAAGTCATTTAAAACTGAACACAGGGTCTAACAACAAAAATTTACTGGCAATTATTTCATCTTCTTTTTATGGAATATTTTATAACTATGAAATATTGAGGTTTGACTTTTCAAAAAGATAAAAACACTTTTTGTCATATCTCAGAAAATCAAAAAAAAAACTAAATGTAAAATTTCGATTTTTCATACGATTTTCAGTTTTCACCGGTTTTCAGAGCCCGATTTTTGGCACCAATTTGAAGTTTATATTGAACTTGGGCTAGTTAAATAAGAATTGGGATGTGAAAAGCAGACTGCATGCTAAGTTTGAAAATAGTGAATCGCGATTTTATCCACTTTTGTAAAATTATCCTCAGTTGTAAAATTACAACAAGTACTGTGATCAAATCTAGAACCATTTCGTGATCTAATTGTCTTCATTGGTTGTTTAGTCAATTTCAATGTCATTATTACAACAAATATTTTTTGGGGCATATCAATTTTTTAAAAGTTAAATCTTCCCAAAAATTTTTCGACGTCTTTGATAAAAGTTATGTACCTATATATACTTTTTTTATACATCGCTTGATATTTTTAGTCAAAACTGTATTCTTCATAAATCAATTTTTTAACTGAATTTCAATTTTATTAGAGCAATTTCAATCGCACTTAAAAATTGATTAAAACTGCCATACTTTTGATATTTGTACTTACCAATATTCTGTAACTTTTATCACTGACGATACAAATTTTTAACCACTAAATCTATTTTGAAAATCATATAAAAACTGGACTTCTCTTGCATTAAAAATAGATTCTGAAGGCCATTGTGTAGTAATTGATTAATCAATACCTTAAAACCTAGACTAAAAAAAATCAACACTTTTCCAAAAAAAAAAAAGAAAACTGATTTTTCAAAAAAAAAAAAATCAATAATGACTTTTAGAATTTTTGTATTTGATAAAGAGAAGTGAAAATAGATTTATTATTATTTTTGTAATCAATCAACAAAAATTAGTAAAATGTGTTACACCCGAAACGATTTTGAAATTCTTATTTTTTATGTAAAAATAAAACAATGGGTGTTTCATGTCTCTTCTTTATACTGAATATACTATAACTAATATTCCAAAATTTAATTTCCTTGAATACGTAACAAGTATAATTTGCCTTAGAAATTTTAAACGTTTTGAGCAGAAAGAGACAAAATTAAAAAACAAATAGGCAATTTTTTGAAGCACCACTCATTTTTTTTTCAATATCTCTTATATTTAGGTGTATATTATGAAAACCGAGTTGATTATGGAACTAATAAATGCTGTTGAAAGCACACTAAAATTTTCCACCCCTAACATCAGAAATAAGGCATTTAATACATTTAATGAAGCGTTCAGAATAATAAAAGGGCCAGGTCTCTAAAAGTTGGCTTTTAAGTTTTGACCTTTCGATAGAAGTTTTCCAGTAGAAGCCAGAAAAATATTTGATGCAATCTCTCTGAAATTCAAATTTCTAACTATTTCGATTTTTTGAGAAAATTGTGCAGAAGCTGTTGACCAATGTAAAAAAAAAGGTTTTTGAAAATTCGAACCTTTAAAAAAAAAATTTTGTTTTTGGACCCGATATAACTTTTTTAAGTAGGTAAAGATAGGTAATATTAGGTTCGACGTTCTTTAAAATCAAAAAATAAATTTTTTTAACTTTGAGATTTTACAGTCAGAAAGTGTTTTCAAACAGTCAAATTTTCTACCAGTTTTGTTATATAAAATTTTAAAAAAGTTAAAAATACCACACTTATTTTTCTAAATGTTGAATCGATTAAAGGCCTACTCACAATTGGTAAAATAAAACTCCACCTTGAACAATGAATAGTTCTTGCACAACACAATGTAACCTTATTTTAATCCCCCTTACAATTTCATAATATCCAATCCACCCTTACCCCCACTTTATACTACTTACCAACAAAATATCAATCTGTTTCTGTATACATTATAAAATTTTATTGAACTAATTACATTTAATTACAATTGTATCTGCAATGACTTCCGTAAATTATGCTCAATTGCATGCGTTGTGATGCTTATAAATTCTGCAATTTACTTTTAATAAGAAGGATATACTATACACATTTATATGCATGTTGACTGTATACGAAAGAGAGTACATATAACCAATCAATTCAACAGTCAACATGATTATCCATTCAATGAGGATGCAATTAAAAATAAAAAAAAAAAATTAAAATCCCACACACGCGTAAATAAAAAAAAAATTGCAAAAAAAAATAGGATAATTTCCAGTAAGCAAGCAATTTTCAGCTTTTTAATTGTTCGTAATTATCCTTGGATATCAACAAGATTTGCATGACAATACGCGAACAAGTAACTACAGGATCTGCATAAATTAGCTTTTCGAATTTCCATGGTGGTAAATTATACAAAATGCGATAACACGATATACAAAAAAAAAAAAATGTCGTGCGTTATGCTTCTGTCGTTTCGACGACAATGCGCCACAACTCGACGCAACATTGACAAGTGGGTGAAAACATTGCGAACAACTTAATTCTTCTTTTTCGTCCTCATTCATGGGAAAGTATCATTTTCGAAAATTCATAGTCCTGGAAATGGATTATAGAATTTTTTTGAATGAACGAAGAGAGGCTTAAGTTTCCTCTTGTATTACTTCCAGGTGATTTAATTGAATTGTGCGTAACTCACATGTCCTGGATGATATAAAAAATTCACGCGAAAAATATAATGAAATTCTGGCGAAAACAAGGATAACTGTGGAATAGGGGAAATTGGGATAGTGCGTGTGTGTACCAACTTCGGTAATCGCCTTTAATACTCACTTAACGGCAATGTAATTAGGGGTGCGCAATTATTATTTCCTCTGTCGGTCGTTAGTCTGTTTGTGTCCTTTAAACCACCCAAACGATTTATTTTTTTATTTATTTGTATATCGTTTGTGTTTTTTTTATTATTTTTTTCAAAAAAAGGGTGGAAATGGAAAACGCGGCGGGCTTGACCTTTTGTATTGGCAATGTTTACATGGTACTTTGTGTTAGGTATCAGATATTTTTTTTTACAATGACACAAAATCCATTTGCCGCGTGCCTTTTTTCATTGAGAAGAGCTATTACAAAAATGATAAAGGACATTTTGGTATAAAGAGATACAAAATACATTCATCATTAGGTACATACTCATTCGTTTGCTATATATCGTCGTCAGTCATCCACTTCACCCAAAGAGTGATTTGATTTTGTTATTTTTTTTTTAGATTTTTTTTTTGTATCATTTTTTCAAATCCTGTCTGGATGTCAATATTGTATGGCAATTATTTTCGGATTTAATGCACTTCGAAGGATAATTTCTCTCTGGCTGGTAACTGGTTTAGAATTATGTGAATATATACACACGATTCTCTCTCTCTCTCTCTCATCCTCATGTAGATTTCCCTCGTTTATAGTTGATAAAAAAAAGAGTGTCCTGGCTATTGCGATTTATACTCGTATATATGTTTGTAACGATATTTTTTTTTGTTGGAGGATCAAAACGATAAAAATCGAAATAAGGACCAATAAAGCAATCATCATATATGATTAGGATAAAGTCTGATATCCATGGAGAGTTCGTTATAAATTTTTTTTTGTATTCGAGTTTAGTTCAAGGAGCATATAGAACATGCATGTTGTGTTGGTACTTGTGCTATAGTAGGTTGAAAAAAGGTCCTTGGGTATTATCTCTCTGCCATTAATAGTGAAAGGATACATGTTAAAAGACTTTTATGAATCGACAAGATAATCTGATCATTGAAAATTTCGTTTTGTTTTTTTTTTGTGTTTTTACTGTTTTGTTGTTGTTTTTTTTTGATTATTTTTGTTTTGGTCAAAATGTGAGGAAATGGTAATAATGTTAAGGGGGATTAAATTTGTTATTATTTGTTTGAATAAAAAGGGGTCGTTTAAAAATTGGTTGTTCTCTGTGGGAACTTTTAGAAAAGTTACATATTCATTTCGATGTTAAAAGGGTTTTATGCCTCATCTTGACAGTGTTTAAGAAAATAGGTGACTTAAAGTTGGTAAAAATGTGCCTGAAGACAAAATTTAGGAAACCAGCGATCAAAACCTCGACTAAAAAAAAACAAAATAAGCACATCGTTGATTGGCGCCCGAGCAGGGATTTCTTAAAATGCTATTTTATTATATATGTGGATGGAATTTAGTTTACATATTTGAATTTGTTGTACTTTCAGAAAATACCAATTTTTAACTCCAATAACTAGCAAATTCAACGCTATTTCAGTTTGTTAGAGTTATAGATCAGTGCCGAAGCCTTCAAAAAAATTAATAAGTAAACAAAAACCATAGTAGGATGAAACACATTGGAAAAGAAGGTGAATATGATAAAAATGAAAGGAAAAATAAATTACGGGCGAGCTGAGTTCAGGAAGTGGGTGGGTTATTGAGTTTTTAATGGTAAAAAATGGTATATCACGATTTCCGGCAAAACTACAAGTCCTACCTTCGTACAACCTTTGTATCAACAATTTTTTTACATAACCTCAAAAAAATTAAAAAAACCGAGTTTTTGGTTTTTTTATTTTTTTCTTTTTCAAAAAAAAGTTTTTTTCTACGAAATTTGGTGATATCTTACTTTGTTATGTCCCAAATACACTGTAATTTATTTGATTTAAAATATTATTTTGACTTAATATCAAAAAAAACACCTTAATTTATAATAAAATGTCAAAAAATCAGCTTTTTTTTCAAAAAGTCGGTATGCATTTTGTTCGTTGAAATCTCTATTTTTTGGTGGTGTAAGAAAAAATTTACATTAGTACACTATAGTACATGTTCTAGGAAAATGCAAAAAATGAAGAAAGCTTGATTTCCAAATTTTTGTATCATTATTAAAAATTTTGGCTTATTTATTAAAATTTACCCTTTAATTACTCAAAAACCGTAAATTTTCATGTTACTTCTCATGGAACAGTTTTTAATACAACTCAAACCGGTCCAAAAATTTTTTTTTTTTTTTCAGTTTGAATTTAGTGATTTTTTTTTGCTATTCCTTCAGATTATTTATGCAATTAAGGGTTGTCTAAACGGAAAAAAGACACCTTAATAAAGTGATGACCACCTTAAAACAACAGGATTACCGCTTAATATAAATAGAATCCGCTTAAATTCTGGTTAATTTAAGGTGAACTTCATTTCATTTTAATAAATTTTAATTTTCATCTAAAAATTAAAATTTAAAAATTTTCGTCAGCCTTTAGATTTAGTTGCAGTTTATCATACTTATTTCTCACCAACTATTGTAGGTTCAGTCCCCAGTGGCTTCCAGTTTTTTTTTTTATTGATTAAAATGTTTCCACATGAAAAACTGATGATTTTCCGCTTAAATTAAGTGGATTTCTTTAAAATTTGCGCATTCAAGACATTGGAATGAATTGTCCGCTCAATTTAAGATGGTAGGTAGTCATCATGGGAAAAACCATGCAGAAATCCGCTGAATTTAGTGTAGAATCCGCTTGTTTTAAGGTGGTTTTCTCCGTACTCCGTGTATGACTCTATTGAATCACTTGATGTATTGTTGTCATCAAAATGTAATCTTTTTATATTGATCTGGAGTATTTACTAGATAGGTAACTCGACTTCATCTCATGTAATTTCATGAGGACTTCGGGTACGGTCTGATGAGGTAAATGTTGAAGTTATGTTTTTATTTACTTGAACGCGTACGGTCTTGAACTAATGGAATTTTGGAATATGACATATGACAAAATGAAGTTTACTTTAATATCTAGTATTCATTATTATACTGTGTTGAGTTGTTCGCGATGGTTCCTTTTTCAGTAGTTGCCAGAGTGAAAAAAGTTCGGAACATATTTAAGGAGGTAGATACTAGTATTTTTCTTTGAATGTCCTTGGCATTCTGTAATTCTCCAGCACATTTAATTACACCCTTGTCTCAAGACTTGCATTGTAAAATCTTTTTTATTTCTTGTCTAAGGAATGAATATATATCCCAACATCTGTCTTGAGAATTCAACAAATTTACACTTTTGAGAGGGTTTCTTAAGGCATTAATTAATTGCTTAAGACGGTGCCCTTGAATTTTGGAAAAATGTACTAACAAATGATTTAGAATAAATAACAAATTACCCACCTTAACTTTCCTAGCAAAATAGGGCACAAAAAAAATGACTTCGTAAAAAACACTACAATAGAAATTTACTTCTAAACAGCAATCATTTACAATACCTCTATTGTCCTAGTAATTCTTTACTTCTAATTTTCTATTTGATTTTGTTTGCTTTTTAGAAAAATATAAAAAAAAAAAACAACAACCCTTTAATTAATTCAAAATAATTTTTATAAATAGGTAGCCTTTTATTGTTCATTCTTTCTAAAGTTGACTTGAACAAAAAATATTATCAAAGGACACAGATGAAAAAAAGGTAGAAAACAAAAGAAAACCATACATATCCTTCCGGATGTCATTTAACTTTATACCTAGCTCTACTTAGTAGAAAATGGGTAGATATGTAAAACCGCGCCTAGTTTAAGGCAATTTAAACCAATTTTCTCATCACAATTCAACTCAATTCAAACAGAAATAGAAATTAAAGAAGAAGAAAAAAAACGAAATGAATATAAAAAAAAATTAAAAAAAACAAGAAGTAAAAAAAAACACCAACCCCTCACTGAGAAAGAAAGAAAAAAAATGTATTCCCAACTCTAATTGACAATATGCCAATTATCCTTGGCCAATTATTTAAAAGATTGCACCAAATTGTCTCCTATCTGGGCCCATCGTATCGTATCGTTCTCGTTGTTCCACACACACCACACATCATCATACACGAGCACGACAACGAACGCCGTCGTTGTAAACGTCATCATTTCCATCCATCAGAGTCCTTTTTCTATTTTTATTCATTTCACATCCTTGATCCTTCTATACATATTCCAACAACTGGTTGAGTAATCGTTTTATCTCTTCCACATAATCATTTTCGTCCTTTAGTTTTATTTCTTTTTTTTTTGTATCTTTGTTACGAGTCCTTATATGGTTGTGTTCCTATTGTGAATGGGTAAAATTTAATTGTAACACTCCATGCAAAGAAAAAAAAAAATTGAGGAGGGGTGTGGGTGTTGGGTACAAAAAATAAGTTTTTTTTACCCAACAAAGGACGAGTAAAAAGATACCCAGTTATATGAAGAGGTATCATTTTAAGGACAGTGTCCTGGTTGATCAAATTGTGGATACAGTGAAAGAGTGCAGAAGAGGAGGGGTGGGGGGTCTACAACAATCATCATCATCACCGATTAGAGGTAACTAAGACCAACTTAATTACACCCCAAGGATAATTACATCAAATTATCTGCGAGCGCCCACATTTATATATGCTTTGTTTGTTCATTCGTTCGTTCCTTGCGGGGGACACAATAAAATGTTTAAGGATCAAAATAAGTGGATTTCTTTGAGAGAGGCAGAGAATATGTGATGTGATGACAGGAAGAGGGTTTTCTTATAATCTTGATAAGGCTAAGACACACACACAATGATGAAGCACAAATTAACGATCGGAAATCATTTCTAATGCTCTCGCCCAAGTGAACTGCGCTCAAAATAAAAGGACGAACAAAATGCAAAACAAAAAAAAAGAAGAAATGCGTACAGCAAATTGTGAGGCACATCCTTCCTCCACATTTCTGATGTGTATTCTCGAAAAAGAGAACAAGAAATCTTGTTGAAATCATCATCAGCAAAGCCATTCAGAAAATTCACAATAGAATTGGATGAAATGTCAGGAAGTCCTTTTTCGTCCTTTTGGCACTCTTGTTCCTATCTGTCTATTTCTATGTCTCTACACACACACACACACACCCCTATTATCATAGTCGTCGTGGCAAAAATTGATGGCATAGAGAGATGAAATCTAACTTTATTTTTCGTGTATAACAGTGTATGAACGTGTATGACTATGTAGGATTGTGTTTGGATGAATTCTTCGAAGAATTTATGATTTGCCAAAGCCTTTCGAACTCGCCTGACCCCACAGGACAACTCTACCTACCTACCTCTATCGATTAAGTTCAATTGAATTGAAGTGGAGAATTTTGTTTAGAAAAGAGAGATGTGTGTAAGGTAGGTAGAGTTCTCCATTTCGTTGCGCACAAACAATTGAATTTCCCTCAAAGAGTGTTGATGGTTCGAAGGGCGTTTACACTTATACACACACACAACTTCTACAAAAAGAAAACGAGGTAGAGTTTAAGGACAATTTTGCAGCAGCAAGTGCAGAAAGGACAATAATTGAATGCAAAATAAGGAGAAAACGTACCTACAGTTGTGAGTTCCAAAAAAAAAAACTGCATCTCTTTAGGTTTTTTTTTTTTATTTTTACACATCAGTGAGAGAACCTGTGGGTGATTTTAACCCCTTCCCCCTTCCTGAGCTTGAAGAATTTCCAAATGGAATGATGAAAATCAGAGAAACACACTTCCGATTGGATTCCATTGTCTGAAATTTAAATTATGATTGTCCCTTATTCCCCTTTTATACAGTTCTATACCCATTTTATCCCCCCACTCCTACCCCCTTTTAAATTGAGAAATTTTAACAGAAAACATTGACGGAGGGGTGTGATGAATGATGATGATGATGGGCTATATGGCCAATTATTCCATATCGTGGTTGAATTGTGGCGCTTAATGTTTGTCTACCCTTAAAATAAATTTCTTTATGGGGGTTTTAAATAGAGGGGGGAGAGGAGATTTCACAAATGGAGATTGAAAAAATTGTTCATGAATTGTGCTTTGGTTAGGAGGAAATTGGAACGAAATTGATTGGTAATTGCCATTTGATATAAAAATGGGGAGGTTTATGCTGATGGTTTTTATATTTTTTTGTTACATTTTTTTTTTGTGAAAAAAAAAAAATAGGAAATAGCAAGTGGAGTGTTAAGTGATTTGCTTTTATTTGCTTTTATTTGGTACTTAAAAAAAAAAATCAAGGAGTAGGCCGAATAAATTTTATTTTAAAAAGTATTTTGTATAAAAGTTATTTGAATATTTTTTATTAAATTTCCATTTCTATTTTGTTTTCTTTATAGGTTTGGTTTCAAAATCGTCGTGCGAAATGGAGAAAACGTGAGAAATTCATGAATCAAGACAAAAATGGATACCTTCTACCTGATCAAGGTAAGTTTCAAAGCATTTTATTTGAATGATAGTTTATTTTTTAAAGTATCTCTGCGAGTTTTACTAATTTATTAGATTTATTTAAAATTTGAAGTATGAAAAAAATCATTACGTTACGTTACATTTGTTTACATTATGTCACGTTACGTTACATAACGTTACGTAACGAATTTTATATTCAAAAGAATTTTTTAAATATAGGATTATTCTTCAAATTTGTTTTTATTTTTACTATAGCCAAAAATCAATACGTTCCACAATTTCCAAAAGCAAGCTATCAGTTTAGAACCTTGTGAGGCTGCAATAAAAGGGATATAAGTAATGGCAGATTGATAAGGAAGGCGTTTCATTTTGCAAGAAGACATTGTCTCATGAGCAAGAAAGAGCCAATAGAGAAAATTCCGAAACTATATTTTTCAAGAAAAATTGTTCACGTGAAATTTTTTACTGCCAAATTTCAAAGGCTCTGCTTTGATTTTTAGTTTATTTATGTATTATTCGGTCTATTTTTTTGAGAACCGATTTCTTTTCTTATAATTTTAAGGGCATCATAATGAAGTTTTTTTACTTGTATCCGTCCATAAATGAAATATTAATGCATTCCACAAGTATTTGGAGCACATTTGTTGAGTCTACAAGGCTGAAATATGCAAATTAAATATAAATACAATATAAAGTAAATTTAGAAGGGGAAAATTAAATATTCATACAACATGTTCCACACCTTCTATTCTCAGTGAATGTAGTTTACTTGACAAATTTCAAGCTTTTGAAAACTACAATGCAACCTATCACTTCCTTTCAAAAACTCAACTATTGCAATTGTAGGCCACTACACTTTGTGGAACGTTAATTCAATTTAACAAATAATTGTGTTTGCTACTCAAAAGTTTAATCTTAACGTTTGCATTTTTCACTTTTTCATTAAAATATTTTTTCATAGTTTTTCTAAAAATTTAAAACCAATACGTTCCAAAAGTTTTTTTTGTGGAATCCAAAATATGGCTGTGGAACATATCGATTTTACATTATATACATAGATATTTGAGCAAATCTTTAGTATTTCTTATTCGTTTCAATACAATAACTTGCAAAATAAAAATTGAATACGTTCCACAAACTTCCACAGACCATAACTTGAGTTTGTAAAGTGGCAATGACAGGAAAATAAGTTGAGGAATTTTAAGAAAACTTAACGTTTTTTTAATTTAGAGATAAATATAGGTTCCACAAATTCCGTGAGAAAGTACATTACCGTATACAAAAATTAATTTTCCTTATAGAATATAGGTAGAAATAGAACCTATGACAAGCGATTTGAAGTTTTGTTATTTTTATAAAGATAGATCTTAAAAGATATTCCAAGTAATTAGAAGATAAAAATACAACAAAAACAACAAAAAACACATTAAATAAATACAACTCTATTCATTCATTTTCACATTATTACTTTTATCTTAATTAGTTTGAAGGTAAATTATAATGCAAATGCATCGTCGTTTCAACCCTCACAATTGAAAATTTATTCACTCTTCATATTCATATTTTGTTCTCATTTATATCTCTATATCTACGTGGTATACCAATCTTATAAATTTCATATCCCGTTGTTTCACACGTGACTCCCTTTCATACATTTACTATAGATATCCTGATCAGATATAATCAAACAATCCAACATTACCATTTATTTAAATATGAATAATGCACACGTTTGCACAGAACAGTAGGTAGTTCTAGCTATAATTTTCAAACTCTCACAATGAAATGTATTTAATTGCACGTTCCTATATAATTAATGGCGGCGACATGTTTACAAATCCCAGGAAATTTGTTAAAAAAAAAAAAAAAACATTATTCTTTCCCAGCGCCAAGTAGTAGAACGCACATTATTATAAATTGTTGGTATTGTTATGTCCTACAGGACACCTGCCCATTTGTATTGTTTTATACAAGACACGCGCAAAAAAGTACAATTCAAATTGGCACAATATACACACGCCTCGCAGAAGAATATAATCTAAAATTAATCTTTAAGATACATTTTTGTCTTTCTACACCATCTTCAGATGAATTTTTTGTCCTCTCCCAACAAAACAAACAAAAACAGACAAATTATATGCAAATCTAATAAAATGCAATACTATTGTGTTGAGTCGTTACGCTGCTGGCCAAAGACAAATTGCATTCATCCATTAATTGTTTTAGATCTAAAAATATCTTAAAGATACTCGCAAAGATACACACTTCAGAGATGAATAGGAACATTAAATAAAAATAACTTTTTTTTTTACCACTTTGAACAGTTTTTTTCTAATTTTCTTTTTTTTTTTTTTTTTTTTTTTTTTAGGAATGCCTGATTTTCCTCTTGGAATTCCTCTACCACATGGCATGGGAGGTCATCCAGCATCGATACCAACTGAATTTTGGCCACCAAATTTCGCCTTGCATCATCATTTCAATCCAGCGTTAATACCACAAAGTCTCATACCCCATTATAAATTGCCAAATTTCCAAACCCTCCTATCACAATATATGGGACTGAGTAATTTAAATGGAATATTTGGTTATCCACAAAATTTATCAATGCATTCACAAGTTAGCCCGCCATGCAGTAATAGTCCACCACGTGAAAGTCCACCAGCTGTAGCGAAAGTCGAAGAATGAAGTTCAGCTGAAACGTAAATGTTTTAATTTGTAAATAAAAAAATAAAACAAAAAATTAAAAATTGTTAATTGAAATTAAATTAGATCTTAAAAAAAAAAATGTGGTGATATCAAAAATAAATTAAAATAAAAACTTGTAAATATAAAAATAAATAATTAAATTTTAAAACTTAAAAAATAATAAAGAAAAAAAAAAACAATTTTTGGCTGTAAAAATGAAAATATTATTAAATTAAATTTTAAATTAAAAAAATAAAACTAAAAACAATAATGTTAGAATTTAAAAATGAAATAGAAAAATCATTATTGTATAAAAATATCGCAATGAAATGAATAGAAGATACACAATATTGTGTGTTTAATCAATTAAAAATAATTATGTAACTTAATTGTACAAAAAACATTTTTAAGTTATTTAACATCCAAAACAAACATACAAATATTAAATAATAAAATAAATAAAGATAACCAAATAGATACATAAAATTTGGCCAAATTATAAAAATAAGTTAAAAATAAATGAAAACAATTTATACAGAAAAAAAAAAAGAAGATAGTGTTTCTCATTGATGGTGTTAATGCACAAGAGTGGTGTAAAGAGGATTTTCCCCTGAAATATAGTTACTTGCAATCGAAATATTTTATTTTTCTTAAAAATTTATTATTTTTTGATTTTTCGGAAAAAATCCAAGCCTAACCCCTTGACGAATAAAATGGTTTTTTAAAATAAATAAATGAAAACCAAAAGATTTTTTTTTAATCCGGTTGCAGAGTTATATGAAATGCATTTTTTTGTTGTTTATTATTCGGAAGCAGATATTTTCGCACTCAAGCCTTAAAACAAGTTTTTGTTAATAGACTTCAGGTCAAATATAGCTAGTGTCAAGAAAATTGAGACTTTTTAGCAGGTTTACCCAGTGACCGTAATGGTATGAGAAGAAAACTAGGTTCAGCGATAACAATCCCGGCACCAGCACTTTTATAAAAAACACCCTAAGAAGTTGACAGTGATGTCGATTTCTTTCCTTCTTATTTTGGACCATTTAAACAAATCCCGCTGTATTCATTGAACCTTTCAAAGATTTGAGTTCAGAAAACGCACTACATCAAAAGGTATGAACGCGACTCGATTGAAATAATGCGTCATCAAAAGTTTGATTGGGACGATATAGTCTAAGGCTTTCTTACCAACGTCTCATGATGACCCTAGACCAAGTTTAAAATTTTAATTTCCTATGCGTATTCTTAAGCAAATACTATAATTTCCAAGGACACTAGGGCGTATACGTACTTTTTTATAAATAGAAAATAACAATGCAGCCAATGTGTTCTTAAGTTCTACATGTGTTTACAATTAATTTATATTTAAAGCCTCCATTTAAAATTAGAAAACTGTCAAATTTTAAAATCTCAATTTTTAAATGGCGATTTAAATTTAATCGAGTGTGAATAAATTGAAAAAAAAAAGAATAATCAGAATTTTATTAATGTGGCTTCAAAGTTTATTTTAAAATTTTCTGACGTAATATTTATATGAAGTGTTGAGAATTAAATCTAGGCAATTAAAAAAATTGAAAAACAATTTATGGCAGTCACAAATGCGAAACTTCTGACGTTTTCGTTTGGTCATCTTGAACTATCCGTTTCAAGAACGTAATTCAAAAATCGTTCGTTGGTCAGTTTTAACTATTTAAAGGAGAGAAAATGAATTCAAGATTTAAAAACTGGATCGATATCAGAGAAACACAAAATTTAAAATAATTCACTTGTAACTGGAAAAACTATTTAACTAGCAATTTAACAAAAATAAAATTTTGGAACCCAATTTTGACCCACTTTCAATTATCGTATCGCACTGAAACTTTGTACACATTTATGCAGTTCGGATGACAACACAATATTTTGGTGGTCCGGAAAGATGGGGGGGGCTTTGGGGGTCGAACACCCGAAATCAATTTATGCATATATTATGTAGTGTAAATGCCAAAACTATGATATGCAGTACGAACGCAAGAAAGAGTTCATACCACCCAATTCGAATTTCATCTACATACAAAGATACTCTCTTTTAAAAAATTAAATATACCTACTTAAAGTTCAAAAAACTAAAAATAAGTTTTTATTTAAATTAAATATAATTGACTTATATCAAATGGGTAAAACTAAAAGGGTAGAGCGCTCTACATTTTTTAATTTACCCATTTAATACAAGTGAGTTAAATTATTTTATAGTTTTTTTTTTAACTGTTGCATATGAAAATGCAATTATTTTAAAATTTTGTTTTTAAATTTCATTCGGAATCAAAAAATTAAAATGAGAAAAATTTAAATAACAAAAATTGATAAGAAAAAAACAAAACATAAATTATTATTTTAATGACGAGGAGGATACAAATTTCATAGAAGAAATTAAAATTCAATGCGATTTGCTGATTCACATTACTCCAAACCTGGGGTACTTTCTGATGCGACATTTTAAATAATTTAGTTTTAAACATAAAGAAAATAAGTTTTACGTGTTGCAATGATCATACTTTTGCCGAAATAGTACCGACAAAACTTAGAAAAAACTATATTTTTTGCGCAATAAAAAAATTTTAAACAAAATTATTGTAGTTTTACAGAAGAAATTTTGGAAATTTCAAACGGCAATATTAATTTTGAACAAAATTATTCTTTCGAAAGCAGGATGCTTTTCATTACTTTGCATTTTACACAAACTTAACTCTGATTCAGTCAGATTTTGAGTGTTTTTTTAGAGGTTAACAAAATTTTGCTTTGGGCAACGTTGCGTTCTTTAAATTTTTATCTAAATCAGTTTTTTATTGATGATTAACAAAACGATAGCTCTGTCCAAAAATGTAAAAGAATTAACAAATCTATTATATTTTGTAAAAAATTTTATCGGAGGAATGTATTGAACTCGAACATTGCAAAAAAAAATTCATCTAAATAAAATTACGAAAGGTCTTTTTTAGCTTTATTCATTGATGATACCCACACAAGATTCTTCGAGGTCTGTTTTTTGAGTTATTTGCAATCGAAATATTTGTCTTTCTTAAATTTATCAAATATATTTCATCAAACACAAATAGGTAGCTATGTACTTACTTTGTGTAATATGAGACTATACACATTATATTGAATAGAACTAATTATTCGTTACTAATTTTTTACGGTCGATTTGTGTCCATTTAATGTCAAATGTATTTACCTAAATGTTCTTTTAGTTATACCACCCGATGAAATTTGATCAGTGATATAAATTCTACGTTAAAAACATTACCAATTTGTTTTAGTTGACTTTTTTATCTGCCATCAAAGTCTGCTAAAATAATCTCAAGCAATTAGCAAACCTGCTGATAAAAATGGTCCAAAATCTAAAATCTAAAATGTACAATTTCCCATATTTAAGTGTATTAAACCAAGAAAAAAAAATTCCTTTGCTTTATCCTGTTTTGTGATACATTTCTCAACAAATCACAACAAAACCTTCCCCCAGTAAACATTTCGATCTGATAGGCGGAAGGACTATGTCTGTGAGAATACCTATTCTCATAGATTTCGGCACATCCCACATGCGCACCAAACCGGAGATTAATGTGCACAGGAACAGAACATCAAAATAATATCACAAAAAAAAAGTAGGTACCTCTCTAACCCAAGTAAACTAGGAAGAAAAGAACAAGGACATTGCACGTCGTCAGTTGTTGTCGTGTCGCCTTAAGGACAAAGTATCAAATTTCCATCTTTTCTTTTTTTTTTTGTTTTTTTCTTTTCTTCTTCGTCTTCGGCGCAATTGTGCTCGATCAAAGAATTAAATGTTTTCCTGTCGACTGTAGCAATTTAGTTGCGGTAAACTAGCAATTTGTACACAAGGATATCAGTTATCAGCTAATTTCTGGTGACATTCGATATTTTGGGTTGAGCGATGGAGGGATATGGAATTAGGGAAAATTTGTTTTGCGACAAGAGTTTTCTTAAACGTTTTGGGGCGGTTTCTTGTAAGGTAGGTATTTTATTTGAAAGAAAATGATATAATGAGGAAATAATTTTGCAAAAACGATTTAGTTTTGGTTAATTGAAATAGATATTTTATATCAAGGATTAGAGAGTAGGTAAGGTTGTGGCGGCCTAATTTTGATCTTTGCGATTTTTTCAGGGATACCGCTTCTTGTAAGGAATAATTGAAAAAGCCTCCAAGAACTTGAAGTTTGGAGATCATATAACAGCGCCGAGAAAAGGAAGAAGAAGAATGCAAAAAAAATTGGGTATGTAGCCTAAACTATACTGAAGCGATTTTCTTCAAACTTGGTACTAAACAGTTTTGGGTAAGTCCAAAATAAAGAATTATTGTTTGAAACGTTATTAAGGGTATCTGCCATTGAATGGCTTTTTGGATTTATTAATTTCTCGTAAACCACATAGCCGATTTCAACCAATATTATTATTAAAATAATGGTTACACACAAATTTTTCAAAATTTTGATAAAACACATTTTTGGATTTTTAAAAATATTTCAATTTTTTTGTTGAAAAACCTTTTTTTTAAAACGTGTTGATGAATTTTATCGAAATTTCGTTTTTATGTATTAAATAATATATATTCTTTAAAATGGCATACCAACTTTTTTTTTGAAAAATGTTAGAAAAATTTCATAGGTAGGTATATAAAAATTATTTTTTTTTAAATACGTCTGTAACGATTTTCAATTTTTTTTTTGTTTTCAAATAAATTCCTTTTTATAGAAGAATTCAAATAGCATACTTGGTTTTTTGAAAAAAGATCATTTAAAACGATGTTTAACTACCTAATAATACAAACAAATTTACATATATATTTTTTTAAATTCCTTAAAAATATCAAATTATAAATTTTTCTAATCTTTTTCAATAAAAATCTTTATCATTAGAGTTTCTTTTACCATAAGAGTAAGTACATTAGACTGATTCAAAAAAAAATTTTTTTTCTTTTGTTCAAAGCATTGTTGAAAATATTGTTGGAAATGACGAAAAAAAATACTGTAAAAGTTTTAGCCCTTAATGTTAACATTTAGTACCGCCGCATCGCAAATTTCTATTTCCCATACGATTTGTATGGGAAAGATTGTGTATTTGTGTTTAGAATTTTTTATCTTTTTAATGGGTCATCAAAAATGCTAGATTTAATCATTTTCTTGTATAAAATTGAACGCTCTACAAAATTGCATTTATGAAATTTAAAAAAAACGGACGCGAAAAATTAATTAAAATAATTTTTAGTTGAAAAAATGAATAATTCGAATTTATTGAAGAAATCTAAACGGTAGTATTAGGGGTTTGAGAGTTATATAAAAGGATCAGTGAAACCAAAACACAACATAGAATACAAATATTCGAAAATTTTCCCAAATTTTTTGGAAAACCTATTAATTTCGTCAAAAAATCGCAAAAAATGTGAAAAAATTACTTTTTATATTTTAAAGTTGAATAACTTCGAAACGCGGGGGTAAATCAAAAAAATTAACAAGAGCTTTTTTGTAGAGCAGACAATTTTATAAAAGAAAATGATTTTGTCAAGCCTTTTGGATGAACCATTAAAAAGATAAAAAATTCTAAACACAAATACACAATCTTTCCCATACAAATCGTATGGGAAATAGAAATTTGCGATGCGGCGGTACTAAATGTTAACATTAAGGGCTAAAACTTTTACAGTATTTTTTTTCGTCATTTCCAACAATATTTTCAACAATGCTTTGAACAAAAAAAAAAATTTTTTTTTTTGAATCAGTCTAAAGTACATAGTCCTACGTGTGACCCAGTCGTGCATTATATTTCCTTTTGTTTGAAAAGTGAGGAAAGAAAAAAATAGTTATTTTTGTAACTCTTAATTATACTAATATGACGCTGGTATTTTTTTATATTCTTCTTCGTGACTTTTTTTAAAAATTTAAATCATAAGCAGACTTGATGTCGTTATTGAAACTAACTTAGGTTCTTAATCGACGACGGCGACGATGCGACGACGCATCGAAAAAAAAGTAGGTAAGTATTTTTACCAAATTAAATTTTATATATTATTATTAAATTATGTTTAATTCTAACGTTTACTTTGAATATCACATAATGGCCCGTATGCATAAAAAATAGTAGATAACTAATAGCAATCAGTGTTTTTTACATGTAAAAAACTCGATGTAAAAAACTTCAAAATTACATGTAAAAAACTCACTGATGTAAAAAATGGTATATAATAAAATTTCTTCAGAAAACCAAAACAAAAAAATTCTTTGTATGCTTTTTTTTCAACTATATCTGGAGGAAAAGAAAAACACTACAATTTTTTGTAAGATGGTTTGCTACTTATTTAATTTCATTGAATTCATTAAAATTAATGTGAACTAATTTCCTCGACCTTTAAATGTTAATGGACTTACAGCAAATTTAAATTTTAGGCAGTTTGGGTTGATGAGATTTCCAAATTTAATATCCTCAAACCTAATTTGGAAAATTTACCGAGTTTTATTTCAGTTGTGGTTCTGAAAACATCACATTTTTCAATTAGTCCACTTTTTTGCTTAAAATACCTAATGACATTCTTCAATGCGCTCTCTCCTGACAAGTTTCTTAAAAGAAGAAAGTTAAAGTTATTTAATAATTTTTCAGAATTTTGCTGCAGAAAAATGAATACAAATAATTTAAAGAGAGAGCATAATCTATTTTCTGAAAGGTTTGCAAAATATTTTGTATTGGATTTGAGGAGCACAAAATTCAACGCTTTAAAGTATATTGTTTGTGGAACTGGAACTTTAAAGCATGTTTTTACTAGAGCCCAAATGAGATAATTTCACAAATTAGTTCATTTTGAATGGTCAAATCGTAAAGGAAATTTTTTGGGCTTTAGAAAAAAAACAGACCATTAATGACTTTGGAAATATTTTAATTTTGATTTATAAATGTTTATTAGAACTCAATGGCGCAAAATGAAGTGTTCTTTACAAAATATTGTGTACTGTCAAAATGAATGCGTTTTCTAAGTTTTTTTTTTACCATTTTTTTTAAGTTTTATACAATTTTTTACCTACGTTTTTTTACATTATTTACAAATTATTTAACATTTTTTACGGTTTTTACACAAAATCTGTAAAAAACAGTTTTTTAAACGAAATCGCCCATCAGTGCTAGCAATATGAAATTAATAAGTATAAGTTTATACTTTATAGTTTACTACGTTTGATATACACAAAATGTTCAAAATTTACAATTTTTCAAGTAAAAGCATTTACTATTTTATATGAATGTGACCAAATTTAACGCTCTAACATTTTAGTGTAAAAAAAATCATATCTAAAAGATATTGTATGATGGATGTATGTCTTAGGCCCAATTTATTCACTCTCCATTAAATTAAAAGTCTATATTAAAAATTGAAAATCCATCAAATCGCATACGAATTTCAAAAATTTACCATTTTAAATACAATGGAGAGTGAATAAATTGGGTCTTAGACTCTTTAAGTGTCGATTTAAACTAAAAACCGTCTTGCAGTTCATTCATAGACACACTTTTTGATTTTTGAACAGATTTTTGATGAGAAAACTGAAAAGTTTAATATATAGATAGTACAGGTAAAATAGTACATAAAATCAAGAAATAAAAAAAAAAAAATTGTTACACTCATGAAACTTGGCAAAAAGTTTGCTTTTGGGATAAGAATCAAGTACAAAAAAAGTCTATAAAAAAAGTTGGGTGGAAGGGTGTTTTTTCGCGGACAAGAGTGAAGGTCAAAAACATACTGAAAAAAATTGTTTGTCGAATATCATCATATGACACATGTTTTCAAGGTATTTTTTTGATGTTGAATCCAATGACATAAAAATAAAGTCAATACGATTGCTCTAAGAAAAGTAATTGCCGATTAAAAACAAGGGTGCTTGTTTTTTGACTTCAACAAGTAAAATATAACCGAAACCCATGTGAAAAACACGCTAAACTAATAAAATTCGGGATGAAGGTTTTAGATAAAGCAGGGACAAAGGATTCATAAAGTTCTTAAAATTATTTTTGGTGAAAGGGTGTTTTTTTGATAGGTTAAGTTGTGTGTGAGGAAGGTATCATAATAACTGACTTAAATTTTATTAATTTTTAAAACTTGGTGTAAATGTTTTGGTTGGTATAAGAATAAAGAATCTATAAAGTGTACCAAATTATCTTGAGTGAAAGGGTGTTTTTTTTTTTTAAGAAATGATGAAATTCGGAATTAGTACCACAAAAACTAGGAAAAATTATTACACCAATGAAAATTGGTAAAAAAGTTTCATTTATAACAGAAACCAAGAACCCAAACAGTCTATACAAATATTTTAGGTTAAAGGGTGTTTTTTTTGGGAAATAGGGAAAAATCCGCGATAAGTCCTATAAAATCAATGGTATAAATGGTACCCTTACGAAATTCATTAAATATGTTCTCTTTCCCATGGAAATTACGAATAATGTAAGTCTATAAATTTTTTTTATGTGAAAGGGTGTTTTTTTTTAGAAGTAAAGAAAATATGGGTATATTTGAAAAAGTGTGTATTACTAGAGTAATATTAGTGGTACCCTATTGAAATTTAGCAATTATGTTACTTTTAAGATAAGAAACATGTACATAAAAAGTCTATAAAAATATCATGGTTATTAGGGTGTTTTTTTAGTGAAAACAAAAATGATGGGTCGCCCTAATGAAATTTGGTAAAAACATTGATTTTAGGATAGAAAGCAGGAATAAAGAGTTTTCATAAAAAAAAATTTGGTGAAAGGGTGTTTTTTTTCGAAGAGACAGTAAAATCTACAATTGGTCCCAAAAAGCCTATTTTACCTGTACTAAGAATGTCATACATCAAAATAAATTCCATTTGTAATTAAAATATTTTAATCTTCAAAACAGTGAATAAAATCTTGATTACAAGAATATAAGTCTCCATAAGTACAAGATTAAGTTTCCATGTACCTACCTCCCAAAAGGACTCAATTTCAAAATGATTTCACTCTTCTATTTCTTAACTTTCACCATCATCGTCCTTTACAAAACCACACATAACTTACATTAATATCATCGTCCTCAATTCATTTGAATTCTATTCATTTAGAACACTTTTCCTGTAAAGTTCTCTGAATCAACAAACATACATTCATATATCGTTGTGGCTTATATTTTTATTCAGAGTCTTAAATAATTAAACCACCATTCATGAGAAACACACAAAAGTCCTTTTCCAATAAAAATTCTAAATGACATGAAATTAAAATATTCTCTTGTTATTTACAGATTTACCCGAGACCGGAATATGGAACCTGTGCAAAAAAAAAGGACATTTTATTTGCTGTGTGGTTTCGAAGGAAATGGAAAGATTATAAATTCTCCCTCGTAACCCCCCCGGATCGCTGAAAATTCTCAGAGTCTATAACTAACTTATTATTTACAATTCCCTCTTCCACCAAATATAACACTGATCCTGAATCCTATTCAACGAAACAGAATTACAAGTTGCTTGGAATGAAGAAGAAGTAGATATTTAAATCTTTTTTCATTTGATTTTAATTCCTTCGAGTGTCCTTTATAAACAACGACGACCGTATTCGAGATGACGATGACGACAACCATGATGAAGAGGATGCATGACGAATATGATTTACACAACGAAATACATAGATCCTTCGACAGCACACAACTTAGTTACTCTTTTGGAGTCCTTGAGAACATCCAGAGCACTTGATAAATTTCATATATTTGCTGCCCGCAGAGCAAGAGAGTTAGTAAATTCGTGAAGAGCAAATTGAATTTATCCCCGTGGCGCGGTACCGATTGAATTCAATGCTTCCAAATGATCCTTCAGAACGAAACGCAGGACTTTATAAGAGAGAGATGTGTATTGAATAGAAAACTTCTTCAAATATCCTATACAATCTTTTCGATTCTTCTTTTGAGTTATTGGAAAAAATTCCATCTTATATGAGGATGGCTGTACTTTTACTTTTGGCCCAGATCCTTTTAAATCCTTTTTATTTATTTCTCCTGTGCACTACTTGCAAAAAGAATTTCAATTTTATATTCTCGCCATCGCATCGGAAAGAGTATATTTTTATATGATTTTTATTAACGCGTGTTCACACTTGAGTGCAGCAAAAATTGAAGAAATCCGAAAAAGGTCCTTAATAGAAATGTTTGGTAAATAATGCTGCAGTCAATAAGTAGACTCGAGTATCGAGATCCTTGATTACATTTCAATGATTTATTGTTAAATTTGCTGCCATACACCAAACACACAGAAATGAAGGATATTAGAATTTAACACGGCAGCAGCGGGACAGGCAGGATTATAAGTGCCGGTTCATTTGAGACGAACCAAAACGGAACGGGACAGAGTAAGAATTTGACATACAAACATTACCTACCTACTCCAGGTTTTTCCTTATTTCTTTTTTTTCTTGCAAGGATATTATGAGACTGTTGCAAAATCTCATATAATGCCAGGATTAAGTTATTTGAATTCCTTCAACAACTATTCTCATCTCTCGACTCGCCTTACTTTTGTATACAGGATTTACAGTTCAAGAGGTTCCATAATCAATATGGCGTCTTTTTTTTTGCTGTTGTTGTTGGTGTATTCATCATTATTAACAAATTTTGTGCTCATTTATTGAGGTTTTTTTTCTTTTTGTATGTGTTTGTATGTCGAAGGGGATATTTATATTTATATGAAAATTTAATAAAAAATGATTTTTTGGGCGCGCAAAGAGTCCTTCATTTTATTATAAAATATTATATCGAATATGAATTGAATAGAGCAAAATGTTTCTTACTGTGTTGTGATGCCTCTCAAATACTAATAAAAAGAATTTTATTACATAAAGACCAAAAGAAGATTCATTGAATTTGGACTTATAATAGCGAGAGTTGCAACAGTAGCTTGAAGAAGCTGAAGTGGGTTTTTTTTTTTTTTTTGAGAACAATGGGAGGGTTGAAAGGATACAATGAGATACAATGAGGTGATATTTAATTTCGAACCACTTCATGCAGAGTTGAAGAGGTTAATCATTGAGATTTTATTTCGTAATTACAATGAACTTGTGTGTTTGTAGATATTACTTTGGGAATATTGGGACAAAAAATTTTGAAGTGTACTGGTTTTTGTGTTTATTGAATTTTGGGAATGCAGAAGGAGATTAGATTATATTGGTAAAACATCTATTCTTCTCTTCACTTACATTTCCGAAAGCGCGAGCGTCACTTGAATCTAGATTATGTGAAATTTATAAAAATCTCGTGTAAGCGTAGAGAGTTTGGTACTGGGCACAAACTAAAAACACAGTTGGGGCTTTCCATGGAAAATGGTAAGTTTTTCTAGGAAAAAGAGTAATAGATGGGATTTATTGCAATGAAAAACTTCTTTAGAGGCAGATAACTCTTTGTCAAGAGTAAACAAGTGTTTGCGAACTTAACCCTGGGTAACGCTGGCAGTGGCGTATTGAGGGGGGGGCTCAGGGGGCTCAAGCCCCCCCCCAAGCCTTCAAGATCATGTTTTTATTTAGCTGATTTCATCAAAATGTACATGATTAACTGAAACTTGTTCGTAAATCTTAGAGATTTAGAGATGCTCGAGCCCCCTCCAAATTCTGAAACGGCTGTTTGGGTTTGTTTGAGTAAGAGCCTTAGCTGACGATGAGGGTTGTAATAATTTTTTTTTTTTTTTTCAGATTTTAGTCCAATTCCGAATTCTTTATATAATTTTCTTAGTATTTTGACGTCCAATTACATTACCGTTAAATTTTTGCAATACTTCTTATGCATTCTCAAAACGCCGTATTTGATCATATATTTACTTTTTTTTTAATAATATTTTTTTCAAAGATATTGGAAATAGAAATTTTTGATATCTCAAAATCTAAGTGGTCAACATGTTTCTTTAAGAAAATTGCAGTTTGCGCTTCCGATTTGGATTAAAGAGCAACATATTACGAAAAAACATATATATTTCGAATTAAACATCAAAAAGAATTTCATTCAAAATTAGTTTTTGAGACTTTCACGTTCTGCATTTCACTTTTTGCGAATTCACTTGCCGAAATTGAAATAGGTGTTCTGCATTTTTTCACTCATTTAGATTTTCTAATCGAATTCAATTCACTTTTTTTCTGTTCGTGAATTTGGGGGCCTTTTTCAATGAATCTGCAATTGCAGTAATTTCACTAGAAACAAAATAAAAATGGAAGATCCTTCAGTTTTGACAATTAGAAGCAATTTCGAAGTTTTCAAAACCGATCGAAATGAAGAATATTTATTTCATTTCACGTGAAATTGAAAAGTGATTTGAATTCACTTTCGTTCGAATTGCGGAACATGGCCGCATATAACGAAAATATTGGTGAGTTTAGCCCAAAAACTCTTGACGTGATAGGAATAAATCTGTAAACAGTACATGACAAAGTTCGAACGAAATAAAGAGTTTTTTTTTTTTTAAGGATGACTCACCTCCTTGCTGTTTAAACTGTTTGGGACACAAGAACTTTGAAAAATACTAGGTACCTACTCTGAATGTGAAAGGGGAAGACAATAGTACGAATCTGTTTAGAGCAGTATAATGCTACTTTACCACTTTCAGTACCGCAGCACAGCGTTTAACTCTCGATAAAAGATTAATAAAAAGAAATGAAATTTTTTTCGCACATTTACTTTCAAAAAATGTTTGAAAAATTTTCCAGCCCCCTCCAACATTTTTTCTGGATACGCCACTGAACGCTGGGTCCTCTCATGTCACATTTTTTTAAAAATTCGTTAAAAATATTAAATAAAACAAATTTTTAGGTTACGATGGCTTAATTGAAAGATAATAATGCCTAGTTACTGGATTATTACAAAAAGTTAGTCAAATATCATACTTTTAATTTTTTTTTCTTAGAGAAGGGACTGAAATTCACATTTTTTTTTGTAAAAAAATTTTTTTTTATATATGGTCATAATTTTGAAAAAAAAAGATAAAAAATGTTAATGCAGAAAGTGTTTTTTTTTTTTTTTGCTTAGAAGAAGTAGTTTCATAAAAAGTAATTTTCTCAGTTCTCCGACTTTTTTTTGTGGTCTAGGCAGTGCATGTTACTTACATGTAACATGAGAAAAACACATAAGTTTTGCTATTTATTATTTTGGAAAATAACTTTTTTCTATTCATATTACTTGGTTCTGATGTTTATGACCCGATAATACCGAAAAAACAATTTTTAATATTGATTTTCATAGCTTGGATTCGAAAGGGTTAACTAACAAATTGATATTCACCAAGTTAACCTTTTGATCAAGTTTAAAGTAAAAAAAAAGCGCTTTTAATTTGGTTGTTTTAATGTCGTTTACGTTACGCAACATATGTATCTAATTTATAGTAATAAAAATAATAAAAAAAACATTTCATCTGTAGTGGAGACATCCTGAAAATGGTGTTGATGCCACCAGTGTCAAGTGCTTCCATGAAAGAATCAATGCTTAGTCTTCTCTTCTCAGATTAAATCGCACTCGCCGATTAGTCCGAGCAAAGTACACACATTTTTCTCTGTTAGACACGAATGTACCTGAAACGCGTCTGAAACACGCCTAAACCGCGTCCGAAACGCGTCTTAAACGTGTCTGAAAGGCGTCCAAAACGGGGCTAAAACGAGTTCGAAACGCATCCAAATCGTCCAAAAGCTTCCAAAACGCGTCTTTAATTCATCTAAAACGCGTCTTAAAAGCGTCCAAAACGTTTCTAAAATGCGTCTGAAACACGTCTAAAACGCATCCAAAATGCGTCCAAAATGAGTCCAAAACGCGTCTGCAACGCATCCAAAACGCGTCTAAAACGCGTCCAAAACGCGTCCAAAATGTAGGCTCGCACTGGAAAATCTTATTCGAGTTATTGGGATACAAGTAAAAGCAAACCCTTCGTTATGACAAAAATTTGCATTGTTGGGCTAAACCATAATTTGTAAGCAATCATCAACGTCGACGTAGCATCTGATTAAAACATAGAAAATTTTTGTACAACTATCAAAAAATGACTAATCTATCAGGTGTCAAACAACAACTGAACTCAATCGAATAAATGCAAACATCATGTAAAAATGTAATGCGTACCTAATAATGAAAGTAAACAAGTGAAGGCTCATAAGTCATAACCCCTGTTAATATAACAAATATACATCGATAGGTACCTAATAATTACATTTTTCCCTTTTCACGTCCTCAATGATACCTTATTCCTACCTAACTTTAATAAGCTCCACTCAAGTGCAACAACTCTTATTCGCTCATTTTTAATCAATTCCAATTCTGCCACTTCTCGCCATCGAAACTAAATTCAATTAATTTTTTTTCATCGTCCTCGTCGTCGTGTTTTTTGTATAATTTCAGTACAAAAAAAAAATAATCGTGTTCCGTTTGAGAACTTCGACATCTGCTGCAATGAAACTAACATCGTTTTGATTCCTTTTTTTTTGTTTTACTTTTAGAGAGTCCACACACCTTCTCGTAATTTCCCTAAAAGCGCGCACCTACCCACCACTTCCACACTATTCAACCAAACATCAAGGTACACAAAAAACAGCGCGTTACTAGTTGTTAATAATAATTCAAAAGGTATTTTGTTTATTTGATTTTAATTAAATTTCCGTAACTTTGTCTCACAATATTTACTTAGTGTTTTGTGTAGGTATTATGGCAACCATATATCGTTTACAGGGCCGGCTACTTTTAAAATAAGGGTCATTAGGGCCCTAAGAGCAAGGGCTCCCTAAAGAGGGTGTGTTTACTTCTTATAAACGATTCCCAACTCTTAGATACAAATTCAGGAGAACCTAAGAAAAATGTCAAAGATTCAAAATTTTAAAAAAATTTAAAAGCTAAGATTTTGAAATCGCCCCCTTTCATTTAAGTATTCAGGCGACTAATTGACTTAATTCGACCCTGATCATACAGTAGGGACAAACAAAGTAAACAGGAACTTACCCCTTTCTACCATGTGTCGGTGTCGGTCGTTCGTGGGTCGTGTCATGCATAGTATTAGTCGAGTCGTCATACTATAGTTTGGAGTCAGTGTCGCTGTCGATGTTGTTAACTGTTGAAACTGATGTAAGGGTTTTCTCTTTCTATTGATTCAATTACACGGCAGGTGTTGTATTTTAGTTAAATGTTAAATGCTTTACGAGCAACGGATACCCTTGCTTGCGCTCGTATATTTTATTATAAATTGTAATTGGGGTTGGGGCTGCTACAAATATGACTCTGTGTGTGTGTTTGTACACAAGTAGGTACCTGTGTGTTATTTTAGAAATGACTATAGCAAAAGGATATGATTGTTTGTCTATCGTGTTTGAATTTTGTTAGTTTAGTTTTTTTTTTTTTTTGAATGCGAAATAAATCAAAAAGGAATTGACTTAATTTCGGAAATAATACAGGTGGCTTTTGAAGGACTGTGAATAAAATAATTGTTTGCATTTAAGGTTAATTGATGGAAAGAGGCAATGCCGTCTTTACCATAAGGGCACACGGGGCCCGTGCCCAGGGCCCCCATTCTCAGGGGGGCCCCGAAGGAACGAATATTATATTCTCAAAACATTTTTGTCGGTCAGACCATCTAGCAAAAAATTTTAGTTTTTATATGGCAACCAAACAATCAAATACATTTTTTTCTACACCTATACGGAAAATATATGTTTTCAAAAAGAAAACAAACTATGTGGCGTTGTATGCGGACAAAAATTTAAATCCAAACCACCAAATTCAATTTTCAAAAAAAAAAAATAAGACAATAATATTTTCAAAAAACAAGAAAATTACCTTTTTTGCCACTGTAGGTAAGATTATTTATTATTTATTAATAAAAACAACGAATTCTCTTCCATTATCTTTTTCCTTAAATAATAATTTTGTTTGAAGTTTGCAAAACTGTCAAATTTGTAGTGCGTGTTAAAATCAGTGTAAAAATATGAGTAGATTCGTATTAAAAGACGAAAAAGAATCAATTCGTCGACAAAAAACATCAATACTTTTTCCGTTGGAAAACGTTTGAGAAAAAACTATTGCCAGCTCGTCGACGCGACGATACATCAATGTTTTGGTTCAATGGAAAACGCCATGGTACAATGGTTTTAATTTGAATTGCGAATTGCTCTCGTATTTAAAGATTGACACATAATATTCATTAAATAACTTTTAAAAAAATTGTTTTTCAAAGAAAAATTAATTTTTTTGTTTAATCCAAAATAATTTCAGTTTAAACCTTTTTATCTAAAAATTTTCATTAAAATCGGTTGTGTCGTTTTCATTAAGAAATCGGTTCTATGGCAAGTAGGTACAGTTAATAACGGTCCAAAAAATATTTTTCTTCTTTCAAAAGTGCGGCCTTATTTGCAGCAAAACATATTTTTTTTTTCAAAGCAAAATCCTTATCCGTTTTTGAGAAAATTGCAATATCTCGAAAACTTTATATTGGAGATATCAGTTGAAAAAGAGACATTAAAATAAAAAGGCAAAAAATAAAAAAAACGGCTCTTGAAAATTACGTAGAAATCGTATGTACCGAGTTTTTAGCAAATCTATCAATCCGTTTGAGCTCTTTTTTCCAATTCTTCAAACTGAAACTTATAACGGATACAGGGTACAATTATTGGCAGTGGCAACGATTGATGTCTCGATGCACGTATTATTGGCACCCCCTTTACTTTATATGAAACGATATATTGGCACCCCTTTTTAACCATAACCATTGCCTTTAAGCCAACCATTGTACTTATTTTACTTTCCAAAAGGGCCCCAAATTCTTGTGTGCCCAAGGGCCCCAGGATAGTTAAAGACGGCCCTGGAAAGAGGTGTATAAATGTCATGGGTAAGCATATAGAAGAAATTAAATGCATCAGTGAATTGTCATATTATTGTTTACTTACCTTTATTCCAATTGGTAAACAATCGTTTTTTTTTTGTCGATTCGTGAACTTTCAAGATATAACTTTGAGCAAAAATTAGGAGGGGGTCAAAATTCTGATTTCAAAATTCTGATTTACAAATTTCTGTTTTTTATCTATTATTTCTTTCAAAATTCGGCTTTTCAAAATTCTGCCAAAATTTCTTTTAACAAAAAAATTCTGCTGTTTTTTCATAGCATATGCGTTTACTATAGAGCAATTTCATGTGAAAAGAATATAGGAAAAATACCTATGTCATAAAATTTTTGTGTACCATTTTTTACTGGTTCTTTATTAGCTCAAAATATTAACTTCTCCATATATGTAAATAATCCCCCAAAAAAAAAAATTAGCAAATGAGTAGTATGAATTAATTCCTTAAGTCACTCAATTTTTGAGCGGAAAAAGTATCATGATCTCAAATTTCTTTTTTGCATATTTTGTGCGACTTTGTACATAATTGAAAAATTTTTTTTGCATTCCAAAGGTGATATTTTCCAAAACCGTTGTTAAAAATGAAATTGATTCATTTTAAGCTGACATATAATAGAAAAGGTGAAAAACACGTTTTATTTTTTATGTATCTAAAAAAGACATTTTTTAATTTTTTTGACGTAATAACGTCTTATAAATCGATGAACCATGGCAGCCACCACATAAAAGTGACGCCATTTTCTAACGTTACACTCTCGCACTTTCGCAGTGCGTCAAAAAAATTCAATTAAAAATTAAAAATAAACTATTAGAGATACAAAAATCTCCTAAAGCTTATTTGAAAGATAATAACCTAAAGCTTAATTCAAATGAAGGATTTTTAAAAATTCCGTCATTTAATAGGGTAAACAGGGGTAAAACGGAAAGATGAAATTTGGGCTAAAATCTAAACGCGAAGTTATAGAGAATTGATTTTGCTATAGATAGATGAGACTAATTTAAGAATAATTGCATTCAAGAAAAAATTCCAAAAAATTTTGAAACTAAGCTATAACGTTTTGTTTGAACGTTGTACATGTGTTGTGGGGGCTATAACAAAATGATGATTTTGGGTAAAGGAAATTTTTTTGACAATTCTAAAGATGCCAGGTGAAAGATGAGCGAAAAAAAAAAAATTAGGGGTCTAATACGGATTTTTTTCCAACACTCTGCGTTTCGAAATATGAATTTTTGAAAAACACCTTGTTTTTAGGGGTATTTTTGGGTAATTTTTGATTTTTAGCTTTGTTTTGTAGCTTTCAAAAAGTCTCAAACTTATAGGGCATGTAGGTTTTGGCCTTATGCAAAAACTTGGAAACGTTTAGTGAGTTTTGATTAAATAACGGAAGAAAGAAGTTTTTATAAAACACTTTTTTTTTTTTGGTATATCACACATAACGGTAGACTAACTACAAGCTACACAATGTTAAATCAAGAAACTTGTGAAAAACCTCAAAACACCAGTGGAGATCTGTTGATTCTGAACAGCCACCAGTGTGGGAAGTACCGTAATCTCAGTCTTGAATTTCGACATGGTTGACTTTAAAAAATTCTAACTTCTCTTGTAGGCATCTTTGAAATGAGATTGATACGTCATATGAAAGGTGAAGTAATAAGCTTTCACATGTTATATATTTTTTATAGGTTGTCAAACAAAAAAATTGATTCCATAGCGTGAGAACATAAAAATAAATGTTTTTTTTTTGCTTTTTTTAATGAAATTTGATGGAGTTCAAAAAATTTTAGCTTTTTTTGTCTCATAGATCTGATTGATATATATATATTTTGAGTTAAGAAAATAAGCTTTCAGATGGTATAAATTTTTTTTAGGAAAAACATGGAATTAATTACGTGAGAAGATAAAAATTCATGTTTTCTTTGCTTTTTTGATGAAAATGATTGTTTTCAATAAATTATTTTTATACTTTTTGCGCATTGTAAAAATTTTAAAATGGTTTTATTCTTAAGAAGAAATACTTGGCTTTTAAATTGCATAATTTTTTTATAAGTTTTTAAAATAAAAAAATTAATATAATAAGAAAATAAAAAAGGTAATTTTTTGTAGCTTTTTCTTGTAAATAATGATCGTTTGAAAAAAGTAAACGCTTCAATTGACTCATTTTAAACAAAAGGATACAACCTGTTTTCTGATGACGTTATCACGTAAAATCATCGTCCGTAAACCGGCTTTACAGACAACCTCTTTTTTTTCAAAACTGTTTTTAAAGTAAAATTTTATGATCTTAAAAAAAAACATACCCCGTTATGATTTTTACACTTATAGGCTCATTTTTAAAAGTTTATTTTTGTTGTTTTTCTAGGCATACTTAGTATTTGGTTTATATATTAAGTAATTAATAAATGACTAATCTGAACAAAAAAAAAACAGCACATAAAAGCTGAATAAATAAGTAAGAAATGCTAGAATAATTTTTCTCGGCAACTCCATATGTTTAAGTGTATTAAAATATTTTTAAAAAATCGATTTTTTAAAGGAAATTTTTGACAAAAAAAAGTTCTTACTGAGATAAAAAATCAAAATCTTTCGAATCCTAATACTTTCAAAATTTGTATGTTTAGTACACTGTCTGGCAAAGATAATAAGTCATTAGGATGAATTTTTAGGTTGGTATTTTCTTAACTGCTTGTTGTATAATAAAATTTAAAAAAAAAACTAACTAATTTTTTTTAAAGTTCAACATATAAAGTTATTTTTTTATATATTTTTACTTGCGATATAGGTACTATATATCAAGTTATGCATTCGTACAAAAAAAAAAGTTGAGATAACATTTTTCCATGACATTACGATAATAGACAATGCCAAAAAAGTGGGTCCCGGAAGTCCGTCTGTCCGTCTGTCTGTCAGTCTGTCTGTCTGTCTGTCTGTATAAGGAACTAGAGCCTAAACGGATGGACCGATTGACTCCAAACTTGCTATTTAGTAGTTTTTGGAGACTCTCCAGAGGGGTTTTTGGAATTAATTTTTTTGGACCAAAAATAACGGTACCTGTCATACAAAAATTTCGGAAAAGTTTAATTTCACGAAAACGGCTCCAACGATTTTGTTAAAAAAAATTTAAATGTTAGTTTTTAAACAAGGTCTATCTTTTGAAGAAAATATTTTTTTTTGAAAATCGTTATTAACGGTACCTGCCATAGGACCGCTTTTTTCAAATCGGATTTTCTGCAAAACTACTTATTGTATTTCAACGAAAATAAAAATAAAATAAAATTTTGAAAAAAATAATTTTTGGATTTTTAAAAAAATTTTGAAAATTTTTTTTTGAAAAATCAAATTTTCGAAAACGGGACATTGAATTTTTTTGAAATTTTGTTTTTAGATTTTGATTAGTTATTTCTACAAAATGGCACACCAATTTTATTTTTAAACTTTTTTTTCAAAAAATTATTTATAAAAAATTAGTTTTTTAAAAAACGGCTACAACGATTTTGAAATTTTTTTTCCTAAAAATGCACCTTAATATATCAAATAAAACTGCATACTTGTTTTGTGGGGCGATTTAATTTCAGATATTGTTTTATTTTTTTGAAAAATGAATTTTATTGTTTTTTTGTTTTTTTTTTTTTTTTTTTTGTTTTTATGTACCTACATTTCCCAAGTTTCTATATTAAAAGTCTTAAAAATTTAAGCAATTTCAACTCTAAGAGCAAGTTCGTGCGACCCAGTCGTGCATTTTATTTTATTTTGCTTTGCTGAATAATAATAATAATATTTTGTGGTTGTATTATTGTTTAATTATTCAAATAAAAACGAAATTTTTATTTTAAATTCGCCAATATATTTCGAGGTTCATACCTCATCTTCAGGGCTATTATAAAATAATTATATTTTGCCAAAGTCATTGAGAAAATCAATTATTTTAATGCAAAAACTCAGTTTTATAAAAAAAATCAAATGAAAAGGCTGTAATATATTTTAACTTTTCCTTTTCGGAATTCAACTGATAGTAATATTTATGGAGAAAATTTTTTTAAATAAATTCATATTTTACTACGAAAAAGTTTGAAAAAAGCCATGAAATTTTTTAATAACGTTTTTTTTTCCAAAATTTTGAGTTGAGGACCATTCTTTCAAAAACTCTTGATTAAATTTAGTGGATTTTAAATTTTACAGATAGAAATAAGATTCTGGCTTTTTAAAAACGTCTATGTAAATATTGTAGGTGTTGCCGTTGTGTTCAAAATATTTTTTTTTTGTGTTTGAAGTCAGTTTGTGAGAAAATTGCATTTATCGCTTGAACAATGGAAGATTGTCTTTTACTCCTATATACATTTTTTCCTTAAAGTACCTAGAGAATCTTTTGGTATCATTTATTTTATGAAATTTAAGCAAAAAAAAATTTGTTTTATTAAAAAAAAATCTAATTTTAATTAAAAAAAAAAAAAAACAATACGGCAACATCGGCAATTTTTAACCTGTAGAGGTTGAAGTATTTTTAATTACCGACGAAAAAAAAGATCATCAAAATCAGAGCTGTTCGGCCGGATTTACTAATAATTTGCTTTAGTCCACTAACTAACAAGACAAACTTTTTTCTACACACTAACAAAAACCATAGCTTAAAGTTCTCGTTCGAGAACACACATCTACTCCAGAGATCTTGTAAATTACAATAGCCTACATCTTAAAGGATACGGATGACTTAGCTTGTTATATAAATACAGTCATTTGCAGTGTAAAGATGGTGGTGCACTCAAGTGAGTACTAAGGTGTTTCCTTTTCATTTGGTTGTTTTGCTTGGACTTGTTTGATTTTTATAAGTCAAGCATGAAATTGTCCTTTAAAGAAATAATTGCTTTTAAATAATGTATGACAGAAAAAAACATATAATATACATGAGTGGCTGTTGCTTTTAGTTGTTTTGCTATTAATGGCATACAACTTTTCTTCCTTCTATACACAATTATTTGCACTAAGTAAAAATGAAATCATATACAAAAACAAAAAAAAAAAAAAAAATAATGTGGGAAAATCCTTGAAAAAGCAAAGCCAATTTTTCAATAGAAACGTGTCCGTGTTGCATTGTGTTTTGTTATTGGGAAAACAACTTTCAAAAGGTTGTCGATTTTCGCCCATTCAAAGGATTCGCCGACTTGGCAATAAATTCAAATAATTTCCACATGGATGGATTAGAAATACCTTCGATATCCTTTTCTACATGAATATGGTGAGTATATGCGAATATGTCCTTTATAATGTCAAAATTTTGCACTCTTGTTAATTTTTATTTGACGAGTTATTTTTGGAATTAATAAAATATCAAAGAAATGTCCTTTAAAAAAAAAAAAAAAAAAATTATTAAAATCCTTTCCACCAACCATAAAATCCTTTTCTTTTTTTTTGATAGATTTTCCACTAAATGGAAATTAATTGAGGGTGAACATCGTCATCACCATTTTCCACCTCCAGTAATCCAGTTCTTACATACTCACACTTGTGCACGTATACGCAAATCCTTTTTTTTTTTTTCAAATTGAGCTGGCGTATGTGTCACCATCACCATAACGCCACCACCACCGCCAACCACCCATTGATTGGGGGAATTAAGTGAGATTTTTGCTAAATTATCAACCTCCGGCTTAGGAGGGTTCGATATTTTCGTATTTTTTTTTGTATTCGCATCATTTGAAGGCTCATTGACGTTTATTCGTCAGCAGGTTCATTGAAGTTTTTTTTTTTTCGTCCTTTTTGTGTTTTGGAATAAAATATGAATGTGCGATGGAAGTGTTCATTGATTTGTGTAAAAATGATTTCGAAAATGCTTTTCCCACGAAATTGTCGAAAATGGATTTCGACGACCTCAATTTGGGTATATTTTTTTCAATTCATTCGGGGAACGGGTATGTATAATATTTTTGATTGAGTAAGGATAAATAAATAAATTAATTGGTGTATAGCGCACAATTATTGCCCCTTGTGGAGGAAGTAATTTCTTTGTCTATCAAATCGAAGTTTTTTTTTTTTTTTTTTTGTTCGCTTTTGTGTTGAGTGGAAATGATGAGAGAGTGCGGAAAGGATGTTAGTTGAAGCGTGTACGCGTGAATGTTAAATGTCTGATGGTTAATCGATCGGGCGAATATAGTTCTTCCTTTTTTTTTTGTTGTGTTTTTTGAAAAAAATTATATTTCTTTTTGTTTTGTTTTTTGTAGCCGTAAATGGAAATAAATTGGTAGGCAACATGTGTAACCCCCTGCTATATTGTTATGCCGACTGACTTCTACATATACTAATTGACCATATGCACGAATTATTTGATTCGAATATTTTGGAAGACGATAATAAAAATTGTTCTTGAAGTCTAATGGGTGGGCTGGGTTTAAAGTGAGTTAAGAAGGCAAATTTTGTTTAATAAGCAATGTTTGGGAAAATTTTAAAATTTATTATAGGCGGTCTACATTAAGTAGTATTTTATTTTTAATTGCACACTCTTCAAAGAATCATTTATGGTTTTGAAAAATAGATGATTGAATTTCACTATTGCTAAATAAAAATAGTTAAATACTTTGACGAATAAGTGATTTCTCTATCTAATTTGTCCAGATCTGGTCGTGGCTTGTTTCAACAGATGAAACTGCATTGTTCTAGGTATTATTTGAAGTTTTCGGCCATTAACCAACATTTGAGGCTCGATAGATTAAGTAGCTAAGAATATTATAATTCGAATGTTAAAAAAGTTATTATTAATGAATACCTGATTTTATTTTAATTTGAAAATAAATTGTTAAAGAAACACTAAAAAACGAGTTTTTAAAATAAAAGAAACATCTTTTTGAACGATACTATATTTTATTTCTTGTATTGAAAAAAATTTTTACATATTTTTTAATTGTTTGGAGTAATTTATTTTTAATACTTTTTTATAAATGGGCCAAAATACCTATTTTAGTGGCTTAAAAAAATGTCCCTTTGGTTGAAATTCATTCATTCAAAAAAAGTAGGTACAAATTAGTAGAAAAACTATATTGAGTTATAAAATTAACATTATTTACATTTACAAGTTTGAAACCCAAATTTGGATTGAATTGCTGATTTTTGGTAATAAACTATTAAGAATATTTAATTGAAATTAATTTTTCTGTGATTTAGCTTCATATGAGACTTACGTTGTTCCGGTTTTGGTCACTTTGTCATAAATATAGAAACCTCATTCAAAACATCGGTGCAAATGTTATTTTACAATAGATTAAATCATATATAGAAATATAGGTATTATTAAAAATTTAATTATTTTTTTTTTTTCAAAATTCAGCTTTTTAGGCAATAAATAGGCACAAATACAAAATTTCAACATCGAAAACAAAGTTTAAAAAAATCATAGAACCGTTTTCAAAAAATTATTTTTCAAAAAAAAATAGTCAAGATTCCAAAAATTGGGTACCTATCTAACATTTTTCAAAAATTTAGTCGTTAGAGAGAATGTCAAAATTTAAGAAATCGGTAGGTAATATTACCTATGTCATAAAAAATTAAATTTAAAAACTTAGGTGAATTAAAAAAAAAGGTCAAGAAGCTATATTCGTAACAAAAAGTGATAGAAAATACAAAGATTGATAATGGAATTGATTGACACTTTTAAAATATAAAAGTCACATACACAAAAAAATTAAAAAAATTCGTAACCCGAAAAATGGACGTTTAAAAGTCAAAACCATGAAATTCAATGTTTGAAAAATAATTCAAAAAAAAAAAAATCAGGACGAAAGATAGGTATTTGAAAAAAAATGTATGTTGTTAGTAGAGAGAAAACTAAAATGGTTTTAGTTTTGGTTTATCTTAAATTTAAACGATATTTATCTATAAAATGTTCAAATAAACTCAAAAGAATTTGATTTTGCTCATAAAAAAGTTCAAAGAAGTAGGTAAGTCATTTAGACCTGCAGAAATATGGCGTTTTACTTCATCTCAAAAATTCAAACCCTCACAACAAAAAAACTGCTTGATGAATAAGTCTGAAACTTTGCATATTAATGTCAGGTATATTAAGCCTCAGTTCAATCTTATCACCCATAGATATTAAATAGCGGTAAATTTTCTAAAAAACCGTAAAAATGCCTATTTTGATAGCTTTTCTAAATTAATCTAAAAATAAGAAAACAATTTGTTTAACAAAGCAAACTTAATTTCTTTGTATCAAATTGAATGAAGTTTTTAAATGTGTCCTTGAATATTCTGTACAGTGATCCGTTGTTGAGATATTGATAGTCAAAGTCAAAAGTATGGTTTTTGGTTTGATGACTTATATTGCAGTTAAAAAAAATCGTAGAAGTTTGAAAAAAAAATTAATCTTAAATAGTACAGGAAAGTTAGTAAAAAAACAGGCATTTTGTGAAAAATACAGGACGGCTGAATTTTTCAAATCTGAAAAAGGAGTATTAGAAAAGCTTAAGAAAAGATATTTATATTACCTACAATTTTGGTTCAGTAACTTATTCGATCAAGCCAATAGTTTGGGAGATGTATCAAATTGAATGAAGTTTTTAAATGTGTCCTTGAATATTCTGTACAGTGATCCGTTGTTGAGATATTGATAGTCAAAGTCAAAAGTATGGTTTTTGGTTTGATGACTTATATTGCAGTTAAAAAAAATCGTAGAAGTTTGAAAAAAAAATTAATCTTAAATAGTACAGGAAAGTTAGTAAAAAAACAGGCATTTTGTGAAAAATACAGGACGGCTGAATTTTTCAAATCTGAAAAAGGAGTATTAGAAAAGCTTAAGAAAAGATATTTATATTACCTACAATTTTGGTTCAGTAACTTATTCGATCAAGCCAATAGTTTGGGAGATATAGACCAATTCGCGTTTTAAAACATGGCGGATTTTGCCAGGGGGTTGGTGTCCCGAAAACCAGGACTTAAGCTTTTCTAATACCCTTCTTTCAGGTTTGAAAAAATCAGCCTCCCTTTAATTCGTTCCACAAAATGCCTGATTTCTTTACTAACTTTCCTGTACTTAGACTATAGTTTTCAATTCAATAACTTTCGACTCATACATCGCATGACTTTTGAAATATACCAAATTATTGGAAATTTCATGGTCTATAACTTTTACTGTTTAAAAAATTATGTAACTAGTACTGGGATTGTTATAATCTTAAGAAAACCGAAAAAAAATAAATTAAAACAACATAACCTCAAAACTATTGCCCGCTGAGAAAAAATAATGTACTACAAAGAAAAAGATAATTAAATTTCCAAGAACTTTGGTCTGACAACCATTTCTATAGAACCCATAGTTTTGGAGATATAGAGTGATTCGCGTTTTCCAAAATGGCGGATTTCGCCAGGGGGGTGGTGTCCCGAAAACCAGGACTTAAGCTTTTCTAATACCCCTTTTTCAGATTTGAAAAATTCAGCCGTCCTGTATTTCGTTCCACGAAAAAGTCTATCTTTCCTGTACTAAAAGCCAAATAAATAGCCTTTCTAAAAATAATAATCATTTTTTCCGAACAAATTTTCCTACTTTCTTAAGAGAAAAGTAAAAACAAACAAAAATTGGAAAATTTTAGTTTTTTAACAGTTTCAACGATTTAGGTATTTTACCGTTAGAAAGAAATTTAACATTTAATCCTAAAACTAGAAGAATAGAGCTTTTACACGCTTTTTATTTTGTCATGATGCGATCATTTTTTACTGAGATAAAGCCTATAGAATATCACTAAAAAAATCACGATTTTTTTTTGTTCCCTTAATTTTTTGGGCTAGTGTAGTTTGACAAGTATCTGCCAAATTTTTGGTTAAACTTAGTTTTTTTTTGGCTTTTAATTTGTGTTTTTTAGAAAAATTACAGATTTTAACATTTAAATACATTTCAAATAAACAAAATCATTTTTTTAGGCCTTCTAAACATTGCAAATATTCCTTCTTAAAATTTGGTACAGATGATTTTTATAGAATTCTAAAAGTTTTTTTTTGATTTTTTTTTTTATACATATCTCATTTAGAAATTTTTCCTCCAAACTAACATAAAAGTGCTTTGAAATGCAGGAGCAAGTACGTGCGACCTATTCGTGTATTTTTTTATTTTTTTTTTTTTTAATTTAGATACACTTTTAAATAACCACACTAACGTTCTAATTGTTTTTTTCTACAAATTCCTTGTACCTAATGTTTAAAATTAAATACATACTTCTATTGAAACCATTTTAAAGGTTTGTTTCTGTTATTAAAAAAAAAAACAATATTTTTTAAATATTAATATTAATATTAATTTTTTAACATTTTAATATCTTGAAAAATTAAGATTTTTTTTTTATGAATTATGTATTAAATAAAAATCTTTAATATTTTAAATAACTTCAGCAATTTTTCTGTGGTTTGAAAAACTTCCTTACAATTTTTATAGAAATATCATAATGTCATAATTCTGATGAGGAGATGTTGTCCTCTTCCGAAATCATTAATTTCATTGAAAAATAACATTTTCAAAAGGTTAATTTAATTGCGAAAAGAATCCTGATACATAACAAGTAAATAAGCGACAAAATTAGTATCAAATGGTATTAATTTTTTTATTAGACCACAACTCGATTTGCATTATCTTGAATATTAATCTAAAAAAAGTAGGCACTCTCATGAACATCCACAAAAAAAAAAATGAATATGTTACCAAAAGTGCTCCAACTCACTTAAGAGGCGGTTAAGTTAATACGCCTCACATTTTCTTGTATACCTGCACATTAAATCGAAGGGAAGTAAGAATTTCGCTTGAGATAACACGAAAGGAAATTCATTTATGAGGACAAAGTGCCGCATATCAGAGTTTCAGAGAGATCCATCGTATCCAACAGCAATAAAATTCATTTCCACATCTTTCACAGGATACGATGCTCTCAAACTTGTTTTCACCCCCACCTGATATCCCAAAAGTGTGTCTATATAAACGATTTGAAATCCTTGATGCCATTTGATGTTTCGTTTTGACTAAAAAAAAGAGGATAAGTAAGTCGATGATAGACCGGCACATAACGACTGTGATGTGACGACAGGAATACATTTTCTGTTGCTTATTTCTTGAGCAGAGCTCCAGAGCAAGGAAATTATTTTCGTTTTTCTGCAATTTTGTACGAGTCCTTTATATTTATTTTCTTCTTTTTTTCTGTATTTTTTTTTTGTACAATCATCGTTCACTTTTTCACTTAAGCTATTCAGAATAAAGTGTATGTGAATTGTGAATTACAAAGTGTATTGGTGTGTATTAGCAGCCACTTATTTCGGTAAAAGGGCCATTCAGTTGATTAAATCAAGCGAAATAATTGATCCTGGGACTATTGTTGATGTTAGGAATCGTCATCGTCAAGTCGTTCGTGGCGGCAAATTGTCATGAAGACGACACTCGCAAAGAGGGTGAGATCTGATACAAGCAAAGAGCAGCTAGGAGCAGCTACCAAAGCGTGAAGAAGAAAAGGAACAACACACAAAATAAATGCTCTTCATATTAACGCAGGACATTTAATTCCGTGTTTGATGGGAATATTATTATCATCCTAATTTCTATATAGCTCACAACAGAGACAAAGTGAGAGAGTGCGGAGTGTACAAAAGTCCTTCGGGTGCTTTGAAATAGAAAAAAAAAGGAAGTCGCATTCAACAATTACCATTCTGCATGACATCATGCTCTCTCTTCTCGTCGAAACAGAAGACAACAACGTAAATTGAAAATTCGAACTCGCATAAGGACGATGGCGATGGCAGCCGTTTGATATACTTGCCTTTTACATAAGTGTCCACTTTGGGTCGATTAAACACTCCTGAGAGCAATCGGCCTTGTTACATTTTGAAAATGCGAAATGATGGTAGTGGTGGTGCGGGAAACAAATGCAATGTTTCGACAAAGCGACTGGTGGCAGGCCAGAGTATTTCTATAATGAAGTCAATTGAGAGGCGGTATTGTTGTAAAGTCCTTTGGTCCTTTTGTTCAAAGTGCTTAGTAGTAATGGAGAAAAAATTGAAAATTAATCAGAGGAAATTTCAAGGGCGGCTGGCGGGAATAATGGAAGCAAAATATTACCAATAACTTGGATAATCAGGATTATATTGGCTAATTTACTGTTAAACTGAGGAATTGGAAATTTTGTTTTCCTTTTGAAAGATTGTTTCAATTTCCGATAACAATTGATTTGCAATATTTCGGATAAATTTTTGACTGAAGTATTATTTGTCTGTGCATGTTCTTTTATGTATTTTTGAAAACAAAAGTTTTTCTTTTGGTGATAGATCTAAAAATAATAGAACTTTTTCCTAAATGAAAATAATGAAAATGAATGCTGCTTATTACAAAAAAATTTAGGTACATCTTCATTTTTCTTGTTACCTATAAATCTGTGGGCTTGTTTTTCCGTCACGTTTATGTGAAATTCTTCTGTAGTTGGCAAGCTTATGCTTTAAAAATGCTTTTAAATTCACTGTGTTACAAAAAGAAGGTTTAAAAATATACGTGGGTGGAGACCTATCACGTTTTGTAGAGCTAGTCGAACTGATTACGAAACGGTATTTAAAAAGTCCCTAACAATCACGGAAAAAATCTAGCTTCGTCAAATTTTTACCCATGTTTGACTTTTTTTTACAGTTTCTGATAGAAAATAATTATACCTTTTCAACAATGTATAAAACATGTGATTCGGTTAATCAACCTAAAATTTATAAACTGTCAAAGTTCAAAAATTCCAAAGTTGAATTTAAATTTAATATTTTAGCACGCGTAGTACGATAACTTGGGCGCCAGGATTTGATAACGGTTTTTTGTAGAGGAGTTCAATACAATCATTTTTTGCTATGAGAGTTGGTCTATTTCCCCCTCTTTAGGCGGGAGGGGCAATTTTCTAAAAAATAATTTAAAATAATAAAAAATAAAATGCAAAAAAATTTCAAAATCGTTAGAGCCGTTTTTTAAAAAACTAATTTTTTATAAATAATTTTTTGAAAAAAAAAGTTTTAAAATAAAATTGGTATGCCATTTTGTAGAAATCACTTATCGACATCTAAAAACAAAATTTCAAAAAAATTCACTGTCCCGTTTTCGAAAACTTGATTTTTCAAAAAAAAAATTTTCAAATTTTTTTTAAAAATCCAAAAATTATTTTTTTTCAAAACTTTATTTTTGGATTATATTTAAAGTATATAAATGCTTTTGTATGAAAAATTTGGTTGAAATACAATAAGCAGTTTTGCAGAAAATCCGATTTGAAAAAAGCGGTTCTATGACAGGTACCGTTAATAAATGATTTTCAAAAAAAAATTTTTTTCTTCAACAGATAGACCTCGTTTAAAAACTAACATTTGATTTTTTTTAACAAAAGCGTTGGAGGCGTCTTCGTGAAATTAAACTTTTCCGAAATTTTTGTATGACAGGTACCGTTATTTTTGGACCAAAAAAATTAATTCCAAAAACCCCTCTGGAGAGCCTCCAAAAAATGCTACATACCAAGTTTGAAGTCAATCGGTCCATCCGTTCAGGCTGTAGCTCCTTATACAGACAGACAGACGGACTTCCGGGACCCACTTTTTTGGCATTCTCTATCATCGTAATGTCATGGAAAAATGTTATCTCAACTTTTTTTTTTTGTACGAATGCATAACTTGAATGCATAACCTATATCGCAAGTAAAAATATCAAAAAACAATATTGAAAGGCAGAATCAGAAAAATAAAAATGGGTTAAAAATTGACGAAGCTAGATTTTTTTAAATGAGTGAAGGGCCAAAAAACCGTTTTTTGTTCCAAACTCCAGATTTTGGGGGTGTAAGGCCCATTTCACACATAGTCAGCGACCGGCTATCCAGCCTGGGTAGCCGGATTTTTTTCATACGTTTTTCAATTTATTCGTATAGGAAGTACCGTGATCTCAGTTTGAATTTTTGACATGGTTGGCTTTAAAAAATTCGAACTTTTTTTATAGGCATCGTAGAAATATGATTGAGGCTTCATATAAAAGGTTAAATAATAAGCTTTCTATAATATAAAATTTATTATAGATTGTCATTGTAGAAAAAATTATTTAATGGTCTTAAAAAACAAAAAAGGATCGTTTATTTTTGTCTTTTTTGATGAAAACTGATTGGGTTAAAAAAAATTCTAGCTCCTTTTGAAAATGTTGTACAAACATGATCCATACAAATATTTTGAGGTGAAACAATAAGCTTTCAGATGATATAAAATTTATTATATCTGGGTATGTAAGTTTTCATAAAATAAATGGATTTGATGGTGTTAGAAAGAAAAAGATTTTTTTTTTTCGTTGAATATGATTGTTTTGAATAAATTTAAATGATTTTTTAAGGTTTCACTTCTATAATACGTGTGAATTGCACACAATTTTTTTTTTTAGTATATCATCTTCTGGATCTTTAAAAATGATCTTAAAACTTGTTTACCTTTGCATAAAATATCATGTTGTAATTTATGTAGAAGAAGGTAGGTACCTAAAACAGTAGTTTCTGACCTACATTCCCACACTATATATTTTGTCTCAACTACTTTCTTAAATAAAATGCATTTCTCATCATTCAACTCATTTGTCGCATTTATAAAAGCAATAAGTTGGTTCATTAAACAAAATAATATAGGTACAAAAAAAAAAAAAACCTGAATAAAAACCGCATACTCATCAACACACAATTGCTCATAATTCATATGCTAATTATCTCATTCATTCATCTGCCCAACCACTTTAGAAGTTTTCCCTCATTACCACACATAACCACACCTCCTTGGTCCTTATCTATCTGCAAGGATTTAATATTTCTTAATGTAACATAATCTTCTTTAAAGGACTCACTTAAGGAACATCAAATGGAAATTAAGGCAGCAAAATGTATAAGGATCTTTTCTCTTAATGCTTATAGTTTCAACTATTTTGAATGGAAATTTATCCGCACAGTTTGCAAGTCCTAATGATAAATTTTATTTAGAACGGCACGTTGTTGAGAGTCTGCTGAGAAAAGTAGAAATTAACACCATAAAAAGGATACGAAACTGATGGAAAATAAAATATAGTGAATGAGTGAAAACAATGAGCAACTAAATTAGTGCAATATTCATGATACAATGTACTCTCATTCAAGACAATCTACAGATTCATTAGGGCTTGATTATTATCATCTGCATCATAAAGTGGACCGCACTGCATTTTTGTTCCTTAGGTAGATCCTAGAATAAATCCTTCTAGTCAAAGTGAGATAATTACTCGCATTTAGAACGCATTTTGTTATGAATGAGACGAACAATAAAAACTAGGACTTGAAAATTCTTCTTCTCACTTCTCATTCTTTTCTCCTTCATTAGGTTTTCCAATTAGCATTATTGAAAGGAAACACTTTGAAAGTGATCATTGTTTGGGGCATTTATGCCACTCGATCTGACAAAAAGTCCTTTCACCAATATACTTTGCTTGGTATTTGGAGTATTGTGTTGGTGGTATAATCCTTTCCAGGACTACAGCTCTCATGTATCACCTTTGTGTTTGATGATTTATTTTATTTTCTGAGTCTTGTACCTAATTTCGTGCCTCAATGAATAACAATTGTGTTGGAATTTGTGGTGATAAATAAATATTTTTGCAAACAACAAATTATGCACTTGAACGGAAAATATACCACAAAATATTTTCTTTAACAGATGATACTGAGTCTGATGGATTCTAATTGAAAAGAAAACGGATTTTCAACAATTTGCTGCCGATACTTTAAGGATTTATTTGTCTCCATTAGAGAGTGTATATTATTTGAGTATGTACTTGAAAATTTTGTCAATGAATGCCGACCAGAATTTGAAGAGGGTACACTTCACATTCATGAAAATCGACATCTTTGCTAGATATTGGTAGATACTATTTTTGTCTGTGAACTATAAAATTTTGTATGATGTTTGGTACAAAAATTTAAGTAAAAGACACGAATTCTCCTTTTAACAAGCTCTTATACGATAGGTACCAAAGACTTTTTTGTTACTACATATTTTCAATTTTTAGGTTATTTCTGAAATACCTTTGATTTTAATTTATTAAGTTAGTTTTTCTTAACATTTTATGAATTTAAGAACTCTGAATTCTAGCAAATGATATTGTAAAAGCCCAAATTTTTTAAACACAAATTACAGAAAAATCGTTTTGTGGTTTTGTTATACATACTGACCATACTCAGAAAAAAACTATATCTTTTCGAAAACTTTTCATGTGACTAAGCTGGAATTTGAATCGAATGAGAACAAAATTATTCCGATGCGACTTTTCTAAAATAAAAAAAATTATAATCCTTTTTTTGAAATAATGAATATTTTGTATAATACAATACATACAAATAAATGTTTAAAACTGTTAAAAATATTAGCTCGTTTATAAAATCTGTCACTGAGGTTTCATTTGTTATGCAAATATCTGTCTATTTAAATGTTTCACATTAGAAGGTTTTTTTTTGGAGTGAAAACTTCTTTAGTATCGTAGTGATTTGAAACACGATGAAACGAAATAGAGACAGGAAAAATCAATTGATTATAACTTTTTTCTTTTAATAGATAGATGAATGAAATAAACTATACTTGTGAAAAATTTCAATTAATTTCATATTCTAAATCCTGAGATAACGGTGAAAAGGTGTTCTTTTTCTTAACACGTTATATCTTCTGATTAAGAGCACATATAAATTTGATTTAACTTTAATAAGCATGCTGATAATATTACCTTTTATTTGAAATATCACACATAAGGGTATGTGGTACGTGCTCTACAAGTTACACAATTTTAAATTGAAATATTTGAAAAATACCTCGAAACACCTGTTTAGATATATTGTCAATGATCAGCCACCAGTGTAGGAAGTACCGTAATCTCAGTTTGAAATTTCGACATGGTTAGCTTTAAAAAATTCTTACTTTTTTTGTAAGCATGGTAGAAATATGATTGAAGCGTTGTAAAAAAGGTAAAATAATAAAATTTTAGATGATTTAAAATTTATTATAGGTTGTCATATAAAAAAATGGATTTAAAGCTGTTGAAAAAGAAGGTAGATTTTTTCGATTTTTTTTGCAAGAAAAAATGATTTTATTTTTTAAGAGAGAAATTGGTGGATTTGAAACTAGCACCGAAACACTTTGTAAAATCCAATACCTGTGAAACTCTGGTGAAGTTGTTGCAGTTAGTAAGAAAATCAAGAATGTAGGTATACTCAAATATCCAAGGTGAAAAGGTGTTTTTTTTTAAATAAAAGGTTAGTTTTTAAAACTCTAATTTAATTTAACTGCAAATAAAAAAAATCAGACTTAAAAATTTCTTTAAATTCTTTTAGATTTTGATTCTTATAATGTTTCCTTAAGTAAAATACACTTTTATGGGCATTTTTAATTGAAGCTTAACTTCGATGAAAAAAATTGCATTTTTCAACAATATGTAACAAAAAATCGAACGAATTCACTTATTGAAGGACAAAATTTTTTACCACTGACGGCGACGGGGTACTTGTGATATAAAGCATTATATTGAAACAGTTATGCTTTAGATAAAATTGATAGTATTTGAGAAGCGATATTTTGGAAACATATAAAGTCAACGGAGCCAGTATTTGGATCAAATTATAGGATGTTTTATTAGTTCAAAAACTGAAAGGACTTAAATCAAAAAAAAAAAACTAAAAACTTTATTTTTAGACAAGTTTGACAAAATTTGTCAAACTTGCATGAAAAAAAGTGAACGCAGCATTTAATACTGCGTTTAAATAAATTAAAAATCAATATTGACATCTACCGAAAGCGATAGGAGAACGTGTGGCAGGTCAGCTTATAAAAATAATAAAATTAAATAAAAATTATTAATTCAATTTAAAATAAAAATAATTTTTTATTATTTTTGTTATTTTTTTTTCGTTATTAAAAATTATTAATACAAATTATTCTTATTATTATAGTAGTAGAGTAACTAAAGCAAATTATTAGAGAACCCGGCCGAACAGCTCTGATTTTGACGATATTTTTTTTCATACGTAGGTTATTAAAAATACTTAAAAGTCTATAGATTAAAAATTGCCGGTGCGGTGTTGCCGTATTGTTTTTTTTTAAATTAAATTTTTTTTAACAAAACCATTTTTTTTTGCTTAAAATTCATAAAACAAATAATAGCAAAAGATTCTCTAGGTAATTTAAGGAAAATATATAAAAGGCAGTAAGGGACAATCTTCCATCGTTTAAGCGATAAATGCAATTTTCTAACATTCTGACCTCAAACACAAAAAAAATATTTTGAAAACAACGGCAACACCTACAATATTTTAAAATACATTTTTAAAAAGCCTGAAGCTCATTCTTATCTCTTAAATTTAAATCCACTAAATTTAATCAAGACTTTTTGAAAAAATGGTAATCAAACTCAGAATTAAAAAAAAATGTTATTAGAAAAATTTAAATGACTTTTTTCCAAACTTTTTCTAATAAAATATGAATTTATTTAGACAAAATTTTTGGCCATAAATATTATCAGTTGAATTTCGAAGCAAAAAAGGTAAAACATATCACACTTTTGAAAAAAAAAAAATGAAAAATTACTTTAATTTCAATGGTTTTTTTTTTTATTAAAACTGAATTTTTGCATTGAAATAATTAATTTTCTCAAAGACTGTGGTAAATAGGAACTTTAAATTTTTGCTATTTAACTTTCAACAGTAAGGGTTATTAAATGAATAAAAAATAATTTTATGTTTCGATGTTGAACTTAAAAAAAAAAAAAATAAGTTAAATTTTTTTTCAAAACTTTTATTAAAAAAAGTTCTTCGAAAATGAAATACTTTTTAATTTTTTTCATAAACCGTAATACATATTGACATTTCCTTTTATAATTTGAAATCATAATAAATGCGGCCAAACAAATTTGAAAATAAATGCATTTTATATTACGACCAAGTTTAAAAAACGACATGTTAAAATTTTTTCAATAATTTTTTTTTTTCAAAAATCTGAGTTCAATTACCATTCTTTCAAAAGCCGTTCATTCAATTAACTTAATTTTAATTTTACACATATGACTAAGCTTCTAGCTTTTAAAAAATGTATATTTGAATATTGTAGGTGTTGCCGTTGTGTTCAAATATTTTTTTTTGTGTTTGAAGTCAATTAATAAGAAAATTGCATCTACCGCTTGAACTATGGAAGATTGTCCCTCACTCCAATATATTTTTTTTCCTTGAATTTCCTAGACAATTTTTTGGCATCAATTAATTTATGAAATTTAGGAATTTTTAATTACCGACGTTTGAAAAAAAAGATCATCAAAATCTAAGCTGTTCGGCCGGGTTCCCTAATACTGCCAATTTTTGATCTTTAGTTACTCCACTCCAAGTTTAGAATTCGTAAAAAATCGACATCAGATTTTTTGTTCAATCATTTGATACTGAGATATATCGATGATCAAATATAAAACTTTGTTGTTCCATTCAAAATATTATAAGTGGTCAAATCAATATCTACAAAAACAGATATTGAAAGTAATAACTGCATTATTCGGTCCTTACAGTAGTTTAGTCCTAACATTTGTTTCAAAATCCTTTTGGTAAAAAAAACGACATTGCTTATTTAACCCTTTCGGTACCAGCGTTACTCTTATGTAACTTATGTTTAAAAATTCGTATAAAATATTCCATTAAATAATTTTTTAGTTTTCAATGGCTTAATTGAAAGATACTAATGCCTAGTTACTGGATTAGTACAAAAATTTAGTCAAATTATAATACTTTTATTTTTTTTTATCGAAAAAGGAACTGAAATGAAAAATTTTGAAAAAAAGATTTAAAAAATGGTAGTCCAGAAAGTGTTTTGTTTTTTGGCTTAGAAGAAGTAGCATTCATTGTTCTATAAAAAGTTATTTTCCCAGCTGTCCGACTTTTTTTGGTGGTCATAGGCAGTGTATGTTACTTACATGTAACATAAGAGTAACACATTGTTTTTGCTATTGATTATTTTGGAATATAATTTTTTGCTATTCATATTTCTTAGTTGTGATGTTTTTGACACGATAAAACTGAAAAAAAGTTTTTTAATATTGATTTTCATAGCTTGAGTTCGAAAGGGTTAACAGAATTTAAGAATAGCGTTTGAATGAACATTACTCTAAAATTATATTATGTCATGAACCAACAATGCCCCAGCAACAAAAACGTTTCCACAGATGTGCCAAATGTATATTTGATTTCAAACAAAATTTAATTATCATAATTGCTTTTAAAATTTGAGATTTTCCAAATGTTTCTTTTAACTCATTCAACACACTTGTTAATTTCTAAAATTCCTTCTAAACACAAGTCCCCAAAGCCTTTTAATCTTAAACCGAAATATTGAACGAATTTGAAAAATTCAACTTTTGCACTCAGACACATTCTGAAAAAAAAAAAAAAAAAATCAAAACAAAAAAAATCTACAAAATTTTAGCACCACAATCCATCTCTAAATGCTTCACAACCAATACCTTCATTGCAATATGCATAGATGATGGCAACTTGCCATCAAAAATTCCCTTTGCACATTTCTTTTCACTCTCGCAACGCCAGCCAAGCCAACTTAGCATCGTTTGTCGTTTAATTAATTAGCAAAATACCACATCACCACAGTATTCATCCCCTCTAAAATTCAAAAACATTAATTTTACACAATATTCAAAGAGTCAAAAAGACACATAAAATGCATCGAAGAAATGTGATCATTTAATATTCATCATCACTTATGATAATTATTTATTATGACAGCCGCCAAAAGACCAGATAAATGATTCAAAGTGACAGCTCACCACAAACAAAACCATCTCTGTCAAATAAAAATAAAAATAATTTTTTAAATTGTATAATAATTTTTATTTAATAATACATAAATTCGTTTGACTAGCTTAAAAAATAAAAAATAAAGAAATTTATGTCCTTAAGGACCAAAAATTATTTTACATTTGGCATCATTTTTAATAGAATTTCCTTACAGTAATTATTGTGGTGCATTAAAACTAATTCCATATTTTATACAAAAAAAAAGTATTTAAAAAAAAAACATTTATATTAACATAAAATTATTAAAAAAAAAGGATATCAGTCGGCAGGACGAAACTAAAATAATATGTGCACTCCTGGTTAACATCAGGATCTGATCTGATCTGGCTTGGGGATTTTTTTTCAATTTGAATTAACTTCTCAAAAAGGGTATTGGTGGCATTTGTTGTTATTATCAACTTAGAAGCACTTGCGGTGGACAATTCCTGGGCCAGATTCATCGTATTCCTCCTTCGAGATCCACATCTGTTGGAAGGTTGACAACGAAGCAAGGATAGATCCACCGATCCATACGGAGTATTTCCTCTCTGGTGGAGCAATGATCTTGATCTTGATGGTCGATGGAGCCAAGGCGGTGATTTCCTTTTGCATACGATCAGCAATACCTGGGTACATGGTGGTACCGCCGGACATGACAGTGTTGGCATACAAGTCCTTCCTGATGTCAACGTCGCACTTCATGATCGAGTTGTAGACAGTCTCGTGAATACCGCACGATTCCATACCCAAGAATGAGGGTTGGAAGAGAGCCTCTGGGCAACGGAAACGTTCGTTACCAATGGTGATCACTTGACCATCGGGAAGTTCATAGGACTTCTCGAGAGAGGTAGAAGCAGCAGCAGTAGCCATTTCTTGTTCAAAGTCCAAAGCAACATAGCACAATTTCTCCTTGATGTCACGAACAATTTCACGTTCAGCTGTGGTGGTGAATGAGTAACCACGTTCGGTGAGGATCTTCATCAAGTAATCGGTCAAGTCACGACCAGCCAAGTCCAAACGGAGGATTGCATGGGGCAAGGCATAACCCTCATAGATTGGGACAGTGTGGGAGACACCATCTCCAGAGTCGAGCACGATACCGGTGGTACGACCGGAAGCGTACAGGGAGAGAACAGCTTGGATGGCAACATACATGGCTGGAGAGTTGAAGGTTTCAAACATGATTTGGGTCATCTTCTCACGATTGGCCTTTGGGTTCAAGGGGGCTTCGGTTAACAGAACTGGGTGTTCTTCGGGGGCAACACGCAATTCATTGTAGAAGGTGTGATGCCAGATCTTTTCCATATCATCCCAGTTGGTGATGATACCGTGTTCAATGGGGTATTTTAAGGTGAGGATACCTCTTTTGCTTTGGGCCTCATCACCGACATAGGAGTCCTTTTGACCCATACCGACCATGACACCTTGATGGCGGGGCCTGCCTACAATGGATGGGAAGACGGCACGTGGTGCATCATCTCCGGCAAAGCCAGCTTTGCACATACCGGAACCTGTAATTGTAAGAAAAACAAAAGGAAGATGAGTATTTTGAGGGAATTTGAGGGGGATTTTGAAATTAGGGGTCCTAAATTATGAGTTCTGAGAAAATGTGAAGTTTTGATAAAGTCTTTTGATTTTTGGATTCGAGGGTCTTGAATTATAAATTTATATTTTTATTTCGGATATAAATAAGGATTCCTTTTTTTTTTATAGAAATAGGGTCTTTAATTTCTCTGTCCTCTTTCCCGAGAATATTTCAGGATATTTCTATCACTTCTCACATCAATTTTGAGAAAAAGAAATTTTAACCGAATAGTAGAAAAATACTTAAAAAATTGATGATTTGTTCATGTTTTTTGAAAATATTAAAAAATTTTGTATGTTTGTTCCGGAATAACTTGAAATATTCTGATTGGATTTTAATTAAAGAAACTTTCAAAGAAGGGTAAAGTATTTTTGAAGAATATTGGGTACAATTTATTTCTATTACTTTGATAAAACTCCGATTTTGGGAAAATTTAAAAAAACTGCTCTTTTTTTTTAGAAAAATCTCAAAAAGCTGATTTATTGCCTATTTTTTTTTTAAAGAACCGAACTGAAAAATTAGAAAATACTCTAAAAGAAGAAAAAAATATAAAAATTTTGAAAAAAAATATTAAAATTTGGGTGTTTGTTCTGAGTAAATTTGAAAACGGCTGGGCTAATTTAAAAAAAAAAACTTATTTTTAAAGTGCTTAAGCATCCGTGATGATTTAGTAGTACATTTTGTTCAAAATAATACTACTATAGAGGTCGAAAACGGTGTTTTCGAAAACTGTTTCTTAGTTTTTTTCTAGTGAGAAACTCAAAATATTGATTCTTAAGCTGATTAATTTTATTTGGCCCAAGAACCGAACCGAAGTATTTGTCAAAATAACAATTAAATGTTTAAGATTTAGTTTTTAAAAGAAAAAATATAAAATTTGGGTGTTTGTTCCGAGTAAATTTATAAACAGATGGACTTATTTCAAAGGAAAAACTTTTTTTTGAAGGATTAAGCATCCGTGATCATTAAGTAGTACATTTTGTTCAAAATAATACTACTATAGAGGTCGAAAACGGTATTTTCGAAAACTATTTCTTAGTTTTGTTTCTATTGAGAAACTCAAAATATTGATTTTAGCTGTTTAGTTAAGTTATAGAAATAAATTGACAATTTTGGTGTTTGTGTCGCGGAATTTCGAAAACGAGTTGAGGTTGAAAACCCAGTTTTCGAAAACAATTTTCAAAATATTTAAAAGTTTTGTCTGTTTTTTAGGAATATGATGAAAAAAACTTCTTATTTTAATTTCACTTAGTCCAGATCGTAAGAGAACTGGATTCAAATAAAATTTAAAAAATCACAAAAATTTATCCCATCTTCTTGTTAAGCAAAACTTCACTTTTTCTTTAAAAAATATTTTTTTTTTTTTTTCAAAATTTTCATTTAAAAAACCAACGCACCGTTATCAACGACCAAAGCAGCAACATCATCGTCACACATTTTGAATTAGTTTATTTTATTTTAGGTTTGAACACTTAAGAACACAAAAGAATACTGATTGTATATAGGATCGCGACCGTTTCCAATGGATCGAACTGACTGAGCGTATCTCGGCAGGCGAACATCAGTTTTTATATTCCGGACACCCCACAAGAAGTTCAGATACAAATCTCATCAACAGCACAGATGTCTCTTCGAGTGGTGGTGTTGCGCGCGGTGTTGGATAAAAATAGATTGGTGATGTTGATGGGGTTTTGGACCATATAATATCGGCGGTACGAAACGATGGCGGGGGAAAAAGTTAGCCTGCGCCGAGTAAACGTACCGTATATGGTAAGAGATTTGGAAAATTCTATGTTTTTTTTTTTTTTATTTTGTTTTGAAAATATTTTTGGTATGGAGAGGCTTAAGTTTTTGAGTTTAAATTGTGTGCGATCTTTAGTAGGTAAGACTCATACAGATACAATTTTAGGAATTTTTGTTTCTTCGTTGTTCGTTTGTCGAGGGGGGAATTCTCTGTTTTTGGCAATTTTTTAAGTAATTTTCAAATCACCTACCTTCTAATCTAATTTTAAATTGGATTGATAATGTAGGTAGTCGATGTTTTTTTCGATGTTTGTGTGTTTTTTATTGTTTTGCTTTTCGATGATTAGATGATTGTTTACTTTTAGAATTTTTTTTAATTTTCATGATGAGTTTTTGGTTTTTTCAGTTTTTTTGTATTTAGTTGAAGGAGGTCGAACACTGTGGGAGCCTTATGATTTAATTGATTACAATTTTATTTCTGTCTGTTTATACCTATTTTATCAATGAAAATTATAAAAAAAAAAAAATATTTTATTAGCTGAAAAGAGTTAACTGCTGAACAGTTCTTTAATTTTTTTTGAAATTTTATTGTGTGGTTATTTTTGTTATGTAAACATAGCGCGGAAAAATATCAAATAAAAACGTTCATACCTAATTATTATATTTAATAGTTTTTGTTTCGAACGCAAAAAGAAAACATTAAGATGACCTACTCGTCGGTTTTTCAAGGCCGATTTCAATTTTTTTTTTTTGAGAATTTTTCAAGTACTCCAGTAAACTGTGATTTTAAGTAGTTGATATGTATGAATTAGGAAAAGTTTTTTGATAGATGAAAAATCTTTTTACGATTGCAATGATCAATACAATTTCGATATTTGTGAACACAATTTTTATTTATTGGTTGCTGAGGTCTGGAGCTTGGCTCGAATGTTGTCGTCATTATAATATGCTGAGGTTGTATCTTTTACACAGCTGTCATCGATGAATTCATAATTTCTTTCAAAGAATTCAGTATATTTTTCTAATGGTTTTTTGTGCGCTGAGCTCGAATCTGAAGTCAAAAAATTTCTATCACATCACGTTTTTGACATATTACCATGCCAAAAATCAGAAAAATAGTGTTTGGGACGTTCAAAATTCAATATCTCAAAAACTTTGCACGTTAGAGCTATTCTAGTGCTTGATTCAAATTACAAAGGTCAATGACCATTAGAAAAGTATAATTTGGTTCCTATGGAAAATTATTTCCATATTAACAAAAATATAGTTTTTCCACACAATCTTTAAAAAACGGTTTGAAGCTAAATAATTGCATTCCAAACTTTTCAAAAATCAAAAATTTGTTTGGTAGCTTTTTTGATTGAAAAATAAGCTATTTTTTCAAATTAAATTCGTCAAAAATCCAAAAATTAATTTTTTGCTCAAAAAACATTTTTAATACCTAGATAGAAAACATAAGGAAGTAATTTTTAACCAAGTTTTGTTAAAATCAAATTATTTTTGTAAAAGATAAAAATAAAAAATCAAAAAATCGTATTTTTGCATTTTTTTCAATATTTTTAAGGTTATAGAAAAAAATTGTTTGATTAAAAGTTGTAGACATTTATATGTACTACCTACAACTTTTGCATTTGACTTTTTTCGATAGGATGTCTAATTTTGACAGAAATCATAAAAAACCATTATTTTTGACACCCACCCCACTTTTTCGCGCACACACCCCCTTCCCCCAATTTTTTTGTAGGTAATTTATTTTTCCCCTGTCATATACCATTTATCCTAAATTTTCCCACCACCCTTATGCTGCTAATAATTTTTTCAACTTTTGCCTTCTGAAAACCGGATTGGCACTGGTCTAAAAGAGGATGAGCACAAAAATAGCATGGCAGTTAATAGAGATCCAAAGATTATAAAGATTATTATAATTTAAAGAACTTTAATAAATTGAATTATAAATAAAATTACATAGTAAAAGACCCATGACCGTTGAAGAAACCCTGTCATTTTTAAAAATAATAAAGTTGGCAGAGTTTACTTTTATTAACATTAAAATTCATACCTCAATTGAAAACCACCTTATTATATTGAGATCCAGAAAGAATTCAATTTGATTTCTTTTATCAGGATGCATTTTAGAAAAAAAACTATAATTCGTTTTTTTTAACTAATTTTTTATAAATATTTTTTTTTTAAACCTTTCATACCAACTTTATTTAAAGAATAAATAAAGTTGGTATGAAATTTTTTAAGCAATTATTATTCTAATATTTTTTTTTTTGACAATATAATTCTTGATTTATATTCGAGTTTTATAAATAGTTTTGCATAATAAATTTTGAAAACAATTGAATCAGTTGTTTGAGAGAAATTTAGAATTAAAAAAAAACGGTAAGGTAAATGTATTGCAGATAAGAAAGATAGTGAATTCCTCGAAAAAAAAAAATTTCGTCAATAAACATTGTTTAAAAACTTACGGTTGAATTTTTTCAGTTTTTAAGAAAATTTAAATGTTTTAAAATTATTTTCAGGAACTCCTTAGTACAATCTCACGGGACCAACTTTTTCGCATTCACTATTGTGGGTTATTTAATTATTATTATCTCGTCTTTTTTTTCGAATGCATAACTTGATAATATTTCGCAAGTAAAAATCTTAAGGAATAGAGAATACTTTCACTGAGGAAGGTTATGTAAAAGAGAGAAAAAAAAATATTTGCAAGATCCAAACTTCTTTAAAATGCAATATTTTCAACAGGAAAAAAGTTTGTCTTTGAATTAAATTGTAAATTTTTTACAAAAAAAAAAAGACTCAAGATAAAAAAAATTTAATTTTTTACTAATTGTTTTTAAATTCGTAGAAATCACTTTTTCACCATTTCAGAATAAAAGGAAAAATGATTTATTTTTCAAATAATATTTTATGTTCTAAAAACTGGTGGTCCAAAAAATACCTAATAGAAAACTCAGTTTGCAGAAAAAAATATAATTATTGATAAACTATTCTGAAAATTATATTAAATTATAAAAACATTTCTTAATCATATATTCGTAGTTTCGTAGTTGTATGGATTATAACTACGGTGACCATATTTCTGGAAGCGAAACCCGGGACAGATAAAAATTCATTGGATCGTTTTGAAAATATTGATTAAAAAAAAAAAAATCAAATTTTTTAAATGAGTTTTCATAATTTTTCATAATTTTGATATCAAGATTTCCTAAACGATTTTATGGTACCGTTTTTGTTGAAATCATTTAAGTCGTTTACGAAATCAGAAATCAAGAAAATGGTTTTATAATAATGTCTGTTAATAACTTCTAAAAATATATTTTTATAATAAAAATTGGGAGAGCTGTTTTTTAACATTTTAATTTTATTTTAAATGATTTTGAAATTGTATGATTTTTAACACAAATTTTAACATGTCCTTAAAAGTTTTGAAACTTATCTGGGCTCTTTACACTTCTAAATATATGTTGTTCTTTACTCGAAAACATTTTACCTGGTGTGGCAACCTGACAAACAGAAGCTGGAACTAAATAATTGACGAATATTAAAAAAAAACGAAAGCCTAGTCTAGAGGCGAAACAAAAATTTTCTTACAAAACCAGCACAACGAAATCGTAAACGAAAATTGTGCTTATCGTTGAACAATACGCAGCTTAGGTAACGAAATTCTTACCTGTGCCAGAATATATATAGAGTTTCAATCGTTTTTCACTCCCATTTATTTGTCCAGGCAATTTTCTTGCAGCAAAAGTTTTTTGACTTTGGAGACTTAGAAAAATTTTCGTTTTGCTTCAGCAGCGTACTAGGCTTAATGCCTTATCCGAAAAATCAGAAAAATTTTAATTTACAACCACTGTTTTCTTGTTTTCCGTACAAAGTATTTAAAATATTGAATACAAAATTAGAGAATGTGCAAATACGGGACAATCACGGGACAAATTACAAAACACGGGACACTTATAAGTCCCGGGTTTCCTTAATAAAAACCCGGTAGGTTCACTTATTCGTTAAGCTATGATTACACGGTCAACGAAATCGGTCAACGCGTTGACTCTCTGACGTCAAGAAATAATCCATATTCTCTCTGTCATCTCACCGTCAACGTTCACAGTGTCAATGCATAAAACATTGACTATCACACGATTGTCAACGTGACGTTTACTTAGCAGTGTCAACGCGTTGCCTCTCGCAAAACACACTGATCACACTGTTTGACACAAAGCAAAAATTTTAATTTTCCAAAAATATTTTGTAAAAAAAAGCGGAGAAAATGAGATTTGAAAAAAGCTCTCATAGAAAAATTAAACGGAAATATGTTTGACATTGTTGCATTGAAATGTAAATATTTCGAGATATACGCAATGCACTTTTAAGATAAAAGTCTTAAATGAATTCTAATAAGATTGTTGAACGAATACAAATTTAAAATTGCTAAATTTGTGTCGAAAAATTAGATAAAAAAAATAAAAAAGTTTCCACATTTGATTTTTAAAAAATCGAAAAAAAAATCAACATGGCCACCTTCAAACGCTCATACCATAGGAAAGCCGCACCCAATGTTAATGGTTATGGTCTTAAAATTTAGCTTAGAATGTATAAATGGTTTTTGGTTTTTTGTCAAAAAAAAATTTTTTGCATCCAACATGGATGCCACGGCCATACCAAAAAGTTTTTTTTTGTAAAAAAAAAAACAAAAAGGTGAAATGAGAACCCCCCTCTCTCCAAAACGGAACACCATTCAAATAATCGTCCTACAAAAAATTTTCCCAATCCAACTTTCATCATATTTCTATACAAAAAACAATGTCATTCTAAAACGATGACACGGTATTAAATTCTGCCTCGTCAACGCTGGGACAGGGTCATTGCGATGACACCCAGTCCTAAAACCCTGTCAACGCGTCCCAATGGCATTGACAGAGAGATTACACGGTCATCGAAAATAGTCAATGCGTTGACCCAAAAATGTGAGTCAACGCGAGTATCATCGTACCCGTCAACGCAATGACAGCAGTTTTCGTTGACGATCACACGACGTGACACTCTTGAGACAGATTGTGACGTCATTTTAACTAAGAGCGGAATTCAGAGTCGTCACTCAAGTCAAAATTTTACTCAAGTGAACATTTGCTCATGCGTTTGGGCCACTTCAGCTACTTGTTACGTTAAGAAAACCTAAGAGTTCCTTTATTTTAAGCTTATGAATTCCAAATGAGCAAATTTTAAGCATATCTACCTATAAAGTTTGATTCTGTGATATCTTTAATTTGTCCAGCAACGAACGGACACCCTCCAACTCCAATAACTCATCGGGTATTGGCAAATTATTTCAGATGACTTTATTTATTTTTAATTTTATGTTTATACACTAAAAATTATGTAGACATTGTTAAAATTTAGCTTTCTACCTAAAATAACATCAAATTCCCTGCACACTCCGAATGAAAATCCTCATCCTCATCGTCCAACAAAACAAGGACAAATAAATCAAAATCAACCATCAACACCCCGAAGCACAAAGCGACACAAAGTGCGTGCACAATATTTACTTTGTCGTTTAATAAAAATATCCAAACTTAATTGGCAAAATTGCTAAATCAAGTACAAATCAAAATTTAATAAATCCAGTCTCGTTTTGTAGCCCCAGTTAAGTAATAAAGTGACTTGGATCACATGTCACTTACTTTGTAAAATGCGGACTTTACCTTGGCAATGTTTTCCCAAGGCACGTGTATCCCAGTCCCAGTCACAGTCTGATAGCTGATTCGGGATTTCACAATAAATAATTCGCCCTTTGCTCAATCGTTCGTTCTGTTTACAACCGAAAAAAAGAAGGACACACGCTCATAAACAAATAAGAGTAAATTCGTATTCGTTTATATGTCCTTTTCGCAGGCGGATAAATATTTATAAAAATTCCTAAGGATTTTCATCCCGAGTGGTGTAGCGTAGCGCGCCTTCAACCTTCATGAAATCGTATTTCGTTGCTTCGAGTCTCCTAGGAACAAAACAAAAATCGGCCAAGCGAGAACTAAACTCACGAATCCATTTGAGGAGGATATAAATGTTTCCATAGTAACCACCAGGATAAAGGACATTTTTCACAGAGATTCAATCACCATAAATCCCCCCTTGACAACTCACTTGGATAGGTTTTTGTTTTTGTTGAGACTGTGACAATATTTTCCACTGTTAACCGAGGGTGAAATGATTTTGTTTGCCAAACATCCTTTTGTATACCTTTTTTGTATTTTATATCGAAAATTCGAAAAAAAAGAGGATTTTTATTATTAACAGTTTAGATTTGGAATTTTATTGGATTTTCCGTTGATGTGTGTTTCTTGTTATTCTATTCGTATTTTTTCCTTATTTTCATTTAACGAATATATTTGGAGGAGACGATGGTTTCTGTTTGTATTGTATCTTCAGGGCTTCTGGAGTTCTGATCTGATGATGATGATGATGATGTGGAGGAGTAAAGCCGCAGCCCTTTATATAGCATCAGCATTGGCTAATTGATGGCATTGATCGACCACATCAGCGCCATGTGATTTCTGGTCGCTGTGTGATGGTCAATTCAATTATATTTGGGAAAATTGGTTTTTCTGAGGAATTTTTATTTGTTCGATGCGATTGTTGGTTTTATAATTTTTTTTTTTTCTGTTTTGTCCTTGGGCGTTAATAAAATATTATGCATTTTGTATGCAGCAGAAGGACAATCAAAAGAGGGTTTGGAACTGTTTTTGGGATAAAAGGATTTCTGCTTTGTGTGACTTGATTGACATTAAAAGGGTTAACAAATACTTTTGTTATTGGCTTTTTTGAAAAAAAAAAAAAAAAAGAAAAGTGTTTTAAGTCCATTACAAGGACCAAGAAAATCAGAGATATTAATGCCCACATTGTAATTAGAAGGGTAATTATGTACCATTATTGTGTCCTTGTTATTTTGTTCATTCTGGTAGGCCATACCGGGAAGGTTGTACTTTATCTGTCTGTTTGTATGGCCGAAAAAAAGTGCTCGAATTTTTCAATGTAATAAGGTCAAAAATTGTATTAGGGTTTTAGTTTTAAGAATATGTAAAAAAAAAATTATAATATCGTTCGTTTTGGCTCGATCAAATCGGTTGAAACTGAAAAAAAATCATGTGTGCAATTCACACGTGGTTGAAGTGAAACCTTAAAAACCATTTAAAAAAAAATCGAAAAAATATAACTTTTTTTTATTCCATCACTTTTTTTATATGACAACCTACAATAAATTATAATAATAAATACCATCTGAAAGCTTATTGTTTCAGCTCAAAATATTTATATCGACCATGTCTATACAACATCTACAGAAAGAGCTAGAATTTTTTTAACCCAATTAGTTTTCATAAAAAAAGCAAAACAATCAATCTCTTTCCTCTTCTAACGCCATTAAATCAATTTTCTTAAATACAACCTATAATAAATTTTATATCATTATTATTTCACCTTTTATATGACGCTTCAATCATATTTCTACCATGCCTACAAAAAAAGTAAGAATTTTTTAAAGCCAACCATGTCGAAATTTCAAACTGAAATCAAAAGAAAAAGAACATCTTTTCACCGTTATCTCAGAATTTTGAATATGAAATTAATTGAAATTTTGCACAATTATAATTTATTTAACTACCTATCTACTGTATAAATTTCATTCATTTATCTATTAAAACAAAAAAGTTATGATCAATTGATTTTTCGTGTCGCTTTTTCGTTTCATCTTGTTTCAAATCACTACGATACTTAAGAAGTTTTCACTTCAAAGACTTAATATTATGAAAAAAGTTCATTATGTTTTACCGATATTTCCGAATTTTGAATGTGAAAGTGTTTAAAATTTTTGTAGAAATATAACTCTGAATTTAATTTTTTCACTCTCTATATACATTTAATATATCTATCTATCAAAATAAAAAGGGTATTCATAAAAAACTATTGGGAAAACAAACATTTTTTTCCCCTCTTTCGCTCAGATATCATTTTTATAATCTAAGTTTCTGCATATGCATGCAACTTTTAAATACCTATTAGTTATGTAAGTTTTTAAAATAGTTTGAATAAGTCTTAAAAATAAAATCGAACAATTAATAATATAGACGTTATTAAATAATACCTCTGTAGAGCCAGTCAGTTCCTTTTTCTCCTTTAACTGATTTTTTTTTTAGATATTTGCTTAGGCATGTCTTTAAAAGTATTTGACCTAAAATCATCTAGTTTTCAACTTTTGATCATAAATTGAAAATATTACAGAAAATAAAAACAAAAAGTACTTAAGAACGTTAAATTTCGAAAAAATTGGTTTGAATTTTGTTGGTTTTTTATTTATTTTGAGTTTGAAAATTATTTTTTCCAAAACTAATTCGTGAAATAACTTGATTTAAATCATAAGTTACAGAAGGAGTTTTTGGCTTCGCAAAAAGATATATCATGATACTGTAGGAGTAGGTGATTCCGTTAGTTTTTTTGGAAAAAAAAACGATTTTATATATATAAAAACATATATTTCGAAAATCTGTAAAAATCCAAATTCCTTCGATTTTTCCTATATTTTTAGCCAAAGGGGAAACCGACGAAGCTACGAATACCAGAGTTACGGGCGACAAAGTTACGAGCGTCAAAGTTACGCGAAACCGAAGTTACGAAAAACTAGAGTTACGAATTCTAAAGTTATGTTAAGCTATGACATGTGGTTTTTGGGTTGGCAACAATTGCGAGGAACGATATGGAATTATGGAAATACAAACAAGAGATTAACATTTTTCTCATTGGTCAGAACTAAATGAGTAGGTGAAAATGGGTGTTATTTAATCTTGTAAAATTTTGATTGGATAGGTCATCCTTATTGCAATTGTCAGGTATTAATTGATGATAAATACTGAAATTCGTTGTCTTTTTAAACTCAATTATTAAATAGCAATTATACAATAGCAATTATACAATAGCAATTGGGGTGACAATCTTCTAACGAACCAAAAAAAAACAACATAAAATTCTGATATTCTTTAGAATTCGTAACTCTAGTTTTTCGTAACTTCGGTTTCGCGTAACTTTGACGGCCGTAACTCTGTCGCGCGTAACTCTGTTATTCGTAACTCCGTTACCATTTCCTTTATAAAAAAAAACCCTACTTTTTGCATTTTATAACGGTAATATTTCAAGAACGAATAGAATTTTTCTGATTGTGGATTCGAGTTAAGCAACCCAAAAACCTTCAGAAAAGTATATTTTGATTCTTGTGGCAAAAAAAGTTTAATTCGGTTGGCCAGTTTTGTTTCTGATTCACTCCACATAAAAACATAACCTCGAAAACAGCCAAAATTACGTTTTTTTACATTTTCTAACGGTAATATTTCAAAAACGAAGGTCAATCAAATTTTTCTGACTCCAGATTCGGATTCAGCACCCCAAAAACTACTAGCAAAGTACATTTTGGTTCTTGTGGCAAAAACCTTGTTGACCAGTGTAATCAATGTAACTTTTAAAAGCTATTATATTTGAAAATAGTTCAGCAATTTGACACACCCTACTTTAGAGGCCTTATGGGAAAGCTTTGTTCAAATCAGTGGGACCGTAAGGTTGGATCGGAACAAAAAAAAAAACGAATAAATGAAGGAGCGTCTATTTTCCAAAGTGTAAACAGGAAGGGTTCTTTTATAAGAAGTTGAATTTAAAGAAATTATTTAAGGCCAGCGGCAACACTAACAACACCGACCTGACCTATAGTTTTTTTTTAATCAACAATATTATATTGAGAACTCAATTATTATTGATGCATTGGCATGAAGCATCTTTTTAACCGGATAATGTCTTTAATTTTGAATCTAATATTAGAAAGATCAATTTATCTATCTTAGTCAGATATCCAATATTTTTCTCAAACAATCCCATGCATCTCTTTCTCTACTAAGTTTGCGAACAAAAAATCAGTTTTCAGTCGTTCATCGTATGTATCTGCAGATAATGACTAATTGCGTTCACCGATTGGGCTGCGCGAAACCATGTTAGATTGTCTTAAACGTCTAACAATTTATTAATTGGAAGAACAAGTGTATTTCTATTTTTATTTAGCACACAATAACACCTCAAATTGGCCGCAACGAAATATTCAATTTTTGTGCATTTGCACTATATCTATAAATTGAACACTCAACTAAATAAAAAATAATCACCTGGGTATTAAGTGTTCCGGTACATAAATGGGCAGACGAATTATATTTAGCTTACTTTTTTTTGTTATTATTATTATTTTTATTATTGTTTTGTTTAAAGGTAGTGGTTTTTACACTTGTTCAATTTATAAGCAAATTCAATTCGATTTTTTTTATGGGATTTTATTAATAAACGAAGGCGAACGAGAAATTTTATAGATGTACAATTTTATTGAAATCAAATCTACACCAGATTCTTTTGGTTTTAATTGAGAGATAATAAATTGCCAAGAAAATATATTTTTGTTTGATTTTATTCAAATATTCAAGATTTAGTTCAGTCAATAAATTATGTGAACAAAATTTTTATTATTTTTATTGATTTTTCTTATTACAGTCGAACCTGTTTATTTGGATTAGAAGTAGCATTTCACAGCATTTTCAATTTTAGCATTTAGTTAGACACATTTTCTTAAGTAAGATTGGTACCATACTTTGAATATTTGTTTCGAAAATAAGGCTACACAAAGTTTGAAATTTTGTTGAATTTCAATATGCAGTTAAGTAGAATGGACTGTACAACTAGAGATATTGGTAAATATTAATATTGTTTTTCATTTGGCAGGGAAATGAATTTTTGTTGTTTTCAAACTTTTTAAAAACTTTTTGGTCAGCAATTGAAATCAAAGGTCAAGTCGATTAAAGTGATTTTAGTTACCTAGAAAATTTTCTGACAGGAAATTTTATTTTTGAAAATATATTACTATATTTTTTTTCATATGTCTCTTAGCATGTGATGTTTTTAAGTATATATATAATAATATACTGCCCATAATCAGGCTAGTTAAGAACAGAATAATTCCATACAATATCATTTGACAAATTTGAAGTCTCATTTTTAGCCTTATATTTCATCAAATAATTAACTGTGCTACAAAATAAAAAAAAAAAAAAATTAAATACGCCCGACACGTAACATAATGTAAGCTGTTTATATAGTCGAATAATGCAGAAAAATATTTTTGTTATATTTTTGGAACCCATTTTTTTTTTAATTTACAAAAAACCATTTTTACAGACTTTACGCGGTATTCTCTAATATCTCACTCTTTTTTTATATGTTTTTGGAAAGAGTGTTTTTAGACCTTTTGTATGATGTATATAAGTCTATTGTTAAAACAAATAAAGTGTAGGTTTGTATCCCATAAATCTTGAAAAAGTTATTTTTTCCTCAATTTTTTCAACTTTACCCATTTTTTTATTGCACAATCAAACAAACAAACAAATAAAGTTAGGTAACATTCTTCACATATTCAATCCACAGTCACTCCGACTACACCACCCCACAATTGGTTTTCGGCAATAATTATGAAGTCACCATCCCAAATAGATCAGAATGGGACAATGCCGAGTTTCTAAGAGATGATTCAATTCATTTCTACACAGATGGTTCTAAAACCAATGACGGAGTGGGTGGTGGGGTTTACTCCGATAGACTTAATGTTAGTCTCTCCTTCCGTCTCCCTAATCACTGCAGCGTGTTCCAAGCGGAAATAATGGCGATTAAAGAAGTACTGACTTGGCTCAAAGAAAACGTGATATCTACATCGGATATCCACATCTTCTCTGATAGCCAGGCCGCCCTTAAATCGTTAGCTTCGGTTTCCACAAACTCCGTTACTGCCCGCGACTGTCGATCATCTCTCATGGAGATGTCAGAACAGTTTAACATTCACCTTTTCTGGGTGCCGGGTCACAGAGATATTCTGGGAAACTGTGAAGCAGACGAACTCGCCAGAAATGGAACTCTAATACCAATTTTACCCAATAAGGCAAATATTGGTATACCAATCGCAACGTGCAAACTCATGCTGAAACAAGAAGCTATAGAGGCAATAAACATACGATGGTCAAACATTATAACTTGAAAAACGACCAAGCAGATCTGGCCTAGGCTAGATCCAAAACGTTCAAAAAATTTGTTGTCTCTAAGCAGATTGCATATCAGCTCTGTAATAGGTGTCTTAACAGGACACTGTCTCATAGGTAGACACGCCATAAGACTTGGCGTAATCTCTAACGACTTCTGTAGAAATTGCCTTGATGAGGAAGAAGAAGAAACAATCCAACATCTTCTCTGCTCATGTCCTGCCCTTTCCAGTAGACGTAAAAAATACCTGGAAAAATATTTCTTAGAAGATACCAGTGAACTAATCAATACTGACATCTTCAACCTTCACCGCTTTATTAAAAGCTCCAACTGGTTTAATTAGTGAGGAATTTCCTCACAAAATCATGGTATCACAACGGACCAATAAATGGTCTAAGTGTGTCAGTTGTTTTCCTGACAGCCATTTCTACCTAACCTAACCCTAACCTAGGTAATATTCTTAAAGAAGTTTTGTTTAGGCACAAATTGGTGTATTGTTTTATTGAGTTTGACCAAAATTGCGGAATCTATGCTACTTTTTCTTAACTAGAAAAATGTGCACAATAGGGTGCTCGTTATTTTAAATTAATTAGAATTTGTGTGCTCCTAAGATCTTATATCATTGAAAATAAACTAAAAATTCCCCAAGTTTCAAATCTCTAACTTAATTCTAACCCGTGCCTCTAAGCGGTTGAAGTTTCTTATGTGAATAACATGGCGTTTTTTGGACCTGTTCGATCAATTTGTAATTCCAGCCAAATTATTTGTTCAAAAAATTTAAAACTTCACAGACTCAAACTGTATAAGTGTAGCTATCATGTGAACATTTTTCAAATTTGTAATTGTTATAATAGAGAGAGATTTAGCTTGATAAAGGAAATCATTTTTTCAGACTTTTTCTTTTTACACGTTTAATGCCAAAAAATTAAAAAAACGTACATTTTTATTCATAGTTATATAATAAATTAGTTGTGTATTCATACTTCAACTTTCATCGATATTCAAAAAACGTGTTTGGCTAGGTGAATATCGATTTAGGAGTTAAGTTCGCAAACACTTGTTTACTCTTGATAAACAGTTTTCTGCCTCTAAAGAAGTTTTCCATTGCAATAAATCCCATCTATTACTCTTTTTCCTAATTATAAAAAGTTACCATTTTTCATGGAATGCCCCAAAAATGGTTTTTTGTAAATAAAAAAAAAATCATGTGTGCAATTCACACGTGGTTGAAAGTAAACCTTAAAAATCATTTTAAAAAAATCAAAAAAATATAACTTTTTTTTTATTATATCACTTTTTTTATATGACAACCTACAATAAATTTTATACCATCTGAAAGCTTATTGTTTCAGCTCAAAATATTTATATCGACCATGTCTATATAACATCTACAAAAAGAGCTAGAATTTTTTTAACCCAATTAGTTTTCATAAAAAAAGCAAAACAATCAATCTCTTTTCTCTTCTTTCATATGACGCTTCAATCATATTTCTACCATGCCTACAAAAAAAGTAAGAATTTTTTAAAGCCAACCATGTCGAAATTTCAAACTGAGATTATGGTACTTCCTCTACAGCTGGCTGGTCATCCGCAACAAATCTTCACAGGTGTTTTGAGGTATTTTTCAAGTTTTTCAATTAAAGATTATATAAGTTGTAGAGCACGTACCGTTATGTGTGATATATTAAATGAAAGGTAATATTATCAGCATGCGTATCAAAGTTAAATAAATTTGTTATTTGCTCTAGATCAAAAGATATAACGTGTTTAGAAAAATAACATCTTTTCACCGTTATCTCAGAATTTTGAATATGAAATTAATTGAAATTTTGCACAATCATAATTGATTTAATTACCTATCTACTGTATAAATTTCATTTATCTATCTATTAAAACAAAAGTTATGATCAATTGATTTTTCGTGTTGAAGTTTTCACTTCAAAAATGGAAGGTTCAAAAAATAAGAATACTAAGAAATACTATTTAAAAAAATACACTGCTCAACAAGGTTTTTGCCACAAGAACCAAAATATACTTTTCTAGTAGTAAACCTCAAAAAAATGACGTTTTTTAGCATTTTATAACTACAATATTTCAAAAACGGAGGCCAATCAAATTTTTCTGACTTCAGATTCGGATTCAGCACCCCAAAAACTACTAGAAAAGTATATTTTGGTTCTTGTGGCAAAAAAAAAGTTAAATTTTGTTGACCAGTGATAGCAAAGTTCTTCTATGTTTAAATTAAGTCTTGTAACAAAACCACTAAGATATTAAAGTATTTGAAAATCTTTGAAAATCTAATACAAAAATTGTATGCTTATGAAGCTTCCAAGAATTTAAAGAGTTCATACAAATATTTTGTGTAAAAAATGTTCCGAGAAGGAAGTTAAATCTGTAATCTAAAATCTTCGGATTTGAGTTTGGTACCACCTATAGTAATTATAAGTGTTTCAAATATTCAGCTTAATATTTATACTACTTAAAAATACATAAAATAAAGTTTTATTCTTCTTCGAGATTTCGTCTATTTCTACCTACTTTTCAATGATTTTGAAAAAAAAAAAAATGGTCAGCGCATGTCTGGAGATAATTAAACAAATTTACAAAATTATGCCCCATTTATTACCCCCAAATCTTCATATACTTCATATACATTAACTTATACATACTTCAAAGATACTTGATTGAAGTATCTTAAACACGACCTTAAAAACGTTCTGTGATGGAAAACATCTAAAAAAAAAAAACCTGTCTATAAAATTCGAAAAAAAAGAAAACAAAAAAGAATCACTCAAAATCCTATTTTTAAATCCCTTTTAGCCGATTCATTGCCTTATACGGTCTTAAGAAAATTGTATCTCCCGCCAACACACAAAACTAATTATAACTCGCTTCGCCTCATTCATCTCAACATCATTTCGAAAAAAATAAAACAATGAATTTGAAAAATTCCTTTCAAATTAGTTGTGCTCTTCAAAAATGAATTTGCTGAGAAATCATCACGTTTATAGTTGATACGATCGCCATACAAATTGTCATCAAAAATTGTAATTTTTAATTCATTCTTAAAATATCTCTCGCTGATTCTCAGGGAAACACGTGTATCTTGTTGTTAATGCTCTGCGCTAAATGAGTCAATTGTTTGTCAAATTAATGTGACGTTTTTATTCTTTATTGTCATTCCGAATTCTATCAAAATTTCGACGACTTCCGTTCATGGCGATGTCTGATATGCCTGCATGGATGCTGTCACTGCGATCAGCCGCTAAAATAAACACTGAAAAAAACCGACGATCGGAAATAGAAATTCACTTGTTGGCTCTCTTTTTTTTGCGAGAGATTTTTATAGACAATAAGACAGATTGACAAAAGTCTCATATCAACTTGTAGATTTTGTGGCGAAACATGTGCGCGGAGGCGGACATTTTTATATTTTTCTTTTTTCACGGGCTGTTGCCAACAAAGTGGACGCCTGATTCTGTGTATTGTATTTATTAGAAAAATGTTTCACCTTTTGTTCGCACCATAAAAGTCCACGTCATCAGAAGAAAAGACTTTTCGACGAGAACTGGGTTGAGCTGAAAATATTTGGATGGATTTGTGTGGGTGGGAAAAGCAATTTGGCTTCACACGATCACCTTGAAAAAAGCAAAAAAAAAAAATTAAAAATCATTTGGAATTTCTTTGCAAAGTGAATGAAATAAGTCAAGTTATGAAATATTGTTTTGCAATTTTGAAGAAAAAGAGATGTTTTGCTTGAGATGAGAAAAGTGACATTTTTAGTTAGTTCGACACAGACATGGTGTTTTGATGATTGAAAAAGTATTGAGAGACAAAAATAAATAGAATTGATGATTGAGCTTTTCGAATATATAATTCACACCATGGCAACTCTGGCTTTCAATTACATTATTTTTTGATAAATTATATTACAAAATGTTGACAAATTAATATTTATTGCGAAAACGAAATGTTTCTTTGATGGTTTTTTTCTGAAATATTTTATTTATTTGCTCTGTCAAAATAATTAATTTTTAATTAATATTTTTCGAAGGCAGACTTTTTCAATTATACCCAAACACCCACAGCTATTTTTGTTAAGTACCTCTAGATACATTATGATGTGAATTGATGAGTTTGGCTTCGCTTGAAAATTCTTTATGAAATTGATAAATGATATAAGAAGATTTGCATATTGAATATGTCAGGAAATAATTGTAATAATTTTAATATTAAATTAACTAGGTACAAAGAAAACCCGTTATCTATTTGCCAAAAGAAATTTAGAAGTAAGAAAACAGGACATAACTCCAAAGTACTGCCCATAATTTTTTATAAAATGCTAAAAAAAAGTCATTTTGGCTGTTTTCGAGATTCTGTTTTTATGTGGGGTAATTCATTACATTAAATAAATTTGTAACGTTGATTATAAGAACAGATATTCTTCTTTCAAAAACTGTTTACATTTTCACGATATCTCTTTTATTGCTCGAGATATCTTAAGTTTCAGTTAATAAGCCAAAGAGAAATTAAACTTAATCTAAAATTTAAGTCACTGGCCACCGAATTTTTGCCACAAGAACCAAAATATATTTTTTTAAAGGTTTTCGGGTTGCTGAACTCGAATCCGCAATCAGAAAAATTCTATTAGCCTATGTTCTTGAAATATAACCGTTTAAAAAAAAACCTTTTATTTTCATTTTATAGCGGTAATATTTCAAGAACAAAGACAAATAGAATTTTTTTGATTGCGGATTCGAGTTCAGCAACCCAAAAACCACTAGAAAAGTATATCTTGGTTCTTGTGGCAAAAAAAGTTCAATCAATCAGTATTAGTTTACCCAAAAAAGTGATAATTTCATTTATTTTGAACTTTAAGTTTGAATAACATTAAATGGGTTCACTCTATGAAAAAAATTCGAAGAGATATTTTGTAGAGCGCTCAATTTACTATAAGAATAATGTTATAGTTAATTTTTACAATGCCTTATTGTAAAGTTACAAAAATTAGAAAAAAAAAAAAATGGAGGGAAAAAATGAAATGAACAATTTATGGTATTACATGCGATTTCCAGCACAAATCCGCACTGAATTTGATAGAACATCAATTCAAAAAAATATGTTTGGTAGGTATTAAGAAAATTTTCAATTGAAACACACTGTTCTTCGCAAAAAAAAATCAAACTTACTGAAATCAGCACAGATAAAATAACTACTAGTTTTCTTCAAGAAAATATACACACAAATTTAAAAGAACCCAATACTCTCTTCCTTATAATATTTTCTATCGTTGTATGTAATTTCATTGTATTTGAGTGAGTAAATACAAAATGGCAGCCATTTAAAGTCAAATTCTTGTTGTTAAAAAACACATTTTTGTCATTATTTCGAAAAAAGCTTATATCACGATTGACGTTTTTTTATTTTGTAGCCCTATTCATGTCCTGCATTTTACGGAAAAAATCAGCTCTTTATCACCAAAGATGGCCGAGCAATTGATAAATGAACGCATGCAAAATCGGTGCAAAAACACCCAAAAATATCGTTTTTTGGGAATAACTTGGCTTCAGAGTGTCCTACGACAAAAAATAAAGCTATTAATTGTTCGTTACAACATTTTCTATCGATTTAGTGCACATTATTACTAGAAAGATTTTTAAAATGGTACCATAAAACATTTGGTACATAAAAAACGACGAATAATTATTAAAAACGTTGGTGGAAGCAAGCAGTAATATAAAAAGTTAAGAAAGTAAATTTAATCATAATAAAAAAAAATTATAGGGTTGCCAGAATCATCGAATTTTAAAGTAAAAACAATTATTATATTTTTCCTCATACACAGAGAAAAATAGACCACATAAAATAGAACAAAAACATTAAGATTTCTCTATGGTTTTTATCCAAGAAGGAAACCTTATTAAAACAATCGGGTTTTCCTTATTGTTTTAAAATCTGCAAAAAAATAAAAAAAACCATGACCAGGCTGGGAATCGAACTGGGGACTTCAAATCATTAGTCGCCCACCTTACCACCTGAACCAACCTGCCATGAAAATATTGATCGCGGTTTTTGTTCTACTGCTAAGTTGCAAAAAAAATCAACTTTTCAGTCAAATTTTAATAAGATTTTCTCTATAAAAATAATAAGAAATCTCCTTAAAAAAACCTTATTAATCGTTGATTTTAATAAGATTTCCTTATGAAATGTATGGACGGTAAAACAATATGGCAATCTGTTAGTTTTTAGCGGGTCATATTTTTCTCTGTGTAAGATAGAAAATGATTCTTTGATATCAGAAAAATATATCATTCCGTATGAAATCGTTCAATCGGAATTGCTGTCTCATTTTAGATTTTGCTCAAACTTTGTAAGGATGTTCTCTAGGACTGTAAGGAAAACAAATTCATGATGATTTAATTTTAAATTTCGTGGTTTCCCCGCTACCCGCATTTGAACTTTTGGATAACGTCATTTTCATGTTATACTATAGTTTGGCGTCTATTAAATAAATCTTTTTGTTTGAAACGGCATTTTAAAGCTTAAAAATAGTAATTTTTGAATAAATATTAAAAAATTACGTATTAATTATCCCTGAATTGAAAAACAATTTTTGAAAAACTGGTAATTTTGCTGATTTTTCATGGTTTTTGACTGGGTCCAGAACCTTGGCTATTATATATATGTACGAAGCTTATACTTACTTATATATTAAATATAGATGTTTCTCAACAAAATAAATCTTAAATAAACTCGATAACTGTACTCGTCCTTATGCAAAAATTTTAAGCTCAAATTATTAAAATTTTGGGGTTTTAATTATTATTGAACAAGCAGTAGACTTTGAAGATATGTAAATATCAAAACGAAATTGTCTGGGAATTTAGCTTAGAATACGATATAATTATACTGTAAATTTCATGCTTCTATTTAATGTCAAAAATAGTGCAATCATAGCCTTAATTAGGGGTTATTTTAGCTTTTAAGCATTTTTGCGAATTTTCAAACAAGAAAATATATATAAAAATAACACAATTTTTTTTTTCGGGACTTAAAGTTAAAAGTTTTAACTTAACACACTGTAAATTTCATGTTTCTGTCTTTAGTCAAATATTGGGAAATCACAGTATTAAAGTGGGTTTTTTTTTTTTTTCAAAAAACCAAAACTTTGAGGTTAAAATTATTGCATCGATTTTCCCTGGAAACGAGGTATAAATTTAATTTTACTAGACTATAGGTAGGCAATTATCCCTGATTCAAATATTTTAGGAAACAAATCGATAAAAGCGTTGGTCAAACAATAGGGTTGCCAGAGTAATAACACTTTATACATTAAATTTAAGTTATGATGAGAATGAGTAATGAATGAAGTTTAAAACTGGTGCCTATATAGCTCTTGTAAGTTATTTAGAAGAAGCTTAAAGCATGCAAAAACATGAGTACGAAAGGGTTGCCAGCTGCCATGAGTCAATGAAAATCAAAAATAAAAACAAAATAGTAAACAAATTTGATGAGATAGGAAAAACTAAAATTTGGTACAGTTATAGTTTTAGTATTTGGTGCCCGAGCCAAATTTTTAAATAAAAAAATAATTTAAATGAATTATAAACTTTTTCTGAGCTATTGTGGTTAAGAAAAGAACAAATAGATAAAGCTCAGAAAAAGTTTTAATTCATTTAAATTAATTTTGTATTTAAAAATAATTTTTTTTTTAATTCCCTCAGTTTGTTTATTTTTTTTAATTACTTTCAGTAGCCTTTTTATGAAATAAAACTTATTTTTTTTATGGAAATAAACTGGGCTTTAATAAAAACCACAAAAAATTAATACTCAATAACGTGTTTTTTTTTTACTTAAATGATATGAAAGTGTAAAAAACAACTTAAAAAACGAAGAAAATTGTGTTTGATGCAAAATTGTGGGAAAACGATAGTCCGCAGAAAAAAAAGTTTTGAGACAAACTTAAACTGTAATAAATTCTTGATTGGTTGTAAAAAAAATCTTTCAAATCAAACGTAGTTTGGCAAAGATAAGGCCAGTTAAAGGACAAGAGAGCAAAAATCATAAAAACCGTGGTAACTCGAAAACGGGACGAAAACGAGAAAATTACCTCTTAAGTTTTTCGACTTAAAATGACCTCAGGAATCTATGGTTTTCATTTGGGGCGGTGACTATGGGACACCCTGTAAATAAATTAGGACGATCCTTATTTGCTTTTTTTTTTAAACTAAATTAAAAATATCTAATTTTTTCCGGTTTTTTTTTTTTCTATACCCCCTACTCACCTTGTGCCTATCAAAGTGAAATTCAGACTTTTATATAAATAATTATTTAAAAATGTAGGTAGGTACATTCAAACAAATAATGTAAAATATCTGGAACTCGAGATATGGACGTATAAAAGTCAAAACCGTGAAATTTGGTGTTTTGAGAAATAATTCACCAAAAATCAACACAAAAGGTATTTGAAATTATGTTTATGTTTTTTAGAGAGCAAAATAACAAAATAACTTGCACGTATCTGCCAAATACATATACAAATACAAAGCGAGTAAGGAGTACCTTAGATAAAATCTGAAGAAATTAGAGGATTTTTTTAAATTATTTTTTTGGAGACGATTTGAGCGGATGTTTTCATTAATTTTGTGATAAGGTCTACCGTAATAAACACGTAGTTTAAAATTATTTTAAAACTTTTTTTAACTTTTTTTTAACTTTTATTCAAAAATCAATTGAAACTTTCAACGATTTAAACTTTGAATTTCCGATTTCATTTCGATCATTCCTATACTTAAACATTCAGAACTTCAAAACCTTTAATTGAATGCATTTTGATGAAAGATTTGTAATACAAGCATTCAATTCAAATCACTAACGAACAATAATTCGAAAATAAAAATGTCTCTCTACTTACTATTTTCTATTCGCCCTCTATCAACTTCTAGATGAACTGTTTAATACACTTGTAGTACCCATCCGAGTATATAGATGTCGCACCAAACATTTTAGAGAAAAAACGAATTCTCTTTTCCGTTTCAATTCAAATGAGGTTTCGAATATGTTAAGAGTCCTTTTAGGTCCTGCGTTGTTGTTTGTTTGCTAGAACTGATTGAAGTTAAATCATAATTTTCACAGTTTCGATGGTTTATATTGAAATACAATTTAATTTGTAAGTTTCCCTTTGTATAGCGGACAACGATTTTAATTTTTGGTTCACATTCATTCGAAAGCAAAGGGTAGATAGCAATCTTTGTTTTTTGTAGAAAATAAGAGAAGGACTCTACCTAACGGACTAGCTGAATGAACATCACAATTATTATTACCACCCTTATTTGTAGGACCATCCATTAGGCGCATTATTCCCACTTAAAGGACCTCTAAAAATGAAATAAACCTCTTTTTTTCCAAACAAGAGGGTGCAATAATGCATTTTGATGTTGTTAGGCTAGTAGAGTGTAAGGACGATTCATCAAGAGTACCTATTCCTTTGAAATCATGTAATAGGTATATAAGGGATATCTCAACTTGTGTGTAGATGTGTCGATATGTATACTTCTTATTAATTTGTAGATGTTTTTGCATTGATAAACATTTAATTATAACTAAATTGTATTGAAAAGTAAAAGGAATGTAAATCTTATCGATGGAAATGTTGTCCTGGCTGCATTTACCGTATAATGGATTTTAATTATATGCTTTGTTGTGGTGGTTGGTGGAGTTGAAATAAAGGCAAAATTTTCATACGAACGAGCTCTTCGAATTGCTGCAGTTTGAACGATTATATAAATTACTGACATTTAGTTATAGTTGTGTGCAATGGTGGATTTAAGGTTATAATAATTTGTGGGCATACATTTGTGGTAGGAATGCGTTTGTGTGAGGATTGTTTCAGCATTTCAAATACATAAATGGCATTTTGTTATTTTATTGCTTATAATTGTGTGTCCAGCATTTAATGACACTTAATTTGGAATTTTCAACACTTGAGCAATTAATTAAAATGATAAGATGAAATGCGTGGGTTGGAAGGATAGTACCAACAAGCACAAGTACCTACCTACGAGTGTGTAGAAATTGATAAGAGAAAACCGACTGATGACATGCACAAACAATTAAAAAAGGTTTTGAGCATACAAAATAAAGCATTTTTATTAGAATATGCGAATCGTTTCCTAAATAAGGAAGAAACAAAGGCTTTGATCCGAAGATATCTGATTTCTGATCAAAATTAATATTTCGATTGCAAATAGCTCAGCAAACTGACCTCAAAGAATTATTGAGGTTTCAATTAAGAAGAGGGCTTACAAAATCCGTTCTTTCGATGTCTCACGGGATGGATTTGGAGGAAATATTTTAAAATTGAATTTTTTGCGGCAAGGGGTTAACCTAGGATTTTTTGCAAAGTCCAAGATAATCAAAATAAAAATAACTTATGGACCAGAACTCAGATAAACTTTCGGGTTTTAATTATTAATAGGGCTTACAAAGACCTTTCTTCCGATGTCTCACTCGATGGATTTTAAGGAAATTTTTTAAAATGGAATTTTTGAGGCAAGGGTTTAACCTAGGATTTTTTGCAAAGTCCAAAATAATTCAAATAAAAAAAACTAATGAACCAGACCTCAGCTAAACTTTTGGGCTTTAATTATAAATAGGGCTTATAAAGACCTTTCTTCCGATGTCTCACTCGATGGATTTGGAGGAAATTTTTTAAAATTGAATTTTTTGCGGCAAGGGTTTAACCTAGGATTTTTTGCAAAGTCCAAAATAATTCAAATAAAAATAACTTATGAACCAGACCTCAGAGAAACTTTTGGGTTTCAACTATGAATACGGCTTACCAAGACCTTTCTTCCGATGTCTCACTCGATGGATTTGGAGGAAATTTTTTAAAATGGAATTTTTTGCGGCAAGGGTTTAACCTAGGATTTTTTGCAAAGTCCAAAATAATTCAAATAAAAATAACTTATGAACCAGACCTTAGAGAATTTTTTGGGATTCAATTTGTAATAGGTCTAACATGAAATTTTTTTCGGCAAGGAAATAGAATTTTTTTTCGAAAATCCAGAAACAAAAGATGTATATAAATATTTTTGAGACTTCGATTCCAAAAAGCATCAACTTAAATTTAATTAAATCTGAGATGAAGAAAAAAAGTTCTGCGTCGTTCTGAAACTTTATTTGTTTATTTGTTCTTATTGCTTTGTTTCCGCTTAAGGGTATGTTTCAGGGCCAAAAAATGATTAAGACTTTGCGCGAAGCTCTGTAGAATCCACATTTTTGAGAAGATTTTATTGAAATAAACGATTTTGGATTAAGAATATATTTGGTGACATATATTAGTGGCTTAAAAAAAAAAATAAAAATTTTGTAGTTGTCAAAATCAGTAAAAACTATGAAAAATCGTCAAATTTAGATGTGTGTTGTTAAGAATCGCTGGGAAATTCATCAAATGTTATTTTTTTATTTGTGAATATTTTTTTTTTACATAACAACAAATACCTTCAGGTCTTCACTGAATCGTTTTTTTGAAATTTTGTATAATTTGTCAGAAAAAAAATATTGCCACACCCCGAAAAAAAGGGCAAATTTCCAAAAAACATCAATGCTAGATTTCGCATAACTTTTAAAGTTCAAAAGTTATAGAAACAAAATAAACTGTTTTTTAAAGCCTGAAAATACATTAACATTACTGTATTTTTTTTTTTTTTTTTATAAAAAAAATATGAGTTTTTGGAACAAAAAATCTGAAAAAATTATAGGTTTGGTGTCTTTTTTTTTGTTTTGCCTGGCGGGTAATCCATAAATAATTTTTTTAAATTTTTTTTATTATTTTAATATGATAAAATATATTTCAGAGCTGGGATCTGCTGATTTTTTTTTTTAATTTTTTGGCCCTAACATACTTATAAACGCAGTTGAATATGTCAATATGTATAATGTCGTTGTGAAAGAAGGGAAACCTTGACAATATCAATTTATTTTTTTTATTTTTTTTTGTTATTTTGTCAATAAGTTCCAATAAAAAAAAATATTTTTTCATGCATGGTTTATTTAATTTTAATTTTTAAAATTGTGTCTATTTTGCGTTTTTCACCTAAAAAAAGTTCTTTGCTCACGCACACAAATAACTTTAGTTCAACAAAATTCCACTGCTAAATCAGCGCTAAAACATTCTCTTTTCGCTGCATTCTCTTTTTTTTTAATAAATCCGCTCTCATTTTTTCTCACTTTTTTGTTTGACTCTCGTCGCGTCTGTTTTTTTTTTTGTCTTATTTTTTATTTGTCTCATTTTTTTTCAATCCTAGACTTTGTGGAAGGTCAGATTTTTTTTGTTGCAAGATATTTGCTTGATTTTTGTTTATGGGTGTGGGTGACAGTAATTGTATATTTTTCGTTTTTGTTTTCAGAGAAGTAAGTTAGGTATGTAATGTTTTTTTTTTTTTGTGCATGGTCATGATTGCAATATTTTTTTTATAGTTGATGAACGAATATTACTTTTCGGTACATATAGTGTATAGGAACATAGCTTGCATACATAGTAAAGTAGGTAGAATTAGTTTCGACATAATTTTTTTTTTTTCTGTATTGGTCTGTTCTATAATGAAAGGTCATAAAACACAAATAAAATACATTTTCGAGACATCATCCTGGTCGTGTGCCACTAACAGCGTCCTTGTCTTCGTAACCGACAGACATGGTGTCGTCGGTCGGCGGCGGCGCGTCGGCGTGCGCCGGCCATTAGCATACCTACGTAGATATTGTTGTTAAAAATTTTTAAACACTTTTGGGTAGGATACAATCTATCTACTTTTATTTCTTTCAGAGTCAAGATACTTGTAAATGTATATGTATAGTATATTAATTACTAGTTGGTCTAGGTACCTATCTTGAACATTGGTTGGGTTGAAGAGTAGGTATTTCAAAGGACAATTAGAATTTACTAAATCATAAAATCAAATGGTGAGCGAAATTCTGCAACAGACAATGAATGTGTCAATAATCAGTGTTATATAATGTATTTAGGTACCTAATAATATGTAGTAGGTACATCAGAGAGGAGAAAATTTCATTTTTTGCTTTCTGTGGTTACATATGAACATTGTGAGAGAAAAGGGTTGCCTTGTAAAAAGAAGTGCCACAAAAATATCGGACACAGATTTTTAAATTGAAAACAACAAAAAAGAAAGCCATAAATGACCAGTACCTACCTAGACGGTGCGACGTTTTTCCTCGCTTTGTCCTCATACCCACAGTAATTCATAACAACAACTAATAGATACCTACCTAAATATATACCTACCATATATTTATGTAGCGCTCTTACAACCCTTTCAAAAAAATTATTACTTTTAGTAAGTACTGTTAGTGAAAGGGTTGCGAATCCTGCATAGCTAGATATATCTACATAATTATGTACCTACATAGGTACTATAATATTTTTGAAATGTCTGATTTCGCCTGCCGTTTTTTTTTATACATTTATTTTTCTAAGAACCTATACAAATATCATTAGAAAACAAAAGATAATAAAACACATGACATAATTAGATCCAGCAAACAAAAAAAAAAAGAACTTGTTATTCATGCGTAATACATATTATTTCTGTTCATAAGTAAAGGATAATATACAAAAAAAATCACTGTTCTGCGTCTGCCTGCCTAGCATTTTTTTTCACACATCCCATGAATGAAACAACAAAAATGTATCTCCTTTGCCGTCTGGTTTTTTGCGTCGTATTCTTGTGCATAGAGGTATTTCTTTTCTCTATCTTCTTGTGTGGCTTTCCATTTTGTTTTTGTTTTTTTTTTTTTGCTTCACTTTGAGGGAAAAAAGAGTCGAAGAGCAAAAATGTTATTCAAAGCTGTGAAATCATGGCAAAGAGAAGTGCACTAATACATTCAAATTCATTTACATGAGATTTAAGTTGGCTGCTTGGGTAGACCTGCCCTTAACTTAACTCGTAAGCCAAACGTAACCACTTTCACCCGTGGCCAATCATTTTTGTATAAAGAAGAATTTTCAAACCCCTTTCACAGATTTGGATTTACACCAACACATTCGATATAAACTCAAAAATCAACCCTCTCTATACAAAGTGTATCCACTTTAAACCTCTTCCTTCCACCACGCATATACACAATCCAACAACAAAGATAATGTAAAAGTTAACCTCTTATTCGATCAGGGTGAAGAAGCAAAGCAAAAGGGTCCCATCAAAAGTTAAATACAAACCAACCAACAAACATCGGATGCGGATGCCTTCTACAACTACACAACCTGCCTGTCCTTCGAAATGTTACCGAAGCAATAAAATGGTAATTAATGTTTGCACAAACCAATCAATCAGAAATTTACAGACGAAGTATTTCGATTAATCGGTTTGAGGATGAGTTTTGTACGAAGAGTGTATAGAGAGAGTGGTGGTCTCGACGGGTGCCGAAATGGGGTTGTGGTGGTGGCCAACAACAAACTACCCTTTCGTCCCTTCTCTTGGCTTACACCAATACACCAGCTCTCTTTTAGAGCAAACCAACATACATTCAATTGGATACATGATGATGGAAGTTTTGTTTGATGCCCGGGCCCCTGCTTGTATATCGAACGAACTCTCTGAACTTTGCTACGCTCCGAACTGGGCAGAGGCCGGAAATGCCAATAAAAACGGAAAATTCATTAGGCACGATGATGGTTGATGATGGCTTGAATGGGTTCGCTCTCGGTTGTGCGTGTTGATTTATGGAACTTTCCGATTTGGTCAAGTTTTTCTCTTGTATATAGTCAAGTGCAATGCAAATATACACAAAACCATACAAAGTTACCTGCCCGTTTATTTAGAGAGGAACAAAAAAGAATTAGCAAACCATTTCGGTAATAAACGATCTGTTTAATTAATTTTTTTCTCTCAGTTTTTTTTATTGAGTGTAAATAGACAAACTTATAGGCTTGTATGATTTGATCAATCCAACTTAATTAAATTTCGTTTTTATTTGCTTAAAATTGATTTTTTGCTAGCCTACATCGAACACGAAAGGAATTTTGATGATTTTTGCAGTGCGTTGCCATCATACCATAACATTTCCCGTTTTGAGTACTTATAAAAATTTCTTCCAAATTCATCGAGTGAGACATCAGAGGAAAGGTCTTTGTAAGCCTTATTCATAGTTGAAATCCAAAAAATTCTCTGATGTCTGATTCATAAGTTATTTTTATTTGAATTATTTTGGACTTTGCAAAACATCCTAGGTTAAACCCTTGCCGCAAAAAATTCCATTTTAAAAAAATTCCTCCAAATCCATCGAAAGGGGCATCGGAAGAAAGGTCTTTGTAAGCCTTATTCATAGTTGAAACCCATAAGTTTATCTGAGGTCTTGTTCATAAGTTATTTTTATTTGAATTATTTTGGACTTTGCAAAAAATCCTAGGTTAAACCCTTGCAGCAAAAAAATCCATTTAAAAAAATTTCCTCCAAATCCATCGAAAGGGGCATCGGAAGAAAGGTCTTTGTAAGCCTTATTCATAGTTGAAACCCAAAAGTTTCTCTGAGGTCTGGTTCATAAGTTATTTTTATTTGAATAATTTTGGACTTTGCAAAAAATCCTAGGTTAAACCCTTGCCGCAAAAAATTCCATTTTAAAAAAATTCCTCCAAATCCATCGAAAGGGACATAGGAAGAAAGGTCTTTGTAAGCCTTATTCATAGTTGAAACCCATAAGTTTATCTGAGGTCTTGTTCATAAGTTATTTTTATTTGAATTATTTTGGACTTTGCAAAAAGTCCTAGGTTAAACCCTTGCCGCAAAAAATTCCATTTTAAAAAATTTCATCCAAATCCATCGAAAGGGACATCGGAAAAAAGGTCTTGGTAAGCCTTATTCATAGTTGAAACCCAAAAGTTTCTCTGAGGTCTGGTTCATAAGTTATTTTTATTTGAATTATTTTGGACTTTGCAAAAAATCCTAGGTTAAACCCTTGCCGCAAAAAATTCCATTTTAAAAAATTTCCTCCAAATCCATCGAGTGAGACATCGGAAGAAAGGTCTTGGTAAGCCGTATTCATAGTTGAAACCCAAAAGTTTCTCTGAGGTCTGGTTCATAAGTTATTTTTATTTGAATTATTTTGGACTTTGCAAAAAATCCTAGGTTAAACCCTTGCCGCCAAAAATTCAATTTTAAAAAATTTCCTCCAAATCCATCGAAAGGGACATCGGAAGAAAGGTCTTTGTAAGCCTTTTTCATAGTTGAAACCCAAAAGTTTCTCTGAGGTCTGGTTCATAAGTTATTTTTATTTGAATTATTTTGGACTTTGCAAAAAATCCTAGGTTAAACCCTTGCCGCAAAAAATTCCATTTTAAAAAATTTCCTCCAAATCCATCGAGTGAGACATCGGAAGAAAGGTCTTTGTAAGCCTTTTTCATAGTTGAAACCCAAACGTTTCTCTGAGGTCTGGTTCATAAGTTATTTTTATTTGAATTATTTTGGACTTTGCAAAAAATCCTAGGTTAAACCCTTGCCGCAAAAAATTCCATTTTAAAAAATTATCTAAAAATCCATCGAGTGAGACATCGGAAGAAAGGTCTTGGTAAGCCTTATTCATAGTTTAAACCCAAAAGTTTCTCTGAGGTCTGGTTCATAAGTTATTTTTATTTGAATTATTTGGACTTTGCAAAAAATCCTAGGTTAAACCCTTGCCGCCAAAAATTCAATTTTAAAAAATTTCCTCCAAATCCATCGAAAGGAACATCGGAAGAAAGGTCTTTGTAAGCCTTATTCATAGTTGAAACCCAAAAGTTTCTCTGAGGTCTGGTTCATAAGTTATTTTTATTTCAATTATTTTGGACTTTGCAAAAAATCCTAGGTTAAACCCTTGCCGCAAAAAATTCCATTTTAAAAAATTTCCTCCAAATCCATCGAGTGAGACATCGGAAGAAAGGTCTTGGTAAGCCGTATTCATAGTTGAAACCCAAAAGTTTCTCTGAGGTCTGGTTCATAAGTTATTTTTATTTGAATTATTTTGGACTTTGCAAAAAATCCTAGGTTAAACCCTTGCCGCAAAAAATTCCATTTTTAAAAATTTCCTCCAAATCCATCGAGTGAGACATCGGAAGAAAGGTCTTGGTAAGCCTTATTCATAGTTGAAACCCAAAAGTTTCTCTGAGGTCTGGTTCATAAGTTATTTTTATTTGACTTATTTTGGACTTTGCAAAAAATCCTAGGTTAAACCCTTGCCGCAAAAAATTCCATTTTAAAAAATTATCTAAAAATCCATCGAGTGAGACATCGGAAGAAAGGTCTTGGTAAGCCTTATTCATAGTTGAAACCCAAAAGTTTCTCTGAGGTCTGGTTCATAAGTTATTTTTATTTGAATTATTTGGACTTTGCAAAAAATCCTAGGTTAAACCCTTGCCGCCAAAAATTCAATTTTAAAAAATTTCCTCCAAATCCATCGAAAGGGACATCGGAAGAAAGGTCTTTGTAAGCCTTTTTCATAGTTGAAACCCAAAAGTTTCTCTGAGGTCTGGTTCATAAGTTATTTTTATTTGAATTATTTTGGACTTTGCAAAAAATCCTAGGTTAAACCCTTGCCGCAAAAAATTCCATTTTAAAAAATTTCCTCCAAATCCATCGAGTGAGACATCGGAAGAAAGGTCTTGGTAAGCCGTATTCATAGTTGAAACCCAAAAGTTTCTCTGAGGTCTGGTTCATAAGTTATTTTTATTTGAATTATTTTGGACTTTGCAAAAAATCCTAGGTTAAACCCTTGCCTCAAAAAATTCCATTTTAAAAAATTTCCTCCAAATCCATCGAAAGTGACATCGGAAGAAAGGTCTTGGTAAGCCTTATTCATATATGAAATCCAACAGTTTCTCTGAGGTCTGGTTCATAAGTTATTTTTATTTGAATTATTTTGGACTTTGCAAAAAATCCTAGGTTAAACCCTTGCCTCAAAAAATTCCATTTTAAAAAAATTCCTCCAAATCCATCGAAAGGGACATCGGAAGAAAGGTCTTTGTAAGCCTTATTCATAGTTGAAATCCAAAAAATTCTCTGAGGTCTGGTTCATAAGTTATTTTTATTTGAATTATTTTGGACTTTGCAAAAAATCCTAGGTTAAACCCTTGCCGCAAAAAATTCCATTTAAAAAAATTTCCTCCAAATCCATCGAAAGGGACATCGGAAGAAAGGTCTTTGTAAGCCTTATTCATATATGAAACCCAACAGTTTCTCTGAGGTCTGGTTCATAAGTTATTTTTATTTGAATTATTTTGGACTTTGTAAGAAATCTTAGGTTAAACCCTTGCCTCAAAAAATTCCATTTTAAAAAATTTCCTTAAAATCCATCGAGTAAGCATCGGAAGAAAGGTCTTGGTAAGCCTTATTCATAGTTGAAACCCAAAAGTTTCTCTGAGGTCTGGTTCATAAGTTATTTTTATTTGAATTATTTTGGACTTTGCAAAAAATCCTAGGTTAAACCCTTGCCTCAAAAAATTCCATTTTAAAAAAATTCCTCCAAATCCATCGAAAGGGACATCGGAAGAAAGGTCTTTGTAAGCCTTATTCATAGTTGAAATCCAAAAAATTCTCTGAGGTCTGGTTCATAAGTTATTTTTATTTGAATTATTTTGGACTTTGCAAAAAATCCTAGGTTAAACCCTTGCCGCAAAAAATTCCATTTTTAAAAATTTCCTCCAAATCCATCGAGTGAGACATCGGAAGAAAGGTCTTGGTAAGCCTTATTCATAGTTGAAACCCAAAAGTTTCTCTGAGGTCTGGTTCATAAGTTATTTTTATTTGAATTATTTGGACTTTGCAAAAAATCCTAGGTTAAACCCACCCTTGCCGCCAAAAATTCAATTTTAAAAAATTTCCTCCAAATCCATCGAAAGGGACATCGGAAGAAAGGTCTTTGTAAGCCTTATTCATAGTTGAAATCCAAAAAATTCTCTGAGGTCTGGTTCATAAGTTATTTTTATTTGAATTATTTTGGACTTTGCAAAAAATCCTAGGTTAAACCCTTGCCTCAAAAAATTCCATTTTTAAAAATTTCCTCCAAATCCATCGAGTGAGACATCGGAAGAAAGGTCTTGGTAAGCCTTATTCATAGTTGAAACCCAAAAGTTTCTCTGAGGTCTGGTTCATAAGTTATTTTTATTTGAATTATTTTGGACTTTGCAAAAAATCCTAGGTTAAACCCTTGCCTCAAAAAATTCCATTTTAAAAAAATTCCTCCAAATCCATCGAAAGGGACATCGGAAGAAAGGTCTTTGTAAGCCTTATTCATAGTTGAAATCCAAAAAATTCTCTGAGGTCTGGTTCATAAGTTATTTTTATTTGAATTATTTTGGACTTTGCAAAAAATCCTAGGTTAAACCCTTGCCGCAAAAAATTCCATTTTTAAAAATTTCCTCCAAATCCATCGAGTGAGACATCGGAAGAAAGGTCTTGGTAAGCCTTATTCATAGTTGAAACCCAAAAGTTTCTCTGAGGTCTGGTTCATAAGTTATTTTTATTTGAATTATTTTGGACTTTGCAAAAAATCCTAGGTTAAACCCTTGCCGCAAAAAATTCCATTTTAAAAAATTTCATCCAAATCCATCGAAAGGGACATCGGAAAAAAGGTCTTGGTAAGCCTTATTCATAGTTGAAACCCAAAAGTTTCTCTGAGGTCTGGTTCATAAGTTATTTTTATTTGAATTATTTTGGACTTTGCAAAAAATCCTAGGTTAAACCCTTGCCGCAAAAAATTCCATTTTAAAAAATTTCCTCCAAATCCATCGAGTGAGACAGAAAGGTCTTGGTAAGCCGTATTCATAGTTGAAACCCAAAAGTTTCTCTGAGGTCTGGTTCATAAGTTATTTTTATTTGAATTATTTTGGACTTTGCAAAAAATCCTAGGTTAAACCCTTGCCGCAAAAAATTCCATTTTTAAAAATTTCCTCCAAATCCATCGAGTGAGACATCGGAAGAAAGGTCTTGGTAAGCCTTATTCATAGTTGAAACCCAAAAGTTTCTCTGAGGTCTGGTTCATAAGTTATTTTTATTTGAATTATTTGGACTTTGCAAAAAATCCTAGGTTAAACCCACCCTTGCCGCCAAAAATTCAATTTTAAAAAATTTCCTCCAAATCCATCGAAAGGGACATCGGAAGAAAGGTCTTTGTAAGCCTTTTTCATAGTTGAAACCCAAAAGTTTCTCTGAGGTCTGGTTCATAAGTTATTTTTATTTGAATTATTTTGGACTTTGCAAAAAATCCTAGGTTAAACCCTTGCCGCAAAAAATTCCATTTTAAAAAATTTCCTCCAAATCCATCGAGTGAGACATCGGAAGAAAGGTCTTTGTAAGCCTTTTTCATAGTTGAAACCCAAACGTTTCTCTGAGGTCTGGTTCATAAGTTATTTTTATTTGAATTATTTTGGACTTTGCAAAAAATCCTAGGTTAAACCCTTGCCGCAAAAAATTCCATTTTAAAAAATTATCTAAAAATCCATCGAGTGAGACATCGGAAGAAAGGTCTTGGTAAGCCTTATTCATAGTTTAAACTCAAAAGTTTCTCTGAGGTCTGGTTCATAAGTTATTTTTATTTGAATTATTTGGACTTTGCAAAAAATCCTAGGTTAAACCCTTGCCGCCAAAAATTCAATTTTAAAAAATTTCCTCCAAATCCATCGAAAGGGACATCGGAAGAAAGGTCTTTGTAAGCCTTTTTCATAGTTGAAACCCAAAAGTTTCTCTGAGGTCTGGTTCATAAGTTATTTTTATTTGAATTATTTTGGACTTTGCAAAAAATCCTAGGTTAAACCCTTGCCGCAAAAAATTCCATTTTAAAAAATTATCTAAAAATCCATCGAGTGAGACATCGGAAGAAAGGTCTTGGTAAGCCTTATTCATAGTTTAAACTCAAAAGTTTCTCTGAGGTCTGGTTCATAAGTTATTTTTATTTGAATTATTTGGACTTTGCAAAAAATCCTAGGTTAAACCCTTGCCGCAAAAAATTCCATTTTAAAAAATTTCCTCCAAATCCATCGAGTGAGACATCGGAAGAAAGGTCTTGGTAAGCCGTATTCATAGTTGAAACCCAAAAGTTTCTCTGAGGTCTGGTTCATAAGTTATTTTTATTTGAATTATTTTGGACTTTGCAAAAAATCCTAGGTTAAACCCTTGCCTCAAAAAATTCCATTTTAAAAAATTTCCTCCAAATCCATCGAAAGTGACATCGGAAGAAAGGTCTTGGTAAGCCTTATTCATATATGAAACCCAACAGTTTCTCTGAGGTCTGGTTCATAAGTTATTTTTATTTGAATTATTTTGGACTTTGCAAAAAATCCTAGGTTAAACCCTTGCCTCAAAAAATTCCATTTTAAAAAAATTCCTCCAAATCCATCGAAAGGGACATCGGAAGAAAGGTCTTTGTAAGCCTTATTCATAGTTGAAATCCAAAAAATTCTCTGAGGTCTGGTTCATAAGTTATTTTTATTTGAATTATTTTGGACTTTGCAAAAAATCCTAGGTTAAACCCTTGCCGCAAAAAATTCCATTTAAAAAAATTTCCTCCAAATCCATCGAAAGGGACATCGGAAGAAAGGTCTTTGTAAGCCTTATTCATATATGAAACCCAACAGTTTCTCTGAGGTCTGGTTCATAAGTTATTTTTATTTGAATTATTTTGGACTTTGTAAGAAATCTTAGGTTAAACCCTTGCCTCAAAAAATTCCATTTTAAAAAATTTCCTTAAAATCCATCGAGTGAGCATCGGAAGAAAGGTCTTGGTAAGCCTTATTCATAGTTGAAACCCAAAAGTTTCTCTGAGGTCTGGTTCATAAGTTATTTTTATTTGAATTATTTTGGACTTTGCAAAAAATCCTAGGTTAAACCCTTGCCTCAAAAAATTCCATTTTAAAAAAATTCCTCCAAATCCATCGAAAGGGACATCGGAAGAAAGGTCTTTGTAAGCCTTATTCATAGTTGAAATCCAAAAAATTCTCTGAGGTCTGGTTCATAAGTTATTTTTATTTGAATTATTTTGGACTTTGCAAAAAATCCTAGGTTAAACCCTTGCCGCAAAAAATTCCATTTAAAAAAATTTCCTCCAAATCCATCGAAAGGGACATCGGAAGAAAGGTCTTTGTAAGCCTTATTCATATATGAAACCCAAAAGTTTCTCTGAGGTCTGGTTCATAAGTTATTTTTATTTGAATTATTTTGGACTTTGTAAGAAATCTTAGGTTAAACCCTTGCCTCAAAAAATTCCATTTTAAAAAATTTCCTTAAAATCCATCGAGTGAGCATCGGAAGAAATTTCTTGGTAAGCCTTATTCATAGTTGAAACCCAAAAGTTTCTTTGAGGTCTGGTTCATAAGTTATTTTTATTTGAATTGTTTTGGACTTTGCAAAAAATCCTAGGTTAAACCCTTGCCGCAAAAAATTCCATTTAAAAAAATTTCCTCCAAATCCATCGAAAGGGACATCGGAAGAAAGGTCTGGTTCATAAGTTATTTTTATTTGAATTGTTTTGGACTTTGCAAAAAATCCTAGGTTAAACCCTTGCCGCAAAAAATTCCATTTTAAAAAATTTCCTCCAAATCCATCGAGTGAGACATCGGAAGAAAGGTCTTGGTAAGCCTTATTCATATATGAAATCCAACAGTTTCTCTGAGGTCTGGTTCATTAGTTATTTTTATTTGAATTATTTTGGACTTTGTAAGAAATCTTAGGTTAAACCCTTGCCTCAAAAAATTCCATTTTAAAAAATTTCCTTAAAATCCATCGAGTGAGCATCGGAAGAAAGGTCTTGGTAAGCCTTATTCATAGTTGAAACCCAAAAGTTTCTTTGAGGTCTGATTCATAAGTTATTTTTATTTGAATTATTTTGGACTTTGTAAAAAATCTTAAATTAAACCCTTGCCGCAAAAAATTCCATTTTAAAAAATTTCCTACAAATCCATCGAAAGGGACATCGGAAGAAAGGTCTTGGTAAGCCTTATTCATAGTTGAAACCCAAAAGTTTCTCTGAGGTCTTCTCCATAAGTTGTTTTGCAAAAAATCCAAATTTAACCCCATGCAGCAAAAAATTCCATTTAAAAAAATTTCCTCCAAATCCATCGAAAGGGACATCGGAAGAAAGGTCTGGTTCATAAGTTATTTTTATTTGAATTGTTTTGGACTTTGCAAAAAATCCTAGGTTAAACCCTTGCCGCAAAAAATTCCATTTTAAAAAATTTCCTCCAAATCCATCGAGTGAGACATCGGAAGAAAGGTCTTGGTAAGCCTTATTCATATATGAAATCCAACAGTTTCTCTGAGGTCTGGTTCATTAGTTATTTTTATTTGAATTATTTTGGACTTTGTAAGAAATCTTAGGTTAAACCCTTGCCTCAAAAAATTCCATTTTAAAAAATTTCCTTAAAATCCATCGAGTGAGCATCGAAAGAAAGGTCTTTGTAAGCCTTATTCATATACGAAACCCAACAGTTTCTCTGAGGTCTGGTTCATAAGTTATTTTTATTTGAATTATTTTGGACTTTGCAAAAAATCTTAGGTTTACCTAGATTAGGTGTTGCCTGATTTTTTAAACTATAAAATAAATATGTTCTGTGAAGACATTGAAAAGTACTTTCTTTCCAAAAAATTAAAAAGATATCTTTCAAAAAAAAACTTTGAAACACCTTTTTGTTTATATATTTTTATATATTTCAATGCATTTTTGCCAAATTTACAATTGTTTTATTTTATTTTTTATTATTTATTTTATTTAAATAGTATACATTATCTTAATCGTAAAGATTCATCTTAAATTTAAGAAAAAATTTAAACATAAAACAAACAAAATAATAATAAAAATCATCTAAAACTAAAATTTAACTAAATTATAAAAGAAATTTTAAATTAAAAAAAGAAACACGTGTGAACTGGGTGGTGATTTTACTACTAAAAAATTCATATTTCTATAAGAATCACATTGAAAACGCTTTCATCAAACTTTTACTGTACAAGGAAATTTGCTTATTAACTAACAATATATTAATTTATTTGTGTTTTATTTGTTTTTGTAAAAATATTTTTAAGTGATATATTATTTTTGCTCACACTCATACTCAAATAAAAAATAAAAAATAAAATACGTATACATTTTTTATTGTTTTTAAAAAGGAGAGAGTGCATTTGCTTATATAAATACAAATTAAACGTATATCCTAAAACTATTACACTATTGCGAGTCCTTTGTTTATGCTCTCCAAGTGTTCCTTGGCTTTGATTCGGAGCGTAGCTATTGAGTTCGAACGAATGTCTACCGAATTGCCACCACTGGCATCGGCATCGTCTCCGCAAGGATCTATTTTCAACATCTTGCCCGTTGCACTTCCTGGACTACTCATCGAAAGCGAGGATGTGGAGAGATTTTGTGGTGAAGGCGTCATAGTAATATTGCTGTGTGATGATGGAGACTGGGCTAAAGGTGGCAAGGAGCCACTCGAACCCGGTTGGAGCATTATCTGTGAATGCGGCGAACCACTTGCGGCTGCCGAGGCAAGTAAATGGGGAGAACTCCTCGATGACATTGAGAGATTTTGCGGTGGACCATTGTTATTGTTGTTAGAAGAAGATGATGTTCCACCATTGACCATGGATGCCATTTGCGGTGGCGACGACGGCATTCGCAGACTGGACGAACTCATTTGCGGTGGCATTGTGACCAAAGTTTGTGGCGAAATACGTAATCCTTGTGGTGGTTGTTGTTGTGATGAAAGGCCGCTAGAATTTGATCCCATTGGAATTCCTGATGGCGGCGGCGGTGGAGGTGGCTGAATCGGGCCACCCGGATGTGGATGGTGATGATGGTGATGGTGGTGATGGGACATGGCTGCCAAGCTACCCATGGTCAGGTTGGAGGGGGCCAAACTAAGGGGCGGAGTTAAATAGCTTGGATAGACAGTCTGCGGGTGTGAAAGAAAACCTGGACGGATGAGAATAGAGAAATGCTAATTTTAGTCATAAACGTTTGCCAAATTTCAGTGGAAAATTTGAAAATAAATTGTTTGAATGGAAATGCGGGAATTGTGATTAATTACCTGGCAGCGCTGAGAGGAGCGGAGGTGATAGCCAGGGATCGACTGGCATACCGGAACTGTTGCACGATAGACGATGGGGTAGTTGGGAGAAATGTGTAAGGCCAAGACGGAGACTTTCGGACTTCTCTTGGCGGCGCCATTTTGCTCGACGATTTTGAAACCATACCTTGAAAGATACAAAAAATATATATTTTTAGTAAAATTGAAGAGCACATTTGAAAATGTTAATACAAAGCTTATAGCCCAGGGAAATTAGTAATTTAAATCGCATTTTTCGCGGGACAAAATTTTTTTCATGGAATGTGTTCGGGTGGTTGTCCTTATCATAAAAGTCAATTTGTTGGGAAAATTGGAGGTTGGGAACAGCCGCCATCTTGGAAAAGAGATTGGTAGCGTTTTTATTGAATAGCTCCATTGTTATTCATTTTAACAGAAAATGACAAAGGTAGGACTTATTAACAATAAAATTATCTAAACAATGATATACAAAACAATTCCGTGAGTTGATTAAATAAAATTTTATAGTTGGTCAAAGTGCGGGTTTGTTTCGCAAGGTTGGGACAAAATGACATTTTTTCATATATCTGACGAACTTTTGATTTGTTTGGATAATTCTTCAAGAATGAATTATAGTACTTATAATTACCTATAAAATGAGCCCACAATCGTTATTGTAACCATCGTATTGTAGAAGTAATCTAACTCCGAAACTCTCCATGTACTAGTCAAAAGTGAGAAAAAAGCTAGTTTTTTGCTAGTAGGCCGAGAAAATTTTGGGAGTAGAGGTATAACCAAAATACAAGTACGCAGTTTTGTTGCCATACTCGTGTTAATGTCGATTTCAAAGGTCAGACAACTCTAATTTTGGGCTTTATACGGTTTTTGGGGGGTTAAATAACGTAAGGTTTCTAGTTAACGTGAATGGGCTAAATTTATACTATTTGAAATTATAAATATACAAGCTGATTCCCTATTATTTTTCCTAAATCTAGACACCCCAATCTTGAGGATGTGACCAATAGAACTCAAGATATAAGCCGTTTATACGATTATGTTTTAGAGGCTTTTTTGTTTCGATCTTTGTTTGTTTATTTGAATTGAAAAGCCTGATATGGTTAGTTAAAAAACCTTACATCGTGAGTTCTATTAACCCCATAGCCGAGATTAAGGTGTCCAGATTTAGGAAAAATAATAGAGCATCAGCTTGTATATTTATAATTTCAAATAGTATAAATTTAGCCCATTCACGTTAACTGGAAAACTTACGTTATTTAACCCCCCAAAAACCGTATAAAGCCCAAAATTAGAGTTGTCAGACCTTTGAAATCGACATTAACACGAGTATGGCAGCAAAACTGCGTACTTATATTTTGGTTATACCTCTACTCCTAAAATTTTCTCGGCCTACTAGCAAAAAACTAGCTTTTTTCTCACTTTTGACTAGTACATGGAGAGTTTCGGAGTTAGATTACTTCTACAATACGATGGTTACAATAACGATTGTGGGCTCATTTTATAGGTAATTATAAGTAATATAATTCATTCTTGAAGAATTATCCAAACAAATCAAAAGTTCGTCAGATATATGAAAAAATGTCATTTTGTCCCAACCTTGCGAAACAAACCCGCACTTTGACCAACTATAAAATTTTATTTAATCAACTCACGGAATTGTTTTGTATATCATTGTTTAGATAATTTTATTGTTAATAAGTCCTACCTTTGTCATTTTCTGTTAAAATGAATAACAATGGAGCTATTCAATAAAAACGCTACCAATCTCTTTTCCAAGATGGCGGCTGTTCCCAACCTCCAATTTTCCCAACAAATTGACTTTTATGATAAGGACAACCACCCGAACACATTCCATGAAAAAAATTTTGTCCCGCGAAAAATGCGATTTCATGCCCATATTTTGACTAATTGCCCTGAGCTATTACAGACATCTTAAAATTCTATAATAGATACATTTTATTTGTGTATTCAAAAAACAGATTAAAAAAAAGTTATAGATTCATATTTTTAAATCTCAGAATTCTGAAAACCCCAAAATCTCATATCAAAATTTCGGTTCTTAACATTTAAATAACAGAAAGGTATCAAAAGTCGCATAAGGAAGAAAGACAGGAAATTTAAAAGGGTAAGATTTTATGGGATAGAAACAAAGAATAGCTCAAAGTTTCAAAATCCAATACCCAGAAATTCAAAGTTCCAAAATATTAAATCCAGACATCAAAAACCTTAAACTAAAATTAAAACTACGATAAACCCAAAAACCCCGACTTTTAGAATCCAAAAAAGTTCAAAAATTGATTAAAAAAAACAAATTAGGCTAAAAATCTGAAAAAACGTGATCCTGAAATTTTAATATCAAAAGACAAGAAATTCAATATTTTTAGCATTTATCCATCCCAAAATCAAAAATACATAACACTGGCTTACAAGGGTTTTGTTGCCGAAACAAAAATATACTTTTCTGAAGGTTTTCGGTGTGCTGAACTCGAATCCGAAGTCAAAAACAACAAACAGCTCCCGTTTTTGAGATATTACCGTTAGAAAATGCAAAAACAACGTTTTTTTGAGTTCTTCGGATATTATTCTTTTGTATAAGGAAAATTGTTTGAGCATATATAGAAACGGTTTCTATAAGAACTGTTTTCCATCTTTCGATACCTGTTTAAATCTTTTCAATATCTTTTGTATTGCCCGAGATATCTTAAACTGAAGTCAGTGGGTTTGGCTTCATACATCATAAAGAATATAATGACGTTATAAAATTTATAAAAATACCAAACAACTGAGGATATCTCAGGCAGTAAAAAAGATATCGGAAAGATTTAAACAGATTTAAAAAGGTGGTAAATAGTTCTTATTAAAACCGTTACTAAATATGCTCAAACTATTTTCCATATATAAAAAAATAAGGTCCAAAGTGCTGCATTTTCTAACGGTAATATTTCAAAAACGGGAGCTGATTAATTTTTTTTTGACTTCACAGCACATCAAAAACCTTCAGAAAAGTATATTTTTGTTTCGGCAACAAAAAAAAAGTTCAATTTTGTTAACCAGTGTAATATATTGCAGAAAGCATGAAATCTCCTAAATCCGAAGTTTGGGATCTTAACATGAATAGATATTTTGCAAAAAAAAAACCATACGAACAACAAGAATCAATTTTCTAACCTAACTCCCCAGAACAATATAACTCAAATATTTGAGAGTTTAGTTACAGAGAATATGGTATAATATGATGGGATATGGCTCAGAATTTCGGAGACCAATTTCTGAAAACCAAAAATTAATTAAATTAACACGAAACCCTAAGTCTCAAAATAGCTTAGTTTTTCAAAACTTACCAAAACTTTCAACCCGTAAAAACACAATATTTCTAGTATCCAATAAACCAAAAATTATACATAGCTACATTTGCAGTGTCAATTCTTCGAAAATCGAAAATACCCAAGAACAAATGCTTTTAAAAATCATCAATTTACGACTATACCGCGAAAGTCTATGTTTCAAATTCAAAAATTTGAATCCCCAAACTCTGAGTTCAGAAAACCTAAACCCTCAAGAAGTACCTAAAGCTTTGTTGTATCTCAATTATTTGCAAGTAAATATTTAAACTTTAATTTATAGCAAAAGATTTTTAAGGTATCAGTCCATTAGGCTCAAATTTTTTAAGAATTCCTAGATTTTGTTATTTTTGTGTTGAATTATTTCGATTTTTTTGTTTATGGGGAGAATTCTAAATTCTTCCGATTCAAGGCTTTTGGATTTTCCTTCGATTTTAGGTTTTAACTGATTTCGGTATTTCGGGTTCTCTGAATTTTTCACTGTTGGTAAATTGGGTTTTTGACTTTCTCTTACTCTTGCAAAAAAAAAAAAATAAGCTCTAGCTTCTTACACTCTACATCGAATAATCAAATCGTCCTTGCTCGAAAATCATAAAATAAAAGAGTTACTGATTGAGAACATTGAATTAGAAAATACCCAATTTTTATATTTATCCTGGATTTTTTATTTTTAACTTCAAAGGATTTCAAGTAATTCAATTCAAGTTCTATACTGACACAAGCCAAACCCTTGATTCAAACTTTCTTAACTTTCTTTACTATCCGTTTATCCAACAAACTAAATACCCAACTCTATTCCTTGAATTATTATAAACTTTATCTTCCTCTCTTGTCCCACTATATTCTATCATTCAATTCGAATAGAATTCGACATTCAAATTAACTTAATTTACAAAGAAATATACCAATTTGAACTTCCGTCCTATGTCAGTAAAGTAGAGGCATCATTATGTAGGAAGGAGGTATATGTTTATGATTTTTGGCAGATATAAAAAATTTACCTTAAAAAGTCCAAATAAACAAAAAAAAAAAAATAAATAAAAGACTTGCCGCCCATACATATTAGAAAAAAAGAAAAAAAAAATCCTTCCCCCTGTACCTTGTCCAATTTGCTTCTTTTGCACAAAAGTATAGAAAAAAAAAAAATCATCCAACGAAAAATTTTCCTTGGAAGACTTTTGTGTCAAAAGTCAATTTTCCAATTTGCAAACTGTCAAAAACATTTGAAAAGCAATTTGTGTCCCTGGGTAAAAGTTTTCCAATAAAAACCCCCCCAAAATAAAAAAAAAAAAACGAAAGAGATGGCGACACTTAATCACATTCAACCTGCGGGGTTGGCGCTGAAATAGAGAAAAAGAAAGTATATGTGTGTTGGTGATAGAATGAATGTGAATGTGTATGTGTGTGTGGGGGTAATTTGATGGGGGATTCCCATTTAAGTTGGTCCTACTGATGATGGCATACTCGTCCCCTACGACAAACCCCAATCTAAACCTAAATGGAAATTACAAAATTGATTTCAATGATTCAATTAAAAGGAAGCGCAAATACTCTACACCCACACAAATACACATACACACACATACATATTTAAAAAAAAAAAAAAAAAAAATGGAGGGATTCGATTTAAAAACATCGTGGTTCGTCGTCGGTATAAAAAGGTTTCAGTAGACAAACAAGAAGAAGATAAAAAACAAAAATTTATTAATTAAACTTGAAACACTGTTTGTTATGGGGTTGACGAGGTTGTGCTGGTGTTTGATGTTTGTGTGAATAAGATGATTTGGTTGTGTGTGTGTGTGTGTGTTTGTTGAGTGGTGTGTGGGCGGATAAGATAAGTCAATCGGGATGCTATTTGTATGAAGTGTTAGTAAAGTGGATAGACTGATGGTAAAAGAAAAACCGAAGATAATTAAATGCGAAAAGAGATCAAGAGATGAAACTCAATTAGCAGAAGCTTTAATTAGAATGTCGAATAGCGGGAATGGGGGAGGTAGAGAGTTTGATGATGGTGGCAAAAATGTGTTTATTTTATACTTTTTTTTTATTTTTTTGTCAGTAGGTACTGTGGGTGTTACAAGGAAAGAAACAGAGAAATTAACTTTGTAAAAATGTGAATGTAAACTTCTACAGGGTTTTAAATATTATGACGTTATGCTTTTGATTGATTTGAATTTATTCAAATTTTTAAAATGTAACAAACCCAATTTTTAAAAAGAAGTGTTGAAACTTAATTTCACGACTTCTTTTGAGAAATTGCTCAAAAAGATTAAAAATAGTAGATTTTGAAAGTCCATATTTTATCCAATTTAAGCCGTATTCAATTTTTGTGACCATTATGTTGAAAGATAAAGTATTTTTTTTTTCTCCGTTATCTATTAATTTCTCAAAGGATAAATATAGACTATTAAGTAAAAACATCAAGAAAATTGTCTTGTTATTTTTGCCAGAAAGTGCACTACACACAAAAAAAAAATAAAACTATGAGGATTCGAAAGATTTTTTTTTTAATTTCAGTAAGAAATTTTTTTTAACAAAAATTTCCTTTAAAAATCGATTATTTTAAAATGTTTTTATACATTGCACTTAAACATCTTGAGTGAACCAAAAAAGTTATTTCAGTGTTTGTTTCAGCTTTCAGGTGCTGGTTTTTCTATTCAGATTGATTGTTTATTACTGAAGATATATCCCGAATACCTACTAAGTATGCTGCAAAAAAAAAACTTTGAAAAATCATATCTCGAAAACTTATCTATAAACATTTTTTTAGATACGATTTTCGAGTTTCCTGAGCTTGAATCTATATGAAAAGTATAACGGCACTTAGTGTCTAAAAATTTTTTATTTTTTTGTAAATTAGTATTATTTTTCAAACAAAAAAAAAATTTTTCCAAACAATCCAAAACTTCTTCATAAAATTATTCGTCGAAAGTAAGTAAATGTATCTAATATATTTTTATCAAAAAGAAAGTTCTTTAATAAGTATCCTATCTAAAAATTTCAAACACAATTTCTTTTATTTGTATAACTCTTAGGATTAGATACCAAGAAACATTCAAATAAAATTAACTTTTTAGAGTGTTATTAAAAAAAAAAACTCCATGTAATAGACAGGGTGGTCAATGCAGAAATGCTTTACTCGTGGAGCTAAAGACAATTTCAAATTAAAGTATAATTTAAGTATCAATATATTTTCATTTCATTTTCAAATTAATCTTGACAATGTCATCGATTAGAAACAAAAGAGCTGATCAGCAAACTTGATTAATTTCTAAAATTGAACAATGAACGTTTATCAGTATATTACGTGTGTTTAATGTGTTCAATCTATTAGACTAGAATTTATTCAACTTTAAAAAAATGTTTGATATCTAAAATAAAGCAAGAATTTTGGTAAAGAAGGTCAACGGTGTTTCTGGACTAGGGTTGCCAGACGACGACGGACGTCCCGATTTCGTCGGGACAGTCCCGACATTTTGACCCTGTTCCGATTTACAAATTGTCCCGGTTCTGTTTCGACATTCCGACATTTTTATCAGTCTTTGTTTGAAACCTTTAAGGAGAAGAAATGAGATTCCTTAATGAATCACTGATTTAATGAATCACTCTTGTAAGTAACAGGATTTAGATAGTCTTGTATTCAATGTCAATAGTTTTTATTATACCTACCTATTGATATTGATTCAAACTTCTAAAACAAAATTGCAACTGTTTTGAGCGATCGGGAGCTAATGATAAAATTCAATGTAAAGTAAACTCCCGAAACCTCAATGCAAGATATTACCTTTAAAATGGATGAAAATGATTTTTTTTTTCAATTTGAACTCAAATAAAAGAATTTAATAGTTACTTAAGCAAGTAAGATGTAAAACATTCACAATTAAAATGTATTCTTATTTTTTTTTTTTTTGCTTTAAAAAACATTTTGAAATAAAAAATCAATATAACTTTTGTAAGATTTCAGAAAATTTAAATGTGTAAATGCCAAAAGCTAAGTTTTTTCTAAAATTTCACTTTTTCAGATTAAAAAAAAAACACTTTTTAAACAATTTTTTTTTTCATGGCAGGCTTAAAGTAGAAAAAAATATAATTCAAAAAATTAAAAATAAATTATTTTAGATATAAGAGAAGTCACAAAAATTATATACATGAAAAAAACTTTTTGGTCGAATTCATTCACTCTCCAAAATTAGAAAACTTTTGAAAACATACATTGAATTAGTACATTTACTAAAAGAACCATCAATAGTTTTTATTTAGTTTTTATAACCAACTCATACTTTTGCAAAAAGTCCCTAAAATGTATGAGTCGTATGTATGGAAAAGTTTGTATGTAATTCTTTTTATTATTTTTTTGCTGTCCCGATCTGTTCCGACTTTTTTTTATCTGGCAGCCCTATTCTAGACCTGAACAATAAAACAAATTCTAGATTACTAATTTTTTTTTAACATACCAACTCTTTTATTTTCTTAATTTTTAAAGTCAAATGTGATAAAAAACACATACATTTTTTAATAGTTACATTTTGGTTTTAATATTTTTTACGGTCTCAAAAAAGAGGACGAAACAAGTTTGCAAACATTCAGTGGCAATACACAAAACACAATTTTTAATTTAATTATATTTAAATTCTTATGTCATTCTCTCTACAAAAGTAAATAAAATTCTCTAGACACAAATTGTTTAGTAAAAACGTCGTTAAAATGTCGATATAAGTTGTTTTTTTTTTTTTACAAATCAGAAGTTGGTAGAAAAAGCAATACTATACCTTTTAAACTTTACTTCAATTAAATAAAAAATGTAAATCATTCCTGTATTTATTTTAATTTCATTGCATTACTGCCCTTTATCATTCATCTCAACAAGCCGATAAATAAATTACCTTCTGGTTTTCTGCATTGAATGCGTGCAAAACAAACATGTTTTGCTTGTGTGTTGTTTTTATTTTCTTTATCACGATAAAGTTAATGAGGTTGCCATATTTAATTAATTCTCCAACAACAAACATCACAGAAATTTATTATGCTCTATGCCAGCTTAATTTGTCTCAATTAAATAATGAACAACACAAAAAGCCACAACCAGACACCAGTCAGCCACATAAAATGTTAAACCCAAATGCGATTAGTTTTTCCACAAAACCACCTCATTTTATAGAATTTACCCACTACCCACAACCTGCACCTCCACTATCATTCCATTTCAACAAAAATTCACTTCATCATATTTATCTAGAATGTTGTTCACACACAAATGCATATATAGCTTGTGTAATGTGCTATAATAATCAATGTAAATGAGCTCCATATCCGCCCTAACACACACACACATGCACACATCACACACAACATACTCAAAGTCTCATTTTACAAAACAATTAAATTCTAATTAAGATTTTGTTTGTTTTACTGCACGCAGGATTTTCAACAGAAGGAAGCACAGCATAATTAAATTTCTATAGTTTTAGAATTTGTTTCAACATCAGAAGAGTGTAAAGGAGGATATGTTAGGTTTACATACATCGACGCCATTTTTGTTTATTTGTTCACAAATTTACCGCAAATCATTTAATTCTCAGATCTTTCAGTCTGTTTGTAATTTAAAACGCATACAATTTCAGTCAAATGATGTAATAACCGTATTTAAGTTGGATAATTAAGTTTGGCAGTTTTGAAAGTTTTACCTTCTTTCATGAAATTACATACAATTGATTAACAGTTAGAAGATGAAGGAATGAAGGACGATAAATTCTTTTTAAAAAGTTGTTAAAATAATAATTTTCTTGAAAGTTTTTTTCAATTTTTTTTCTGTTTTTTTGAGAAAAAGAAAAGCACGTAGCTAAAAGCTAATTCAATTGAAGGAATAGCACAAAAAAAAAAAATGTAAACCTCATTACCATTAGTCACTTCGTCCTTCTTCATCCTTACATTCAACTGAAACGATGCTTTAACTGGGTACTGACTAAGAAGAAAAAAAAAAAAAAACACACAAAATTATAATAAACTGTATACACAGTAATTTTCCTCATCCCGAAAAATTAATTAAAAGTTCTTGAAACTTAACACAACCTTTCATTAGCATCCAGAGAGCATCGCATCGCTCTTGGGGATAAAAACGAACTAAATGGGGTTGATAAGTGGGCGGGTATATGAAATGAATGAGTTTCTGAGTTTCATAACATAACGTCGCGTCGTCACCATCATCCTCTCGTGTTGTGTCGTCAACGTTCGTTTCGTCCTTATTGTCGTTGTCTTTTATATCATAATTATTAATCTTGCAAATTATGTGTAATTAATTTTGCCATTAACCCATTTCCGGCGGCTACCAGTTCCAGTTGACTTAGAAACTTGAAATTTTGAACACTATCTATTTTTGGTCTAATTAGATGAAATCTGAAAAAAAATTTTTAGTGATGCTCCTAGTTTTCCGGAAAATTCACGTTGCGTTTTCGCAACGTTAGCCGAAAGGGGTATCAAAATTAAAAAAAAAAAAAATATTTACATGGAGAATTTTATGAATTTTATTTGAATTAAATTTATATACATTGCGTAGAGAGAGGTTGTTGAAAATCAAAAAACAAAATTCGTAATAACTTAAACATTATACTTAGATATATTATGTTTACAAAGAAAGGGCTTTGGTGTGGTATTCTTCGAAGCATTTAGGGTGGAGGGGGATATTGCATTTCCTGCAGGAAAAAATGGTTTGGCTGGAACACTTGCGACATCGGAGACGTTTTTCTGTTTTGATGACAGTATGTTTCATACTGTCGAAACGGACCACTACATTGGGGCTTCCTTCCGTTTGACACACAGGTTCAGAGTTTGTTTCCGATCGCAACAGTGCATCTACAACAAATGTCCTAAACTCTAGTTGCGACATTGATGTTTCCTTGGCAAATTTTTTGCAAATGCAATGCATTTTCCATGCATTTACCAGCGCTGCGTCCAGGGCATTTGTTAAAAGTGGCCAGTACCACTTTTTTCCTCGAATTCGTATCCTATAGTTGCTTGTAGCGTTATCGAATAAATCAACTCCACCCATCGTTACGTTGTATTGACGAATTGCATTTGGCATTGGAATGTTGATATGTTTCCTCTGCTTTCGATCAAACCGCTTCGCCTGATTAATTGGTTGGTCCATCAAATGATTCGATAAAACTGTTACAATTGAATTGTCGTTCCAACGAACAGCTGCTATTTCATTTTCCTTATCAAATGCGAAATCCATGGAACCACGACTTTTTTTCTTCATTTGTTTGGGATCGGTCAACACTGCTTTTCCAGTTCTATTTTCACGAACTGTGCCTGTAAATACAAAAACAGTAAGTTTTTCGCTACACAAAATTGAGATTGAATAAAATTACCTGTTGCGAAATAGCCCAATTTAGAAAGCCGATATATTAGTTTGTGTGACGTGAAAAAATTGTCGAAAGTTACCGTGTGCTGACTTGGTTTATCGATTTTTGAAAGTAATCTGAGTACAACATTTTCTCCCAACCCGAATTCAGAGGAGTTTTCACTACTTGCGCCACCATAAGGAATGAATTGGAACAAGTAACCATCATGTGAGCACAAATTCCAATACTTATATCCAAAACGTATTGGTTTTCCTCTGATGAACATTTTTGCAGAATGGCGTCCGTAGTATGGTATCATCTGTTCGTCAATTGAAAGATGATGGCAAAATACTCCAAACTGCATAAATCTTTCATTTAGCATATTGTTGAGCAATGAAACTTTAGCAAACTTATCTCTGGGGTCGATTTTACTGTTGTCACAAACGTGTAAATAGCACTTTATTTTCCGGAACCGATCTCGACTCATTGTATTTTTTATTAGGTCGCATCCAAATACTTGTTGATTAGACCAATACAAATCCAATTGGGGCACTGTATGTAATCCAGAGAAATACATTATGCCGATGAATTTGCGTATTTCATTGCCATCCGTTTTGAATGTTGGATTATTTTTGTCTATATTAGCATAGGCGTTTGTGTGGTCAACAATAAAATTGATAATGTCACTGTCTAGAAATAGTTCTAGCATTTCCAGAGGATTGAAATTACCTGTAAGAAAAATAAAAAGAGTCATCTCTCTTCTGAATAATATATATATTATAAACTTACCGATTTTGTCATAAATTGCTCGTATATTTTCACTTGATACGTCTGTTGGTTTTTTTGAAAATTCAACACGATGGCTTTTTGACCACTTCGGTAACTTATAAGGAAGACATGCCAATTCCTTTTTAGAAGTTGAAGCAACGTTTTGGGATGTAGATGCACTGTTTGGTTTATTTGGTGAAACATGGACTTCCGGTTCATTGATTTCAGGATTTTGAGAATTTAAATCATCAAACATGCATTCTAGCTCAACTTCGCCAGCCAATTCATTTGGGAACTCATTTCTATCCTCCAAAAGCTGCTCATTATCATCGATGTCCTCATTATCACTAACAGCATCATTTTTTGGAGGTAAAATAATAATGTTTGTATGAAGTGCAGCATCCAAATTCAAATTTAATTCCTCGTCTTCATCAGAACTGGGATTCATCAATAACTCTTCGAGTTCTTTAGCAGATAAAAACTTTTTGCGATACATAATATTGATTTTTTTTTTTTTTGTAAAACACAGATATAATTTTCAAAACACTTCTTGATAGCACAACTCACAGCTTATAAGTAAAAAATAAGCTCAATGCGAAGAGCTTATATTCGCGATCCATTTTTCCAATACAGGGCCCCATTATTAGGTACTTGTGTTTTTTTTTTCTTGGAATAAGAATATGCACTCCATTCATATAGTACCTGAACATAGTACAGTTGCCTTATAGGGACCACGCTGATAAGAAAAGTGACCTGAGCCTTGATGTTTCCTATATACAAAAAGTTATTGCCTAATTATTTCTAAGAATAAAGGCAAGTGAATGGTAAAGGGTTTTCCCAATATAACACTAATGAATGATTTTTATTTTTTTGTTCTCAGAACTAAAATATGCATAAATGGGTTTTCCAATATAACCCTTATGAATGATATTTTATTTTTTTGTTCTCAGAACTAAAATATGCATCCTTTTGTAGAACAATAAAAAATTATGATATATTTTTAAAATGTCAGCATTATAAATAAAAACACATAATATTCCAAGAAAAAAAACCGTTCAATTTCATTTCAAGCAGCAAACAAAAAAATATTGTGTTTTTAGCTACTGCTTTCGGCTAACGTTGCGAAAACGCAACGTCATGCTTTCATCTTAGCTGACAAGCAGACAACTCATGTAAATTACGTCAGAATTATTTTAGATCATTATTTGAACTCTTATTTATCTGCAGTTGACATTATTTTGTAAAATTATAATTTTGACGATATTTCGCGAAAGTTCAAAAATCCTACCTCAAAATTTTCAAAAACTCGAATTTTGAAAGTCTTTAAAAAGCACGAAAAAAAATTTTCACAAAAAAATCCAAAAACAGGTCGATTAGATAATTGTACTATATTTCAAAATCACTTTTTACTTCATTTCAATTTATAATCAGCTACGTTCCAGAGATCTTCAAAGTTGACGTTGCGAAAACGCAACGTTAGCCGGAAATGGGTTAAAGCTCCTTTTACGGTGACAATGTTGACGAAAGCATGTTGGTGTGCTTCTATGAATTTGAAAATGAAAAAGAAGGATGAATTGATGATGTTTATATTTTATGGTTTGATGATAATGACAACGACAACGACGACGGCGCGACACAATGACATCAAAATTTGATTTTATAGAGCTATATTTTATATATAAAAACAGTATTGGTTGAAAGTGAAAATACACAACGTCAATAATTTCAGCGGGACAGTAATATGTAGTAGGTAATGAAATGTTATAAAGATATTGAAAATAAATTCGACAAACAGCTCATTAGATCAAATTTTGATAAAAATAATTTTATCCTTATCCCTATACCGTCAACTGTGGGCCTAAACATTATTATTCTTCATTCTACTTACCCTCTATGAAATTACTCAAATGCCTTAATTTATCATTTTGTAGGAAAAAACGGCTTAGAAATGTAAAATGACCGAGAAAGCTAAATTTTGGATATGTTGTATGTTTAAAAAAAGCTTAACTTGAAGTTTTCGACCAAGATTTCCTATGACAATAACTCGGCTATCCTTCGAGATACCATAATTTTACAAGGAGCTTTTTTGTAGCTTTTACCATGTTCTACAATTCATGCATACACATTTTTTGCGTATCATGAACCGTTTTCGAGATAACGATCAAAAAAGTCAAAAATTTACGATATGCGATTTGTTTTTTTGACATTATCTATTTTTTGGTGATGAATATTTTAATTCGAGATACGTTATTACATCCTCTATGATTTTTGAGCTAAACACACTTAGTTCATCTTAAGATATCTAAACCTATACGAAAGATATCGGAAAGATTTAAACAGATTTTGAAAGAAGAAAAACAGGTCTTTTAGAAACCGTTACAATTTTAATTTTAAAAAATTTTCTTACATGAAAAAAAAAAAACGTCCGAAGTAGTCAAAAAAAGGTTTTTTTGCATTTTCTAACGGTAATATTTCAAAAACGCGAGCTGCTAGAATTTTTTTGACTTCGGATTCGAGTTAAGCACACCGAAAACCTTCAGAAAAGTATATTTTGGTTCCGGCAACAAAAAAAAAGTTTAATTTTGTAAACCAGTGTTATCATTTTCAAGTAAATGGTTTCATTCAAGCACACTGGACAGACAGGCAATGGTCACTTATATAGAGAAGCCCAATATCGAGGAGGTGATTTGAAGTTGTGAAGTCAGAGAATAAATCTCATTTTCCTTTATAATTTTTCAAAAACACGCCACCTAAAGAGTAAATTGTCACACAGAAATTTGGAAAGATCATTCTGATTGCAATTATAATTATACATCAGAGTTAAAGACCTCAAAGTATATGCCCTTTTCAGTTTTTCTCACATAACGCTTACAGTAATTAAAAGCATTAAAACTTCTATAAAAATGAAAGGCAAAATGCTCCTCAAGTAGATAAGAAAAATTTGAGTGATGATTTTTGGGTATATTTTTAAAAACCAATAAGGTTTAGTTGTTTTTTTTTTATTGATCTAACATTATTTTTTTAAGAGTGTTCCATTTTCATGCTTGTGATAACACTGGTTAACAAAATTAAACTTTTTTTTGTTGCCGAAACAAAAATATACTTTTCTGAAGGTTTTCGGTGTGCTGAACTCGAATCCGAAGTAAAAAAAAATTCATCAGCTTCCGTTTTTGAAATATTACCGTTAGAATATGTAGTACTTCGGACCTTATTCTTTTATATAAGGAAAATTGTTTGAGCATTTTTAGTAACGGTTTTTATAAGAACTATTTATCACCTTTTTAAATCTGTTTAAATCTTTCCGATAACTTTTTTATTGCCCGAGATATCCTCAGTTGTTTGGTATTTTTATAAATTTGATAACGTCATTATCTCCTTTATGATACATGAAGAAAAATCCACTTACTTAATTTTAAGATATCTCGGGCAATACAAAAGATATTGAAAAGATTTAAACAGGTATCGAAAGATGGAAAACAGTTCGTATAGAAACCGTAACTAAATATGCTCAAACAATTTTTCTTATACAAAAGAATAGGGTCCAAAGAACTCAAAAAAACGTTTTATTGCATTTTCTAACGGTAATATCTCAAAAAAGGGAGCTGATTAGTTGTTTCTGACTTCGGATTCGAGTTCAGCAAACATAATTTTTGATTTTGGGGCCAGTTTTCTTCGAAAGTTTATGTGTTTGCTTTGACAGAACAATTTGTGATTTATAAAAAAAAAGTATTTTTAAGTTAAAAAAACAAACAAAATTTTTTAAAATTTATTTGCATTTAACACATGAAAATAAAATTTAATTATTTACATTACTGATCCTAAAGTTCAGAATTTAGTTGCTATTTTTTTTAAAATTTGTTATATAAAAAAATCTGTACAAGTATGTACAGTTTTACATATGAAAAAAGAAAAAACAAAATTCGTTCTTCAAAGGAAAAAAATAATAAGAAGTATGCAATTTTATTTCTTCTTTTCAGATGCATTTTTAAGAAAAAAAAATCAATATAGACCAGTGCCAATCCGGTTTTCAGAAGGCAAAAGTTGAACAAAATACTAGCAGCATAAGGGTGGTGGGAAAATTTAGGATAAATGTTATATGAAAGGGGAAAAATAAATTGCCCACAAAAAAATTGGGGGAAAGGGGGTGGGTGGGCGAAAAAGTGGGGTGGGTGTCAAAAATCATGTTTTTTTACGATTTCTGTCAAAACTAGACGTCCTATCGAAAAAAGTCAAATGCAAAAGTTGTAGGTAGTATAAATGTCTACAACTTTTACTCAAACAATTTTTTTCTATAACCTCAAAAATATTGAAAAAAAATGCAAAAATACGATTTTTTTATTTTTTATTTTTATCTTTTACAAAAATTGTTGGATTTTAACAAAACTTGGTTAAAAATTACTTTGTTATGTTTTCTATCTATTAAAAATGTTTTTTGAGCAAAAAGTTAATTTTTGGATTTTTGACGAATTTAATTTGAAAAAATAGCCTATTTTTCAATCAAAAAAGTTACCGATAAAATTTTTGATTTTTGAAAAGTTTGGAATGCAATTATTTAGCTTAAAACCGTTTTTTAAAGATTGTGTGGAAAAACTATACTTTTGTTTAGGCGTTTAAAAAAAAAATAATTTTTGAAAAAATAAAAAAAAAAAATATATAAGCTTGGTATGGCGTTTTGTAGTAGTTACTTATCAACTTGAACGTTAAAAAAATTCGATGTCCCGTTTTCGAAAATTTGAGTAAGAAAATGCATAGGTAATTTTTTAAATCCAAAAATTATTTTTTTCAAAATTTTATTTCAGAATTATTTCAGAATTTCAGAATCAGAAAATATAAAAATTATATAAGTGCTATTGCAAAAAAAAATCTTTTGAACTCAACAAGCCGTTTCGGAAAATAATTAGGTTTAAAAAAACGTGTTTACCTTTAATAATGACTTTGGAAAATAAAAAATTCATTAAAAAATAGAGCTTGTTTTAAAAGCAATATATTTGAATTAAAAAAAAAACGTTATAGCCGTTTTCGAGATAATAAAACTTTTCAGAAATTGGTACAATGGTGAGCAAAAAAAAAAAAAAAAAAATAGCAGCCCATCGAAAAATATCTTAAATAAAGCATTAAACATAAAAAGAGCTTTGATTTTGGAAATTAATTAATTAATTAAAGTAAAACTCTTTATATTTCATTTAAATTGAATTTCAAGTATGAATGGAATTTAATATTTAATAAAAAATAAAATTTAATAACCCAAAAACCAAATACACATGATTTCTTTGTCTATTAAATTTAAATAAAACCAGGTTAAAAAAAGTTCAATTAAACAGAATTTTATTTGAAAAAAAGGTAGTATTTGATCCCATGACCATTATTTTGAAATAGCGCTGAAAATGAAAAAAAAAATAGTTTTTGTTCAGTTTTACTTTGTGCAAAAAGCCTACAAAAACATATGCTTCTAAGTGTATTTTGCACGACGAAGCATGAATTTACAAGGTATTAACAGTTTAAACTTCTTAACTGATGTTTTTCGATTTGAAACCGCCTAATCAAAAATTTAGGGGTTCTTAATTCTCATAAGAAAATAGTTAAATACTCAAGTAGGTTATTTTTACAATAAGGTACCTACCGATTTACTGCAAAAAGTCTCAGGATCTTAAAAAGTCGGTTTAGATGTACATTTTTCGAGGTTTTTGTATTGAGAAACAATTTGCTGCGCTTATAAACATTTTTGACATAAACATTCTTCAATAAGTTTATCGAGATTTTTTAAAATAATTTTTCATGATTTCGTAACAATTTTTGATACGATGAAGTGCTATGGTTAAAAAATGTGTCAAATCTTAATTAAATGTCAAACTGAAACTGTCACTGTCAATCTTAAATTGGAATAGAATTTATTGTAGACCTAAAAACGAAAACTTGTATTTATACATATAAAGAAACTCAATGTTAAAAATGTCACTATGCAAAAAACAATAGCAAAACACAAGCAACCCTCACCTTCGTATATTTCAAAACAACATATAAACAATCAGAGCAGCATTTCGCTTATTACAAGGGGGTGTTGTATTTTGTTCATTTTTATGTCACACAATATAACATGTAAGCTGTTTATACCCGTCAGACAACTTGAAAGGAATTCTCTCTACAAATCAACATCAAAAACTGTTCCACAGCATCATTTGTCCATATTCTGCTAAATAAGTTGTTTACTGCCACCACCAGTGCCACACACCAATCTTTGTTCTCGTCCTCATCTCATCGTCGTCATCCTCCTCGTCAGCATTCAGGCACGTGGCCAGTGTTTAATTAGCCTCCTTAATAACTAGTTAAATCGGTAACAATATGCTCGATGTAAACATCCGCCACCGCTGGCACATGGCGGCGGGCGGAGGATGTCAACGAAAGCAAACAAACAAATAACAGTCAATTTTCTCAGCTTCGGGGGGTCAAAGAGGGGGTGAACGGTGAAGATATACAAATTTGGGAAACTGTAACATGATGATATAATAATTTTAGGAATTCCACCTTGAGGCGATGTTTGTCGTCGTCTCAAAGTCTGCACTATAAACGTCCTGGGCTGGTATAGTACATCCCCTGCAGGCATTTATTCATGTGATTTACTTTTCTGTAAATGTCTTTGTCTGGGATCAGGATATACGAGTAGATAGATACGTGTGAAAAGCCGCTTCCATTTCGAATTTAAATGGGAGCGCACAGAGTTCAAAAGCCCCCCGAAGAGCGATGTTAACTTAAACTTAGGGGAATTATACAAATTGTTACTCTCGGGATGCTGAGGGTTTATTCAGCGCATGGAGCCATGCGCTGTATGTTTTTGATTGAGATGAAAAAGATGAATGGAAAAGGGCGTTTACAGACTAACTTACTGTGGGTGAAATGCTTTTCAAAGCTTTTAAAGGATATACATTCTTTGGGGAAGCATTTGGAAGATACAAAAATTAAAAAAACATACACGAATACATGAAAATAAAATAAAATGGCGGTACACATATGCACAATAGAAGGTTTAAAAATAAGTCAAGTTTTATGACAGGCAATTAGCTGCATTAAAAAAAAAAAGTTAACAAATGTAGGGCAACCAACTTAAAGTCCCTATATTTGGAATTGAATAGACGATAACATAGATTTAAATAAAGACTTTAATATGATTTAATTTAAATAAAATGCATGTATCCAACATATTTAAAAATTTTTATTTTTCTTCTACAGGTGAGCTTTATGTTGTATTTATTTAAATGTGCCTAAGAATTGTGAATTTAAAGTCGTTTAAATTAAATTTTCACCCATAGTTTGTTGAATTCCAAAACATAACAAATGAGTCATTACTAATTACTCATTAGTAATGAGAATGACACATTCTTACTCACAATCAGATGCATGATTTTGAGGTACTTTACATTACCTGAGTGCCCTACAAACAATTTTGCTTCTCTAAAGCTTTACAGAAGCAACGATAGCACCTGTAAAGCTTTATAGAAGCAAAATTGTTAGTCGGGTGATGGTCTAATTAAACCAAAATGATTTAACCATCATGTAAAAAGTTATCGTCATTTTATGAATAGTCTCTGATTTTAAGAGAATGGGTGAAAATTGAAATAGTACAAATTTTTGTCTGAAAATAATTGGTAAAATAAAAAAAATTGTGTATATATATCGTCGGCACAATGCCAAAACCGCGAATACCTATGCATTTTTTAATATTTTCACTTTAATGCGTCATTTTACTTGCTATCGGTCCCTCTATTCACTGCGTCGATCCCAATCCTCCATCAGTTGCCTAGAAGCCTAAGATATCGTTTCCGTTTCCATTAATTTGCATGAGTTTTGCAATAACTTTGAAGCCGTTTTTCTCAAAATTACAATTTTGCAGATTAGTGGTTTTGGCTTTGTGCCGCGATATGTTTCTTAACTATTCATAGGTCACATACACCATTTAAAACTCAAGAACGGCTAAACGGATTTGTATAATCTATGAATCCTTTGATTAGTATTCGTCCCAAAACCCAAAAAAAAATCAAAGAAAAATAAAAAATAAAATGCACGTCGTACGTAAAAAGTTGCTTAAAAAACCTAAGCTTTTGGAAATTAATAAAATAAAAATTTAAACTATAGGTAACACTGCACAACAAAATTAAACTTTTTGTATGATGAATAAGCCAAATAATACATACTTTTCTAAAGGTTTTTGATGTGCTGAACTGGAATCCGAATTCAGAAATATTTTATCAGCTCCCATTTATAAAATATTAACGTTAGAAAATGCAAAAACACCTGTTTCTGAAGTTATGCTGCAATGCGAGGGAATTTTTTTCATTACTTTTTGTGAAGGTTTGTATAAGAATTGTTTTTCTTCTTTAAAAACCTTTTTTAATCTTTGTGATGTCTTTTTTATAATCCGAGATACTCGTATTTTAATTTGAAGTTACTGGAGTTTAAAATAACGTTATTGATAAAATAAGCCAAAACAAACGTACTTATATTTAAGATATCTCGGAAAGATTTTAACAGATTTTCAAAGAAGAAAACCAGTTCTCATAGAAACTGTAAAAAATTATGTTGAGACAAGGTATCTCACATCAAAGCATAACCGCAAAAACACGTTTTTTTCGCTCATTCTAATGGCAATATTTCAAGAACTTAGAGTGATAGAATATTTCTGACTTCATATTCGAGTAAAGCACACCAAAAACGCTTGTAAAGGTATTTTATAGTTTATTCATCCAAAACCTTGGAAATGATAAAAAAATCGAATTTTTTTTTTTTAAGTTTAAAGAATATTTTTGAAATTTTTTTCTAAACTTGGAGACTAAGGCTTCATATTCACGGTTAGACAGAATTCAAGAAAACGGTTCTCTGGTATAGAATGTTTTCGAACAAAAACTTTCACTAAAATTATTTTTTCCAATTTGAACCAAAATGTGTATATTAAAAAAAAAAAAAAAAATTTTTGCAAAAACTCAAATTGTGGCTCAAACTCATAATTCGACACTGTACCAAACTTACATTTGATCGAAAACAGTAAAGATTCTGAGAGCCCCTAAAATGGATTTTAACCATTTTCAATTATTTTTTCTTTTGAAACACTTTTTTTTTACAAATCAGCTCCTTGAAACAAAAGAGTTGAGCAGCGAACTTTATTTGTTTTCTAATGTATGATTCTTTTTATTCTTTAATTGAAAATATTTATTTGGTTTGTAACAAAAGTATAAATAAAACTATGTTAAATATGCAGACATTTTTGAAGTCAACTGTACAGAGTGTCATAATTTTTTTTTAAGTGAAAATTCTATTTTTTGGAAATTTAGAATACTATTTTTTTTTTTTTAATGTTAAATATTTTGTATATGTATGTTGGTACAATGGTTCATACATACATTACATATAATAACGAAGAAAAAAATAACAAAATAATAAAAAATTATTAAAATAATTATTTTTATTTTAAGTGGAGTGATTGAATATAATTCAATATAAGTTCAAGTGACCTCAACATAATATCTCAAGTAGCACACTGGTGTATAAATTGGTGTAAATTCATTAATTTTGGTGTAAAATTGAGAAATTTGAATAAAATGGTGTATTTATCAAAAAAGATGGTATAAAAATTATACCATCATCTTTTCAGTGCAAAATTTCAACATTTCTTTTAAGATTCCGTGCAAAAAATACGCCGATATTCAATTGTTTTTATAATACACCATTATTGGTGCATAAAATTATTCGATTCTCAAATGAACCGAAACGGTATATTTTATACACTCTCTTTGGTGTAGGAAGTACACCCTGTGGACATAAAATTCACCAGACTGCATAAGTGGGAGACGTCATATTTTTCCATGGCCGCCATTTAAATAATGAAAACAGCGATTAATTATTTTACTATAATAGTACTATATCGGCCTAATATCCCGCATTCTTACTTTTTTTCGATTCGTTTATATTATAATAAGAGAACGCTTCTAAAAAAATGTAAAAACTGATTTTTAAAATTGAAAAAAAAAAAATCATTAATTCATTGAAATTTTTGAGGCGCTCGATTTTTAGACGGGGTAGTGACTAAAATAAGTAGATAGAATTTGTTTCGTTCTTAAATTAGGCACTCAAATTCATATTTAATCATTAGTTAATTGTATTGTGATAGAGAATAATTTATTTTCATTTTTTCATAAGAAATAGTGTACATTTTAATTCATCAAACTATTTTAGGTTAAAAAATAAACTTTGGTGCAAATTATAAATCAGAATAATTTAAATGGTGTATTTTATCCATAGATTTATTGTGTATTTTTCAATTTCAAAGGAATAATTTTTCACCAAAAACCAGTTAATTTTTTATACCACTAGCTCTATTTATATACCAAAATCGGTTTAATTTTTTAACCAGCTGAGTTTATTATATACGAGAAAATGGTATATTTTTTATATTCAAAATGCATATCACGAAAGTGCAAAAAATACCCCAAATATTTTAGTGTATTTTAGACTTTTGTGCTACTTGAGATACCAGGTACCTACTACTACTAATATATATATTTTTGAAAATTGGCTCAATAGATTTTGTTATTTTTTTTTTAACAATATAAATGGAATACTTCGTTTTGTGGTCAAACTAATTTAAAACTATGGACACTTAGAGAAAAAAAATTGATGTTTGCTTAACAAATCCATTCTTGAATAACTTTAAGACTTCAATAAAATTGAATTCAATATAATTATTATTCTTGCTTTAAAAATATTTTGTTATTACAACAATTTTATTATTAATTCTTTTTGTTTTAAAAGAAATAAATTGTTGGTTAAATATTTTATTCTTAAAATGATAACACGTAAATATTTTTTAACACTTTGCATTCTTAAATTAAGAATATATTGTTCTGAATTTTTTAACCCACAAAAATTTTTGGCACAAAGTATAAAATTGTTGAAATTAGCAACAATTTTCTTTAAGTGGAATTTCCTAAGAAAACAACTTTAAATTAGTCCTTAAATTTTTTCATAAAAAGATTCAACACTAATGCTCTTTTGCCCATGAGAGCGAAAACCTGTGACCCAGTCGTGCATTGTAAAAAGAGACTCCCTCGAAGTAGAACTTCCCTCTAACTCGAACTATTTCACCCTTTTTTATGAAAAAATTTAAAGTAAAATAATTATATTAATTCCTCTAAGCTCTGATTTTTCAATCGTCAGATAGACTATAAGAAAAATTAAAACTTTTATTCGTAGGAATAGGCATTAACTGGGGTTTATCTGGACTATTTTCGTGACCCGTGAAAATTCGACTTAGAGGGAGTCGACTGTAATTTGAATGCTTGCAGAAGAATCAAGAATGTGTATCTGGTCGGGAATAGAAATTTTTATAGATTTAAATACGGTTAACTCAAAAATACATATTAAAAAAAAAATTATTGTGAAGTACTTTTTTTGTTGATCGTCCCACGCTCATACTTTGCCACGACAAGTTGATGAAAGTTAAAAACATTTTGAAATACTGACATCATAAAAAATTAAACCATATATTTCTATTGCATTTTACGGCTTTGTTTTTTTTTTTTTTTTTGTTTCTGATAATTTTTCAACACAAGTTAAACAAACACATTTATAAAATTCTAACATGACAAGCGATTGTTTTCAACAAATTAAAAGTCATATTTTGATTTATTTCCCTTTTCCACACTACAATGGTATTTCATTCTAACCGCACGGGTCTCTTTACTACATTTAAAAGGGGAAGGTCAATAAATGTAGGGGTGAGTTAATTAGGCATCTGCTGAAATTATATACAAACACCCAAAACACGACTGAAATTTATAACCCTAATTAGAAATTAAAAATGACGTCCTTGACGTCCACTGCAATTGAAAGAAATATGAAAAAATTATAGGTAAGTCTTTAAAAAATTGAAACTTTAAAAATGTTCATGCCCCAATAGAAATTTTTTTCGACTTTCTCCTTTCATAATTTATTTTCCGCCAAAAAAAAGGATTCAATCACAAAAGCCTGATGTGCTTTCTTAATTTATAAAGCTTACCGCTTCCATTCATCGTTGAATATGAAAAGAACTACCGCCATCAAAACTTCATTAACGATGAAGCATCTCATATTACACTATCAAACAAAAAAACGTGTATCAAATTACAAATTTGAACAAGAAGACCTTAAAGCCTATATAAATGAAGAAATAACTAAAAACATTCGCAATTACTTAAACAGATTTATCATTTTTCTTCTTTACCGAAGGACTTACTTTTTTTTTTTTAATATCATCTTCACAATTAATTGTGTGAATTCCTTTGGATTAAACCGCCTAAATAGCAATCGAAGGTCACATTCGTGTCGCAATTAATTAGAGCATGATAATCAAGGATTCGCTTTGCATTTAACCGCACTTCATACAATTAGGTTAGAATGAACAAACATATTTACACCGCACGACCCAGATTATCAAGTGATATCAAGTTGTTGTTGTTTTTGTGTTTGTTTTTTTCTATATGCGCAAAATGTCCTTTTTTTCCTGGATTTTTATGTGGGTGAAGATAAAAGAAACGATGCTTTGCGGTAAGCCTTTTTACATATACGCTGGTAGATATAATATTGATTGGAATCCAATTTCATTCCTTTTGTTGTTTAGGGCGCATCCCTTTTGGTATTATTTGTTTTTTTTTTTTTTTTATCTTACTTCATTTTTAGACATTTAGAACATATTCGTATGGATTGTGAGGGTGAATATATCAGACAATTGTTGGGTTATGTGGAAGATCTTGTCTATTAACAATAATAAGGAACGTGTGCTTTAACAAATAAAGCTGTTGTCCTTTTAATGCTGCAACTTGAGCATGAGCATGTAGGAAATTGGGTGAAAAATTAATCCCAAACACACTTTTCAAATTTGGTAAGTATTTGGGATTAATTTTCAAATCAGAAAGGGAAAGGAAATTTAATTAAATTTTTGCTTCAGTCAGAATTTTTTTTCTAAAAAAGAGTCTATATGATTTTAATCATCATTGACAAAATTGATGATTGTCACACTTGTAGGTTAAGAAGTTACATTTTAATAGTTTGGGTACATTTGCCCAACTCTTTTTAGCCTTAAGAATCATAACCTTTTCTTTGAATTTAAATAGAGAAATATTTTTTTTTAATTTATTTTTTTTTTTGCCCTATAACCTACAAAAAATAACAAATTAATAGAGACTCTCTTCGACAGTGATGATTTTTTCAAGAATATTGGACAAATATAGTTAATTGAAGTGATCTTCATTTCCTTAACTATAGACCGATTACTTTTCTCAAAAACCTAAAAAATCTCCGAAGAAACTGATAGGTACTCCAGAAATCTAATGAATAAAAAGACACAAAAATGCTAGAGACTTAGTTTGGGTTTAATGCATTTTTTATTAAAAAATGTATAGTAAATTCAAAATTGATTTAAAAACTCCAAAAGTATAAAAATTAAAAATGTATTGACATCGTATTTTTAGAAGAAAATTCTGCATTTATATTTGGAGACTTTTTTTTTCAAACATTAAACCTTTGTTCAAATTATAATTTAATAGAAAATCTGCCTTGTTTTCTAAACAAAATGCAAAATTTCTTAATTCATTTGGGTTACTCTAATTCATGAGAATCAACAAGAACGAACAATTATTCGAATACTTTTTCCATATTTTACGATCCCTTATCAGTTGCTATACAAAACGTAGGTACTAGGAATGAAGCTTCATGTTGTGGTAGGAGGAGGGTTGCCATGTGTTATGAATTATGTTTTTTTTATCCTTATCGAGTTTTTATGTAATTTAAACAGAAGAATGTAATAGAGTTATATTTTCTGAAAGGTAGATACCCGAATAGCACAGATGGGTTTTAATTTAGCAGATGTAACTCCAGTTAAACAATCTAATTGTTTTCCATTAATTTCAGAAACATATTCTTATACAATATTGTAACCCGAACAGCCGCATTTCCCCTCTTGATTTGCAACAAATTTGTGGCAATTCTGTTTTATAAAGGTTAAATTTTGTTATTTCTTGGTCTTATTTGTGTTTTCTGAACTAAAAACTGTTTCATGAAAGTTAACCTAATAAGTGTGCAACTAAGAATGAAGTCGAACATCAGCTTTACTTATGTTGTAGAAATGTTAAAGAAAGTAGTGACTTTTATTATTTTTGTTAGGATTTGTTATAATTAAATGAAGTGTTTGTTTTCGAAAACATCTAAAAAGTTTCCCAAAAGTTATTATTCTAATTCTCATCGAGTTTTTATGTAATTTAAACAGAAGAATGTAATAGAGTTATATTTTCTGAAAGGTAGAGTGTCTAATTAAATAAATTGCATATGGGTTGCCTAGCGATATGATGTCAAGGCATAGAGTTGCCAAGCCTTAAAGTTTATTTTTCCGTATTTTTGAATACGCAACCCTGCTTATATGGGAAGCCAAAGAGTAATAAAAAGAATACTATGTCATAGGAAATTTAATTTGAAAATTTTTTAAATTTGAATTTTGAGTAGGGTAAACAAAGGTGAATTAAGAAAAAAGGGCAAAAATCTATTTTCTAAACAAAACGTGATAGAAATGAAATTGAAATTTGAATCGATAGATATTATGAATATATGAAAGCCAGACATACAAAAAAAAAAAAAAAAATGTAAAATATCTACAACTCGAGATATAGTCTTTTTTAAAGACATGCCACTCAAATTATGAGAAATAATTCACCAAAAATCAAAACGAAAGATTTTTACCTAAATAATTTTTATTTCATAAGTTAGAAAAAAATAAAATAACTTGATACGTACACGGAGAAAACAGACTCAGAGAATTAAGCGGGTCCCACTTTAATTTAATCGGATTTCTGCATGTCAAATTAATTTCTTGAATGCGCAAATAAAAAAAAAATGGCAGCCACCGGGGATCAAACCTACAACTGTTGGGTTACTAGGCGAGTGCCTTATACCATCGTGCTATCTCACTGTATGTATGTATGGTGATAAACTACAAGTAAAGCTAAAGTGTGACTATAATTTTAAATTTTTTATTTTTTGTCAGTATTTTTAAGATGAACAATCACATTAAAATAAGATGAGGTTCACATTAAATTTAACTGAGTTTAAGCGGATATCACCTCATTTTAAGCTGATATCACCTTATTTTAAGCTGGTGAAATTTAGTATGAAAAATATCATCTAAATTTAAGATAAGCCAAGGAAAAACAAAAAATTTTCAAAATTAGAAAAAGTAACCAAAAATGGTATGAAAAGCTTTTTTTCAAAATTTAATTTTTTTAAAACTTTTAATTTTTCCTTGGTTTATCTTAAATTTAAACGATATTTTTCAATAAAATTATCAAATAAACTCAAAAGAATTTGATTTTGCTCATAAAAAAGTTACAAGAAGTAAGTCATTTAGACCTGAAGAAATATGGTGTTTTATTTCATCTCAAAAGTTCAACCCTCACAACAGAAAAACTGCTTAATGAATAAGTCTGAAACTTTGCATACTAATTACAGGTATATAAAGCTTCAATAATTAAGCCTCAGTTTAATCTTATCACCCATAGAAATAAAATAGCGGTAAATTTTCTAAAAAACCGTAAAAATGCCTATTTTGATAGCTTTTCTAAATTAATCTCAAAAATAAGAAAACATTTTGTTTAACAAAGCAAACTTAATTCCTTTGTAGAGAATTGAATGAAGTTTTTAAATGTTTCCTTGAATGTTCTGTACAGTGATCCGTTGTTGAGATATTGATAGTCAAAATCAAAAATATGGTTTTTGGTTTGATGACTTATATTGCAGTTTAAAAAAAATCGTAGAAGTTTGAAACAAAATGAATCTTAAAGCCAAATAAATAGCCTTTCTAAAAATAATAATCATTTTATCAGAAAAAATGTTCCCACTTTCTTAGGGGAACAGTAAAAACGAAAAAAAATTGGAAAATTTTGGTTTTTGAACAGTTCCAACAATTTAGCTATTTTACCGTTAGAAAGAAAATATTTTAACATTTAATCCTGAAACTAAAAGAATAGAGCTTTCACATTTTGTTATGATGCGATCTTTTTTTACTGAGATACAGCCTATCAAAAATCACTAAAAAAAATCACGATTTTTGTTTTGTTCCCTTAATTTTTTGGGCTAGTGTATTAACAGTCAAATTTTCAATATTTTGTCCATATAAAAAGAATAAGTTGTAGATTGATTATAAACCTTTTTTTCTTTCTTTCTATATAATATCATTTTTATGTAAACTATTTCTTAAATTATTAAAACATTATTTTTAACTTAATTTTTGTTTTATTTCTACATTTAATTTACTGAAATCTATGTAATTTCTTTTTATAATAAAACAAAAAACAATAGAGTAATCGAGTTTAAATATTGTTTTTTGGTTTAAATTTTATTTTTTTTTAATTGTTGTTATATTTTGCGGCCTTTCTCCTTTTGTGTTTATGTGCAACTTTAATTCAAAATCCATTTTTTTTTTTATATGAGTACCGATTGCAGAAGTAAGGCCGATACTTTGAAGCTTCTTTCAAACCAATTTTCAGAAATATTGACAAAATCTTTGGTTCGAAATTCTTATGAACTCATTTTATTATTGGCTAGTTGAAAAAAGTTTTAAATATAAACCTTAATTCATAGCAATGAATCTCAGGGAGGTAAATTATACAACCTATTCAACTGAATTTTGAATAAATTATAATATTGAAAGAAAAAATTATGACTTAATTACATGAATAATGTAAATCATTTTTTTTCCAGTTTAACAAACCAATCAAAAATAATGATACATTAATTAATTACTCACAATTATTAAATATTTCATATTCCCTGACATTGAAAAAAAAAAAAAAAATCTATAAATAATTAAAAATTTAATGCAATTAAAATGTCTCATGCACTTTGTTTCACTCTATCACATAAACAACATGCCTCTATATCAAACGACTTGTTATATTCATGTTTCTATAATTTTTCAAAAACTTTTATAATAATTACCCTATGATGTCGATGTTGATGTCGTTTTGGTTGCAGCAAGTCATTATGTCATTAGCCAATCGCTATAATAGTCAAATACAATTAATCAAACGGTAATTTGCCTCACGAGCACATCAAACATGGAAAATTAAAAGGAAATTCATCCTCCCCAGAGAGAGAGAGAGAAAGAAAGAGAGACAGAAAGAGAGAGAGAGACCAATTATCACCCACACCATCTCATAGCACCACTGGCGAGCGAGTCTTAATCATTAGTGCACTTTGCATTATTTGAACATTTTGTTAAATTAAAAAAAAAAAAAAAAATGTCGACGGATTCAAAATCGCGTGAGAGCCATTTTAACTCAAAATGAATCTACTCTCATAGAGTATGACGGACAAGCGACACGGGAGGGAATTTAATGAGTACACCAACAGTTTTTGGGTGGTTTGAGTTCCGAGAGGTGGCAAATTTTGATTGCAATTTGCAATTTTTATTCCCCGACCCAAACCGACCCCAAGAACCATGCACATGGTCAATCCGCAGTCATTTGCATCTGATGCATAAATCCATTAACGCTCCATATAATCGACGTTGACTGTTTGAATTCGAAATCCTCATGACTATGGCCGAAAGGATCTACACGATCCCGTGATGGTATTTAAAATTTTTCCTTTACACAATGCATTTTGGTTTTCCGTTTTAGATTTTTATAAATGCGCACTACTTAACTCCATATCCCGCACACATGAACACGGACGGGACTCTCTCATATCCTTGACGACTTAGCGTGGGAAATTAGTGTGTCAAGTTTCGGTATGGTTTGCAGTTATTGTTGCATTATTTGTGAAACTCACATGCAATTTCAAAACACACGCCCGCCCTAGCATTTATCCGTTTTGTGTCCTGGAGTAAAGGATATATACAACATGCAGAAATATATCCAGTCCACTGATGGGTGCATGAAGGCTTAACAATTATACGGGTAGGGAGTAGGTAAACAATTGTAAATTAAAACTAAAAAAAAAAAACACCATTGAGTGTGCATAGCAATCTTGATTGTGTCTAATTAACGTTTCAAGCAATCAAAACGCAATATGCTAATTTGAATTACAGTCAAATTACAATCCAACGAACTGGTTGGAGGCTTATGAATATGATATCGTGATTGTGTGATACAACTGCTGGAAAAGCAGTGAGTTGAAGAAAAGTGATTTTTATTGAAATAGACTGATAACAAAGTTTCAAGGACCTTTTGAATTGGAAAATATTAAAATTTTTCCTAGACAGTCTAATTAATGAATAACAACTTTTTGATGTAAAAATGTATTTACTACATCTTCAGTAAAAATCTCTAAATAATCCAGGGTTGTTAAAAGTCATTTTATTTTGAATGCATTTGCTCTCCATTACAAATTAAAAAAATATTTATTGCATATAAAAATATTTCCATTGAAAAAAAAAAACATTTGCATTAAATAAAATTTTTTATTGCTACTGAAAAATATTTGCATTGAAAGTAAAAATTTATTGCAAATAAAAATATTTTGCATTGAAAAAAAATTTATTGCAAATAAAAAATTTTCTGCATTGAAAAAAAAAATCAATGCAAAATGTGTGCATTAAATATTTTTTTTAAATATTCATCAAATTTCTTACAATTTTGAATATTTGATGCAAAATTATATGAAAAATATTTAATGCACACATTTTGTATTGATTTTTTATTTTTATGCAGAAAATTTTGTATTCCAATAAATTGTTTTTATTTTTTCAATGCAAAATATTTTTATATGCAATAAAAATTTTATTTTCAATGCAAACTTTTTTCATTGGCATACAGTTTTTTTTAATGAAAAATATTTTTAGTTGCAATAAATGTTTTTTTTTTTTCAATGCAAATTTTTTTTCGTTGCAATTTTTTTTTTCAATGCAAATATTTTTCAGTTGCAATAAATAATTTTTGTTAAGCAATTTTTTTTTTGCAATAAATTTTTTTTTAATTTCAAATGCATTTTTTTTAATTGATATTTTTACAACCGTGAAATAATCCAATACGGGCAGATTTCTACCACGACTCTTCGTCCTTTTGTCGTTGGTCAACAATCTTCACTGCTTCATTCATTATTTTGCCGGTTGCCGCCACTTTGTCGGCAAACTTCTTGCCAATTAATCTCACTACAATAATAATATTCTTCTCTCATTAATTGACTATTGTTTTCAAAAGGCAGGAAGTTTTTTTTTTCTAACTTCGTCCTTTTGCTCCCTCTGGGACCTCAGGTAAATCCCAACAAAAACTCATCAACGTATTTCCCCAAATTAAAAAAAAAAAAAAATAATAACCTTAAAGCGGAACTTGACGAAAATTAACCATCTGAATGGCATCTTTCTACAATCATCCTGCGAGAGCACACACAAAACATGTCATAAATTTCATCAAAATTTTATTTTTTGTTGTTTGAATGGAATAATATGTCAGACATGGTTGTGTCTTTGTCCTGTTTGGGATATTTCATTCCATTTTTTTTTTTTGATCATATAATTAAAGGATTATAAAGCGGAACCACCCGATGCGATTTATAGCCATCGGTTTTACCTGATGTAACCTATACCGTGTTCAGTCTCCGTATCGTTATGTGTTTGTTTTTTTGTCGAGTCCTTGTTTTGGATTTTATTCCTTTTTTTTCCATTTGGATTTTTTTTTTTGTGTTGATTTGTTTATATATGCTTAATTCAATTAGTTGTTGAACAAAAGAAACTGTTCGGCAAAGTTTCTTTGATTCGTTTTCTGGGTTGATGGCTATATCTATATGTATGATGTGTGTGAATATCCTGTGAGGTAATATACTCGTATAGTTAGGCGAATAACCCTTTTTCTTCGATCTCTAGCTCTTTGGGATATATAATTAATAGCCATGCGATACCTCATTAAACTTTTCTTTTTTTTTTCATTTTTAAGTTGGTTCAAGTCAAACAACGGAATATATTTATATGGATCGATTTGATATTAATTTTTCATAAAAGGGACTATAACACGCCAGATTATATTGAGTACATGAGCCAGACCAAAGGAGGTTTTTTTTATATAAATAACTAGGCGGGGGGTTTAAATGGGTATTATAATTTTTTTTATTATTTTTTTTTTTTTTTTTCAACTATCAATTACGAGCAATTTTCCTAAAAGGGTTAGGCGTCAATTCAAATTTCAAACCCATTGAACTGATATGTTACAGATATGTAATTAGGCACTGTGTGAATCCTTATCCTTATGCAAAAAAAAGAAGACTTTTCTCACGTTTTGAACAAGTGAGAGGATTATTAAATTTTAACGAATTGCACTTTAGTTAATGAAAGTATTTTTAGGCCACATGTGAAATATTTATGTCCTGAGAAAAAAATTAACAAAAATAATCAAAAATGTGTAAAATGCAGAGTGTAACAGAAAGAAGTTTATTGTTATGCTTCCAAAACTATCCGTTTTACCTATAAAATTATATGTAATAAATAAAAGGAATCGTATACAGCTGGTCAATCTATTGATCTATTGAATTGGAATGTTGGGCTTCGTTTAAACTCGTACAATCATTCAGTCGAAATTCGTGTTATTTACCTCCTGGAGATTTTTTGTTATAAAATAAGATTAAATTATAAGGTTTTGTAACCAAGCTGAAATTTTAACTTGAGTTTAAGAAAAATATCCAATGCAAAATTGACAAATATTTTACCGATATAAAATTTGTTTAAAATAAGCTCCAAAGGATCGACGGATGCATTAATGCAATCGTTACTGAACAAAGTTTGATTTTGAATTAAAGTTGAACATATATTTTCTACGACTCAAATAAAATTTAAATCGATATCAATACTATTTTCTATTTTATGTAAAAAATAAAATCTTATGATCATTTTTCATATAAAAAAAAAAACTGAATTTAAAGGTAATGCAGTTAAGTTAGATTTTTTCGATTTTTTTTTGCTTCAACAAAAATGATTTTTTAATGTCTAACTTCTACCACGTTTGAATTGCTCACATGATTTTTTTTTATGAAAACTTATAATAAATATTATACCATCTGAAAGCTTATTGTTTCAGTTCAAAATATTTATATCGACTATTTCTATACAACATCTACAAAAAGAGGTAGAATTTTTCGAACCCAAAAGCAAAAAATTCAATTTTTTTTCTCTTGTAATACCAATAAATCCATTTTTTTAAATGACAATCTATAATAAATTTATATCATCTGAAAGCTTATTATTTCATCTTCTATATGTCGCTTCAATCATATTTCTACCATGCCTACAAAAAAAGTATGAATTTTTTTAGGCCAACCGTGCTGATATTACGGTACTTCCTACACTGGTGCCTGGTCATCGGCAACAGATCTCCACAGGTGTTTTGAGGTATTTTTTCAAGTTTTTCAATTTAAGTACCAAAGTTAAATCATTTTTATGTGTTCCAGATGAAAAAATATTACGTGTTTAGAAAAAGAACATCTCTTCACCGTCTCAGGATTTTGAATATAAAATTAATTGACATTTTGTACAGTTATAGTTTATTCTATTATCTATCTACAGTATAAATTTCATTTATCTATCTAATAAAACAAAAAAGTTTTAATACTACGATACTAAAGAAGATTTCATTTCAAAAATCTTCGTTCTTGTTGATTCTCATGGATTAGAGTGACCTAAATGAATTCATATTTATTTGATTACTTTTGAAACTATTAATCTTACAATTTTATTATGCCCTACAAATAATAATTTTTTTTTTAAAATACCCGCAGTAAATAATTGTTTGTTCTTGTTGATTCTCATGGATGAGTATGACTAAATATCAAAATTTAAATTACAATGAATTATCAATTGAAAGTAATTAAGACAGCAGATGATTCTCAAAAGTGACAGGAAGAAGTGACAGTTTTTGCATGTTGTTGAAAAACACTGAAATGTTACTTCCAAATTGTAAATTAATTTCCATGAAAGTAATGGCTAAGATTTTGATGTCTTTTATTGTTATATTCTTTTTTAAAAATCAATGTACCTTATATTAGTTTTTTCTGAACCGTCGTGGAGTAAAATGTAAATGTTGTTGTTCGGACTGAATACTTTTGAAGCTTCTATGAATTAAAAATATGTATATTTCTTTCCCGGTCAAGTTTGTGTAATCTTGTATCTGAGGTTTGGAAGGACTGTTTTATTTTTGCTACAGGATTATGATAATAATTGGTTCCAAATTGACATTTTCTTCAATTTTGTTAATTTAATAAAAAGAAAAAATATTTTACTTAGATTCAACGCCAATTCTTCAGATTTTTCTTCACTGTCCTTCTGCCACCTCCTTTATTATCATTCTAATGAACTACCTCTTTATTATAAAATGCTTGTCATTTAATCAAACTATTAACCTCCCTCTCTCCACCTCTTCCATATATGTAAAATGAAATATCCCGCACTTTGATAAGAAATTAATTTCACCAAATACAATATCACTATCCATCAACTCCAATTTAATACATGTCTGGCGCATGGCTGCGTGGTCAAAGCAATTACCTTTAAACCATATTTATATCTGGGCAACTATATAAAAGAAATTAAGGTCCCCATGAGCAAATAGCCTTCACCAAAGGTAGACTCAACTACATGAACACAGAGGACATAATATTCTTATTATCCTTATTTGAGATTTTAATCGTTAGACCTGCTGATGTATGTCGACAATGCGTTTGTTGTCATCGTCACTCTGTTGCGTCCCAAAGTGACCACTAAACAGTATTTCAGCACAGGTCCTTTGGGTCCTTTCTTTTCCAACTTATATTAAAGTGACCACTAAAAAAAACCGTTCTAATTATTATATTTAATATTTGAGTAGCTTATATATGAACTTAGACATTTATATTAAGCTAAATTAACCGTAAGCTGTCACCCTTTGTTTGTGGTTAGCTGGGTTTGTGGTTGTGGGTTAAACGATGACAGGACACTGACCGGTGATGATGCCATATGTGTAGGATGGATTTTTAGATTTTTTGTTTTAAATGATTTATTGCTAAGAAAGAAAAACAAAATAAAAAAAAAAAACTTTAAGAAAGATGTTAAACTGTCAAAGTATAGTGGAACCAATTGTTCCTACTTCCATTTCCGTGATAATTGCCAATAAAATGCTGTTCAAACTTCGGCTGACTTGTCTGGAAAAATTTTCCCAAACTAAACGTCACGCAAGTTTTGTATGTCTCCTTTGTGGAAAACTTATTTCGACAAGCACGGAATAACTTTTCTTTTTCTATTTTTTTTTCAAAGAAGGGAAGGAATTGTAATCTGCCTGTCGTCATTTCAATATTATCATGAAGTAATCGTGTCCTGTTTATCTATGAGGATATTGAGTTACATTTATCAGTGGCACGAAAGAGGGCGCGCGATGGCGATGGTGTGTGATAGTTAATCACCTTTCATTTCTATATAAATTATCAGGGTTTTACCAGACTGACACTGTTTTGTCTTCTTCGTTAGGAGCCACATTTTAAGGACGATTATATGGCTCCTTTTAATATCGCTTAAACTTGTTCATTTTTTTCTTATATTTGTGTGCGAATAAAACAATAATCGTAATTTTTAACGTGTTAATAGGTGCAATTCTCTGGGAAATATTTTATGAGTTTCAATGTGATAATAATTAAATCAAATATTTGCATTTATTTTCGAGTTTTATTGAATTTGTATTATTTACATGACACACGAGTAGGTTATGGCGCAGAAGTTTTAGTTAGTTTTTGTTTTAAGAGTTTGAAAAGCGTGCGTAAGTTGGAGATGTCTCCTTTTTAATCAAAATTAATAGACTAATATTAATAGAAAACACATTAATTTTATTGTAATGATGGAAAGTTTTTGGTGTAGATTGTTGTTTTTATGGATCAAATTAAGAACACTAACTGGTGTTTAATTTGAGTTTGTATTTTTGTCAATGCACTTGCGTTATTATTTTTTTTTTTTAGTCGTAGTTTCTGCTGAAATATTATTCGGTGACTTTCTTAATTCAACGTAATAGTAACAATTATTTTCTAGTATCGTTTGATTTTAAAATTTCGCAACTGTATAGTTTCCAGAGACACAATGAGACTCATTATTAACCTCGAACGCTAGAATGCATGAAAGCAAAGACGGACGATTTGACGAAAACTTTTAACTTTTCTATCATTATTTCTATACCTAATGTTGGTTTTCAAAAAACCTTGACATTTTTTTTCCAAACTATAGGTACTTCAGTCCAGTAGGGTTTTAGTCTAATGTATTGATTTGAACCTTTAACGTTTATTGACATATATGGACCTTGAACTTTGAAGATCTCATAACTGCAGCATTACAATGATATCCAGCTTCAGAGACCTCAAGTCATCAATGCAGATTACACTGGTTTACAGTCAAAATGTACACTCAATCGCACTATTTTTTCTTGCGATATAGGTACTATACATCAAGTTATGCATTCGTACAAAAAAAAAAGTTGAGATAATTTTTTTCCATGACATTACGATGGTAGACAATGCCAAAAAAGTGGGTCCCGGAAGTCCGTCTGTCTGTCTGTCTGTCTGTATAAGGACCTACAGCCTAAACGGAGCGTTATTGGGCGACTCTCCATAGGGGTTTTTGGAATTAATTTTTTTGGACCAAAAATAACGGTACTTGTCATATACCGATTTTAGTAAAATTGAAATATCTCAAAAATGGCTCCAACGATTTTGTTTAAAAAATTCAAATGTTAGTTTTAAGCTAAGGTATATCTTCTAATGAAAAATTTTTTTTTTGAAAATCATTATTAACGGTACCTGCCATAGAACTGTTTTTTTTCAAAAAAATAATTTTTGGATTTTAAAAAAAATTTTGAATTTTTTTTTGAAAAATCAAATTTTCGAAAACGGGACATTGAATTTTTTTGAAATTTTGTTTTAAGATGCTGATTAGTGATTTCTACAAAATGGCATACCAATTTTATTTTAAAACTTTTTTTTCAAAAAATTATTTATAAAAAATTAGTTTTTTAAAAAACGGCTCTAACGATTTTGAAATTTTTTTCTAAAAATGCATCTTAATATATCAATTAAAACTGCATACTTGTTTTGGAGGGCAATTTGATTTCAGATTTTATTTTTTTTTTTTTAAACGAATTTTATTTTTTTTTTCCAAATTTCTATATAAAAAGTCTTAAAAATGTAAGCAACTTTAACTCTAAGAGCAAGTTCGTGCGACCCAGTCGTGCATTTTATTTCTTACGTACTTTGACTTCAAGAACTCGGAAATCCTTTTAAGAAAAATTACGACGGATACATTTTGGAGATATGTATAATTTTTCAAAGTTTTTTATCGTTGTGTTTTTCTGGTACACAATATTCGAAATATATCTTGAGTAATAAACGATCAATCTGAACACAAGAAGCAGCACCTGAAAGCTGAATTAATAAACAAGAAACACTAGAACAATTTTTGTAGATAGTTAAATTATCTATCGACATGTATCCTTTTAAAAAAAATTTGAAATTAAATTATTGTAAAAACTTTAGAAAAACTATTCAAAAAAGAGAAAAAAAACGACATTTTTGATGTTTTTATGTAATAACTAGCTAACCCCCACCCGCTTCGCTGAGTGTACTTTTTAAAAAAATAGAACCTGTTTGAAAATACATTTAAACCGAAAAAAACTGGTTTATTGTAATGAACATTAACCAATTTATTGTAATTTATGCAGTTATTGGACATTGTTAATGGAAAAGTGGCACTTGATTCGGAAGGCCGAATTACACTTCAAAACAATTTTTTCAATGTAAATTCAAAAAATGAATTAATTCCAAGTATAAAGACAAATTACAAAAATCATACTTGGCTGAGTGAACGTGCAATAATGGCTCTGTTACAAATAAAAATGTTTCTGAAATCAATGCAACAATTTTAAACTATATAAATGCACAGTGTTTTGCCTACAAATCGGTTGACTCTATCACAAATGAAAGCAATGTATCAAATTACCAAACGGAGTTTTTGAATTCATTGGATATACCAGGACTATAATGTATCAAAAAGCCTTGTCATATTATTAGGTCCAAGCGAAAAAAATACAATTTTTTGGTTCATGCTGCTGAATTTTTAAAGTTTTTGTCGAAATGTCTTTAATTTTTTTTTATCCCATTTACCTGCGCTTATCATGTAGATACGGATTGCCTTAAAAAAAAGTCAAAGAATTCATACTTTTTGATACAAAATAACGTACATAAGGGGATAAGCTCCAAAAGACGTTTCCTATGGAATTCATGCCGGGAGAATTATCAGACCGGTCCAATACTCGAATTTGTATATCGAGGAATAACGTGACATTCTTACCTTTATGGCAAGGACCCAGTCTTGCATAGATATAGATGCTTCGAGTCTCGAGCCTATTCTGAAATCGTAAAATCAAAACGTTCCCAAGCTCCTTTTGTTTTGGTCTGGAGCTATGGCGTTTTCCTTTCCCTGAAATAGCAGCACAGCCAATAATGATCAGAGGATGTTTTTTTATTTGATTAACGTACTTGTCTGGTCTTATACGAAAAAAAACTACTCCAAATCTAAGAAAATTACGTACTATCCAGACGATCAGAGCTTCTATGTTTATGCGAAATGCGATCCTTGCCATTAAAGTAAAGCATGTCACGTTATTCCTCGGTACAAAAAAATTAAGTATTGGACCGGTCTGGTAATTATCCGGGCGTAAATTCCATAGAAAACGTCTTTTAGAGCTTATCTCCTATTGTACGTTATTTTGTATCAAAAAGTATGAATTCTTTGACTTTTTTTTAAGGCAATCCGTATCTACATGATAAGCGCAGGTAAATGGGATAAAAAAAAATTAAAGACATTTCGACAAAAACTTTAAAAATTCAGCAGCATGAACCAAAAAATTGTATTTTTTCGCTTGGACCTAATAATATGACAAGGTACTGTAGGTGTTTCATTAACCTGCATATTCAAAGGCAATTTAAGAACCGAGTGTGCTGTACGGCCACCATCTAATAACATGGCTGCAATTTCCAGAGCCAATGCTATTTTATTTTCAGATCGTATTTATGCTAAAAGTTATGATATCAAAAATGTTTTTCCCGTACCATCGGGTGCATCTAAGAAATACAAACCACAACTCTGATTGATGACACCTTGCATAATAGTGTCATACTTCGGGAATTGGTTTGCACAAATATTCTTAATTCAACGCAATTGTATTGCCTTCCGCGTAGTATTTCTTGATCAAGAACATCTTGCTCTTCACGATTTGGAGCAACCAACCCTAAATAAAAATCACAACTTGATTCTACATTTTTTCATTTGTGTAATCCAAATGTGGATTTAATGTCACACAGCGCATTCGGTGTATCTAATCCTAATCACATCTAATCCTAATCTAAAGTTCGAGTGGATTTGAAGGATAAGATGTGATTATATTTACTGAGAACAATATGATGTGGTGAAGACAAAACAGATGCACCAGGAAGCGTTGAGTCCCAATGAGTGTCTGCTTTAAGCAAATTCAAACGTTGACAGGCATCACAGACTATAAACAATAATTATTATTTTGAAAGCCTGTCTTAATATATTTTTTTACAAATAAAGCTTAGTTAAACTTTTTAAAAAGCAAGAGTGTTTTTTCACTCGTAAAAATTGACAGCTATGTGAAAGTGGGAGAAAAGGTATTATTTTTTTTGATACAAACCATCTACATGTTAATACCTTTCAAACAAACAAAAAATTACCAAAATCGGACCAGCCAAACGCAAGTTTATCGGCCACACACACTTAACGAACTCATTTTTATATATAAGATTAGTCTATTTTTATCTTTTGAGCATTTATAGATATTGGGCATGTTAAGGACAAAAAAGGATATACTTTATTTTTCAACATAATGGTTTCAAAAATATACTAAGTATGCTGCGAAAAACACTGACAAAAAACTTTGAAGAATCATATCTTGAAAACCTATCCATAAACATTTTTTTTTATAAGATTTTCGAGTTTTCTGGGCTCAAATCTATAAGAAAAACATAACGACACATGGTGTCCAAAATATTTTTATTTTTTTTTTTTTTGTTAACTAGTGTTATTAGACCAGAGCGCTCAACAAAAACTTCATCAAATTCTTTGTAGTAGGTACATTTCAAACTAAATTCGAACCTAAAAGGCAAGTAGATGCAACCTTAAGAACAATTTATTTTATTCTTAATATTGGTTTCATTTTCCTAGACGTTTGCACCAGTTATCCTAAAAGTCAAACTATGATGAAGATGGAAAACAAAAGAGCTGATTAGCAAACTTGAATATTCATCACATTCCCCAACAAACATTATCCCTTCAATAAAGCTTTACAGGAGCTACATTAACACCTGTAAAGCTTTATAGAAGCAAATTTGTTAGTCGGGTCCAGCAGCTGCTGACTATTGCCATGAGTGGGTTGAATATTTTAAAAGGTGCGTAAAAATAACGTGGTTATTTATTAAAATTTATTTAAAAACGGACTGACAATTTTGATTTTCTTAATTATGAAAATGCATCTTAATAGAAAAATATGCTGAATGTTTTAAATCAAATTTCGTTAAAAAAAGTCTCAACCTTTGAAATATACTAAGCTAATTTATTGTCTCCAGGTGCTGTAACATACTTTAAATTAACTGTTTCAACTATACTTATTTTTATATAATTTACAAAAAATATCTCTCTCCCACTCACTCGAAAGCCATCTGTTGAAAATTCGAGCCTCATAAAAAAAAAGAGTGTGTGTACACATGTACACGCGACTGAAGTTATACTTCTCATTCAGTATATGTATGTAAATGAATTTCATTTGATATTTTTAACTTCTATTATTAAATTAATTAATCCACAATTCGTTTTTTTACATTTTTATCAAGTGAACAATAAATTAATTCTTTCATCCTCCTTGCGTCCATGTAGTTTTCAATTTATTCTGTGAAATTTACTCATGTTGTGCGGATCAGAACGTACGGTATATGGTTAACGAAAGTAAATGAATTGCTCATAAAATGTGCGATATGGTAATTTTATGAGAATTGTGTGTGCTTCAGCACTAGTAGTAGCAATATGGAACTTGCAGGGTTGCTACAAAGCTCAAAAGTGAGCTGAGCTCAGCTCACAGCTCAGCTCAAATTTCGAGCTAGCTCACTTTTGAGCTATGTACCATAGCTCAGCTCATTTGAGCTGAGCTGATGGTTGAGCTGAGCTGTTGGGTGAGCTGAACTGTCGGTGAGCTGAGCTGAGCTGTTGGGTGAGCTAAGGTAAAGTGAGCTGAGCTGTGATGGGTGAGAGGATACATTGATTTTTATTTGGAAAGTATAATGAAATATGAAGATATTTTAAACTTTTATAAAACACTATAGCTTAAGATGTTTGGTTCTAGTTATTAATGGAATTATTTTAACACATGGATATTTTTATAAATAAGACAGATAATTTTTCGTGATCTTTTCTCTTGGTTTTTTTAATAGTAAATATATTTCTATTTTTTTAGTAAAATATTTCTTTTTTTATCATAAAAAAAAATTCCGGTACAATCCGGTTTTTCGATTTTTTTCAAAATTCCGAGAAAATCGCGTTTGAAAGTTGGGGTAAAATTTTTTTTCGAAAAATCCCCGTATCTTTGAACGCTCCTGGAAGCTAAACCGCTTCAGAGAAATTTTTAGGAGTGATGCTAAATGATAGCTTGTGTCATGGGCCTACGCTTTGCACATTGTCAGATTTTTAAAAAATCGCCTTCCATGTTAAACCGCCACATCATGCCTATTTTTTCAGAATCGTGCCCATTTTTTTTTTACTTTTAAGTTCTCCCGGTTTGAGAACGCGTGGACATACAGGGATGGGAGTTGTACCCAAATGTAGGTTAGAGTCCCCGCTACCTTTTGGCATCAAAAATTTTATTTTCATTTTCTTCAAAATTCCGCGATATAGGCGTTGGAAGTTGGGGGCGCGAAAAAACTTCTGGGAGCTGAACGCTTTTATCTAGAGACAGGGGAGTGGTGCCATATGAAAGCTTATATTCTCAGCTAGCCGATAGTGGTATAATCCGGTTTTTCGATTTTTTTCAAAATTCCGAGAAAATCGCGTTTGAAAGTTGGGGTAAAATTTTTTTTCGAAAAATCCCCGAATCTTTGAACGCTCCTGGAAGCTAAACCGCTTGAGAGCAATTTTTGGGAGTGATGCCAAATGATAGCTTTTGTCATGGGCCCACGCTTTGCACATTTTCAGATTTTTAAAAAATCGCCTTTCATGTTAAACCGCCACATCATGCCTATTTTTTCAGAATCGTGCCTATTTTTTTTTTTACTTTTAAGTTCTTCCGGTTTGAGAACGCGTGGACCTACAGGGATGGGAGTTGTACCCAAATGTAGGTTAGAGTCCCCGCTACCTTTTTTCATTTTCACATGCAACTTGCCACAGGCAACTTGCCACAGGCAACTTGCCACATACAACTTGCCACATGCAACTTCCCACATGCAACTTGCCACATGAAACATGTTACTTGCAACGTGTTGTGTGTTTTATGTTTGCCGTACTGCGGCGTACTGCATTTTTAAATACTAAAGTACTGCCTACTCTAAAGGTGAAACGACAGCCCTGCTACCCAGGGTGATCGCGTCATAATCCCTTTGACATTCTTGTCAAAAAGTAAATTTTCATACCCACCCTCCCATAAGAAGTATAACTTCAAAAAAAATAAATAAAAATGTAATAATTTAACTATACAAGAACACAACAAACAAAACAATAAAAAAATTCATGCACAAACACTTCCGGTATAATGAGTGTCTGTTATTCGTATAATACAAAATTCAATTCAATTCAATTCCGTTATTCGATTTTATATGTTTTTTTTTCACAAACAATAAATTTATGAAACTTGATTGAATTTACGCAAAAATGTTCTTTGATTTTCTGGCCCATTAAGTTAATAAACATAATAAACAGCCCATCATCATCATCATCATTGAAATCACCCCCTTTTTTTGTGTTATAAAAAAGTAGACAGTCTACCCCGAGAGAGGCTCAAAGGTTAGTACAATATCTGAAAGTTTTATTTATTATTATTTTTTTTTTAATGTTCGTTTCTAAAACACAATTGAATTATTTCCGTCATTACGGTTAAACTCTATTATAAATGTATTTACAACAAATTTCACCCTCAAATGATTTTATTGCACGGCGCCCTTTTTCATATGAAAATAAATGTACTTTGGTATGAAAATATACCCTCTCTATGATGGAAAAAGGACATTCGCGTGGTATAGTAAATTTGTTCGAAGACCAAAATCAAGAGGGGGTGGGATGTAGATGATGATGATGATGGTTCCAGGTTTGGTGTGGGTTGTAAATATTGCAGACAGCAATTATGACCACATTCGGCTCGCATCACTGACGAATTATGACGTTTATCGGTTTAAACACACTCATTCACTTACTTATTCAGTCGAGAGTGCAAATATAACCCCGTGCCCCTTTATGTTGAATGATGACGATGATGATGATGATGATGAATAGGGGTGGTGATTCTGATCGCTTTTGAATAGCCCACTTGAGATAAGGGTTGACTTCGTATTTACTATATAGAAAGATGGTATAAGTCTGAACTGGTTTTTCCGTGTTTGTGGGTCCATTCAATGGAAAATCCTTGACTTTGCAATATGAGTGAAGTGTAACAAAAAAAAAAAAAAATAATAATAATCGTTACAATTTCATTTGAATCGAAATGTCAAGTGTTACCAAACAAAATCTATCCATCCAGAAAAGGGGGTGGCTCTGTTGGATGAATGGATTTTTGAAGTATATGAACTCTTGATTCAATTTAAACGGGTAAATGTCCTCTAATGACTTGCACATCTGTTAACTGTAGTTGCCATTATGTTGAGCATAATATTTTTTGATCTTTCAATAATTTTATAAAATTTGATTTGTCAAAGCGGAGCGAAATGGGGATGTGTTTTGAAGTTAAATTTGATTGAATTTTTATCATGAACAAAAAAAAAAAAAAATTAAATCACGGAACTGGTGTTCCGGGATATATTTTAGACAGAAACTTTTTGTAAACTACACAATCCTTTAGTATTTGATTAAATTTTTTTTCAAACTTTTGATTTCGATGTAGCAGCAGCATCCCCTATAGGTAAATAAAAAAAAAACCGACTGGCTTATTAAAATTATTTTAACTGGCTTTTTGATGGCTTTTCAAGAATTTACCACCATTGTTTGGGTATAAATTAACATTTTATTTAAATTAATACCAACCAAAGCTTATCCCATTGGGGAGGTATTTATCGATTAACGTTTTTAATATTAACTTCTTTGTCGTTTTTAGGTAGAAATATGGTTTTAAATAAACATAAACTGTGGTTATTTGAATTTAAAGTTGAGAAGTAAAATACTAGTTTCTCGAATATGAATTTAAAATTAGTATTACAGTTCGCTGCTCAGCTCTTTTATATTCCAGCTTTATTTACGTTTGAAAAACATTATGTACTTGATTTTATATCAGTTTGAGACAAATAAATGGTCTTCTGAAGAGTTAGTTTCAAAATTAAAAAATGCCATTTTTCCCTTTTCTCTAGGGATGTCATATGTAGGTGTATTTAAAACATGAGGATTAGCACTTTTCAAAAGGGAAAAAAATTTCGGTTTTTTTAAACTAAGTATGCCATTTCTTCCCCTTTTCTTTTAAAGCAATGTAAAATAAAATGTATGACAATTCCAATCTATTATATCCAAACATTTTATTTTAATTTTACATTAAATCTATTTAACTTAACTTGTTTTTTTGTGTAGGCTATAGGTCGTTTTTGATATTTAATTATTTTTCGTCGACGTTTCAAGTGTGAATACACTCTTCTTCAGGACTATAATAATAAAATAATTCTAAAAAAATTATAATATATTTATAATAGATACTTATCTTAAACTTTTCTTTTCTTAAATTCTTTGTTATGGTTCTCAGTAAGTTTTTTAGATTTCTTAAATCGCTCAAATATTTTAAAATTCAATAAAAATGTCTTGAAAAAGACGTTTGTAATCATTGAATTTTCAAAATATAAAAAATTTTTATTCATTGATAAGAAATTCAAAAAAAAATTCTTGAGACATTTATCGATCCACATTTATCTATCCACATTTATCTTGAGACATTTATCGATCCACATTTATCTATCCACACTTATCTAGCAGATTTGAAAAGAGCAACTTCGAAAACATACGACTGCATACCTAGTTGAAAAACTGCAATTTGGCGTATACGGCACTCCAATACTAGGGCGACGATTTATCTATCGACATCTATCTATCGACATTTATCTCCCGACATCTATCTATCGACATTTATTTATCGACATTTATCTATCGACATTTATCGATCCACATTTATCTATCCACATTTATCGATCCACATTTATCTGTCCCCAGTTATCGATCGATATTTATCTATCGATATTTATCTATCGACATTTATCTATCGACATTTATCGATCCACATTTATCTATCCACATTTATCGATCCACATTTATCGATCCACATTTATCTATCCACATTTATCTGTCCCCAGTTATCGATCGATATTTATCTATCGACATTTATCTATCGACATTTATCTATCCACATTTATCTATCCACATTTATCTATCCACATTTATCTTGAGACATTTATCTTGAGACATTTATCTTGAGACATTTATCGATCCACATTTATCTATCCACATTTATCTATCGACATTTATCTATCCACATTTATCTATCCACATTTATCGATCCACATTTATCGATCCACATTTATCTATCCACATTTATCGATCCACATTTATCTATCGACATTTATCTATCGACATTTATCTATCCACATTTATCTATCCACATTTATCTTGAGACATTTATCGATCCACATTTATCTATCCACACTTATCTAGCAGATAAGTGTTGAAAAACTGCAATTTGGCGTATACGGCACTCCAATACTAGGGCGACGATTTATCTATCGACATCTATCTATCGACATTTATCTCCCGACATCTATCTATCGACATTTATTTATCGACATTTATCTATCCACATTTATCGATCCACATTTATCTATCCACATTTATCGATCCACATTTATCTATCCACATTTATCTATCGACATTTATCTATCGACATTTATCGATCCACATTTATCTATCCACATTTATCGATCCACATTTATCTATTCACATTTATCTATCAACATTTATCGATCCACATTTATCGATCCACATTTATCTATCGACATTTATCTATCCACATTTATCTATCCACATTTATCGATCCACATTTATCGATCCACATTTATCTATCCACATTTATCGATCCACATTTATCGATCCACATTTATCTATCGACATTTATCTATCGACATTTATCTATCCACATTTATCTATCCACATTTATCTTGAGACATTTATCGATCCACATTTATCTATCCACACTTATCTAGCAGATTTGAAAAGAGCAACTTCGAAAACATACGACTGCATACCTAGTTGAAAAACTGCAATTTGGCGTATACGGCACTCCAATACTAGGGCGACGATTTATCTATCGACATCTATCTATCGACATTTATCTCCCGACATCTATCTATCGACATTTGTCTATCGACATTTATCGATCCACATTTATCGATCCACATTTATCGATCCACATTTATCTATCCACATTTATCTATCGACATTTATCTATCGACATTTATCGATCCACATTTATCTATCCACATTTATCGATCCACATTTATCGATCCACATTTATCTATCCACATTTATCTATCGACATTTATCGATCCACATTTATCTATCCACATTTATCGATCCACATTTATCGATCCACATTTATCTATCGACATTTATCTATCCACATTTATCTATCCACATTTATCGATCCACATTTATCGATCCACATTTATCTATCCACATTTATCGATCCACATTTATCGATCCACATTTATCTATCGACATTTATCTATCGACATTTATCTATCGACATTTATCGATCCACATTTATCGATCCACATTTATCTATCGACATTTATCTATCCACATTTATCTATCCACATTTATCGATCCACATTTATCGATCCACATTTATCGATCCACATTTATCTATCCACATTTATCGATCCACATTTATCTATCCACATTTATCGATCCACATTTATCGGTCCACATTTATCTATCGACATTTATCTCCCGACATCTATCTATCGACATTTATTTATCGACATTTATCTATCGACATTTATCGATCCACATTTATCTATCCACATTTATCGATCCACATTTATCTGTCCCCAGTTATCGATCGATATTTATCTATCGACATTTATCTATCGACATTTATCGATCCACATTTATCTATCCACATTTATAGATCCACATTTATCGATCCACATTTATCTATCCACATTTATCTGTCCCCAGTTATCGATCGATATTTATCTATCGACATTTATCTATCGACATTTATCTATCCACATTTATCTATCCACATTTATCTATCCACATTTATCTATCGACATTTATCTTGAGACATTTATCGATCCACATTTATCTATCCACATTTATCGATCCACATTTATCGATCCACATTTATCTATCCACATTTATCGATCCACATTTATCGATCCACATTTATCTATCGACATTTATCTATCGACATTTATCTATCGACATTTATCTATCGACATTTATCGATCCACATTTATCGATCCACATTTATCTATCGACATTTATCTATCCACATTTATCTATCCACATTTATCGATCCACATTTATCGATCCACATTTATCTATCCACATTTATCTATCCACATTTATCGATCCACATTTATCTATCCACATTTATCGATCCACATTTATCGGTCCACATTTATCTATCGACATTTATCTCCCGACATCTATCTATCGACATTTATTTATCGACATTTATCTATCGACATTTATCGATCCACATTTATCTATCCACATTTATCGATCCACATTTATCTGTCCCCAGTTATCGATCGATATTTATCTATCGACATTTATCTATCGACATTTATCGATCCACATTTATCTATCCACATTTATAGATCCACATTTATCGATCCACATTTATCTATCCACATTTATCTGTCCCCAGTTATCGATCGATATTTATCTATCGACATTTATCTATCGACATTTATCTATCCACATTTATCTATCGACATTTATCTATCGACATTTATCTATCGACATTTATCTATCCACATTTATCTATCCACATTTATCTTGAGACATTTATCGATCCACATTTATCTATCCACACTTATCTAGCAGATTTGAAAAGAGCAACTTCGAAAACATACGACTGCATACCTAGTTGAAAAACTGCAATTTGGCGTATACGGCACTCCAATACTAGGGCGACGATTTATCTATCGACATCTATCTATCGACATTTATCTCCCGACATCTATCTATCGACATTTATTTATCGACATTTATCGATCCACATTTATCTATCCACATTTATCGATCCACATTTATCGATCCACATTTATCTATCCACATTTATCTATCGACATTTATCTATCGACATTTATCGATCCACATTTATCTATCCACATTTATCGATCCACATTTATCGATCCACATTTATCTATCCACATTTATCTATCGACATTTATCGATCCACATTTATCTATCCACATTTATCGATCCACATTTATCTATCCACATTTATCGATCCACATTTATCGATCCACATTTATCTATCCACATTTATCTATCGACATTTATCGATCCACATTTATCTATCGACATTTATCGATCCACATTTATCGATCCACATTTATCTATCGACATTTATCTATCCACATTTATCTATCGACATTTATCTATCCAAATAAATGTCTATAGATAAATGTGATAGATAAGTGTCGATAGATAAATGTGGATAGATAAATGTGGATCGATAAATGTGGATCGATAAATGTGGATAGATAAATGTCGATAGATAAATGTGGATAGATAAATGTGGATCGATAAATGGATAGATAAATGTCGATAAATAAATGTGGATCGATAAATGTCGATAGATAAATATGGATCGATAAATGTGGATAGATAAATGTGGATCGATAAATGGATAGATAAATGTCGATAGATAAATGTGGATAGATTAATGTGGATAGATAAATGTGGATCGATAAATATCGATAGATAACTGGTCTGCCTAAAATACATAAACCAAATGTACCTCTAAGGCCAATCTGTTCTTCTTTAAAAGTTCCATGTTATGAGTTATCCAAATATATGGTTAAAATTTTAAAAAATGTAATTATTAACTCTAAATACAATGTTAAAAACGCTTCATCGTTTATATCAACAGTTTCACTAGTTATTTTAGAACAAGATAATATTCTTGTTTCATTTGATGTTGTATCATTGTTCACTAACATTCCTATTCCATTAGCACTAGATTTGGTTGAGAAAAGTTGGGATATTATTAAAGACCATACCAGAATTCCAAAATTAAAATTCTTAGAAATATTACGATTTTGTGTAATAGATAATAATTATTTAGAATTTGATAAAATATTTTATCAACAAAAACAAGGAGTTCCGATGGGCAGTCCTGCATCTCCAATTTTGGCAGATATTGTAATGGAAGCTCTATTGGATAACGTCTTTGATAATATTCCTTATAAACCTAAAATTATTACAAAATATGTGGATGACATTTTTGTTATACTTAAATCTAGTCATGTCAATTCAATTCTAGATGCATTGAATGGTTTTCATCCAAAAATTCAGTTTACAGTTGAATATGAAAATAATGGAAAACTTCCATACCTTGACGTGCTCGTTATAAGGAAAAATAACCATTTGATATTTGATTGGTATAAGAAAGCAACATCATCAGGTCGACTTATTAATTATAATTCCCAACAGCCAAAACAGATTATTGTTAATACAGCCAAAAATTTTATTAGCAGAGTATTAGATATTAGTGACATTGCCTTTCGTCGGAATAACATTAGTAGAATCATGGATACTCTGCTTTCAAATTCTTTTCCCATAGGTATAATAAAAACATTATTGAACCAATATTTTAACCCATTAGTTCAACCAAATTTAGTGAATAATAGAACGCAGTTTTCTTACAGAAGTTGTTTGTAAATTCCTAATCTTTCGAATCGAATTTTAGATGCTCCTATTAGAAACAAAGATAGTGTTCGTTTAGCTTTTAAGTCAGTAAATGTTTTAAGAAATTCACTTTTTTCGAATTTAAAAAGTGAACTTTCAAAAAATGATAAATCAAATATAGTTTATAAAATAAAATGTTTAGGTGATGGAGCAAACAATTGTCCATTAGGTTATGTAGGTACTTCCATGCAGAAGCTCAAAAATCGCATAGCTGGTCATAGATCGGATATTAACAACGGACATTCACAAAAAACTGCTCTAGCTTTACATTGTGTAGATGAGGGACATAGGCCAGATTATAACAATGTAGATATTTTACAAACAGAGAAGCATTTTAATAAAAGAATGGTTTTAGAAATGCTACATATTTTAGATACAGACAATACTGTAAATAGAAGATCGGATTGTGAAGGGCTTAGTAGTATTTATAGCCAGTTTGTTAAAAGGAACTATTTCTCAAGGTGAATTTTATAATCAACTCAATTTCACTTAAATTTGATAACGAAAAAATTTTTTTGAATTTCTTATCAATGAATAAAAAATTTTTATATTTTGAAAATTCAATGATTACAAACGTCTTTTTCAAGACATTTTTATTGAATTTTAAAATATTTGAGCGATTTAAGAAATCTAAAAAACTTACTGAGAACCATAACAAAGAATTTAAGAAAAGAAAAGTTTAAGATAAGTATCTATCATAAATATATTATAATTTTTTTAGAATTATTTTATTATTATAGTCCTGAAGAAGAGTGTATTCACACTTGAAACGTCGACGAAAAATAATTAAATATCAAAAACGACCTATAGCCTACACAAAAAAACAAGTTAAGTTATTTAACAAAGGTCACGAAGAAAGGAATAATAGTTTAAATCTATTTATGGTACCAAATCATGGAGCCGAGACATTTTGACATTTACCTACCAAAAAATCAAAACTATCAAAAAACTACTTTTCATAATTTGTAGAAAATATTCCAACAAAAATGTACTTATAAATTCTAAAACTTTGGATTCTATCGTCGTCGGTCCAAAGGAAAATCTAACTAACTAGTAACTACAAAGCATTTCAATAGCAGTTAGTGAGTTTTTCCTTTTGACCGACGCACAGTGCGGCATTTTGGTCTAAAACCTGGCCAAAAATATTATTTTTCACATCAAATAGGTACCAAATGGCTAAAAAGTTATTTTAGGAAAATTACATCCCGATTAGCCGTGAAAAAAATTATTAAAATCAAAATATGCACGTACAGTGCTGTGCTATAACTTTTTTTTAAAGCTAGTAGTTTATTCTTTATTTTGTTTTTTGATTCAAGTTGTTTCATTAAGTAGTTTTTGAGAAATTAAGTTTTAAAGATGAAATTTAGAAAAAAAACTTTTTTTTTCGTTAATCAATTGATTCTGTATAAAATTTAGCAATATCATGAACCATTTTTTATCATTATTTGATGACTTGGTAGTTTTTGGTCAAATATTCAAGAATTTATTCTAATAATTAACAAAATTGAGAAATTTGGTCAAAATACCGCACTGTGCTACGATATACAACCATAACTTTCTTTTATATTTCTCAGACAACAGTTTGCGCACAGAAATGTATTCCCTCAATTTTTTGTATTTATATATCACCCACTTTTCAAAAATGTTATCATTGAAACATACTTAGAACATTTTTTTTTTATATGTGGTGATAAAATTTTATTAATTTTCTATATTTAATATTTCAAGATAAAAAATATAAAAGCAAATAAACATGTTCTTTTAGAATTTCGGTTGACAAGAAAAAATAATTTATTAAACACGATATTCAAGCCCTCCCGCCCGTCATCTTAAAATATGTCATGCTATTTAATATAGAATATGCACACACAATATAAATAAAGTTGAACTCAATACACATATGACTAACATACTATTTACCCTTGAGGACATATGTAGGCGGGGTGAAAGAAGGAAAAAGGGTGCTAGTAGAGTAATCAGGCAAATTAACTATGTGTAAACATTATAAATCACTGCGTGACACAACAACCAACAATTCTAAATTGTTTTCAAAATTCCTTAAGGACATAACAACCGATCGTTAACATTTTCTCTAAGAACAGCTTATAACTTTGCCTTCCCTTTACATTACAATAATAAATAGTAAGTATACGCCATACACATCACAATGTTCTCGTAACTAAGCAAATTATATTTATATCAACGTGTGTGTGTGTAAATTAAATGACTGAAGTTTTAGTAGAAAAGGATATAATAGTAGCATAACTTTCACCCACTCGCAGTTACAAATGAAAAGCGAATACACGAATAAAATTTGCATATTCGTTTTCTTATCGATTTGTGCGGTTTAAACATTTGCAATTGAAGTACAAAAAAAAAAAAAAAAAAAAACACATAAAACAAATATAAAAAGGGAAAAACTAGTAAAAACTAAATTTGCATTTTTGTTGCCACGATTTTATATTTTAATAAAATGAATTAGTTTAGGAAATTAGTTAATTTCCGGAATTGTAATGCTTGGCGATGGAATAAATTTATGCTGACAACACAATTAAAAGTTAGAGTTTTAGAGCCCAGAAGTTAGTTTTGATAACAACTATTTTGTACATCGGAAGGAGTAAAGGGATAGCGGAAATGAAATGTGTTACAATACGTGATTTAGGAAAACGGAAGTAAATTGTAACTGCATCAATTTAAGCTGGTATTTTTTTTTGTTGGTTATAAGTTTTTTTTGTAAACGAAAAGTTAAAATATACTTAAAATCGTAAGGAATTTAAGATTAAAAGTTTGACTAAAATTGTTAGTTATGAATTTAGTAAATAGTTTGAATTTCACTAAATAATTTTTTTTTCATATTGAATTAAAATTTCTAAACTCTTTAACTTTATTAATTCCATTTGGAAATTTTGTGTTTAAAATAAATTGTTAAATCTATAAACTTTTCAAAACAACACAGAACAAAAAAAAAAAAACAAACTCTAAAAGAAACTTTTTCTTACCTTTTTGCAACTTCTACTGCCAATCAACTCTACAACAGAACAGAACACAAACATACAATCTCCACATCGTCCCCAGGTGGGTTGATGAAATTTTCCAACAAGAATCTTCTTAGAAAATTTCCATTTTGCTTATTTGCCCTTCTTTTATGCGGCGAGAATTGCTTAACGTACCGTCTAACAATACAACCAATTTAAGGGTAAATTGAAAATGACAGAGTCTTTACGATAAGCTCCCTCAGAGCTCTCAATCTTATTCTCTGTGTAGCAAGTGTAAGTCCTTATGTATTAGTAGAATCAAAATTGTAGTTGTAGTGAAGTTAGAAGGTTTTTTTATTTTTTTATTTTTCAGTGTGTTGGTGTGTAAATGTAATTGTATACAACATAGTTAGTTGAAGGAATTTTCATCTTGAGAAATTGAATTTTTGTGTGTTTCTTCTCCTTGAGGATTTTTAAACAAAAAGTTTACACACAGAACGATGACAATTCGCTTTTGTGATTGTTTGCTAAGTGTGTTGCAAAAGAAAATGGTGGTTTTAGTTGTTTTTTTTTTTGTTTGTTTGCTTATATGGGAAAGCTAATTTTGTGCAACGATTTGAAGATTTCGATAAAGGTTTTTTAGTTTTTAGTTTGGGTAGCTATTCGAATTTACAAATTCCAGAAATTGTTTTATCCTTAACATCATTTTACATACGATAAAACTATCCAAAACAAATCTGTTTATATTAAACACAAAATTTTCAATATTATCCAGTGCATTTATGAAATTGTATATGGGTTACCCAGTAGTTTGATGCTCCTCCAGATTTAATTCATCTTCATTCATCTCTTTACTGTCATCAAACAAATATGCATCCATTAGTAAAGCTTGAAATTCTCTATAATTGTTTTTGCATCCCACTAATTAAAAAAAGTTATGAATATTTTTTTACGGAAATAAATCATTTTTTTGCCACAACTGCTGCTAACAAAAAAGTTCAAAAACAGGGATAAATATTTTTTACTTTCATAAGTTCTATAAAGTTTATAGGATTCGTGAAAAAAATTGAACTAAAGATAACAATGGGTCCATGACATTATAAGATGATGAAGCAAAAAAGTGAGGCCCCGCAATGACCAAAGTGGAAAAGGAGCCGTTTTTGAGGCTCTAACAATTTTGTTTAAAAAAATACGTTTACCTGCTGCTGAAAATAATATATAGGTTTTGTTTTGAAATTAAAAAAAAAACAGTCTTACTTTCTCGTAAATAATTTTATTGAAAATTTCAATGAAAATGTATTTATTATGCAAAAATGAAAAATAAAACTTTTGGTATTTTATAAATTAATTTTTTTTTAACGGTCCATCGTCCATCTTTTGTCCAATTTTTTTGTTATACTTTGTTTAAAAATTGTTTTAAATTTCTTATAACCAACAAATATTTTTTTAAACCGCTCTAATGATTAAAAAAAAATCAAATATTCAATAACTTTAGATTTTTTAGATGGAAAATTCAATAACTCAAAAATTATGCGAGCTACAAGTTTTTGGATTGTGAAAAAAATTAGGACTTACCTAATTAGCTAGAATTTTTGAGATTATTTTTTAATCCACCACAAAGTGAAAAGGACATTTGTGCACCTTATTTGCATGAGGATAAAGCTGTGTTCGAGCCATTATGTAAAAATCTAAGATGGGCAGCTTGTAACAGCTGAAGACTTTAACATTTATTTGTTGCAAATGATTCAACAAACAACATTCAAGCTGATTCAAATTGGTATAGTGTGTGCTTTTCGTAGCGATTTCAAATCAAAACCCAAACAACATAAACCTGTATTAAATTTTGTATAACTGGGGCCAAGTTAAACGTTCAAGTTTGCTACTCAGCTCTTTTGTTTTTCATTCACAATATAATGAAATTTGTGAAACTACAATTTTTAAAAGATTAGATGATGTATTTGTGAAGACTCTTTAAAGATGTATTTGATTGTAACTTGTAAATAATAAAAAAGGATATGAAAAAAATTATATATATACTTTTTTGTTTTTGAAGAATGAGTAACATTATGTAAAATTTCTGTTTAATACTTTTTTGCAGGTAGGTAAATCTGGCTATAATTAATGGCTAATTCAAGCTGGAAAGGGAATACAAAATTATATAGGTGCATTATTTCTCGACGGGTTTTGGTTGTATATTCGGGCTACTATTTTCGGTTAAAAGTCTCCTCATTAATATTTATTTATTGGTCTTAAAAATTTCTTAAGACAATTAAACAGCTTACTTTCCGCTAACAGAATAACTGGCAAAAAGTTTTGTGTGTTGCAATAAAAGCAGTTTATTAAATATATAGATTTTAAATCTAAGAAAAATAGTACTTTTTTTGTCAACATATTTGCAATTAGCCAATATGTCAAAGATAAGCTTATTAGTTTGAATTGAAAGTTTCTGGTTTCCAAACACATGCAATCTAATGATACATTTTACTCGCGCACTAAAAAAAAACTTTTGATTCCATAACTATGTAATAACTTGATGGCTACAAGTACCTACTACCAACTCCATTCCTGTTTTTAACAAAATAACCCACTATTACCCCTTTCTTTTTTTTTTTTCAAAAAAAAAAAATCTTTCTCTAATGTTTAGTCAATAAAATATACGAAATAAAATCCGATTTGCTGCCACATCACATCACGAAATTTGATATTTGAATTTGTTTGTCAGCGCCGCACCACTAAAGTCAAATTGCATTTTTTATATCTATAGTGTAGTAAAGTAAGAAACCGCAGCATAACACAATAATATACCACACCAATAAAAAATAATAATAAAAAAAAAAAAAAAACCAAACAAAACTTTGTCGCGCCTTATATTTTTTCGTCTTTGACGAAACAAATAAAAAAAAAAATATAACATTGAGTTATCCAATTTTAACTTATTCCTTGAAAAGAGAAATATATTCACATTCAATTGTCCTTTCTTTTGTAACCCTTTCACTCAGAAACTTTTCTATATGTTTGTTTTTTTTTTTATTATTTTTCCTGGAAAAAAAAATAAAACTGATGGTGAATTTTTCCCATACATGTAAATTGAACATAATATTACTGACAAAATGCAACAACAAGGATATTTATGTTCAACTTGTTAGGGAAATTTAGTTGTTGTCCCTTGAAAAAAAAAAGAAACTCTATGATGTCGTCTGAAATGATGGTTATGTTAAGTTGTGGGGAAAATATAGGGTAACCCTGCGGTGGTATGTTTTCCCACAGGCAAAAAGGGTGAAATATAAATTTGTCTCAATTTATATTTCGTTTAAGGAACTGCAGCTATTTTATTGCTTCGGCATTATTTTCGCTGTCTCAAATGGAGCACATAGTTTATGAAATTTATGAAATTTATGAGGTTATTCAAGCAAATTTTGCCTGTTAAGGAGCATTCGATTTTTTGAAGATATACATGAAAGGGGTTATATTATGACAAAGAATAAAGATACATTTTTTTGTTTGATATGTGGGTGGGTGAGTGTATTCATGTTTCCCAAAAAAAAAGGAAAGAGTCACACAAGTTCTAATTTATTCATGGAATCAAGTAACAAAAATCAAAAAATGGGTACAAAGGAACTTAACAAATTTGATTTATTACAAACTTTACTTCAGTTTGCTATAAATCAAATTAAACTTAATTTTTGTACCATTAAAAGAACGTTTCTAATTAGGTAACTATCAAACCCCTTTAAATAAAAAAGTCCTTTAGCCTAACTAGCAACCTGTTAGTTTTTAATTCCTTCTTAAACGACTATAAAGAAACCCAAATTCCTTTACGAGCAGTCCAACTTATTCCATCAATTATACGCACATTCACTCATTCCTCCAAAAAATAAAGCTCAATTAATTTAATTACCATTAAAAACGGCAAGTAGTTAATTTTCATATACAACAACAAAACACGAATTGAAATAAAATACATTATTAGGTAATTATTCACAGCAAATTTCAGGACATTATTCACTTTACAAAAAACGAACAAAAATAAATGAAAATAAATCCAAGCACAATTCTCGCTAAGCGAAATATGATTAATTGCAATAATTTGTGTAACTACCTTGAAAAGGTTTTCTAATGAAGTTTGCGTGTGCTTTCCCAAATGAAATGAACCTCCCACTCTGATTCGACTCCAATTAAATTCATTGGTAGAAAAAAAAAAAACACACACATTCACAAATACACAAAAATGGAAATCAAATTCGAAATTCAGGAATTTATTAAGATTCATATCGCCCGGAGACACAAGGTCTAGAGAGAGAAAATATATAGGTATTATAAGCTCATAGTTAAGCTGAGTTGAGCTGAGCAATTGAGCAGCATGCAAACATGAAGTTAGATTTTGTTCAAATGTCGTCGTCGGCAAATCGAGGTTCTCTTTTGTAAAACGAATATGAGAAATGAGTTGAATGAGGGTGGCATTTAATTTAACATGTCACACGGTATTATTTGAAGCTTGAAAGGGTGACATTGTTCACATTTTTATTTCATTCAAAAACCTAAAATTGAGACGTATAACCTATAGAGTTCTAAAAGACTGTCGTCTGTTAGTTGATAAAAATGTAAATTTATTCAAAACGGAAATTATTATTGCCACGAAAACCAAACGATTCGACAGTTTAATTTAATTAATTAACGAAGTATCATAGTTGTGAGTTTCTTTTTGGTTAAGTTGACTAACGCACGAAACCTTACAACGATTACAATCAAATAAAACCTTCTTATAAGGTATTTTGTATTTTTTGAGAGACTCTTAATCAAATAAAGTCAAATTAAAATGAACAATAAAAAAAAAAAAAAACTGTCAAAACAAGGTCTTGAGAGAATTAAGAGAGGTTAATGCGCTTTTTTTTTGGGATGAATCAAATTTGTATGACAAGTTAAGCCTGATGTCAAAATATAAGTATATAGCCAACGCCATCATCGATATAAGATGACAGGTCGACTAATTGTAATATGATAGAGTGAGTTTGGAGGTTATATGTGTGGTTTTTCATTTAGAGTTCACTTTTTTTGTATATAACAAACCTATTTCAAAAAAAAAAAAATTCTGGGGAAATGTCATGTAACAATAATTCTAATATGAATAAATATCTAAAGAAGATGAAAAAAATTGATGGGATCTTAACAAGCCTATCAATTTGATCTCAATGAAGAATGAGTTTGGGGGAATTCCTTTCTACACATGTTGATGGAATGCGTCACTGATATCTGGATTATTTTTTTTTTGTATAAGTTTATTTCTTAGAGAATTCTTCGATATAAAAAAAAAGAGTTTTTAAATATAAATAATATTTCATGTTATTAATATTCTGGTATCCATTTTCGAGAATTAGAAATCAAGCAAGACTGATTCTAAACAAAAGTCTTTTAGAAGGCTACTTTACTACACAAAGAGGATAGTATTTTTTTCTTTCTTATTTTCGACTTTGTTAAAACGAATAAATGTCGTATTTGTGTTTAAAATTGATATAAAATTTAAAATTTTAATGTTTAAAGTTTATTTTCAAGTCCTTTTAGAAATGAAAAAATGCTGCCAAGCTTAAAACTATACGAAAATATTTGTACAGTTCGAATACTTTGTTTGTCCTAATTTATTTTCCAAATACTAAACATTTACAGCTTAAATATAATGACTAATGAGCAATAGTGTATTTTCGATAAATATTCAAGTTCGCTGCTCAACTCTTTTGTTTTCCATCTACATACGTCCTACGTGCAACTAAAACGTTTTTTATGAAGCTACATGTTACTCATTACTTGCGTATTAATTTTAATGTAAGTTTAATGCTAATTATTGTTTTTGAAATCCAAACTGTAACTCTTTTGCAACTTTTTGTTTTTTGCTACTTTAACTTACTATTGAATTGAGTTTATAAAATATGATGTCTCAGAAAACCTTAATGAAACAAAAGAAATACAATGTCGCTATTACTTCTTTGTCTCTATTGAACAAAATGCAAATGTGCCCATTATGTAATCTTCATTTTATGCAGTACTTCCATAAGCCAAAAAAAAAAAATAATCAACTTAGGAGAGGGGATTTTTATAAAAAAAAGTTTTCAAAATCTTTCGAGGTGTTTATATATTTATTTTATTGGGCAGGTTGTAAAACGTTAGGGACTAAATATTTAGGTAATTTCTCGATTTGCCAATCGTCAACTGTAAAAAAAAAATCCTTCCAATTTAGAAAGCTAACTGTAAAGTTAGGCAAAAAAAAATTTCGATAAAAATTTAAGAAAGCTAATTGTTTTTAATTACAGAATAACGTTAACAGAATTAAATCTATTTGTGTGAAAAACGAGTAAAAAGTTTAACTATCGGTTATAATTAATATTATTTATTTATTAAAGTTAAGTGAAATTTGGTATCTGCCCCATGCAATCTGTAAAATTCTTAATGAAATTTCGAAATTTGACTATAACATCATATCCAAACTAATTTAGGAAATTTTTTCTCAAATTTCCGTTCAGAGAATGACGTTGCCTAAATATCTAGTAGCTAATATTTCCTGAATGTGCCCATTAAAAAAAAAAAATTTAAACTGTTTTGGTGTGCCAAATTGTTCAAAAAAAAATTCCAGAATTTTTTTAACCCAAAAATGAACATTTTGAGCTTTATTTATGTTCAGACTATATGCTTTTGTATAAATAAATTCATTGAAATTGAATTATCCATTTAAGAGATGATCAGAAATAAAAAAAGTGGTTCAATGGAAGGTTCCGTAAGAAATGAAATTGAATTTGAATTTGAAATTGATCAGGGTTTGCTCTAGACTCTATCGCCTGTCGCAGTGTAAAATATGGTCAGTAGTAGATTTGCCTTTACAATGTTGAAGCTAGTATTTTATGGATGAATTAAAGTATAAGAACTTAAATCGATAATAAAATTTCAATTCCTTCATGTTTGCTTATGTTCCACGTAACCTATAAGACCCTTAACATGTCAACTATTATTTTTAACTTCAATATTGAAACCAAGGCCGAATTGTCACATTTGCTACGCTGCCAATGATGGTGTTTTAATAAATATTTTTTCGTTTTTTTTTTAATTGGGGGAAAATTATGTATTTTACGAAAAAAATTATATGAAACTATTACAAAAACGCGTTTCTTCTGTGCGTGCTCTGTAAAAAAAAATTAGCTCATCGGCTTATTACACAACGTAAAATTCGTGTAAAATTAACAGAGGGAGATTGTTAATATAGAATCTGCAAACTAATCCGGTTAAAATTACACGAATCGACTCTGTTATTGAAAATTGTTTAATCTTACCCACTTTCTCGGTTAAATTTTACTAATATCTCAAATTTCAACCAAATTCTTGATCAATATAAAAAAGGTGGTCAGTTAAAATAAACTTCTAAATCGGTAATTTTAAACAATTTAACTACGTTGATTTTAGCAACGAGAAATAAGTAGTTTTTTGCCAAGACTACGTTATTTTTACCGCATTTTTTTTAACCCACCGAAAAAACCTCTCGGTAGGTGTATTAAAATTTGGGTTTTTGGCACTCATTTGAAGCTAGCACTAGAATTTTTCCAAAAAATCCGTACCGAATAGTTTTTAAAAATGTATAGAACCTACTCCCAAAATTGCTCTACCTTTTTAGATTAAATAAAAATAACAATACCTTCCTACAAAAATTTAAACCACCATTTTTGACTCAAAAGAAATAAAGCTATAACTAGAAAAACAAGTATTCAGGTTTGCAGCTCAGCTCTTTTGTTTCTGCAAACATAATCTTTTTATTTTTAAAATGCATATCGCCCCTCCATTAAAAGACTCAAGTAATTTTAATATATTGCAGAATACTCAGGAATAACGTTCATATCTTATTTTACATTGATAATAACTATTTATAATGGAAACGAAGAATAATCTCATTTAAAAACTTATAGGGATACCGTTATGGAATCTTAAAAAAATAAAGTAAATAAATATAACGTTTTGGTGTTATTAACAATTTTTCCAAATTTTTCAGTTTCTTAATGGAGATGCGATAACAAAGACAAAACTGTCAAAACAAAGACGACATGTGTTTATTTTCTTTGAGCAAAAATTTTTTTGAAATAATTATTATCTACAATTCTTTGAATTCATTTTCACTACTCACAAAAACTGATATGAGCCCCAAGCAAAAAGCACATCAAAAAACAATTCGGGAAATTCAATTTGTCAACGATTTATTTAACCTTCCTTTTTCATATCGCTTATGTTTATTTTTTGTTTATCAAAAAAATTCAATAAGAACACAAAAATCATTCCTTTTCTCTCCCTATTTCATTAGGTGCAATTCGATAAAAAAGATATAAATAAAAATATCATATTATCGGAAATTCAATTTAAAGGGGATACTTACCTATGCTCTCCTTTGGAAATATATTTCTCATCATTTATAAGGAATTGCAAATGTTAGATATATTTTCTTTTACGTCTTCATACACATTTTCTCCCTCATTTCCTTTCGACAAATGTGAATTAAATAAAGCACAAAATTACTAAAGGACGACTCGACATGGAATATTTACCTCAATTGTTTTTCCTTTTGAAACAAATTCAACTTAATATTAAACTAATTAACAAACGCTTAATCAATCTTATTGCTGTTCAGCTTGACGTCATCTTAATTAACCCTTTTTTCTTTCTTCTCTAGGTGCCTTCAGCCTATGTCAGCTATATCAGCGTTATATCAACAGAATAAACCATAGCTAATAAGTTGGTGAGGCCGCCGCCGCACTTGAATGTCAAAGAAAGGAAAACTAATGAAAGTTAGATTATAACTTTGAAGCCTACCGCATTTGCCCTTAACTCAAAAGGGTTATATACAAACTAATAGCCATGAACTGGACGCACATAAATTCATCTAATAGACGAGAATAGAAACATTTGATTGTGTTTAACGGAGCAAATGATTGCCGTCGTTCACATTTATTACCACCATCATCATCATCATCATCATCGAGTGAGAAAGACCCAAAGTAAGGACGGATTGCATTGTACTATGGAAAGGGTGAAGAAAACAATGTCAACCCCTACACCGACACAAGTGGATACAAAAAGGGGGAAAATTCCATTAGAGTATAACATTATGATGTTTCGTATATTATCTATATCTTGGCTCTTTATTAGATAAATGGATGAAGAAAATGGTTTCTCCAGACATCGTTGTCGTCATATCGTTGTCTTCGTTGTCGTCCTCGACGACGACGGCATCATCATCGTTTTAGTTGTCTATATCTCGATGACAAGGATACAAACCATCCACATCAAGATAAAGGTCCTTCTTCATCTTCGAAGTAAAACCATATGGCTGCGGTCACACCTTCAAATTGAATTTTTCGCTTGACTGTTTGCAATGTTTTGTTTCTCTATAATAAATAATCTATCTAAAGGATTTTCGGGTGTAATCCAGCGCATGAAAAATCGGAGGGAATAAATTTTATTTGCAAACAATATAAATCATTAAGTGGGGATCAACTCGATTCGTTTAGGTTATAAATGTGATTGGAAATGTGTTTATGTGTTGTTCTATTTCTATTTCTATTTTTGCAATTGCTCATTTGTCATTTGTATGAGATGACAAAGCAAATTATGGCAATCATCTGGATGGCTTGATGAATATCAGAAAAACCCAGATGCATATTTTTTTTTTTTGATAAAGTGTTGTCGGTAATATGCGTTACTTTTTTACTAATGATTAAACGACTCGGAATAAGTTTGAAAATTATTAATATCTTTAAGACTAAGAGAATCAATAGCTTGAAATTCAGCCCTATCGAGGTATCCGTTCAAAGAAATTTTTTTCCGATTTGTTTGAAATCGGAGAATTTTTTATATTTTATTTATCGAAACGGGCTATCCTTTCGGAACTATCTCCGAACGGATAAATAGCAAAAATTGTTTTTTTTTCTTTTTAGAAATTAGACCTTAGTTAAAAGGAAGAAGAAGCTTTAAATTGATTAGCTTTAAGCAACCTCTAACAGCTCTTTCGTACAAAATTTAATGAATTCCTAGATTTAAATCAACGTTGATTAAGAATAATTCTTAACTTTAAAGCCTTTCACCAAACTTAACGGTTTCTTAGATTCATTTTAATTTTTATACTGCCTTAAAATTTTGTTTATTCTATACTAAATAGAACTTAAATATTAAAAAAAGTTTAAGTTAAAAGAAAAGTTAACGTTTAATAACACTGTGTTCGAAAATGGAACTTTTTTTTTCCGACAGAGGGCTCTCATATCTACTAAAGATAATTCGAGTATGCAGAACACGATGGCGTAGTTAGTTTTTCTGGATTAGGTCAAATAAGAAAGATTTTTGCTTTTGAAATTTTGTTTGCACATGCCAAAAATGAGGCTATAAAACACCATATATTTTCTAATTTTTGATTTTTTATCGATGTAAAATAATGAAAAATCTATTTTTTTGGAAGTATTATTCGTAAAAAAAAGGTATTTGAAAAAAAATCTGTCGAAAGACTATTTAAATCATTATTTTCATGGAAAAATTCATCGATTTTTCTTCAATTTTTCTAATATTTTTCGTATTACTTAAATTAAAATGCAGCACTCGGTGGCAACGATTTGATCTTGAATTTCAGGATAAAATATGGAATTTTTCAACAAATCGTTACCGTTTATGTTAAAAGTAAGTTGCACTTTTTACCGTGAGATATTTAAAGTTTTTAACTTATTCTTTTTTATAATGAAAGTTGGATATTCAAGAGTATTTTTTGTGAGAGAATGAATCCTAAGGGTTTGAACCTTAAGAAAAAAAATATTCTAGAATATCAGGTAAGATCGGAAGGGGGCAAAACACTCATGGGCTCAAGTAGCTAAAAAAATAAATAAAAAATAGATTACCGTTAAAGGAGTCAAAACAGATAAGCGTGACAAACCCCCTTAAGTTAGAGATGGACTGACAAATATATTATGTGTTGTGTATGTAAGCTCATATAATGCAGTATGCAGATGGAAGTAATAGTAAATATGTTTTAATTTTTAAACAAATTGAAAGAATTTAAATTAAAATATTGATACCATGCCTGATTTTTTAATTAAATATCTGCATCTACATATGTATAATATTCCAGAGTACTAACACATAAAAGGTGTCTACATAAAAATGTTGAGTTTTCGCATACATTTGTACCTTTATAGTTAAAAAATGTAAGAAAAATCGACGTTTTTTTCCATAAAATAATGATTTAAATAGCCATTCGACAGATTTTTTTTTAAAAACTTGTCTTACGTATAATACTTCAAAAAAAAAATTGATTTTCCATCATTTTACATAGATAAAAAATCAAAAATTAGAAAATATATGGTGTTTTATAGCCTCATTTTTGGCATGTACAAACAAAATTTTAAGCGCAAAAATCTTTCTTATTTGACCTAATCCAAAAAAACTAAGTACGACATCTTGTTCAGCAAACTCGAATTATCGTTAGTAGACATGAGAGCCCTCTGTCGGCTTTTTGAACTATCACAGTGTAATAAACAAAATGCCCGTGGTGCATTTGTTTAAGGAATCCGGTCAGCCAAAAATCATACCCAAATACTATCCAAACGACCGATAAATTTGCTTTGTGTGTGTGTTAAAAAAATTATTTATTTAAAAAACCACTTCAACGATTTAAATTTTTTTTTCTAAAAAAATTTTCCTGTCGAAGTAATCAAATGACATGACTGGCTTGCCCGAACTTTATTATGTAGTTCAAAGAACCTTTTATGTTAGCTTATCATAAGAAAATAAATCTCTTGGTTAAGATTTTAAAACAAACAAAAAAAAGTACAGAATTGTTTTTTATGCCACTTTTATAATTTTTTAATAATGCCATTTAAGGACATTGTAAATGATTAACCAAAAAAATATTATTTAAGCCAACAACGGCAACGACACTATTTGAATTTTTTGAGGAAGAACAAAAAAGCAGTTCTATTAAAATCACGTAGACCATTAAGTAGACCAAATTTAATCAAAATCGTAAGAACTTCAGATAATTGCAATACCTCAAAAATATTCTATCCTCTTAAGACCCGAGCCAAGAACCAAGCATCAAAATAGTTTTTAAAGTATTAGACCAGGGTCGATAATTTTTGAAACCAAAAAAAATCATAGTAGAATGAAACCCACTGGAAAAAAGGTGAATATGATGAAAATTAAAGGAAAAATAAATTACAAACGAGCCGAGTTCGGGAAGTGGGTGGGTTGAGTTTTTAATGGTAAAAAATGGTATATCTCGATTTCCGGCAAAACTACAAATCTTATAGAAAAAAGTTGTACAACAAAGTTGTAGGTAATAAAAAGATCTAAAACTTTTGCATCAACAATTTTTTCACATAACCTCAAAATTTATGTGAAAAATTAAAAAAATCCGAGTTTTTGGTTTTTTATTTTTATCTTTTTCAAAAACAAAAATTTTTCTACGAAATTTGGTGAAAAATTACCTTATTATGTCCCAAACACACTGTAATTTATTTGATTTAAAATATTAATTTTTAACCTTTTTTTTTACTTAGTACCAAAAAAACACCCTAATTTTCAATCGAAAATTCACGTGTCAAAATATCAGCTTTTTTCAAAAAATCGGTGGGTATTTTGTTCGTTAAGATCTCTACTTTCCAATAGTGTAAACAAAAATTTACATTAGTATACCATAGTACATGTTCTCGGTAAAAGCAAAAAGCTTGAATTCGAAAATTTTTTATCATTATTTAAAATTTTAGACTATTTATTAAAATTTTCACTTAAATTACTCAAGAACCGTAACATTAACCAATATTACATGAAATCCTACGTTTTTTGAGTAATTAAAGTGTAAATTTGAATAAATAGGGCAAAATTGTAAACAATGATAAAAAAAATTTTTCGAATTCCAGCTTTTTTCATTTTTTGCATTTTACTAAAACATGTTCTAAAGTATACTAATGTAAATTTTTTTTTACACCATCAGAAAATAGACATTTTAACAAACGAACTGCCCACCGACTTTTTGAAAAAAGCTGATATTTTGACACGTGAATTTTCGATTGAAAATTAGGGTGTTTTTTTGGTATTAAGTCAAAATAAGTTGAACAAATTAATATTTTAAATCAAATAAATTACAGTGTATTTGGGACATAATAAGGTAATTTTTCACCAAATTTCGTAGAAAAATTTTTGTTTTTGAAAAAGATAAAAATAAAAAACCAAAAACTCGGATTTTTTTAATTTTTCACATAAATTTTGAGGTTATGTGAAAAAATTGTTGATGCAAAAGCTGTAGATCTTTTTATTACCTACAACTTCCTACAACTTTGTCATACAACTTATTTCTATAGGACTTGTAGTTTTGCCGGAAATCGAGATATACCATTTTTTACCATTAAAAACTCAACCCACCCACTTCCTGAAATCGGCTCGCCCGTAATTTATTTTTCCTTTAATTTCCATCATATTCACCTCCTTTTCCAATGGGTTTCATCCTACTATGATTTTTTTGAACTTTTTAATGTTTTTGAAGGCATCGGCACTGGTCTATATGTGTTATATTGAAATAAAAAAATTCTACTAAATTGTCACTTAAAAATAGACCATTTTTCAAAAATCTATCAAAATCGAAAAATTAATATTTTATTTAAAATAAAATTTTAGGTTATAGATATAGGTATTTGAACATACATATCGCTGGCTGAGAATTATAAGGGTGTATTTCATACAAAATACAAAAAATGAGTTTTATACACCAAAATTTTCGTAATTTCAACGGCTTTTAGATAAAATTAAAAAAAAAATTAGAAAAAAATTAATGGCGACGGCACAGGTAAAAAAGACATACAACTTTCATGATTTCACATACATGTATTAATATAATAAGGTTCTATGTTATTCAAATTGCAACATAGAACCTTTTTACTGATTTTTTCAAACAAAAAAATACATTGTATTAAGTTACATAGAACTTTTTTACGCAAATTTTTAAAAATGAAATCTTATGGAAATGATCTTTTTTCTAACTAAAGTAAAAATAAAAGATCTTTTGATGTTTTTGCTGGTATTGTACAACAGGGATGGAGTCGGTTAACTTGATAGTCAATAAATGACAGTCAAAAACGATGTTTTTGCTCCATAATTCGTCGTTTTTGACTATCAACTATCGACTATCAAGTTAGCGGACGGGCTTTTGCTTAGCAGCAAAGAATTTTTGTATCTCGTTCTGTACTCTTTAAACCAAAAAATTTGTACTATCCAACCTAGATATTCTTACATCATAATTAAATTAAAATAATGTTCTTTGTGTGCCAAGAATTGGAAGTGATTTTTTGAAAACTTTTTTTTCATAATCGAGGTTGGGAATTTCATAGTTCGTATTAATAAACCAAAAGTTAAAGAAACACCAAACCAAAAGTTAAAGATTTCTTAACTTTAAATAAAAGGAGTCACCTTAGTACCCAAAAAAAAAACAAAAAATTAACTAATTTTTAGTGGTATTTGGAAAATTCAGTATTTTTTTTTTTTTTTCAAAGGCCAAGCTTTTACTCTACTAACCGTAGTGAACTCTTCGTTATTCATCTTTACAATTATAATATTAGTTTATTTCTATTAAAAGTTTCATCGAATAAAACTTTTTTCTAACTTGAAGCAAATTTACTTACGTTATACATGGAGACAAATAAGCAACTTAGAATCAAGATGATACTCCTCTAAAATCCAATCCTCTTAAATTAATAAGATTTCTAATAAAAATAAGTAAAATTTGTTTAAACATTTTTAAAATCAAAGTGAACTTCATTTTAATAAAAGTGTAGAAAACTGCTGAGATCGAAATGATTTTTTATTAATTTTATGTACTTATTAAAATAAAAAGATTAAACAAACTTTTTGGCATAAATTTTGTACCGTAGATGATTGTTTAAGACGACTGTCTTTCTGGCAAAAAAGCATGCAAAAATCCGATTGATTTAATACAAATTCTAAATGTTTTTAGCATGTCTTTTTTCTGTGTACCTAATTCAACAAAAGTAGGAATTGTTGTTTTCTATAAATGGAACAACGTGATTTGTGGTATTTTGTTCTGTTATTTAAAATAGATTTTGACTGTTTTGTGCAAAACTTGAATAAAATTAAATTAAATCAAAGCCTATTTCACGATGAAGTCACTTTTTTCATATAAAATGAATTTATTACATGTAAGCTCTTTATAACTATAAGGTTCTATGTTGAACATAGAACCTTTTTCAAATTTTTTTACAAATTTTTTCATAAAAAGGTTCCATGTCATTTTTTGAAAATGCTCATAGAATCCTTTTTTGTGGTGAAATTAATGTTTTTTTCATGGTTTTATGATTTTTTTAGGGTCCTTTATAAGATTGCATCAATACTTTACTGCTATGTAACTATTTTATCCAAAAACCAGCCTTAAAAAACTTTGAAATCGATTTTCTCAAAACTAAGTTGAGTTGACATACAACCCTATAATTCTCAGCCAGCGATATGTGTAAACGTAAATTTTCACTGAATTTTTTTTACCAAAGTTGAACTAATGTGTATTTTCTTAATATGTAGATCAATGCCAATCCAGTTTCAAGAGGGAAAAAGTTGAAATAATCATTATTATCAGCATTCGGGTGGTGGGAAAAAAGGATAAATGGTGTATGAAAAAGGGGAAAAATAAATTGCCCTAAAAAGAAATTGGGGAAAAGGGGGTGGGTGGGCGAAAAAGTGGAGTGGGTTACAAAAATCGGTTTTTTTTTATAATTTCTGTTAAAAGTAGATCTCCTATCGAAAAAATTTAATGCAAAAGTTGTAAATAATAAAAAGATCTACAACTTTACTCAAACCATTTTTTTATACCTACCTATAACCTCAAAAATAATGAGAAAAATGCAAGAACACGATTTTTTGTTTTTTTATTTTTATCTTTTACAAAAATAGTTAGATTTTAACAAAGCATGGTTTAATATTACTTTGTTATGTTTTTTACTTATTTTTTGAGCTTTTACTTATAATTTGAAAAAATAGCTTGTTTTTCAATCAAAAAAGTTACCGATAAAACTTTTGATTTTTGAAAAGTTTTGGAATACTATTATTCAGATTAAAACTTTTAAATTTATGATTATGTAGAAAAACTACACTTTTATTTCAGAAAATATTGAAAAAAATTGAAAAAACAAAAAAAAAAACGATTTTTAAGATGGATTTTTTCGTAATCAATTGTGATATTGGCGAGAAATATTTTTCCATAAAAACCAAATTATTCTTTTCTATTGGAATTTGAGTTTATTAAATTGAAATTAGCATTACAATGTTTCTAACGTTGCAAAGTTTTTGAGATATCGACTTTTGAACTTTGAAAAACACTATTTTTGTGATAATTAATTATTTTCATCTACTGTGTCAAGAGGCTTTTACTTTTGCCAGAAATCATAAACAAAAATTTAATCAATGATAAATATAAATATACCTTAGGTTATCATAAACGGTTAAGTACGAAAACTTAAATTGATTTTCCAACAAAAAAATGTAGATGAATTTTATTAGATATGCAAATTATTTTTAGTTCAAAAGCTCAGCATTTTGATTTTCTAAATATAAAAATATATTCGGGTTATTTATCGCAAAAACTTTTATAACCTTCATGTCTATAAAACTTATGATAAATGCACTTTTTACCGATTATACAATAATGGCAATAATTCCTTTCGATTCGTTTTTCATTAAATTAATCAGGAATATTTAAACAAAAAATAAAAAACTTCGTGATCAGAAATTTATTTGTTGATACTAAAACTGCTTTAGGATACATTTTGGGTTATCCATTTTCAATTTCGATCGTTCAAATTACAATATTTTATATGAAAGATTTATAAGCTTGTTTTATTTTTATCATTAAAAGTGTATTAACCAATTTGACAGTCTTCTGCCTTACTAACTATTCCCGACTGATTTTATTATCTTGAAGTAAAGGACAACATCAAATAAATTTCATTTATTAAACCCCAGCAATGCATTTACATATGCATAAATAACATTTTTATTTCACATTCATGTACTCAACAAAAATAATGTATATACAAACTATTCCTAAACTTAACCCACTAAATTTGATTCGATAAAAAAAAATAAACAAACAAAAAATTTAGCAAGTAACGAATATGTGTCGCATGTGAAAAAGTATAACACTTTTTATGCCTCTAGGTCTCGAAAAAAAAGGTACATTTTATTATAACCTATATCAAAGCTCAAAACCAGGTAAAACAAATAAAATCGAACATCGAACGAATGCCTATAAAAATGTTTTTTGATACTTTTGTGTTTTGTATTATGTCCTCATAAAAATACGCGATTATCCTTTGTTCGAAATAAATTTCAGGTACCGTTATTATTGTTTTGGTATTCATATGTGGGTTTTTATTACATGTAATAAATTAAAAGGGGAGGGAAAGGGTGACTGGCACTCACCTGCACTCGAACTTCTGGGAGATTCACTTTCATAGCTAATTCCTCGCGAGAGTACACGTCAGGGTAGTGGGACTTTTCGAACGCTCGTTCCAATTCATGCAGCTGATAGGTGGTAAATGTCGTTCGATTTCTACGATGTTTCTTCTTCGAACAGGAGTCATCTTGAGCTTTGGAAAAATGAAAAAAACAGTGAAGAAAACAAAAGTTTTCCAGATGAAATTTTGTATTTTTCGTCAAATTGCAATCATTTTTCCCACCCGTGACGCAAGTAACAAAAAAAAAAAGGTGGTTGTCTGTAAAGCCTGTTTATAGACGATGATTTTACGTGATAATGTCGTAATAAAACAGGTTGTGTGCTTTTGTTTAAAATGAGTCAGTTGAAGCATTTATTCCAAACAATCATAAATTACAAGAAAAAGCTAAAAAAAATTACCTTTTTTTTCTTTTCTCATTATATTAATTTTTTTTTAATTTGAAAAGCTTACACAAAAAGTTATACCAAATATTTCTTTTAGAGAATAAAACAATTTTAAAATTTTTACAATGCGCAAAAAGATAATTTCTTATGAAAAAAGTAAAAAAATTACTTCCATCAACCAAAAATCCATTTTTTTATATAACAACCTATAATAAATTTTAAACCATCTGAAAGCCTATTGTTTCAGTTCAAAATATTTATATCGATCATGTCTGTGCGACGATCAGTTTTCATCAAAAAAAGCAAAAATATCAATGTTTTCTATCTTCTCACGCCATTAAATCAATTTTTTTCTATGACAACCTATAATAAATTTTATATCATATGAAAGCTTATCATTTCTCCTTTTTTATGACGCTTCAATCATATTTCTACGATGGCTACAATAAAAGTAAGAATTTTTTAAAGCTAACCATGTCGAAATTTCAAACTAAGAATAATGGGCAACAGATTTCCACAGGTGTTTTGAGGTATTTCTGAAGTTTTTTAATTTAACATTGTTTAGCTTGTAATGAATGTACCGTTATGTGTGTTATATCAAATGGAAGGTAATATTATCAGAATGCTTAATAAAGTTAAATTTAATTTTTATCTGCTCTAGGTCAAAAGATATAACCTGTTGAAAAATAGAACTTTATTTTACCATTATCTCAAAATTGTAACTACAAAAGTGATTGAAATTATGCACAGCTATAGTCCTGTTTATAAGACGTTATCAAATAAAAAAAAATATCAATCTTTTAAAGCCCCTTTTTAATATATTGAGGAAACTGACTATGAACGAACAACTTTATTAAGCAGTTTAAGGCACAAAAACCCTTTGTTGGACAGTTCATCCCACTTTTTTTTTACGTCACGGGTTACTAGAAAACTTGCACTTTTAGTAAAAAAAAAAAGGCATCAACTCACCCTCATCATCACTTCCCGATGTGATCTTCTCACCCTGTTCACTAGAATTCGTCTGGTTCAAGTCCTCGCTAGAAGCACAACTGCCATTGACAACACTGTCATTGTCATTCAGTCTGTCCGGTTGTTCTGGTATAATTCCCGCCGAACGAAACTCATCCAATTGTCGCTGTTGCTGCTGTTGTTGTTGCTGGTGTTGAAGATGATGCTGGTGCATAAGAGGTGGTGGAGATTGATGAGCGTCACTAGCGCCGCCACCACTATGATGTAATTGATGTTGTTGCTGTTGTTGCATCTCATCAAAACTTCTCGCTCTTATATATTCACCATAATTGGGGCCAAGTTTTGAGCAATCTGCCATTGTGGACGGGTCATTACCAGTAACCTGGTCATCATTTCCATTCAACAGTTTACTGTTGTGAGCCATCGTCTCATTATTCTCATCCAAATCATCGTAGGACGCTGGCGACGATGATGATTTTCTTTTTAGTCCTGATTCTCCGCCAGCGCCACCGCCAATACTTAGCGGAGGAGATGGTGTTGTCACATCAATGGCTGCCGATGAGCCATTCTCCTTGTTATCACCGTTTGCCGACATTGATTCGTCGGCGTAATCACCTTCAGTAGTTTCTCCCGAGCCACCGCCACCACCGATTGCCTCACCAAGTCCTGAATTATCCTCAAAGTAGTGATTAGATGATTTCGAAGTTTTCTCATGCAAAATGTGATTTTGATTGCCAAAGCCGACATTACTTCCAATTCCCGATGACGCATTATTAGCCTCGTGATGTTGGTGCTGTTGAATTAGGGCCATGCTGGCTACTATTGACGGACTTGTGTAATCCCTATCCGAAGGGCTGGGTAGTTGTTGCTGTTGTTGCTGCTGTTGGCGATGCAGAATATGTCCCACCATCATCGATTGCTGCTGATGTTGGTGTTCTTGCGCGGCCGCTGCCGAAAGGTATTGCTGGTGTTGCTGGGACAATGAATTAGGTGATCCATTGTCTACGGAACTGCGGAAATGTGCCGAGTAACTCAGATGATTACCATGCAAATGGTGATGATGGGAATGATGATTTTGTTGTTGTTGTTGCTGCTGTTGCTGATGTTGTTGGTGATGAGACTGTTGATGGTGATGAATGCCATAGGCGCCACTGGCATTAGCACCACCGACACAGGCTTTGTGTGATGGCAGTTGGGGGGAGGTGTTCAATGAAAGTAATTGGTTATCAATGCCACGAATGTGGGCCAAAGGCAATCCATAACGTAAGTCAGTGGCATCGTCATTTAGATCACCTGGAATTGAATAAAAAAAAAAAAATTGTTAAGAAACATAGTCAAAAAAGTAAAAGCACATTATCTGCGTATTCTTTAAAATACTAGAAGTAGTTTTGCAAAAAAAAATTACGGAGATGTGTTTCGACGTCAAATGTACCCAAAAAACACGTTTTTGAATTGTTAATATTCAACAATTTCATAAACGTGACTTTGGATTCAAACTCATCATAAAAAAATCTAATTTTTGACACTGCACAGTTCACATCTAGTGAACTTACACTCGGGAAACTTGTAGCTTGTAGGTATTAATGTATATTTGAACTAACTGAGGAATTCAGGACTCATATGAAATGCTGGGGAAAGGTATAAAATAAAGCGTTTTTTAACCGTATAGGCTAGGCACTTAAGGATACAAATGAGCCACACCTCCCGTATTCACCTTTTTACTATCCGGATTCACATGAATTTTTCAATTTACTTCACAATTAATATAATCAAACGTCAAATTGAGTTTTAAAAACTTCTTTTATCCATGGCATAGGCGTTGTTTTTGGTAGTTTTTGAAATGTTCAAGAAAATCTATATTTCGACTTTTTATGACAAAAAAGGACAAACAAAAAAAAGCAAAAAACTTGGAGTGAACAAGGTAATACAAAAAAATATAATTTCTTGGGATTTGAATTTTAATCGCATTTTTCTTTAAAAATTGAAATAAAAACTGGCGAATAAACTAAAAACTAAATCTTTGATACATAATTTATAATTTGATACATAACAAAAGGAATTGCAAACAAAAACTGTTTAAATCGTTGAAGCCAAGTTTTTGAATATAAATTTTTTCAATAAAATTTTGGTTTGCCATTCTAAAGAAAGTAGGTAAGTATTATTAAAAATTATTAGATCATTTAAAAAAAAAGATATTTTTTTATCATCCAAAAATTATGTTTTTGAAATTTGTTAATATTAAGGGTACTTAAATGTTTCTTTTGAAGTTTTTTTTGTTGAAATGGTTCTATGACAGGTAGAGTTAATAACAGCGGTTGGGAACTTTTATACCAATATTGTCTCAGAAAATGTAATCAATGAAAGTTTTTAGCGTATAAATAAATTGTTCAAAAAACTGTATATAATTATATTTTTGAAAGCGTTATATTAGTTTTTTTTTTTACCTAGTAATATATTTATGTAAGCCTGGTAGAATCGGCCAAACCAATTTAAGCCTTTAGATAAACTTACAAAGGAAATTGTGAATAGAATTAAAATGTTTAAGTCAATTAAACTATAACTAAAACTAACATACCCAAAATTAATGCGTTTTGATGAATATTATTATTATAAATACCCAGATATATATACGTTTTGTAATTTAAAAGTGGAAATGTAAAAATTTGTATGCGAATATACAAATTTAGGCACTATTTTTGACAATTTTTAGTGCAATTTAGACTGATTAACTTGGACTTAAATGTATTTGTATTAAAAATCATAGAGTTATATTTGACTAGAGTTACCATATTTGGATGCCTATGTCTACATTCCTTAAATTATTTTATTATTTTTTGAAGTGAATATTTCTTTAGTATCGTAGTGATTTGAAACAAGATGAAACGAACAAGCGACACGAAAAATCAATTGTTCATAACTTTTTTGTTTTAATAGATAGATGAATGAAATTTGTACCTACAGTAAATTATAATAATAAATTATGATTGTGCAAAATTTCAATTAATTTCATATTCAAAATTCTGAGATAACGGTGAAAAGATGTTCTTTTTCTAAACACGTTATATCTTTTGATCTAGAGCACATAACAAATTTATTTAACTTTAATACGCATGCTGATAACATTACCTTTTATATATCACAGATAACGGTATGTGCTCTACAAGTTATATAATTTTTAATTGAAAAACTTGAAAAATACCTCAAAACACCTGTGAAGGTTTGTTGCCGATGACCAGCCAGCAGTAGAGGAAGTACCGTAATCTCAGTTTTAAATTTCGATATGGTTGGCTTTAAAAAATTCTAATTTTTGAAGTTATACTTCTTATGGGAGGGTGAGTATGAAAATTTACTTTTTGACAAGAATGTCAAAGGGATTATGACGCGATCACCCTGGGTAGCAGGGCTGTCGTTTCACCTTTAGAGTAGGCAGTACTTTAGTATTTAAAAATGCAGTACGCCGCAGTACGGCAAACATAAAACACACAACACGTTGCAAGTTACATGTTTCATGTGGCAAAATGCATGTGGCAAGTTGTATGTGGCAAGTTGCATGTGGCAAGTTGCATGTGGCAAGTTGTATGTGGCAAGTTGCGTGTGGCAAGTTGTATGTGGCAAGTTGCATGTGGCAAGTTGCATGTGGCAAGTTGTATGTGGCAAGTTGCGTGTGGCAAGTTGTATGTGGCAAGTTGCATGTGGCAAGTTGCATGTGGCAAGTTGTATGTGGCAAGCTGCGTGTGGCAAGTTGCATGTGGTAATTTAAATGTGGCAAGTTGCCAGGGTTGCAAAAAGCTCACATTTCAGCTCAGCTCAAATTTGAGCTAGCCCCCAACTTCCAATGCCTATATCTCGGAATTTTGAAGAAAATGAAAAAAAAATTTTTTGATGCCAAAAGGTAGAGGGGACTCTAACCTACATTTGGGTACAACTCTCATCCCTGTAGGTCCACGCGTTCTCAAACCGGGAGAACTTAAAAGTAAAAAAAAAAATAGGCACGATTCTGATAAAATAGGCATGATGTGGCGGTTTAATATGGAAGGACATTTTTTAAAAATCTGATAATGTGCAAAGCGTAGGCCCATGACACAAGCTATCATTTGGCATCTCTCCCAAAAATTGCTCTCAAGCGGTTTAGCTTCCAGGAGCGTTCAAAGATTCGGGGATTTTTCGAAAAAAAATTTTACCCCAACTTTCAAAGGCGATTTTCTCGGAATTTAAAAAAAAAATCGAAAAACCGGATTATACCACTATCGGGTAGCTGAGAATATAAGCTTTCATATGGCACCACTCCCCTGTCTCTAGATCAAAGCGTTCCAACGCCTATATCGCGGAATTTTGAAGAAAATGAAAAAAAAAATTTTGATGCCAAAAGGTAGCGGGGACTCTAACCTACATTTGGGTACAACTCCCATCCCTGTAGGTCCACGCTTTCTCAAACCAGCGGTTTAACATGGAAGGCGATTTTTTAAAAATCTGATAATGTGCAAAGCGTAGGCCCATGACACAAGCTATCATTTAGCATCACTCCCAAAAATTGCTCTCAAGCAGTTTAGCTTCCAGGAGCGTTCAAAGATTCGGGGATTTTTCGAAAAAAAAAATTTACCCCAACTTTCAAACGCAATTTTCTCGGAATTTTGAAAAAAGTCGAAAAACCGGATTGTACCGGAATTTTTTTTTATGATAAAAAAAGAAATATTTTACTAAAAAAATAGAAATATATTTACTATTAAAAAAACCAAGAAAAAAGATCACGAAAAATTATCTGTTTTATTTATAAAAATATCCATGTGTTAAAATAATTCCATTAATAACTAGAACCAACCATCTTAAGCTATTGTGTTTTATAAAAGTTTAAAATATCTTCATATTTCATTATACTTTCCAAATAAAAATCAATGTATCCTCTCACCCATCACAGCTCAGCTCAGCTCACTTTACCTTAGCTCACCCAACAGCTCAGCTCAACCATCAGCTCAGCTCACTTTATTTACTTTCGTTAACCATATACCGTACGTTCTGAACCGCACAACATGAGGAAATTTCACAGAATAAATTGAAAACTACATGGACCCAAGGAGGATGAAAGAATTAATTTATTGTTCACTTGATAAAAATGTAAAAAAACTAAGGCCCAATTAAAAATATCAAATGAAATTCATTTACATATACTGAATGAGAAGTATAACTTCAGTCGCGTGTACATGTGTACACACACTCTTTTTTTTGTAGGCATAGTAGATATATGATTGAAGCGTCATATAAAAGGTCAAATAATATCTAATGATATAAAATTTATTATAGGTTGTCTTTAAAAAAATGGATTTAATGGCGTTAGAAGAGAAAAGAGATTGATTGTTTTGCTTTTTTATGAAAACTAATTGGGTTAAAAAAATTCTAGCTCTTTTTGTAGACATGGTCGATATAAATATTTTGAGCTGAAACAATAAGCTTTCAGATGGTATAAAATTTATTGTAGGTTGTCATATAAAAAAAGTGATGGAATAAAAAAAAGTTATATTTTTTCGATTTTTTTTTTAATGATTTTTAAGGTTTCACTTCAACCACGTGTGAATTGCACACATGATTTTTTTTAATTGTTACCAAACTAAAAGCATATGACATTGTAACAATTTTTCCACTAAAATAGTGTTTTTCCAAATTAAAATTTCCCATTTACAAGCTGCAGCCATGATTTTCCTTTTTTAATATCAACTTAGGTACCTATATCATTAATTTGACATCAATTATAACGTTTAACCTTATGAACAAAGGAACTTTGACTATAAGATATGATCGGTTACATCTATTAATGAGGTTCTAAACATAAAAAGTTCACAGGAACCGCAACTTCATAACATAAACTTGCAACTGACCACGCATAGTACTTATGATAAAAAATTGTCCACATAGATCAAGAGATTTTTTCTTTACAAACAAGTATTCAAAAAAATGTTACGCATACGCCACAGTGACCTTTTGGGGGCAAAAAAGATACATATAGAGCTAGTACTGTATTTAAAAAAAGAATAAGCAAAGATTAAAAGTAGGAGTTTTTCATCGGTAGGTCCATGACTTTAAAACTAATTTTATAACAAAAATTCAATTACCTATGTAGATTAAAGCTTTGCACTAAACAATACAATTAACTTTTCTGTACCTTTTTTTCTAATCTATTGATGAAGACCACACACACTCTATGAATAGTAATTAAAAAAAAACACAGTTCTCACTTTCTGATACATTAAGACCCAGCCAACGCTTACATCATCACCAAGTCAAATTCATCACTCATTGAACATGAACACCAAACCCATTGAATTAGTTTGATTAATTGAAAAACTCACTCTGATCGATTAAAACTGGTATGTTTCGTTAGTAGGTAAATAATTACGATTTTATTCCTGAATTTTCCCACCATCAAACTTCCCCTACCATCGAATAGAAAACTTCTCTTTTTTTTCAATTCAATTACATTTTCCGAAATCAATTTGTCTATTTAATTACTAAACCTATGGTAATTCTATATATTGCTCCTGTGGAATGCAATCAAAACGCCCACCTAAGTGTTGAGAATATAATAGCTTTAACAATAATTGCTTTTGGTTCGCAAAGCAAACCATATTCCACCCAAACCAATCATCTACACACAATTGCAACATTTCTTAAAGTCAAGTCAAGTTAGAAAATGCGATTCCCTCCAGTTAAGTGAAATAGACCCTGAAATTATATACCATGAAACAATAATACCACCGAATCCGAATCACATGGACTGCTTTCTCGTCGTCCTCGTGACAGTGCCAATGACTACCTTTTACCAATACTTAAATATTCTCGTGTATGATAACAAGGACGAAAAACAATTGAAATTTCTTATTGAAATAAAAGTCACTTCTTGTGAGCGTCGCTACGATATCGAAACCGTGTATTAACGGCATACCACCATTATAGACTTTGTTCTAACATTGCGCCACTAATGACTTTCTTGCATGTCAAATGATCATCACTCTTTACTCCTCCACTCTCTTGTCGCTTCGAGTTGAGTTAGAAGGATATTTCTACACATTTTAAGCCTACAGGATGGGTGGCTTTCGGTTGATTCTGGGAGAGCAAAAAACAATCATGAGGAAGCATTTAAGCTAATGTTTCATTTAATTATATGCAATCGACGAATTGGGTCCTTTTTGTTTCATCGATGTAATAAACGAAATCAAACTTAAATGTAACACATAATTCGGTTACCTAAAGGACACCTAGTTAAAATGTAATTAGAGGTTTGGTTTTTTTTTTTTGTTCGTTTTTTTTTCCGCGTGGATAAGAATGTGTATATAATTAGGTGGTATGGTAGATTTGACGGTGGGATATGTGAATTTGATGAACGATGGATGGAAGCAGGAGTAGGCTGGTAATGGAAAATAATTTCATGGTGACAAATTTAATTGAATTTCAATTTTGCTTTAAGAAGAATTTGAATTAAGATTTCTCAAAATCTAGAGCTTTGAATCTCTAACAATAAAATACACTTAGGAGCAAAAAAATGGAATCAAACTTTTGCGTTTTTTTAAAACGTTAATTGGCCAGGATGTAATTGACATACATGAATGTTAATTGCACCATTAAAAAGCTTGAAACAAAGGCTTTAAATCAATACTAGGAACTTTAAAACCCGTTCACTTTATAAGGATCCAATCAACATAAATGAAGCATGTAAGCAAAAAAAGACTGAAACTGAAACAGAGAATATCTGGAAAATTTAACATTTAAAAAAAATTAAGTGCAATTTATTGACAGATAACGTCAATAGTAACGGTAGGAAAAAAAACCTGAAATTGAAGCAGAGAATATCAAGAAAATTTAACATTTAGAAAAAAATGAAGTGCAATTTATTGACAGATAGCTATGATACTATCGTATGCATTTTGAAGTTTTTACCAACAATTAAAAGTAAAAAATTCAAGCTTTTAAATGAGACCATAAAACTTGAAGAAACATTATTTTATCCATTGCAATTTTTGTTTTAAATAAAAATTATCTTTTTTGATTCCGTTTTTTTGCTCTTAAGTGTAGTAGAGTAACTAAAGCAAATTATTAGGGAACCCGGCCGAACAGCTCTGATTTTGACGATTTTTTTTTAAAACGTAGGTAATTAAAAATACTTTAAAGTCTACAGATTAAAAATTGCCGGTGTTGCCGTATTGTTTTTTAAAATTAAAATTAATTTTTTTCTTAACAAAACCATTTTTTTGCTCAAATTTCATAAAACAAATGATAGCAAAAGATTCTCTAGGTAATTTAAGGAAAATATATAAAAGGCAGTAAGGGAAAATCTTCCATCGTTTAAGCGATAAATGCAATTTTCTAACATTCTGACCTCAAACACAAAAAAAATATTTTGAAAACAACGGCAACACCTACAATATTTTAAAATACATTTTTAAAAAGCCAGAAGCTAATTCTTATCTCTTAAATTTAAATCCACTAAATTTAATCAACACTTTTTGAAAAAATGGTCCTAAAACTCAGAATTAAAAAAAAAAATGTTATTAGAAAAATTTAAAATGACTTTTTTCCAAACTTTTTCTAATAAAATATGAATTTATTTAAAAAAAAAATTTGGCCATAAATATTATATTTCGAAGCAAAAAAGGTAAAATACATCACACTTTTGAAAAAAAAAATGAAAAATTACTTCAATTTCAATGGTTTTTTTTTTATTAAAACTGAATTTTTGCAGTGAAATAATTAATTTTCTCAAAGACTGTGGTAAATAGGAACTTTAAATTTTTGCTATTTAACTTTCAACAGTAAGGGTTATTAAATGAATAAAAAATAATTTTATGTTTAGATGTTGAACTTTAAAAAAAAATAAGTTACATTTTTTTTCAAAACTTTTATTAAAAAAAGTTCTTCGAAAATGAAATACTTTTTAATTTTTTTCATAAACCGTAATACATATTGACATTTCCCTTTATAATTTGAAATCATAATAAATGCGGCCAAAAAAATTTGAAAATAAATGCATTTTATATTACGACCAAGTTTAAAAAACGACATGTTAAAATTTTTTCAATAATTTTTTTTTTTTTTAATCTGAGTTCAATTACCATTCTTTCAAAAGCCGTTCATTCAATTAACTTAATTTTAATTTTACATATATGACTAAGCTTCTAGCTTTTAAAAAAATGTATATTTGAATATTGTAGGTGTTGCCGTTGTGTTCAAATATTTTTTTTTGTGTTTGAAGTCAATTAATAAGAAAATTGCATCTATCGCTTGAACTATGGAAGATTGTCCCTCACTCCCAGATATTTATTTTCCTTGAATTTCCTAGACAATCTTTTGGCATCAATTAATTTATGAAATTTAAGAAAAATTTTTGAAAAAAATTTGTTTTTGTTCACAAAAATCTTCAATTAAATTTAAAAAATCAAAACGGCAACACCGACAATTTTTAATCTATAGACTTTAAAGTATTTTTAATTACCGACGTTTGAAAAAAAAAGATCATCAAAATCTAAGCTGTTCGGCCGGGTTCCCTAATATTGCCAATTTTTGAGCTTTAGTTACTCCACTAAAAAGTTCAAACAAAAACGAAAATCAAATCCGATAATAGTTCTAATTGTTTATAACGCTATTCAAAATAAAATGTACGACTGAATCGCACGTACCTACTTTGTCTTGTTTTAAAAATTGTTTAAAATACTTTAGTTTTTTTTTTAATGCATTAAAGAATAGTTTCACTTAATTTCATTAGAAATTTATTTAAAACTTCAAAATAATAGACAAAATTTTTTAAAAATTACAGAAACATTAATTTTAGTAGTTTTTAAATCCAGACCAAGAATGCCATTTAATTATATGTTGGTACACTGAGAGAAAAAACAACTTAAAATCAACGAAAACCACCAAAAACTGAAGTCCGACAAAAATAAAAAAATTTCTTATACTGTTTCAATTTGAATTTAAAAATGTTTCATGTTAGTTTTTTCGACTTTGAACATATTACATTTTACGTTCCGTTTTTTGCCCCAGTGTATAACAAATAATTTTTTAAATTTTATTTTCGAAATCGTTAGAGCGTTTTTTTTAATAGTTTTTTTTTATACAAATGTAAACCTACACAAATTTTCAAAAAAAAAAAATTGGTATGCCAATCCATAAAAAAATTGTTTTGATAATGAAAAAAACATGAGCACTTTTTTTCATTATCAAAACTATTTTTCTTTTATCATTTATAGAATTTTGGAATACAGATTTTTGGTATTTTCTTTGCAGAAAATGCTTTGAAGTAAAGTATCTCCCCAATTAATTTGGATATGGCAATGACATACCTTGAATACCAAAATACGATTAATATTTAGCCAAGAATCTTCATTATGTATACATATTTCATCAAATTGTTTTTTGGTATTTTGAATTTGTTTTTTTTTTTTTTTTGTAAGGTAAGGGTTTATTTCTCCTTTATTGCCATTTGCTGAAACAAAACTGAAATATTTAAGTAGAACATAAACTCATATTCCTTAATTTTTTCTCTGCGTAGACTGTCGCATAAGGTTTTATGTAGAACATAAATTCTTAAGTTTCGTTTTAGCAAACGGCTCTTATACACTGTTTAATTAAATTTGTTAATTGAATATAAATTGTTCAACAAGAAAGATAAATATGTATAAGTTTGGAATATACAGAATTCCAAAAAGCAGAATAATGGATTTACAGAATTTTGAAATACAGAATAATAGAAAAGCAGAATAATGGATTCAAATACAGAATTTTGGTCATACAGAATTTTGGAATTCAGAATAACGACCTGTTCCCTACAAATTCCTATTGAAATAAAATAAAGTTCAGATTCCACTTATTTTAAGCGAATATCGTATTTGTTTTAAGAAGGTGGGATTTAAAGTAGGCATAATTTAATTTTATGGTGCCTTTTTTTAATAGTTTACATTAAAAGTTTAACAGTTTTTAAGGCAATTGAAAAAATATGTATCTGCTTGTTACCAATTGCATTTACTTAATTAAGTCTTATTGATTAAGGAAAAACGTATTAACTATACTAGCCCACTTACTATATGGAGGTCATATTCTTTCCATAATCTCAGATACAAATAACAACTCCATTTACCAAATAAAACCAGTTTCCAATAAATCAAAGTAATAAATTACTATACAAACTCAACGTTCAATTAAATTCACTATGTTCAATTGAATTTTTCAATATCTGTCCACCCAAAAACCTACTCAATTTGACTCATAGAAAATCAAATATAATTAACGAAAATTTGTATTAATAAAATTTTATCTCGCTTGGGGAATCAAATAATTACCATTGGCGTTCGCTTACGACTTAAATTCAACCTCATATATACACCTAGTTATGCTAATCAATCATTTAATATTCGAAATGAATAAACAAAACCACTTAATTTTGGTTAACTTCTTTTTTTTTTTCATTCAGAACAAGTGTAAATATATTCATTTAAAGACAAAAAAAATGAGACTAAATCAATATAACAACAACAATTCTGTCATTAATTACGCTTAATAACCCTAATTAAATACTGTAGGCGTACGAAATAGTAAATAATATTTTTTGATTTATTTTTCGAGCTTGAATTCCCCCAAAAAGTACTCTTATACCACTTAACCACTTCGGCAGCGGGTATCAATTGATGGAATCAAAAGTTATGAAATTGATTTCGTTGAGTGAAATAAAAGACAATATAATAACCAAAAAGCCCTTAATTTGTGCGTGTAGGCCACAATTAACGGGGCCATAAAGGAAATCACAGCCCAAAAACACAAATAAATCCGCCCTTTAAAAACCTTTTGATCTTAATCGGGGTTTTTCATTTTCCGTTACGGATTCAGTCAGTCTGACTGCACTGATCCTGTAAATTGACCCTAATCGAGTCATGTGGCTAATTGAGGCATTTTTTAAGGTTTGTTTGTTCATAATAGAGGCCCAATATTACATCTTGCTTTTAAGTCACTTAACAAATTTGACATTTCATCTAATGCAGTTCTTTTCTTTTTTTTTTTATTGATTTTGAAATCCATTACGATGATGATGAAAAGTGACAGTAATTCTTGTTTTGTTGCAAGAACCGACACCGTGTTTAACGTATGTTGCCGCCAAGCCGCCACTTGTCAGTCTTGCTGCAGATTGAAGTTGTATAAGACACGTTAAAAAAAAAAACCTCATGTCATTCGCAGTGAGTGATCTTATCGATCGCCCTTGTCTGAGATGTGCACAGGTACATCCTGGGACTCTGGAATCACATCTTCATCATTATTGCATCGATCTGATGTTATGGAACAACAACAAAGCAACAACATCTCAGATATACATCACAAATTCAGAGGTTAAAATGAATTTGTATCTGAACTCGTGCCGCCACTCGAAAAATTTTGTCGGCGGACACATTAGGACAATTTGGACAGAAAGACGAGAACATAATAGAAACGAATCTGAAGAATGTTGTCCAAATTAAGAGGATTACGCTTCGTTTTGTGTTTTTGCTTGGATCGATTTTAACATCATTAGCAGATGGTTAATGCTGTTTGTTTGGCAGTGCCTTCAATTTGTCAGAACAACGAACAGTGAATGGCGGCAGTGTCTATCGGTGGTAGAAGCGAGTGATTTTATTGACGCCCCCGCATTATATTGATTTGATGTTTTTTTGTGGATTTAATCTTGTCTGGAGCAAAATAATTGACCTAGTTGATTGATTTTTTATTAACTTGGTTAAGAAGCCTTTAGGTACATATAAAAATAAAGTAAACAAAAAATTTTAGGTATCTACTGTTTTTTGCATGATAGTTTGTGCTAGAAAACATGTTGGGTCAAAAGTTAATCACTGTCAAAAAGGCCATGAATTTGTTCGGAAGCATTTTTTTAAGCTTTTTTCAGGTGAAATGAGTCAAGTAACAATGTAAATAAAAAAGTTGATTTGCCAAAATATTACTTTTATCATCAGGTAGAATGTATTCCTTTTGTTCATTAATCAATTTTAATTAAATAATTTTAAGTTAGGAAACTTGAACGTAATTTTTACTGTTCTTCGATTCAGTTTTAATAAATTTACTATAGCTATGTTATTCTTTGCTCTTTCATTAATATGCCATTGTTCTTTCGAAAACTTATTAACAAGCACGTTTTTCACTTAGGTATACTCCAATGGACAAGTATTCCTTTGGTGTAACAAAAAAGAGGTTATCTGTAAAGCCGGTTTATGGACGATGATTTTACGTGATAACGTCGTCAGAAAACAGGTTGTGTGCTTTTGTTTAAAAAGAGTCAATTGAAGCGTTTACTTTTTTCAAACGATCATAATTTACAAGAAAAAGCTAAAAAAGAATACCTTTTTTATTTTCTCATTACCTATATTAATTTTTTTATCTTAAAAGCTTACAAAAAAAATTATGCAATTTAAAAGCCAAGTATTTCTTCTTAAGAATAAAACCATTTTTAAATTTTTACAATGCGCAAAAAGTGTAAAAATAAATTTATTGAAAACAATCGTTTCCATCAAAAAAATCAAAAAAAAAAACATGAATTTTTATCTTCTCACGTCATTAATTCCATTTTTTCCCTAACAACCTATACAATTTTTATACCATCTGAAAGCTTATCGTCTTAGCTCAAAACATATATATCGATTAGGTCTATGAGACATCTACAAAAAGAGCTAGAATTTTTTGAACTCGATCAAATTTCATTAAAAAAAGCAAAAAAAAAAAATTTATTTTTATGTTCTCACGCTATGGAATCAATTTTTTTAATTGACAACCTAAAAAATGTTACACCATGTGAAAGCTTATTATTTCACCTTTCATATGACGTATCAATCTCATTTCAAAGATGCCTACAAGAAAAGTTAGAATTTTTTTAAAGTCAACCATGTCGAATTTCCAGACTGAGATTACGGTACTTCCCACACTGGTGGCTGTTCGGGGGGCAATAGATCTCCACTGGTGTTTTGAGGTTTTTTGCAAGTTATGTGTTATATACCAAATGAAAGGTCATTGTATCAGGATGCTCATAAAAGTTTAATAAAATTTCTATCTGCTTTTGGTCAAAAGTTATAACCTGTTGAATTCTCAAATTTTACTTTACCCTTATCTCAAAATTGTGTATACGAAAATGATTGAAACTTCGCACACATATAGTCGTGGTCATGGTGTGTCAATATACTTTATTCCTGTATCTATTAAAGAAAAATGATTAAAATAAAAAAAACATGTAAATCGGTTAAAAACGGTCAAAAACGTGTTTTTTAAAAACTTGTTTCTTCCGTTATTTAGTCAAAACCCACTAAACGATTCCACATGTATGCATAAAATCTACTTGTCCTATTAGTTTGAGATTTTTTGAACGCTCCAAAAAAAAAGCTAAAAATCAAAAACTATCCAAAAATACCCCTAAAAACCAAGGTGTTTTTCAAAAATTCATATTTCGAAACGCAGAGTGTTGGAAAAAAAACCGTATGAGAAGCCTAATTTTTTTTCCCTCATCTTTCACCTGGCACCTTTAGAATTGTCAACAAAATTTTCCCTACCCAAAATCATCATTTTGTCATAGCCCCAACACGTGTACTACGTTCAAACAAAACGTTACAGCTTAGTTTAAAATTTTTTTAGAATTTTTTCTTAAATGCAGTTATTCTTCAATTAAAAAATCAACTGTCTGCGACTTCGCGTTTAGATTTAAGCCCAAATTTCATCTTTCCGTTTTACCCCTGTTTACCCTATTATATGACGGAATTTTTAAAAATCCTTCATTTGGATTAAGGTTATTATCTTTTAAATAAGCTATAGAAGATTTTTGTATCTCTAATAGTTTTTTTTTTTAAATTTTGAATTTAAATTTTTGCCGCACTGCAAAAGTGCGAGAGTGGAACGGGAGAAAATGGCGTCACTTTTTTGTGGTGGCTGCCATGGTTCATCGATTTATAAGACGTTCCAAGGAAAAATATTTCACTTAACGAATTACGATTATAGGCATTGTAGCCATTCCCATAAGACACTGTGTGTTAACGCTTACCATCACACCCCAATTTAGCAATAGTTGGGCCATAAGGGTTAAGGAGAAAATTGAAATTTTTTTAGGATCGAAATTAAAGGAAGGTACTTGCCATATCACCAAGTTGAAAATATGTGTTTTTTCTCGAAAACGGTTCGAACGATTTTTTTTTATAAAAAATACAACCTTTTTCGAAAATAAATTCTTTCTTTTCAAATAAAATAACTTGCCATAGAACCGGTTTCTTGATTTCTGACTTTGTCGTAAACGATTTCTGACTTTCTTGTACCGATTTCAACGAACTTACAAAAGCGTTTCAATAAATTCTAATATAAAAAAAAAGAAAAATCTCCAAAAATAATGATTTATGGATTCTTTAAAATATATATATTTTTTTTTTTTTTGAAAAATCAATAGGTACATACCTACATACATATTTTCAAAACACGTTATTGAGTTTTTTAAAACTTTTTTTTATATGAGGATTTTACACTGGTCGGCAAAAAACAAATAACAATCGGGAGCAAGAACTTTTTTAGGTGATTTTAATTGACTTTAGTATGATGAATTTCAAACTGTTTACACATTTATTCTATCACGTCTAGTTTTTAAGCTACATTCATCAACTAATTTTCAACTAAGTTATTTTGGATGTTTAGTCAAAAATATATATCTTTTCGTAATATGTTGCCTTTTTTAAGTCCAAATCAGAAGAAGCAAACTGGAATTTGGTTCAGAAACCCATTTATTATTTTGAAAAAAAAAAAAACAAGCCAGATTTTGAGATATTTATCATAAATTTCTTTTTTAAATATCTTTGAGAAAAAATAATTTTGAAAAAAAAAATAAATGCCTTAAAAACTTAACAGTGATGTAATTTCGACGTCAAATGTACCCAAAAAAAAAACGCGTTTTTGACCTGGTAATATTCAAATATTTCAAAAACGTGACGTGCCAGTAAAATTTTGACTTCTAATTCGGACTCCTTTAGAAAAGTAGGGTTTGGTTATGTTCTATTTTCGTTGCCGAATAGTGTTATTATTTCTGCAGAATGGAATACCAAAATCAACATTCATGAAATTTTTTGAAACATTTTTTTTGTATCAATCTTCATTTTTTTGAAAGTCATGAAACAAGTCATGAATTAGGTATGCCAAATGTAAAACAAAAGTATTCAAATTTGGATCTGATTGATGACGACTGAACGAACACACCCATAAATGAGGCTATGAGAACAATAGTGACGTAAGCCATAAAATTCAGTTTTGAGCTACGAGAGATTTTAGAAACATGGTTTTTTAAAGCAACACTTTTTTTTAGTGCCATCTAATTTTTAGCTAGCTGCATAAATCTATTTTTGTATTAAAATAGATAGGTATATTTAAGAGATCCGTTTTAATGAAAAACTCATTTTTGAAAAAAAAGGGACTTGTTCTCAAATATCGTCACGTTGGGTGTTCAAGACCACACAAAATTTCTTTTATTTCTGCGTTTTATTACCTCTAGTGATTTGTTTTGTTTTTATCTTAAATTTTAGTGTTTTTTTTTCTAATCTCAATGATTTTTTCACTCTACTCATTCTTAAAAAAAAAAAACGGAAAACAACTGCAACGTGTAAACGCAGAGATTTCTATTTTTAAAATGGCCGCATTAATTTAACATTATGTAAAGGTTAATTCACAATGAAACGATTCGAATTTCGTTTGAAGTGTCTGAAAATTTAATTTAATTCCATACTCGAAAATTGTAACACATTATAAATGAAGTACATATTTTTTTTTTGTAAATTTTTGTGCATTTTGCAACATAATTAAATTTAAATATCGATAAATTAACTATCGATTTGATTTATTCTCATGGACTTTTTGAAATCTGTGTGGAAACTGATTCAAAATACTCTTAAAATAATGACATTCAAAAATAAAAATAATTGTAATCATTGTTACCAATATAATTAATTCAAAAGATATTGGCCACACCTTTTGTAGAAATTGGCGACTTTTTAAACTTAGACTCTTGCTATTAGCAATCCAAATCTCTTGCAATTTATTTAATTCAATTATAAATGATAAAATGTCAGTTAAGATCAAGAAAATTGGCAGCAAATTGATGTTTGCAGTAGCGCAACAGTCAAAAGTCCATTAAGGCGTTTTTATATGCTGACTGACAATCAAACTAATATAATTCACATGAGATGTCAAATTCTCTAATCGTCTTGTGGTCAATCGAGCGTGTAACGTTTTGACAATGAAAGTCAATAAATTAAAAAAAAAAAAAAATGAAAATCCATTAACGTTCTTTTATTTGTTACCATTCCCTTTCCCCTCTTTACCTGTCCGACAGCACTGGATTGTATGAATATCGTACAATTTAATTTCATTAATAATCCGCGCCAGACACCGTAACCGTCAATGAATATGAAGGAACAACAAAGTGGATTTGATTGTTGGCTATAACTTTATACAGAAAAGAACTCAAACTCAACGAACAAGTGCGTAAAATAATTATTATTCAAATCAATTGATTTGTAAGTCTGAACTTCGAACGGAGTCTGTCTGGACTGAACATTACGAAATGGAATCATTTATTATAGTGGAGACGTAGCCGCCGCCGGACGGTCCTGGAAATTAAGTGATGGTAAATCCCCGTTGTGATTGGCAGGTTGATGTCTTGATCTTTTATTCATCGTATCGAGACGAGACGAATTCATTTTTTCAAAAGGGCGATATTACAAATTAGGTGACTGCTTTCAGAGATAAAGTTTTCTTCTTTTTATTCGTTTGAATGAGAATGAGTTCATCACTAGAGCTGTCATTTAAAGGTGCATCTGTTTAATTATATACTACGTGCTGGGTTGAGCGTAGAATTAAATTATTCCCGAAGTCCGGAACCTTAAGAATTAATTGAGTGATCTTAGACTTACTTAATGGAAATTATGATGCTAATGCATGGCGTTTTAATTGACTTCAATGAGGTGTTTATTGAGGAATTTATATTTTAAAGAAGTCATTTATCATTTTTTTTTTTCAAGATTTCATGATAAGAACACTCTACTTGATTTGGGACTTATTATAAACAAGAATGAATGAACCATCTACAGGAGAGGGTTTACGGAGAAAAAATAACGCGGGGTTAACTTTAACTTATGCTATATTTAACTAAATTTCTGTTATAAGTACATAATTTATGGGAAATGGTAACGGAGTTACGAATAACAGAGTTACGCGCGACAGAGTTACGGCCATCAAAGTTACGCGAAACCGAAGTTACGAAAAACTAGAGTTAACTCTGGTATTCGTAACTTCGTCGGTTTCCCAATTTATGGTATATTTAACTATATAGTATGATTAAATATACCTACTAGAAGTAAAATTATCCTGCTATCTGTAGCCTTGCCAGTTATTATGTAATATTTTTTTTATATCTAAGCTATAATCGACGAAATTTTAAGAAATGTGTCAATATTTTAAGGCGAGTTAAAAAGTTTCCACATCGTTGTCATTTTGTGCTTCACAAGAATTTGCAGTGAAATATACAAATATTCGTTTTCGATTAATTTCGATAAAAATGATTGAGTTTAGAGAGGCAATTTAAGGAGCAAAATATATGAAACTATATTAAATTTTTAATAGCCAAATATCTCTTCTATAAAAAATAGTGTTTAACAAGACGAAAGTAAACATGTTATCGATATTTTAATTTTGCAAACGTTCGACTAAAATGAAAAGAAGCTAAGTTTGTTAACGCCTTAATAAAATCCTTGTCAATCTGCTTGATCATATTTTTGGTGGTAGGGCAGGTAAATAATTGTTGAATAAAAAAGCAGCTTGTCAAAATAAAAAAACTTCTTTCAATTTAAGTTTTTAGATGGTCCACATTGGAAATTGGAAACTGTACATGAAAAATAGTACCTATTGCATTTAAAAGATTTTCTTAAATTTTTGTTCGGTAGATAGATCTTGTCAAAGGACCTTAATTATTACAAAAATCAAACAGTTCAGTGACTTGAACAAATGAGTTATGTACCTATATCTAATAATAATGACTAGACCTCGGATTTTGCATATTTGCATATATTTTTGAAGAATTATGATACGTAAATTCTGATGACACCAAAATTAGTTTAATCGAAAATAAAGTTGAAAGCGAAATGCATACTTTAATTTTTTTTTGCATATTTGCATAAAATGCATATGCAAAATATTCAAAAATTCCTATGTCAAACAAATAAAAAAAATTATATGAAAGTGATACATATTAAAATTTTATTAATTATTATTATTGTCACATACGATTATTAAAAAGGACCAAATGAATACATAATAGTTTTCGTTATTTTTGAAAAAAAAAAAAAAATATTTTATTTATTAATTATAATTATACCCCATTTTCCTACTAATTTTCCAATATTTACATACATATTATTTTTGTTTTGAACTTCTTTTTGGCAATCTTTTTTGTTGCATGATCTCAGAAAATGGTGTGAAGGTACTTTATTTAAATTATTCGAGCACTTATTTATTCAAGACAAGACGACTTATTTTTTTTTTTTTTTTGAAATATTGATATTTTTGAGAAAAATAAAATTCAAATTGCTAGAACATTTTGTTCTGTAAGGAAATAAGAAAAATCTTTTTTATTATAAAATTCGTCATAAAATGGGGCTTTTACATAATTAAAATTAATACAATAACGTATTATACAAAATAATTTCAAAAAATATTATTTTTTTCGAAAATGAGGAAAAAAAAAAAATTTTTTTAAAAATTCGTATTTGAAATCTAAAACCAATTTTATACTAACGGTTTGTGACATTTTCTTGTTATTGTTATTTTTTCAAAATTGGTCGAGCACTTAATTTAACTTGGGACAAATTTTCACCTTTGAGATTTAACTAAAATAAACAACGTGTTAGTATTTACCTTAAATAAACACTTATTTTTAAAAAAATCAATTTAATTTTTCGATAAAATTTTGCATATATTTTGCATATATTTTGCATATTTTTGGTATATTTTTGTGTATATTTTTTGCATATATTTTGCATATTTTCGATATGCATCAAAATTTGTTGTACTTGAATGATAAAACGTCTAAATACAAAGTTTGGTATCAATATGATGAAAAATAAGAAAGTATGCAAAATCCGAGGTCTAATAATGACTGAAATAAAAATTGAAGGAAAAGATTCTGCTTTCAAAATATGTATTGTCAGTTCAAAAATTTTCATAAATGTTAATAGCTATGTATATGAATTTCGTGGGACGCTGTTATTTTATTATGTTATCTACCCGTTGAAATACTAAATATACCTATTTTAGGGCAATAGGATTCGTAAAAAAAAAATCGTATTCGAGAAAACAATTTTACTTAACATTACGATGATGTCTGATGTCTGTATATACCCGAGCTACAGCCTAAACGAGTGAATTGATTTTCTTCAAACTTGGTAGTTAGCAGTTTTGGGTGATTCCCTAGAGGATAAATTAAAAAATGTTTTGTATGACCAAAACTAACGGTACCTGCAATATAACGAAAATGCAAAAGTTATGTTTTTTTTTTCAAAAACGGCTCTAACGATTTGAATTCAAATTTTTGTGTGCAGGTACTATTAAACACAAGAGCTAACTTTTGAAATAAAAAAAAAATATTTTTTGTACCGTTATTGACGGTACCTGCCATAGAAGGGTTTTTTGGTTTCTGAATATCTCGTACATAAAGGATTAACCCGATTTTAACGTACTATTTATACAAAAGCGTTTATTAAAATTTTCAAAAAACACATTTTTAGATTTTTAAAAAATATTTCAATTTTTTTTTTTTTTTTTTGAAAAATCAAGCTTTTGCAAATGGGTTGGTGAAAAACTTTGAAATTTCGTTTTATGTGTAAAATATTTATTTCTTTAAAATGATATACCAACTTTTTTTTGAAAAATGTTAGAAAGTTTTTATACCTAATTACAAAATTACTTTTTTAAAAAACAGATCTAACGATTTTCGAAATTTTTTTTCTAAAAATTCTTTTTTATACAAGAAGTCAAATGGCATACTTAGTTTTGTGAAATATATCATTTAAAACGATGTTTGTGTCCCCTAGAATCAAAAACAATCTATTCCACTTTTTCTTTTATTGAGTTATTTAAAAAAAACGTTCCGAAGCACATTTTCCCGCTTTATTAAAAAAAACAACTTCTGAATCGAATTAAACATGTACTTTTGATTTTATACTGACTGTGCTTTCCTTTGTCACCCAACGCGTTCCGAAAATATTTAATAATTAATTTTGGAATAGAAGTGTTTTGAAAGTCATGTATAGGAATAGTTTTCTTTTGAAACTTAGCAAAAGAAATATTTACCTTTATATCAGGAATAGTGTTGTTTTGATTCTCAAAAAATGTGAAGAATGTGGAATACATTCGTTTTGATTCAAACTGTAATATTTCTATAAAGTATAACTCTGGAACACTGGAACAAGTTCACTTTGAAAGTGCTCAACCACACTAAAAGAAAGAGGTTGAAAAATTGAGATAAACTGCGTTTCTAACTCATTTTTCACAAAAAGTGGAATAGATTGTTTTTGATTCTAGGGGACACGTTTAGTCTATTATAAAAAAAATTATCAAAACAGTTCTTTATTTTTTTTTTTCACTTCTTACCAAATTCCTCAAAAATAGTCCTCAAGATAGAATTGAAGTTAGTTCTATGCCACTGCACATCTCTATAAGAAGGCCAAGTGGAATAAGGCTAAGCTAAGCTAAGTCCACTGACTTCACCGATTTGAAGAATCTACTCGTAGAAGGTTTTGGAATAAGTTGACTGAAAGAGGCTAAGTAGTTTAGTTTTGACCCACTCAAGGAAAATTTCATTCAAACATGAATTTTAAAATCTCGTTAAAGAGTGAAATCATCCTTTTTACTCAAATTTAACCATACAACTAATAATATTTTATGCCATATTCTAACCTCACATTACCAATTTTTCCCTCATTCCTTAAAAAAAAAAAGTATGAGTAATAAGCTCAAAATCACGTAATCGATTTCAATTACAGTCGGCACGACTTGCTAAATAATTTCAAATTTGTAATAAATGTCGAATCGCGCAACACAATCACAATTACTTTCTATATAGGGTCCCTCTAGCCCCATCATAACTATTTTACCCAACAACAAGTTCTATATTGTGTAATGGAGGGAGGTTGGAATTCTTTTCAAGGAAAACTAAACCACAGTTAGGCAAAAACCCTAAGCATTATTACCACAAAGCACTACTAGCAGCAGCAACCAGTATAGTAAAAAAGAAATAGCACCGCTCATTTCCGTATCCTTAGATGCACGCTATTTGATAAGATTCTTATAAGGTAAGCCGTCCAAATTGTTACAACAGTTACAAATAAACGCGGGACACAATTCAAATTCAACAGAAAGAAAAGGATTTTTTTTTGCAATTTTCCATCCTTTAATCCGTTTTTGTTTTTTTTTTTTGGGGCTAATGTCTTGCAATCCTTATATCAAGGATAACGGCTTGATGAACAATTTTATGTAGACACTTGGATTAGTCAATCCTATATCCCGTTTTAAGATTTGGTTAAGATAATTGGCTTTTTTGTTGGTTAGATTTGTTTTTTTCGTGTGTTGCGCGGGAGAAAACATGCAAACAATAGAAATGAGATAGAGAGGGTCCTTAATGTCCTTTCGGTGTGATAGGGTTTATTATTAGAAATCCGTTTGAGAGTTCTTAGTCGTGGGTACCATCATGTACCGATGTCGGGTACAAAATGGGCGTACTTTTTTTGTGTTTTAGTTTTTCTTAGTTCTCTTTGTCCTGACAGATCCTTATTGTAGATTGTCACACACCCGGACCACTACAAAAAAAAGGTGTCCGATATAAAACGATAATGCTATTTTGTCTCGAGGCACAAAACATTTGTTTTTTACACTTTCTTTGTTCCGTTATGCCCCTTTTTTGTTCTTGCTGCTAAACAAGATGTCAGATAAGGATAACAAAAAAATTTGCCTGGTAGAATTGGCACCCTTTTTTTATTTGTTAGCGCCAAGTTTTTTAAATTAAAACTAAAAAAAAAAAAAGAAAAACAACACTTTTCAAGGATAACTTACCATTTATTCCACCACCGTTTTCAGCACGATTTTTTAATCCCAAAATGGCGTCGATCGTGTGACGTGGTGTTAGCGTTTGTCCAGCGGATCCCAACTTTCGGCTAGTGTCCTTGATATCAGCATCTATATAAAACAAAATAGATACAAAAATTTATCAACTTGCTGGTGCAATTATTGTCACATTTAAAAGTCTGAAGGTAAAAAATACCGAGACCGACATATCGCATGTTTCAGCAATATTTTTATCGTGTTTGTTGGAGATTTTCAACAAAAATATATAAAATCATACATTTACCTACATTAACTAGGTAAACAGAATAATTATACGAGTCCTATAGGAGGAGGTGGTCCTTTCCAGAATTGCATTAAATTGTTGCGGTCGAAATGCACACAGTGGGGTCTTTGGTGGGGGTTTCATGATTTTATATGTGTGTGTGTGTGTGGAAAATTTACTTAAGAGAAAGCATTTAATGACAATTTGTCATGGTATATTGGCTGCAATTAGAGTCTGGTAATTTGTTTGGAGTTTAAAACGATTTCATGTGTCAAACATGTGTGGGAGAGAGGTTTTAAGCAACACGCTAACGCTATTTTTTTTTATTGAGGTAGGTTTTGCTGTCACATACATACTCATATATGTGAAATCACGTAGAATCATTTATTTAAGTTATATGAATATTTACGACAAAGAAATTAAATTACTTTTAATTATAAGGTGAACGCCAGGGTGCAACTGAAAAAGGCAGGATTAATGTGATATGTTGTTGAAAAAATGGCATAGCTATATTATTTGAATGCGGATCAAGGTGAATTGTGTGCTAATAAGCATGTTGAAGGATAAAGACACAGCTTAGGTGGATAATTAAGATTTATTTTTAAATTGGGATCATTTAGAAACAAGTTAAAGTATTCCTGAACGTAAGCTAATTTTTTGTTTCTATTGTATCAAATTAAGAAAAAATTGTCTGATGTAAGTACATATTTAAAAAAGGCTCGTTTTTGTGATGCTTTCATGGGGTTTAATAATTTTAATAGATTTTATTTTGTTTCCAAAAACTTTGGAAAAAGTATATTAGAAAAATAAAATTTTGTTTGTTGATTATTGAATGTTTAACTTAATGTAGGATTACGTTCTATAACCAGCACACAAGTAAGACATTACCATGTTTTGAACTATGATTATCAACTTAAAACTTATCGGGGATCAGATGAACATGATCTAAAATATCAAAGAATATGTCATCGTTTTTACATTTACCTTAATTATTTTTCCGAGAACTAAAATAATCTAAAAAAATTCTAAAATTCTGATTGATCAACCAATAATTTGGAAACAATAATCTGTTACCCAAACCAAAAATTTTGAACTGCGACCTCAAAATCTTTGAATTAAATTTTTCTAATTCGTTTGTCCAAAAAAAATTTAGAGCAAAATTCCTTTTTTTTTATGGGAAGTCTGAAAAACGAAAAATAATTTTTATCAAAAAAAAAAAAAAAAAACCACTTCAATGGATCAAAACTGGGTTTTATTGTTTTTCTTCTAGTTTCTTTTCAATACAAAAAACAATTATTAAAATTGGTTCATTCAGTCCAAAGTTATGAGGTAAGGACAAAAAACGAAGTGAATACCTCCTCCTTTTTGGAAGTCGGTAAAAATCGTCTAAAACGCCTAAATTTATAGATAAACGTATTGCAATCATTTGTTCACCTCGAGTTTTATATACATACCAAATATTATTGTTTTTCCACATTTTGGTTAGAAGCTAATCAAAAAACAAATTTTGCACTGAAAAATTGAAATTCCCCTAAAATAATCAAAAATCAATTTTTTTCAAAAATTCAAACTGCTGTCGATTGTTCACCTTAAGTTCTTTACGTATACCAAAAATTATCGTTTGTCCACCCTGCGCTTAGGAGATATTCCAAAAAGATTTTTTTTATATCAACTCTCATACAAAATATCGTTTTTTTCTGTTATCCCCAACAATTATTATTTTTTTTTTTTTTCAAAAATTCAAACGTCCAGCGTTTGTCCACCTCAAGAAATGGGTTTATAACAAAAATCATCGTTTGTCCACCCTAAGCTTAGGAGATATTCAAAAAACAAATTTTCAAAATTCCAATAAAAAAATACTCATACACCACAGTGTACCTACTGAAAATTTCAAAGGCCTTAAATTCCCCAAAAATTACTTCTTTTCAACAATTCAAACGGATATCGTTTGTTCACCTCGAGAAATGGATACACACCAAAAATCATAGTTTGTCCATGTCCATCCTACGTTTAGAAGATGTTCAAAAAAACTAATTTTGTACTGAAAAATTGAAATTCCCCTAAAATTCTCAAAAATTAATTTTTTCAAAGATTCAAACTGCTGTCGTTTTTCCACCTCGTCGTTTGTCACTCTACGTTTAAAAGATATTCAAAAAAATAAATTTTGTACTAAAAAATAGCAACCAAAGTTGCGCATACACCACAGTGTATCTACTGAAAATTTCAAAATCCCCAAAATTTATTTTTTTTTTCGAATATTTAAACGGCAATCGACAGAAATTTGAATTTTTGAAAAAAGTAATTTTTGGGGATTTTATGGGACTTTGAATTTTTCAATAGGTACTTAGGGTAGACAAAAGACGGTTTTTGGTTTATATCCATTTCTCGAGGTTCTATTCTATTAATTTATTATTCTATTATGAGAGTCATTTAACCTAGAAAATATAACTGTTAAATAGAATTTAACGATAAAATAAAATACATTTAATATGGATTTTTTTTCAACATGTGTGGCAGAGACATCGTTTAGTAAATTAATTTAATTGCAGACAAATCACTGTACATACAATACGCTTCTTAGTTCACTGTAACCCTGTGTAATTTTTTTTATTAATTAACTTTAGTTTTTCGCATACAGTAAAAAATAAACATAAAGTTTTTTATGGTTAAATACCAAATTATTTACCCTTAATTTTTTAACGTTTAAATAATGATGTTTTTTTATTTATTTAACTTGTTAAATATTGACGTAATGAAATTATAACGGATGAAAGTATTTTCTTGATCTTAATATTAAAACAAAAAAAAAACCGCTTATAAATGCAAAAACAAGGCATTTTGAAAAAAAAAAAAATTCTTCGACGGCAAAAATTGAGAGAAAAGTCCTCAGGAAATAGTTTTTATTTGTTTTAACTTACACTTATCCAACTGAGCTTATATTTTCAAAAGATTACTCGTTTCACTGATAGATATCTGTAATACCGTCAATTTTTTATAACAAAGGACCGTTTAGAAGTTGTATAATACATAGTAATAATTTTTATAATAGCTAGGTTACAAAAAAACAAACAGATTCTATTTACTAGGAAATAACACAATAAACAGACCTTACGCGGTTAAAATACAAAACATTAAAATTTACCTAATCAAAAGTATTGAAATAAAAGAAAATTTGAATTAAAAACTAATTCCGTTGCACAATACATTTATTTTTTGGATCTAGGGCTACCTCGAAAATTATCTATATTAAACTATTTTGGTTCAGAAAAATGCATTTTTTAACCTTTTTTCTAATGAAAAATAAAAAATTTGAATTTGCACTACATATTTTGAAGGCACTTTGTTGTGTTTTTTTTTTCGAAAAAAAAAATGTATGAATTTCTGACAAAATTTGAACGGCAATAAGATTTCACTTTACCTACATAGTTTGTGTAAAAAAATGAAAGAGATAATAATATCATCATTATTATATTTATGATGAGCAGGTAATCACTTTCAGAAATGTCTTGTTTCATTTTAAAGAAGAAAGAAATAAAATATTAAAAAACAATAAAAAAAAAAGGAAAAAAATTGTTATCATAATAAAATAAAAGTTTAAATTTTGGACAATTTCCTTGATTTTAAATACAAAAAAAAATTAAATTTCAATAAATTTTGTATTAGACTAAAAAATGTAATATACAGTCAAAATTATTAAATTTAAATACAAATTTGGTGTTGTAACTTGTAACCCAAATTTTCGTAGAATCTACACCAACATTTTTAACCGTGTATATTTTCGCCTCAAATGGAAATTGAAATTGCAAAGAAAACTTGTATAATTTAAAAAATGGCCACTCTGTTTGTAATTTTCCACTTACTTTACTCCAACTTTTACTGAATTTTATAAATTCATCCATGATTTTTAACACTTAAAAATTTATCACTAAAATGCAAAAACTAAAAAACCTGTTGTATTTTTTACAATTTGGTGTTAAAATCCATAAACAAGCAGAACAACTTGAACAAAATTGGGCCAAAAAAAAGCCGCTTTTAAAAGTTGTTCACAAAAATTCATTACAAAATTTGTTAAGCAAACAAAAATATAAGAAAATATGTTGTTTCTCTTCACATTTTATCGGTGCGTTTCGCCAAACTCAAAATTTTAGGAGTCAAAAAAAATAAAAACAAAATTTGATGAATAGGATATCAAAATTTGAAAAAGTGAGTGCGCGCGCACTTTTTTACATTATCAAAACGATATTTTTTACAGCATTTTTACAGAATTTTGAAATACAGAATTTTGATGTACAGAATTTTGAAATACAGTATTTTGACCAACCAGAATTTTGCTATACAGAATTTTGACTTTCAGAATTTTGTTCGTACAGCATTTTGCACATACAGAATTTTGACATACAGTATTTTGACATACAGTATTTTGAATACAGAATTTTTAAACATACAGAATTTCGACCCCAACCCGTTTAAAAGTTATGAAAATTTTACATAGGCGCTAGAAAGTACCTATGGAGAAACGAATGCTTAGGTAAACTGTTTTTCGGTTTCAAACGGTTTTTTGGTTTACTGCTGTTGGTTCGAAGGACCCCATTTCTTTCAACGAATCGTGCTTAGTGAGTAGCGGTTACTCATGGTTTACCACAGATAAGGCCGTCGTCTTTTTTTAATACAATAATTTCAGGTAAGAGTTTCGTTGGTCCACTTAAAGAATGTCCAGTAGAGAGGTTTTTTCTTAAGGAAATGACAGTAAATAAAAACCTTATATTTGAAAAGTTACTGCAACAAAACCAACATTTGAAGTTTGTTAAACTTCTTCAAATTTCAGAGGACTGATAAAAAAAAGCAAATAAAATCCAATTGAAGAAAGCCGACGGGGTTCCCACTTCTCAAATAATTTCTCTATACAAATTCTATTAGATCTAAAACAAGATTGAAAATTTGCTGTAGTAAAAAATATTTGGACCTCTCATTGGTTTTTAACCAACAAAATAAAAGAAATACCCACCTCCAATTGAATTATTACTCCCAAGTATATTATTCTCAAATTGTTCCAACGCCTTAAATTTCTCCACAATCAGTTGAAAATGTTTAGTATCACGAACATTTTCCAGCAAACTACGAAAATTCTCAATTTCCTTCGGTGGGAATTTATTATTATTAGCGACGATTTTTTCGAAAATATGTTGAAATGTTTGCTTTTGTAGTTCCGTCATTGGTGGTTTGACGTCCATTTTGTTTGTCGAAAATTATATAACCTTAACCGTGAATGTGAACACGAAAAAAAAACAAACAAAAATCTGTCAATTGGAGCAGAAATTTATTATATTTATCTAATTTGACAGCTGTCACTTTGATACCACGAACATTTTATAACATAAACTGTCGATTTAATCACTGGGTATACACTTGACAGTCAAAAATATGCACTCACTTTATAAAAAAAGCACTTAATTTTTTCTTTTGTATTTATTTTGTGTGGTGAAATATTTTATCAAACACGAAATGTGTGATGCATCACGAAACGAAATCCATTTAAAGTGTATCCTTGCAGCCACAGTAATAAAAGTAACACAAATAATAACGTAACGCACACACACGAACACAAACAAGTGTATTTATTTATTATTTTTTTGTTTTCCTTATAAAATCATTAGAGCTTATTAAAAGCTAATTAATCCCATTTGTCGTTGATTGCTGAAAAGAGTTTGAAACAACAACAACGATAACAAGTAAAAAAACAGGTAGGTGAAAGCTCGTAACGGTTATGGGGATACAGAAAAAAAACAACAAAACGTCAAATCGCGTGGTAACGGTATATACTCGCTTCGCTTCGCTATAAAAAATCTAATAGTTACCCGAAGAAAGAAAACACAAAATTCCGTGAAAGCAACTTGACGCGAACAAGGCAGACCGACATCTATTGCGGCAAGGTGAGCACCGAAGTCTCATTAGCCACGTTCGACTGAGTTTCTGACGTGTGCAAACGGGATTTTCAACGAAACGAACAGAAGGCGGTCCGTAATGCGCAACACAATAGCACAAACAACAACCCCTCCCTGAAGATTAATGACGTAAACCTGACAGCCAGTACACACTCCAATACAAACGAAACAGGATAACAAAGCTGTGAGAGAGATGGTTATAGTGACAGCGTTACTCTGGGGTGGTTGTAACTGTTCTGGCACGTGCTATAACCTCTTGTCGATGGGTAAAGCAGGAGGGTATTTCAAGGATAATGGAATAACAATCTTAATATAGTGCGTGTATAGTGTGTATGATGAGTCTGTGTCAATGTCGTGTGTGTGTGTGCGTGCGGGTAAGGGAGTGGAAGTAGAGTCCTTGAGGGGTAACCCACAGCCATTCAGAGTATATAACAAGGATAAGGATATAGCCATCAGAATCAGACTCAGGCCGTGTGGCACCTCTCTTCTGCTGCTACTTCGTCTCCATTCCGATTCATGTGTTGTATGTGTAAATCGGTGTGAGTGTGAATAGTTTTTGTTTCTGATTTTTGCTAATAGTCCTGCGGTTTAAAAAGCACTTAATTCTGTTATTGTGTAACGAACGAGAGACTTGGAAACAATAATTGAGATGTATTTAAGAATCTGGATGATGAGGTGCGCGGGAGTGGGAGAGGGAAAAAAGGACGAAGAAGAGGTTTACTTGATTGTGAAGGATGACAGAGGATGAAAAATGGAAGGATGACTAGGCTAGGCGGCAGGAGCAAAACACGGCTGCGGATGCTGCTTGTGTGCTTCTGAATGGATTTTCACTCTTCCATTTTGTGTTTTTTTTCTATCCAGAACAAATGTGTGTTGGTATTGAGTATGTGTGTGTAAATGGAGGACTCCTCTTCTATATCTTCCTTAATCAATTTTTGTATCTAGATCACTTTAGATAGAAATATATTTTTTTTATCCTATCTAGTATACAGATGGATACACACACATGTGAACTCTAATATTCTGCTCTTCTCTATTCTAGATAGGAAAGAGGAAGAAAAAAGGATATCAATGGCTGATGGGAATGGGATATTGGCTAATTGAATGTGTTTTCGTAATTTCATTTTGTACTTTTTATGTTTAAAGATTTAATCAGCCATCCATGCTTCTTGTAATTTTGTGATTTGAAAATTCTGGATAATGAATCAGGATGTATTGTTAATTGCTACCACAGAAGGTAGATATAAATATAGATAGATAGATAGAAAACCTACTTTAACTTAATAGATATTTATGCTTATAGATAGATAAGTATCAATTTTATAGTTGAGGTAATAGGTTGGATATTAAGTGATGGTAATCTGACATATTTTATGGTTTTTAAGTAGTTAGGTAAGGTGGTACCTACTTAACAATGTAGTTTTTAAGTTTTGTGTGTTTTTTTTAGGTTTTAATGTTCCAGGCACATGGGAAGAGGATGAGGAGGATTCCTATGTATCTACTGCTTCTGTTGGAAGAAAGACAGATGAAGTTTTTTTTTTTTTTAATTTAGTTTTGTAGATATTTGTAGCAAATTTTACTAGCGTTCTGCTATTAGCTATGTAAAACCTTTTGAATTTTTCCATATGATCTTCAATCTGAAAAAAATTAACGTTATTATTACAGATTATAAATTATCAAAACTTTTTCGTATAAAAAAAAGTAAAATCTTTCTCGGAATTCAAAAATTTAATATTTTTAATTTCTTTGCATGGAATTTTATTGTAAAGATAACCAATCTTTTGAATATAGAAATACAATTATCAAAGCAGATTTTAAAATTCTACCTACCTGCTAACTTATTTATATTTATATATTATTTTCTACGTATATGTATTTCTTTAAAAAACGAATGTTACGATTTAATATATGCTTTCTGAAAATTCTTTTAAAAACAAGATGACAAGACACTAAAAAGAATGATTTTTTTAGTGTTTAAAAATTTTATTTTACATTTTTTATGAAATTCTTTAAAAGATTTTTTTTATTTTAATTTTTTTATAAGAAATTTAAGCATTATGGCTATTAGTGTGGTCCACGTTATAAGGCAAAAAAATATACCATATAATTCATTACTTCCCCACCCATTATTTTGCTACAGACATCTATACCAACATATGCTGAGAGTTTTAGCTCTCAAAAGTAAAAGAAAGAGGGCGCTCATCAGCTTTGAAATATTAGACTTTGTTACCCTTAATATCTGATTATATCGTAATAGGACTTGGCTTTGAGTTGGAATTTGGCTTAAATATGATAAGCACGCATGCTTCCGACAGCCAAGTTAATGATTTTCATGTTTCTTTGGTTTTGAGTTATTCATATTTCATTGATCAATTCTGTTTTGTTTTAACTTTAAGCAAAAAATACTTACAGACGAATTTAAATGAACAAAAAAATCGGTGAAAATATCACTTAACTAGTGTTTTTTTATGAAAGAAAAAACATTTCATGAAAAATTTGACCACTTCGCAACTTAATTCACATGATAAATTAAAAAAAAAATAATTTACTAGGCATGAGTACCTAGCTAGAACAGCATCTGAGTAAAAACTTTGAGCCTGTTGAGCGCCCACTTACACTTCACCTAAAAAGCTGAAATTTCACGTGAGTAATACAAAACACATATGCAACCAATTTTTGAGTGGGGAACAAAGGAAATGTAAAAACCAAAAAATTGGACCACCCTAATGGTTATTCTTACCATAAGACAAGTTTGTGCGACTCAGTCGAATATATTATATAAATAAAAAATTTTATTATATGTGTTTTTATGTAGTGTTTAAGTCAATACATGCAAACTTTCGATATCAAACAAAAGAGCTGAACAGCAAACTTGATTAATTGTCTTATGTACGTAATTCTTCTTTTTATTCGGCACTTTTATGATCTCGATGTCAAAGAGATCATAACTATGTGCTCCAGAGGCAAACTGAATGCTGGTGTTTTTGGTGCAGGGAGCGAAAACCATGGGAACTAGCTTTATAAGAGAAAAAGCTTGTAGCCTGTGAAATAGGGTGGAGTAAAAAACAAAGTTGTCTTATTTTTTGATCTACATAGCCAGGATGGGTGCCTTTTGGAATTTAAATAATGGCAAAAAAGTTTCAGATCGATCAAAGAAATTTAAGATGGTTCGCAAGTCACTTCAAAAAAAATAAAAAAAACCCTAAAGGTCAATATATGGAGTTTTTTGAGTAAAACAAACTCAGTTTTTTTTTTTTATTCGAAAAGTATGTACATTATTATTTATTGTTCAATTTTCATTAAAAAAAAATTGCGATTTCATTGACTTAAGGCCCTTACTGCAAGAATCCATGGGCGGTGAGCACCCCCAACCAACATGATCTAGATACGTAAAAACAAAAAATAAAGAAATTTCTTTGACGAAAATAGTTTTGGTTTTTTGTTAATTACTCGAAAATGACAAGATGTTTTTGGATGCGGTTTTGTTTTTTTTTTTTGTTCGAAAACAAATAAGGGCAACAATTTTTTTTTTTTATATTTTTATAAGCTTAAGTGAGCTCCACCGGGACAAAACGTCCTCACCGGGTCGTGAAACACAAAATTCGTGATTTTCTAGGTAGGTAAATTTTTAAAAATTTATATTTTGAAATTTCTATGATATCTGTTTCAACACTTTGAATTTTAGATTAAAAAGCAACACTTATAAGACTTCTTAAAATTAATTTTCTAAGATAAAAAAGAATATTTTTTATATTTTATATTAACAAAAAGAATACAAACACACTCAAAACCTAAAAATATGACATAAAATAAGAAAATAGACCTTAAGCCCAATTAGAATTATATATTTTTTTTTTTTTTCTTTAAGAAGCCAAATTATAATTATTTTTTAAATTTTTCTAGAAAAAGCTTTACCATTAAAATTTTTGTGCAACATTTTATAAAATATTTTTCTTTTGAAAAAAAAAACAAGATCCATTTGTGACCAACGACAATAGCGTTCTTAACATCGTTATGTCATTTTTGAGTGATAGCTAAAATTTCAGTTTTTTACGAATGCATAAATCCTATTATTTCTATGTACCTTATTTTCTTATAAAAAATAATCGAATCAATTTTTTAGCTGTATCAAAATATGGTCCAAAAGAGGAACATAGTTAGATCAGCCAAATATTCTGGCTGACCATCTTCAAATATGCTGCCAAAACCTTGGGAATTATCAACTATGTCGCATTTTAACGACTTCTTCATGGAAGTGAAGGCATATTTTAAGCAACAGCTAAGATAGCATTATTTTTTTTTTGTAAAAAAAAACACTTAGATTCTACATAAGGCTGAAAGGTGACTTGATGTCTGTTAGGAAATCAATAAACTGGGTATATTTCGATAATAAAGATTGTGGTTTAACTCGATGAGTTTTCTATTTTTTTAAATGAAAACTTCTTTAGTATCATAGTGATTTGAAACATGATGAAACGAAAAAGCGACAGGAAAAATCAATTGATTATAACTTTTTTATTTATTATTGATTTACTGTAGATAAATAATTAAATAAACTATAATTGTGCAAAATTTCGATTAATTTCATATTCAAAATCCTAAGATAACGGTAAAAAGATGTTCTTTTTCTAAACACGTTATATCTTTTCATCCATATCACATAAAAATTTTATTTAACTTTAACGTGCTCTAAAAGTTACACAATCTTAAATTGAAAAACTTGAAAAATACCTCAAAACACCTGTGGATATCTGTTGCCGATGACCAGCCAACAGTGTAGGAAGTACCGTAATCTAAGTTTGAAATTTTGACATGGTAAATTCTTACTTTTTTGTAGGCATGGTAGAAATATGATTGAAACGTCATATAAAATATAATATAATAAGCTTTCAAGTGATATAAAATGTATTATAGGTTGTCATTTAAAAAAATGGTTTCAATGGTGTTAGAAGATAGACAAGATTGATTTTTCTGTTTTTTTGACGAAAAATGATTGGGTTCAAAAAATTCTAGCACTTTTTTAAGATGTTGTATAGACATGGTCGATAAAAATATTTTTAGCTGAAGCAATAAGCTTTTAGATGACATAAAATTTGTTATAGGTTGTTGTAATAAAAAAATGGATTTGAAGGTGATGGAATAAAAAAAAAAGAATTTTTTCCACACGGGTCCACAAGTTGTCTTGATCCGTTTTTTTATACTTCCTATTTTTCGGCTTAATATTCTAAAATCCATAAAAGGATCTATTTGTTTCAAAAGAACTTGAATTTAAATAAAAATAGTTGTTAAATATTGTAACCAAGAGTTTGAGTAAGTTAACCAAAGTTTTCAGACCCTAATTTTATGCCTACCTTTTCTCTTTCGGAACTAATCTCTAATTTGGAACAAATAGAACCAACCAAAATTCAAACCTTAAAACAACCAATACCAACTCATTTTATATCAAAACAATATCTATAAATACTTATAAAGATATGCAAAATGCATCATTGGCTTTTTATAAAAGCTTATTAAAATAAAAAAATAAAAAAGAAATGTCCATATTTTTTAATGAAATTAATTTTTGAATCATATTAATTATAAAAATCAGTATATCTCTCTGCAATGCATAATATTCATATTATTAATATACACACTATTTGAACAAGTAGTTAAAATCACGCTTCTCAAATTAAAATTGAAAAACAAACAAAATACCACAAAAAAAACTCATAAAAAAAAACTTGCACAACATTTTTAATTAAACTAATTATTTTAAGTGGATCCAGCAGACTATATTATAAAACAAATGAAAAAAAAAATACATAATAATAAATATTTCAATCGTTTCCATTACCCCCAATGAATTAAAATTAATTAAAATTGTTTCCCCCAACAAAACCATTTGTGTGCAGCACTCAATTAAAAAAAAATATAAAAAAATAAATTTTAAACTTTCCCACACACACACACAACTTTTAAAAATAACCATATACCTACACATCTCTAGAAAGGTATCCTGACCTAGGTTCCTTTCCTACCTACCTTCAATTTTGTTATAATAATTTTCTACACTCTCGTAACAAAACCTACGTATAACTCTCGACCTCCCTATTTATAAATTCATAATCAGTTGTAATTAGAATAACTCAAGGCTCCGGGAAAAGGGGGCGAATATACACATAATTCGCCATAATTTAATGCTAACCAAATATTGAGTGTCTGATGTAGAGTTTCAATCTACCAAAACCCCCAACGGGCTTAGATAGATACAGCGAAATATGCATGGATAAATATCTCCTCTCCTATCCCTTGTGTTTCCACCTTTTAACCATTTTAACCATTCCCCCATTTTGAAATTAAGTGACAGAGACAGAGATAGAGAGTTGAGCTTTTCAGGCTTCGTCTGAACTAATGCCATTAATTAAGAGCCCAATTTAACGCGCACAAACCGAATCAACCGACTGAATAAATACATAAAATATATCTCCAAAGTATCTAGAGAAAAAGACTCTGTTAACTCACCTCATAACTCACACATACTCACGAGGCATTCTCAAATATAAATCAACTTACATTAAATCCTCATTAACTGGCCAAATGATTATTTTTCTCCGACTATACAACAGAAGCAATCAGCCAGAGCTATCTTATAGAAAAAACCTCCCAAAGATACACATAGAAAAGATACACCTATAAAAAGCCATTAGTCACCCTAAATAAATGGAAACACAACCGAATTAATCTACGGAAACAAGTTTATAAGTTCTAGGGACCAAGTAGACGGGTGGTGCGGCGAAGGCGAAGATGAACCTTTTTCCAAAAAATCGCCGTCGCTATTTGCCAAAGTGAGATGCACAACAGAAATCACCCATCCAGCCAGGTAACCAAACCAGTACCAGTGTGTTAGATACTTTCGCCCCATTTTTGTTCTCAGCGCCATGATTGTTTCGCCGACGGGCAAGACAAATGAAATTGAGAAATATACGAAGAATTACCACATAACAAGAGATTCGTATCGCATCCAGCAAGTAACAGTATCGAAGTTATAAGCCAGAGATACCTTACCGAAGTTTTTGCGGCGAATTTATCTTCAATAGTATCTATAAGCTTTTGCTTCGAAAAAAAGACGCACATGCGTTTCGGAGCTGATTCCCAGAGAGGGAGAGAGAGAACAGTTAACTGGATTTCCCCGTTATAATTTTTTTTTTCATTTATCAAAAAAAAGCAAGGCGTGGCCTATCAAGAGATAAGAACGTATCACCGTTAAGCTAGACTCTTGGGATGGGTTCGCCACTTTACCTGTGTGTGAGATAGCATTTGGGAAAACTATAGCTGTTTCGTTTTACCATGCAATATTTTTGTTTATGTTTACACAATGGTTGCCATTACGAGTAAGGGGAGAGTATTCAAAAGCAAAAATAAAAAAGAAAAAAAAAATCGTTCAGACGGACAGTCTTGTGAGCTTGAGCTTCTTCTGCTACCGCTGTTTCGAGTCGAGAATGACGTTTTCGTTTAGTCACCTATGTGTTGTGTGGCATCTCGTCGTTGTGTACACCCGAAAATTTCACTGCCGTCGTCATTCCTCCTCTTCGCCGTGATGTTTCGGGGACGAGAGGTTACCGAATTCCCCACTCTTCCAGGACCTTCTGAAACGTTGTTCGTTGCCTACTCGTGTGTTTGTATTTTTGATGGTAGAACGAGTCTTCCATTTTTAATGCGCTCGCTGTCATGCTTTGATTATTTAATTTTCTGGTCTTCTAATTTAATTTTGCGATAGATACCTACATGCGACCGTTTCGACGTTTCAGCGTCGGGTAAAGGACGGAGGAGTCGAGTCTATATGATGTGGCGCTTTTAATGGGTGGCTCTGGCATCGACTTTGGAAGACTCATGATGGTGGCTTGGATTATATATCTATACGGGAGAGGACTGAGACTGGCGCGTTCTGATGATCATGTCCTGGGTGACGGTCGGTCCTCTGTGTGGAGAGTTTATTTTTTAATTTTGATTTTGTTTCCCACCCATCATTTGGTTTGAGGGCTTTTTAAGGTCCTTTTTGCTGGATGACGATGATGCAAGTTTATGTGTGATGGAGATGAAAATATACACACTGGATATGGATGGATACCTATACTGAAAACTGGGAACCCAAGAGTTGGTAGGTAGGTATTGTAAAATTTTAATGGATAAATTCTGGGAGAGAGAGGATGAGATTGTGGAGAGAATTTATTTTTGCATTTTTGTCATTACCTTCGGGGTGAACATTGTTTGATTTTAATTTTACTTAATGAGATATGTATCTCAGATAAATTGATAGTAATTTTTGTTTGCCTGCAGGTGGTGGTTTGTGTTTATTTTTTTTTTTAAATAGGAAATTTTTTTTCTAGACTGATTTTAATGAAGGCAGGAATAGAAGGTATTACAACAGTGCTTGAGTGTAAAAGTGTAATATTGTGTTATCGAGGAGACGAGTTACTTGTTTTATATGACATTAAACTGCTCAAAGGATGTTTATTATATTAGATATCTTCTAAGGAGCATTCCTTAACTATTTAATTCAGTTCACTGAAAATAATAAATTTCGTAAAATTACGAAAATCGTTTCATACACTACATTTTCGTTGGCCCAACGAAACTTTCGTTGGCTCAACGAAAATATGTAATTTTTCGTAATATGAAAACCTTCATCTTCTTCTTCTTCCTTTTTCTCGGCGCTGTTATGATCTCGATGTCGAGGGGATCATAACTATCCCACGTATCTGCTTCACACTAGTGATCCGCCTGTGGGGTTCGCCGGGTTGACCTCAGAAATCGGCGGCAAGCCTCCCGGTTTTGTATTGTTCGATTTCTAAGGCCAACTGAATGCTGGTGTTTTTGCATTTGCTTGTACCAGGAGTTTTTAGGCCTACCTTTCTTTTTATTTCGTGTTGGAACGTTGTATGATAATGCCTTTTTGACGGGGTTCTCAGGATCTCTCCTTTGAACATGGCAATACCAACTGAGTCGGTCGTTTTCAATTTTTTGGGAGATGGTGTTTTTAACATGAAGGCTTCCTCGGATCTTCGTACTTCTAATTTTATCAAGCTTTGTTACTCCTGCTGTCATTCGAAGCATCTTCATCTCAGCTGCCGTTAACTTACTCTCATACTTTTTGTACATTGTCCAACATTGTGAACCGTATGTGAGTGCTGGACGCACAACTGCGGTGTAGAGTCTTCCTTTCATGAAGAAAACCTTCATCAATTAATGAAAACGTTTCATACACTTTTTCTTCCTTTTTAGTGCCAAAAAATCCAATTTAATGAAAAGATTCATCACTTAACGAAAAATTTCAGACGCTGAAAAAATAGTGGAAGACATGAACAGCAGCTAAAGGTATGGAAAATTATAGTTTTTATAATATGTAAATATCCTAATTATTTTTTCAATATTGTTTTATAAATAAATATTGTTTTACAAATAGGGATGTTTTTGACAAGAAACCAAAATGTTTAGAAGAAGCGGTTGTTTCAACTTTTATAAGAGTGGATGGACGACGAGAAAGAGGAAGGTTAGTACCAGTCGATTATTATTGCTTCCCATATTTTATAAAAAAAAATGTTTGTCTCCTAAAACATTCTAACCTTTTTGTATTTGTATTTCTGTTTTTTTTTCTTTCAGATTCCAAAAATGCCGTCCTTAATGCACACCATATGTACTTAACAAGACACGATCAAAGACTACCAGGAACTTTTCTTCTTTACTTCTAAAACCACTCCATAGTTGGACGACCAGCTGATTAGGTTCCATGCTCAAATCATGTACCTAAATTTTTTTGCAAAAAAATGGATTAGGTAGTGGGCAATGTCCTTTAAATGTATGTAATTAAGGAACTCAAAATATAAAATTTTGATTAAAAGTTAAATTGAAATTCAAAATAACTAATGCTTTTCTCTTTATGGTATAAACTTTTCGCTACGCTCAACTTTTTTAAATGTCAGGTTTCGCTCCACTACACTTTTTTTGAATTACAGTTTTTTATTCCAAAGTTTACGAAAATAAAGTAAGTATAAGCTACTAAAAGAATAATTAATACAACGAAAAGTTTCGTTAGCTAACGCATATTTTTTTGTAATTTAATTAAAATTTTCATAAAATTTACGAAAAACATCGTAAGCTAACGAAAAAATTACGTTGATTGATAAAAACATTCATAAAATGAACGAAAAATTTAATTAAAATATTCCTAGAATTTCGAAAAAAATTCGTTAGCTTACGAAAGTTCGTTACGTAAATTAATAAAAAACTACATTAACTAACGAAAAATATCGTATTTTAATTAAATTTTACGTTAATTGATGAAAAATTTTCGTAAAGTGATGTAAAAATTCATTAATTCTGAATCAAAAAAGAAAATTCATTAAAATACGACAGTTTTCGTTAATTGATGAATTTCTTCATTAACGTATGAAAGCCATTTCGTTGAGCCAATTAAATTTTTCACCGGCTGAAAATTAATTAAATTTTCGTTGACTCAACGAATTTTTTCGTTGTATTTACGTAAGGATTTGGTTCAGTGTTCAAAACTTTACTTTCAAGCGAACGGAAATGAAAAATAATTTATGTTTTGAGACTAAAGTTGTTGGGACAGTGATTGCGGTCCTGATTTAAATACTCAGTTCTGTTCTATTAAAAAAGCTTAAGTCAGTAAGTACCTAATTCCAGTCCGGATCATCATCAAGAAAGCGACATCATTAGCAGGATATTGAAAAAATTGACGAAAATTCAGCAACTTAAAACAAAATCACTATAAGCCTGAACAAAAGTTAAAAATATGCTACACAGAATGAAATTACCTCAAACTCCTGTATAGAAATCAAAGACATTAGGTATCAAAACAACTATTGCTGATTTGATTTGAAGACAAGGATATATCATTACTTGGGAAAATTTTAATTAATTTAGTCAACGAAGCAGAGTACCCAAAACACACGCTTTATATCGTTTATTAAAGTTTTGACGTGATAACGTCTTATAAATAGATGAAACATGGCAGCCTCCACAAAAAAGTGACGCCATTTTCTCCCGTTCCACTCTCGCACTTTCGCAGTGCGGCAAAAAAATTCAATTCAAAATTAAAAATAAACTATTAGAGATATAGCTTATTTGAAAGATAATAACCTAAAGCTTAATCCACATGAAGGATTTTTAAAAATTCCGTCATTTAATAGGGTAAACAGGGGTAAAACGGAAAGATGAAATTTGGGTTAAAATCTAAACCCGAAGTTGTAGAGAATTGATTTTTTTTGCTATAGATAGATGAGATTAATTAAAGAATAACTGCATTTAAGAAAAAATTCTAAAAAATTTTAAAACTAAGCTATAACGTTTTGTTTGAACGTTGTACACGCGTTGGGGCTATGACAAAATGATGATTTTGGGTAAAGGAAATTTCGTTTGACAATTCTAAAGATGCCAGGTGAAAGATGAGGGAAAAAAATTAGGTGTCTGATACGGATTTTTTTCCAACACTCTGCGTTTCGAAATATGAATTTTTGAAAAACACCTTGTTTTTTAGGGGTATTTTTGGGTAATTTTTGATTTTTAGCTTTTTTTTGGAGCGTTCAAAAAATCTCAAACTTATAGGACATGTAGGCCTATGTGCAAAAACTTGAAATCGTTTAGTGAGTTTTGACTAAATAACGAAAGAAACAAGTTTTTAAAAAACATGTTTTTTGACCGTTTTTAACCGATTTTCATCGTTTTTTATTTTTATCTTTTTTTATTTAATAGATACAGGAATAAAATATATGAAGTAATGATAGACCATAACTACGACTATATATGTGCGATCATTTTCAATCATTTTCGTAAACACAATTTTGAGATAACGGTATTATAAAATTTTAGATTTCAACAGGTTATAACTTTTGGACCAAGAGCAGATAATAATTTTATTTAACTTTTATGAGCATCCTGATACAATTACCTTTCATTTGGTATATCACACATAACGGTAGACTAACTACAAGCTACACAATTTTAAATCGAGAAACTTGCGAAAAACCTCAAAACACCAATGGAGATCTGTTGTGCCCCGAACAGCCACCAGTGTGGGAAGTACGGTAATCTCAGTCTGGATATTCGACATGGAAGACTTTAAAAAATTCTAACTTCTCTTGTAGGCATCTTTGAAATGAGATTGATACGTCATATGAAAGGTGAAATAATAATTTTTCACATGGTATATATTTTTTATAGGTTGTTACCCAAAAAAATTGATTCTATAGCCTGAGAACATAAAAATAAATGTTTTTTTTTTTGCTTTTTTATGAAAATAATTGTTTTCAATAAATTATTTTTATACTCTTTGCTCATTATAAAAATTTAAAAATAAAAGAAGAAATACTTGGCTTTTAAATTGCCTAATTTTTTTTTAAGCTTTTAAAATAAAAAAATTAATATAATGAGAAAATAACAAAGGTATTTTTTTTAGCTTTTTTCTTGTAAATTATGATTGTTTGAAAAAAGTAAACGCTTCAATTGACTCATTTTAAACAAAAGCACACGATCTGTTTTCTGACGACGTTATCACGTAAAATCATCGTCCATAAACCGGCTTTACAGACAACCTCTTTTTTTCCAAAAAGGAATTACCAGTTTACCAGTTGCTTTCAACAAAAACTTCAGTTAAAAGTTGTATGTATAAAATACAATTATACCTACTTTTCTCAATAAATGCATCCACAAAAAATCCAAGAAAATCTTCAATCCACAAAAACCAACATACTCAACTTGACATTGAATTGAAACTTCTTAATTCCATATAGAATTCCCTTTAAACAAATTCCATTCAACTTAATTTATTTATCCTGTTAAGTAAATTTTACCCTAAAGACATATTTCGTACCCAACTCAACTATATATCTAACAAGAATAAAAAGCTTTATTAGTCAATTTATAACTCAAGCTGAAGAAGTTATAGGAGCAAGCAACAAAAACGTTTCACTTCAAATGTGAAGCGGAAGCGAACATCCTTGCATATAAAATGTTTCTGAATGTGTATAGCTTTTGATCTTCGAGAATTTATCCTTCCTGTTCCTATTCCTTCATGCAAATGTCTTGAATCCTTAGAAGGAAAGAATATATTAAATATAGAAAATAAAATATAAGGAAACCTCAAAAATTCTCAATTTTACTCTATAGGTTAAAGATGACTATGATGTATTCGTGTGAATATATTTATTTGGGTAGATTTAGTTTTAATAGGAGGTATACAAGTACTTGGATGCAAGTAAAATTTTAACTTCAATATATTCCAGCATCCTAAAGCTACAGATGTACCTATAGAACCTACATATGAACATACATATTTGCTTCCTCCTCGATGTCTGCACTTAATTTATATATGTGTATGTTTGAAGTTCTGTGTTCGTGTGAGTATATTTGCATATTTGAACGAGTTGTGGTTTAATTTGCAAATTTAATTAAAATCTGCTCTTCAAACAGGATAATAGTTTGAAGGGAGCTTAATTGATGAAATTTCAAATGAATATACATAATAATTATAAATTGTATGCCAAGAGCTTTGCTATATAGTATTGTATGGTGTATTAATATAAAAGTACCTCCGTTTTTAGCAAAAAAAAAATACATGATTATGGCTGTGTTGGCTTGGTATCATGACAATTCGTTTAATTTTTTTTTTTTTTTTAATTCACACTTTTCTTCTTAAACCTATCAAGAAGGTCGTTGAAGGCCGATCTCCTACAAAATTTCTGCACAGGCAATTTTATTTTCGCGGTGAATTACCTGGTGGTTTTGATTTTTTAAGGGAATGAGTTTTTCAGGAAAAATATCATATTTCGTTTATTACACCTTAGTAATTCTTCGTGCTTTATTTTGTTTTTTAAGAATAATGCACGATATTTCAATAAAATACAATCCGACTCTAATATTTAAGAAAATTTTAATTAGGTATCTGGTGAAAGCTAATGTGATTCAACAACCGTGTCACTTATTTCACTTACATCGAATTACTTGTTGGAGGTATATACTTTTCTAAGTTTTACTCTTTTATAATTCAGAGTCACTCAAGAGACCGAGTAAAAATTTACTTTTTGACTAAATGTAGTTTGCACCTACTTAGTGAATTTCTGTGAGTGAAAGTTTCTTTTTTAAATTAATTTTTATTTTCCATTAACTTAAAACTACCTTAAAGCTAGACAAAAATTCATAAAAACCATCAATAGCTCACAACTAACTTTTATTAGAAATAGAAAAATTTGTGTTTTAACCGATATCCAAAAATGAATACGTTCTCAATTCGTCTGCATTTATTGTTTTTTTTTTGTTATTATGTTTTCACTTTTAACTTTGGACTGGGTGAAACGATTTTGATGATTCTTTTTGCATTGGAAAGGTGGTGCTTCCAGTGTAGTCCCATTTAGTCCAGTTGTGACCATGGAATCTATGAGAAGAAAACCGATCCACAGAAAACGGTTGTTTTTCTTATAATCATTCTAAAAAAATGAATATTTTAAAAAATTAGTTAAATACAAAATTTTTCAGACACTCATCAACTTTAATATTTTTTTTTTCCTTAAAATAACATAATAACGAAAATAGAGCTTTAACCAAACCTTACTTTTCTAAAGGATTTTTATGTGGTTAGTCTGAATCCGAAGTCAAAATTTCACTGGCACGTCACGTTTTTGAAATACTTGAATATTAACAGGTCAAAAAATCATTTTTTTTTTGGGTACATTTGACGTCGAATTACATCCCCATTAAAATTTTGTTGGCAAAATATTTATATACTCTCAAAACGCCATATTTTTACGTCCTAAAGGTATTTATTTTTTTTCAAAATTAATTTTTTTCTCAAAGATATTGGAAAAAGAAATTTATGGTTTTTTGAACTTAATTCCAGTCTACGTCTTCTGGTTTGGACTAAACATACAAAAAGAACTTAATTGAAAATTATTTTTGAGACTTTATATAGCGAAAATAGTGATGTGTGTAGCTCAAAAACTAGACGTGATAAAACAAATATGTAAACAGTTTTGAATTCAGCACACTAAAACCTAACAAAGTTCTTGCTCCTGACTTTTTTTTTTGTTTTTTGCCGACCAGTGTAATTTTTTCAAATACCTTTCATGTTAATTTTTGATAAATTATTTCTCAAAGATCCAATATGACGATTTTGACTTTTAAACGTCCATATCACGAGTTGTAAATTTGTCAAATTTTGTGTTGTGTGTATGACTGTTATATACCTATTAATAATGGGTTCAGAAACGTTAGGGTCAACACAATTGAACTTTTTTTTGCCACAAGAACCAATATATACTTTCTTAGAGGTTTTTGATGTGCTGAACTCGAATATGAAGTCATAAAAATTTTATTGGCCTCCATTTTTGAGATATTACCGTTATAAAATGCTAAAAACCGTAATTTGGCTGTTTTCGAGCTCCTGTTTTTATGTGAGGTAATTCATTAGAAACAAATTTGTAACGTTGATTATAAGAACAAATGTTCGTCTTTCAAAAAAACTGTTTAAATTTTCCCGATATCTATTTTATTGCTCAAGATATATTAAGTTTCAGTTAATAAACCAAAGAGAAACTAAATTTAATCTAAATTTCAAGTCACTGGTCATAAAATTTTTGCCACAAGAATCAAAATATTCTTTTCTTAAGTTTTTTGGGTTTCTGAATTCGAATCCGCAATCAGAAAAATTCTTTTAGCCTCCGTTCTTGAAATATAATAGTTATAAAAAAAAAACCTTTTTTTTTGCATTTTATAAAGGGAATATTTCAAGAACCGAGGCTAAAAGAATTTTTCTGTTTGCGGATTCGAGTTCAACAACCCAAAAACGTCTAGAAAAATATATTATGGTTCTTGTGGCAACAAAAGTTTAATTTGGTTGGCCAGTGCTGTTTCTGAGTCAATAACCACTGCTTAATTTTTTAATATCTCGGGCAGTAAAAGAGATATCGGAAAGATTTAAACATTTTTCGGAAGAAAGAAACCAGTTCTTATAGACACAGTAACAAATTTTTTCATAATAAATTACCCCACATAAAAAACATACCCTCGAAAACAGCCAAAATGACGTTTAAGATAACCTAATTAATTTATCAAAAAATAAACAACAAGATATTATATTAATATATTTCTATTTCAGATGTAGATAGATGTTCCGATAAATTCAATGGATTTTTTTTTGTCCAAATTAATTCATGTCCGTCTAAAAAATATATAATAAAGTTCGCTGCTCAGCTCTTTTGTTTATTTTTTTTTTTTTCATTCATTCGTCATACTTTGCACCAAACTTTATCAAATTGCCACTTGTTTTGCATATATTTTTTTACCATGACGCTAGGGAAAAAACGCAACGTAAAATGTAAAATGTTCAACGTTGATTTAATGTTGAAAAAATATTAATATGAAACTTCTTCAAAATAAAATTAAAAAAACGTAAGAAATTTTTTTATTTTTGTCGGACTTCAGATTTTGTTGCATTTTATCACTCTAATTTTCAACAGTGAGATTTAAAGATGTTTTATAATGGTAAACCACTTTAAACTAATGATGTTCTACTTTAATTTTAAAATTTTCGCCTTGAATGCAAAATCATTCCGAAAAATAGTTAAATCAACGTGGTTTTCGTTGATTTTAAGTTGTTTTTTTTCCTCAGTGTAGGAAATTATTACTGGTACACATTTTAACATGCTATATTTAATGCTCTCACTATGCTTTTATTCGTTGTTCCTCAGTCAAGCACGCCTTTTTATTTATTTTCTTGGCTTCACTTAAGATGAAATTGATGAACTGAGAATAGCTTCCGATTAAATGATAATTTTTCCCAGGACTATAAATTAACGGCAAATAGCAAATACATGAGCGACATATATTCGAAAAAACCCTTTGGAATAAGAGACTTTTAAATCGGGTTTTATTCAGAACAAACTCGCTTTACGTCCTGGGACGTTGCTACGGTAATAGGTTTAATAACATTAAACAAAACAAATAAAGCCAAAATTGAGCGACATTCACAGGTACCCTTTTGGGTTATCCGAAGACTTCGTCACGTTACAGGCCGTCACTTTGACGACTGTTGTACAAACTAGGAAAAATTCTTGTCACTAAACACACTATTAAACTACTAATATCACGCAGGTATCTGACCAGAGGAAGTTCAGTTCAGACCAACAGTTCCTTCTGACCAAAATGATCAGTGATAACAGTTTTTTGTCTTTCTTGGCCAAAACCACACTTAACCATATTTTCACAAACATAAAATTTTTCAATAGAAAGCTCTGCATTCCTTCTTTATAATAAAATTTGAGAGATAATCTACCGATCAGAGAAAATCGCTATAAACTTTTTACGCACCTGTTATCGTTTTTGTTTTAATTAAAGAACGTACGAACTTTTGTCAGGATGTAGGTATAGATGCTGGTATAAGAAACTGACATATAACATACTATTTAAATAATTTAAAATCTCAACATTAGCACACGTTTCATTTAATATGTCCTCAAGCAATAACCCCTATTTTCTCAAAATAAAAAAAAAGACATAATGAAAAATCATAAACTTGTCATAACTGAAATTCACTGACACTGACACACTGTGGCCCGCTAAATATTCTGTTTCATCTCTGTATCAACTTTGATGAATCGAAAAAACATCAAGACCTGTAATTATTTCTGAAAAAAATTAGACAGATGTTGGGCGGTCCAACATCAGTCGCATGCTGGTATATCAGCACGAGAGTGTCCTTCCACATATTCATATTTTCCATGTTTGCAACAATAGCAAACTGAAAGGACTCGCTATATTTTGCATCGATTATTTCTTTTGTTAGTCGATTATTCGATAACACGGCGACCTCATGTGGTGTTTGACTGTTTAAAAAAAAAAACGGCGAATTAGTTTATAAGATTACTCCAAATCAAATTGAGTGTGTAAAAAGCGAGTATATCTTTGATGAAATATAAACAGTTGTTGTATTATATCGAACAACATCTCCTTTTTTATATGAGGACAAATTGCCTTGGGGTATTTTTTTTGCGACAACATAATGTCAGTTATGAGTTATGGTGTTGTAATTATTTAAACAGAAAATCAATCTTATCCTATTAAATGAGAGAGCGAAAAAGAGAGAAAGATCATATACTCCTCTGATGTGACTGTGTGACAAGTCAAAAAAAAAAAAAAAGTGTCCTAAGGATAACCAACCATCATCATCATCATGATGGCGATGTCATCAGGACTTTTTTTTTTATTTTTTATATATAAATATAAAATTCTTCCCCATTTTCCACGCGAACAGTGCAGATTTTTTAATGGAGAAATAAATTGATAAACAATGCAGGATAATACCTTTAAAGCTTTCGTTCCGCTAAATGACTTTTAAATTGAATTTCGTCGCGAGTTGTATGGGAGAAATCCTTGCTCTCTAGCTGACTGGCTTGTGGATGGTGTGTCCCTGGTCCTCGTTTCTGATGGGCAAAACAACAAAAACAAATATTATAATAATAATAAATTCAAAGTGAAGAGTGAAGGGTGCTTTTGTATATTTATAAGTGGAAAAATGGTCTGTAAGTCCGAAGCCAAGTTTTGCGAGAGATTCATCAGTGTTTTATATTAATAGCGTTATTAAATTGTCAAGAAAAAAAAAACACAAATTACATTTCAAACAAAAATAAAGAGAAAAAGGATAAACTTAATTCTAGAAGAGGGTTTGGAAATTGAAAGAGTAGAAGACTGATTTGAGGGTCGTTTTTTGGGACTTGTCAAATTTGTGCAGTTTAATAACTTTTTGCTTCTTATTTCGTTCATTGAATTATTTTGATGAGTGATAACTAATAAAATATTGTTTTATAGTCTTTGAACAACAACAGAAACGTGAAGGTGCTAACACCAAGTTCTTATGACTAGAGTTACAGCTGTTTCCGATCCGATCTTCAAATTCTTTTATTTATTAGCAATTTTTCATTTTATTCGAAAAATTATTTCTGTCTGTTTTATTCTGGAAGGATATGAATTCTTTGGAAGATAGGTGCAATGTTCTTTTAGATGATCATTTTTTATCGGTCGGTCGATAAAATTCTACAAAATGTATCTTTTTTTCTCCTTCAAATATTTTTTTGAAAATTTGAAAGATTTGACTTTCCTGAATATAAATCTTGTTTCTGACCATTTTACAATTTTTTTAAATGATTTTTGAAAAATATTATCAGTTTGTAGAAAATAACCCTTTTAGATTCCGTTGACCTTGTCCAAAAATAGAACTATTGATCGTATTCAGCTCAATTTTGGAGGATTTATTTTTCATAACATGATCTATCATATGACATGACAAATTTGTATTTATTAATTAAAGTTTACACACATTTTAAGATATTAATTGAAAAAAATAGCAAAAATATTGAAATCCTGCAGTTTTTAGTAAGTCCCACGTGAACAAAAACACTTAAACTATGGAATATGTTTAAGTTTGTTTTTAGAAAATATCAAAAAAAAAAAAAAACTACTAAATGTCAAAAAACGAGAGCTGACCGAATTTTATTGAATTCAAATTCAAAAATAAGTTTTTTATTATTTTAAGCTGGATTTGTTGAAATTTCGAAACTTCTGCAATAAGTGACTTGTTGGCCTGGGGGATTAGCAGTCTTAACACCATTTGGATTGACTTGAATATGAAGTTTAAGGATTGAAGCCCTTTGTTTCTCAATTTAATTGCATTTTACCCTTCTCTTCTAAATCCAAATTACAATTTTCTAGTTGTATTTAAATAAAAATAAGTCTTATTAGCACCCAAACTCAATTGAAAACAAAAAAGTCTAACCATACCGGAGGGGTGTGTAGTCGCCTTTAAAGCAAAATACCATACCTTCCAAAATAATTTTCATCATTTATATTTTATTAGCATATAAATATGAAAATCAAAAAAAATGAAAATATCCTCCCACAAAAAATGCCCACTAAATTGTATCTATTGAATTCACAAATGTTACCAAACATTATTTCACCGCACTTAGGCATAAAAGTCAAACCAAAAGTAGCAAAAATACCTTAAGGGTAAAATATGAGTGTTATAATGATGTTTTATTTCTATAACGTAATAACGTGGGCGTAACTGTCCCTTCCCTTTAGGCATTCCAATATAAAAGAAAATATATCAAATTTCTATAACCAGTTCGTTAAGGGTTTTCTATTTTCAAATTTGGTTAAAAATTTTACTAGTTTCATTAAAATAAAGTTTAAATAGTATTTGGTTGAAAAAAAAAACTTTTTTTAAATAAACTTTTGGAGAAAGAAAAATAGACAGCTGATTACACTGGTCGGCAAAAATAAAAAAAAAAGTCGGGAGCAAGAACTTTGTAAAGTGATTGACTTTATTGTGCTGAATTCAAAACTGTTTACAGTTTTGTTCTATCACGTCTGGTTTTTGAGCTATACTCATCTCTATTTTCAATACTTGTCTCAAAAACTAATTTTCAATGAAGTTCTTTTTAATGTTTAATCGAAAAAATACATTTTTCTTTAAAATCCAAATCAGAAGTAGCAAACTTGAATAGGGATCAAAAAAACCATTCATTGTGATATGTACTAAGGTTTTGAGATATCATACGTTTCTTTTTGCAATATCTTTGAGAAAAAAAATTAATTTTGAAAAAATGTAAAATATATTTAGGACAATAAGATATTGCGTTTTGAAATTGCATAAGAAGATTTGCAAAAAAATATTTTACAGTGGTGTAATGTGACGTCAAATGTACCCAAAAAACGCGTTTTTGACCTGTTTATATTCAAGTACTTCAAGAACGTGACGTGCCAGTGAAATTTTGACTTCGGATTCGGACTTATGGTTTGGTTCTAGCACTATTTTCGTTGCCGACCAGTGTTATTAATTTTCATTTACATTTGCGGGAGTTCAACTACTTCACGATATCCTTAATTTTAACAAGAAAAGTATATTGCCTTTTAGTATTCAGTGGACACTAGACATAAAAATAGTATCACCAATCGGAGTCTGAAAAACAAAAGAAGTGAGGTCACGTCTGTCTATATTTAGACAGTCCGGTGTGACTTGGTAGTGCTTTTCATTAATTTCGGTTTAAACATTTTTCACACTGCAGAAAGATTTTCGATGTCCTTAGGTTAAGGACAATTTTATTAACAAAACTATTTTCTTTTTTTTTTTTTTGAAATTTCTATACCCTCTTGAACTTCGTCAGTGTTTATTCACCGAAAAATGACAGTACTTTTATTTTATTTATATATTTTTCCTTATTAATATGTCAATAAAAAAGCAAGCAAAACTGAAAAAAAGAATTTAAACAAATTTACAACAAAATAAAGTTCGATGCTCAACTCTTTTGTTTAAAAGACCCATGCTCAACAGCGTTTATTTTTTTTTTTTTTTGGTCGAGAACTTGAAGTCGATGATTAATGAAGATTTTTATGGGAATTGCAGTTGAATAATATGAAACTTATTTAAACCAGATACCTTACGATATTTGAAAAACCATTTTATGATAAATGCTCAAATAATTTCTTCACAAATTTTTATATCAAAGCAGATCATATGAGATTTTTTAAGCATACAAAAATAGAAAACTGTGGAGGAGGAGAACCAGGATAGGCACTCGTTTACTGCTGTTTCAAGGCTGGAAGAGAATCTGTTTTTTTTTTTAGAGGTAATTTAACATTAAAAATACCAACTTGTATATGCCTACTGATCTTTCACGTTTTAATAGTAAAATAAAAGAAAAAACATAAACACCTAGAGTACCTATTGCACTGCTAATTTTTAATAAGTTCCCACATTGTTTGACAGGTTCGTTTGTTTCTCACAAAATGTTATCAAAACACTAAATGCAGACACCTTTTACTTAATTTTCCTATTTTTTTTTTAACTGAGTTCCTATTTAAAACAAAAAAGGTGCTACCTTTTTCATTCTATTTTTATTTTCACAAAATATGAATATTATGATTAAATTAAACTCCTTTCAGGATGCTAATTAAAAACCTAATAACTCAAAATTGTGTTTAACTCTTTTTTTCATTTTGGAAAAGTTATCTTCATTTTCTTGTTAATTTGTTTTCAAAATTAAATTCTATTCCATCTTCGTTGAAATGTCCTTTTCTTAATTATTGCGTGTTTATATTTATCTATTTATATAAATATTATCTCTTCAAGTAGACACAATTATCATAAAAAGGATATTTGAAATTCTGTTGAGAAAAACAATTTGGCGCCCAGTCGTCAGTCAGAGTAGTATTCAAAAATAGAAAACAATATCCTGTTGGTGTTGCATTATTATTACAAAAATAATATCCTTCAAGGGGAAATTATTATTTTGCAATGTTTTAATTTGTTTTTCTTGACGACAATAATCACAAACACCTTGATTACCTACGTTCCCTATTTTACCACCTTGATGGAGATGAAAAGTGAGAAGAAAAAAAAAATCATTCATTTAACAAACAAGATCCTTTAAGGATCATTCTTATTTCTACAGACAAAATCCTGATCACATTTCACGCACCGACAAATCAAGGCTTGACATAAAGAAAACATCCTCTCCAAGTGAATTAGAGTGTGAGTCCTTAAATGTCTTATTGGTCGTTTTTTTTTTTTAGTGTCCTTTGATTTACTTTTCCAATGTGTTAATATGAGTGTATGTGTGAGTTCCCAGATTGTGTTAGTCGCATTTTGTAAACAATTTGGATTTAAGTACTTATAGGCAAGGACGTGTTATGCATGTAATTCCCTTTTTTTTTTTTTGAATAGGTGTGCAATCTAACGCACATTTAAGTCATAATACTTTTTGAAAAAAAAGGATACCCATCGACACCTCTGATGTAAGGACACAAAACACTCTCCTCTCGAATGATGCGCATAATGATGTTTACACTTCAGGACGACCTTTATTTTGGTGCTGGAATAGGTTACTAATAACACATAATATGACACGAGTGGTAAGGATGTGTTTGAAAATACTCGTTTTGTAAACAGATTGTCCTTCAGGATGCGGTGGTTGTTTGAAGGGTAAGGTATTGCGATTTGGTGTTTTTTTTTTTAAGAGTGTTATTTTTTATTTAGATTTTTTTTTCGTTTTGTTTTGTTTATGTGTAAGAGATACTCAAATTCTATGATCAGATGAACAAATAAATGGAACAATTGTAAGGAGGATTTTGCGGTTGATTGCGTTTTTTAGTGCACCAGGATTTAGTTGAGTTTGAGGTAGGAAATGTGTTGAAAATCCAACTGGAATAATGTACAGTTAACAACATAATTAGTTTTGAAATTTAAATAAAACTCAAAGAGACAGCTGATTAGAAAAATTAGGCTCTTATGTGGCGGTATTTAAAACCGACTCCTAAAAAAATTTGTAATATTCTAACCTTATAATAACGTAATTAACCTTTTCAATGTTCCAATTTTAGAAAAGTTCAATATTCTCTGCTAACAAAATCTCCCGAATGGCTCCGAAACCCTCAAACCCTAAACTGAATTATTTTTCAATAAATAAAAGTTCAAAGTAACAGAAACAGTAAAATGAAAAAAAAAAAAAAACTATTTCAATGATACCGTTAAAATTTTTTTCTAAAAGGCAATTCGTACCTATATAAGAAAAAAAAATCCTCTAAAACAAAAGTCGGAAATTTACATCTCGTACACTTTTGATGCTCTTCAGCATCCCAGTATACCAACGTCACACTCATCATCACATCTTTTTTTTTTAAAGTGAATTTTTTTTTGCCAAATATATACACTTCATTTAGCCTGCGGCTTTAGGGTGTGTAGGTTATTCACATTGTGGGGGGTGTTTTGATAAAAACAAATTTGAAATTACATTTCAATTTGCGACAACCCTTGTTGGCTGCAGGCCAAACGCAAATACAGTGTCGCATATAATACTCTCGAGTTTTATTCACGTGATTTTCTAGTTTTTTTTTTTTTTTTTTTTGTTTTTGGTCGAAAGGATGTTCGATATGATGAAACGAAAAACCATCGAATAAATCACACGGAAGGGGATGTTAAAAGTGTATTTTTATACGAGGAGGTATGGTGTTGGTACATGGAATAATTTCGTTCTATATGGATTAGAAAAGTAACCTTGTTCCGGTTGACACACACACTTGTACAAACAACCAAGGGTGTATTGGAATAAAAATCTATTGGGCAGTCATAGTAATTTGAGACTCATCACAATTGGGAGGTACACAAAGTTAAACGACGACAACGATGTTAGATTTAATCTTGGTCTATGATTTTGACAGGGACATTCAGCTCCTTATTATCCTGATTATACTTTACATGCGTACCCAGTTCATATAGTTTGTATTCCGCTTCTAATAATTAAGTCAAGTTTTGTGTGTCTTAACTTCTTTGATGAGATATGTTTTTGTCACATCCGCAATGTCCTTCAAAAACAAAAACCCACTTTTAGATTGTCCTGATCTTTAAGTTTGTTTATATACCTTTCGGTGTGTTCTAGGATCATTTTCTTGAAAGTGGATAATTAATTCACACAGCAGGAGTGGCCTAATTGCCAGATTATGAAATGTCATTCAACTGTAATGAGGTTTCAAACTTTTGGTATATAGAAGGACCGCACTCAGATCCTTTTTTAGGATTGTTCTTTCTTAAGTTTTATTTTTTTTTTCACATTTTTTCCTTTTTCGTTTTAGCTATGATGGTGATGGTGGTGGTGGTGGTGGTGGTGGTGGTATAGGAAAGGTTTTATTAAGAAGGAAGAAAGTTTTCCTTACAAATTATTTTCTATTCTTTTCTGGATGACCGTTTTGTGTGGACAGGAGGAATGGTTTTTCTAGTTTCCTCTGTGATGGACTTTAATTGTGATGAAAGTAATTATAGTGACTTATTTCTTGATCTCCGTTTGGATATTAATTTAAATTGGTTTTAATCGCAGTTTGTGAGATGTAAGGTAAAAGAAAAATAAAGGAGACACACAAGGAATCAAACATTGCTTATAAAAATCTCCTAGGAAAAGCTTGTAGCTTTAAGTTATGAAAATTATTTGATTCTTGTTCAAATAAATTAAAAAAATACAATACAAACAGATACGGACACATTTTAAAACAACCGTTGGGTGTCTTCAATTCTATATGAAGTTCGTGTGTCAGCTCTTTTATATATCTTATACTTATCAAATGAAATGAAAGAAACAACTATATATCATAAATTGTTTACCAGCGCACATAGAGGTATTTCAGCAGGGATCGGGTCAAAATTCTGGCTTCAAAATTCTGCTTTTCAAAATTCTGCTTTTTCAGCGAAAATTCTGTTTTTCAAAATTCTGCTTTTTTTCTATTCTGTTTTTCAAAAATCTGCTTTTTAAAATTCTGCTTTTCAAAATTCTGCCAGCATTATATTTGAACAAAAAATTCTGCTAATTCTGTTTTTTTTTTTATAGCATATGCGCTGGCTAAAGAAAAATACACCTCATTAATGTAATTCAACATTGGTACTTTCCTAAATTTTTTTATTTAAGTGTCGCAAATATTTTTTGAAATGCATATACTGACTTTCTTTTAAATAAAATATGTATACTAATTGGAACCGATGTTGTATATTTCTCTCTTATTCAAATTTTTGAATTATTCATCTTTATTTGATAAATTAATAAATTTTTAGTTATTTTCGGAAATGTTTAATATTAAAAACCTTTTCTTAATATTTTCAAATTTATTCATTTATAAAACAAAAATTAATTCACATTTAAGAAATGACAAGTAATCAAATAAGCAGATAATTTTTTAAAAAGATGATTTTACAGAATTCTGCAAAAAATTAAAAAAGGGTTTGGAAAATGTTAAAAATCGCGCGCTTTTTAACATTTTCCAAACCCTTTTTTAATTTTTTGCAGAATTTTGAAAAACAGAATTTTGAAAAACAGAATTTTGAAAGCAGAATTTTAAAAGCAGAATTTTGTAAAGCAGAATTTTGAAAGCAGAATTTTGAAAGCAGAATTTTGACAAAAGAATTTTGACCCCGGCAGAATTTTGACCCCAACCCATTTCAAGAATCTAAGCGGCCAAAATTATTTTTTAATTTTTTATTTTATAACACGCAAATTACAAAAATCAGTTGTCTTTTCTACAAAAAATATTTTTTTTTTGAAAAAAAAATTTTTTCGTGAATTTTTTTTTTTTTTTTTTGAACAAAAATTTAAAAAAATATTTTTAAATGCCCAATATCTTTACAAAATTATTTGATTACGAGAGAAAAAATTGAGATTATAAATTTTTTAAATACTAATTATGCAAATATATTAAAATTTTCTATGTGCTTTAATTCGCGCAACTGCGCTATTCCACGGCTAAATTTATCTTAGGCCTCTAAATTTTCATATTAATAACAATTATTTCGGGATCTAACAGGATCCGTAACCAAATATCTTATCATACAAAAAATTCTTTAAAAAAAAAAACTTTATTTTGGACACTTTTTGACGATCACCAAAAAAATATTTAAATAAAACGTATTTCATAAAATAAATTGTTTTTGAATAGTCACATACTTGTATTTTCAGAATCCATCACTATTTTAATCAGAAAAAAATTAATCACTTAAATTTTGAATAAAAAGCTAACAATTTCTCAAGACCGCACAAATCAGTCACGTGCCACGAAAATTCAATGATGAAGTTCAGACAATTTTTTTTTTTTATTTCTAGCAATTGGAGAAGAGTGGGGTTTTAGCCTATTGTTTGTTGGAGTGTCTCATACTTGTGTAACTCAATAGTAACAGCTATTTGTTTACTTTAATATTTTGACTTTTGGCCGCGTAGATCACGCAAATACCTCTACGTGAAGCGGTGAATGGCAAAAGTTGCCAAGTTGCGATTTGTTCATGTTCAACTTGCATTGACCTTTATTTCGGATTCTTGTCGAAAATGTCTTACCACGACCGTCCGCAGCCCAGGTAATTCTATAGCTGGTGCTATGTTGACAAAAATGGTAATGAAATAGCTTTGTAAGTTAAAGAATGTTAAATTAAGCATGAACTGATTGATTTTACCATGCGACTATTTTCTGACCTTTTAGTGGTAAATGGCATCGCCCTTCATTTACTTGTCAGTCGTGTTAGTCAGAATGTCTCTAAGATTTTTTTTTCAACTTCCCAAAGGTAGTTTTAAATGACAGGAGTAAAGCCACCGTATGTTAGCCCTTTCTACAGACAGTCTCTTCTTTTCACGGTGTAGTTGCCTTTGCCCAATTTTGTCCATTCTTCTAACTCTGCTATTATGAATATATTTATTTACAAGACCCTTAGTTTGAGATTGTGCATCTAAAGCTTTTTTAAAGGTATTTTTGAATTTGAAAAGAACGATTTCTGTTTTTTTCAGTTATCAGTGTTGTAGTACTTAACTTGATGAAGTTATCTAATAACTCTATTAAAGATGTGTTGGAATATCTTCTGTAAGGAAAAAATCCATTTCATAATAATCTCATGCTGTGATATAGCGATCTAATTTCAAAAGGATCAATACCACAAGATGTTAACGCCTGGTGACAATAAAATACATACATATTTCATATTTTCAAAACTACTTTGCCATAGATAAGATTGAAACTCGTTGTTCATTTAACAATCGTTAATCCATCTAATCCTTGTATAATGGGTAAGCAGATTGTTCCTGCCAAACATCCGATTTCAAGACAGCATTCCCTACATTTCCACATATGTGCGTACAAGAAAACCTCATATCCTACAACAAAGAATATTGTATTTGCTACTGTTTGAAGCGAAAAAGCCACTAATCCTTGCATTGTTATTTGTATGTTTTTATGATGATCACACATATGCTTTTATAGAAAAAAAAGTGAAGGCGTTTTTAAAACCACATCGCACAAGAGAAAGAGCTTGGTATAACGACTCATGATCAGATAACATTCTTTAGAAATTTTACAGAATTCTGAATAATAAAAAAAAGAAAAGGATTTTTTGTTTGTTATCAGAAGAATAAAATCGAAGGTAAGTACCCAGGTCCACATGAAAATACCAAACATACAAAAATGTAACCACCATCAAGCTAGTTTTCAAAAATTGATATCACCCTTGAATATAACTTTATTTTTTGTATAGAAAAATTAGACCCAGGATATCCTGAGTATTTTAAAATTTTAAAGATTTTTTTTTTTCTCAATTGAGTTACTAAATCGACCCTCGTATTTTCACAGCGTGCCGTGATCAATAAATAACGACAAAATGTAACGAAATATACATTCATCCAAAGATCGACTATACGACATATAGAATAATAGGAAATCACAAATTATAGGTTTTAATTCCATAAATTGGTTTGTTAGAATTGAAAAAATACGAGTATATTGTCAAGAGGGATGCTTGTTTGTAACCGAAGGCGAATTCATTCAAATGTATACAACAACTCTTGGTCCTTTGGCCTTTGTGTCAAAAATAAAAAAAAAACAACACACATATACACGCAATTATGTGCTTAGATACTTTAAAATGAATATAAGGTCGCAAAATAATTACTAGTTATGGTCCGTATGTGCTTATTAAAAATAAGCTATTTTGTATGGGTAAGGATCACTTATATAAAAGGTTACCTCTTGCATTTTATAACAAGATCAAAATTTGTTTTTATCCAAAAACAAGATTTATTTATATCACAGTAATCTCAAGCAATTTTTTCCAATTTTTTTTTTTGCTGTCAAGAATTTCAGTTGACAGCCCAAGTAACAATTAAGCTTTCATAAGCTATTTTTTGGTTTTCATAACAAGAAGGACAGGTCTTATGCAAATCATTTTGGCGCATTTTACCGAAATTGCATAGGACTTCCCTTCACAGGTAATCCACAAGCTAATAGCTTGTGACAAACAGCTTCCTGCAGAGGGTTTATCTAATACACAAACCGGATTACTTGCGTAGGATGTTATAATAAGGCCTTATAGAAGTTGTTGAAGGTGTTGTTGAAGGTGTTGTAGAAAATGTTGAATTTATGCATAAAAAAAGAGAATTTATTGAATTTTATTTCATTTTTTTTTTTTTTTTTCATTTTTTCATTTTCTTTTGATTTTTTCTGTTTTACATTGTCTGCATATTATTTTTCCTATTTTGTTTCTTTTCCTTTTTTGGAAATTACACTGCTTTTTCTGTTGTTTTGAAATGATGAGAATGTTATTTTAATTGAAAAAGAACACATTTTTTGCATCCTTACAGGTGAAAAACATTGCATACTTACAAGAACCTCTTGGACAGGTCTTATAGAGGCCTTCTGTCACTTGAAAATACAAGGCTTCTTTAGAACGGTTCAAACAGGTCTTATAAAGGTCTTCTTTAACTGATATTATTTACAAGGTTTCTTCTTAACACTTCTAGATAATCTTAAGGAGACCTCCTTTCTTTCCAAAATGGATGACTTACGTAAGTAAGCCTTAAACTAAACGTATACAAACTATAGCTTGTCGAATCGAACAAAATGGACCTTATGCAAGTAAAATTGTTACTTGGAAGTGGTCGTTATGGTTAATAATACTAATACTTACTGCTTGTTCTTTCAATAAAGTTCTCCAAAAAGCAAATTTTTGAAGTTATACTTCTTATGGGAGGGTGGGTATGAAAATTTACTTTTTGACAAGAATGTCAAAGGGATTATGACGCGATCACCCTGGGTAGCAGGGCTGTCGTTTCACCTTTAGAGTAGGCAGTACTTTAGTATTTAAAAATGCAGTACGCCGTAGTACGGCAAACATAAAACACACAACACGTTGCAAGTTACATGTTTCATGTGGCAAGTTGCATGTGGCAAGTCGTATGTGGCAAGTTGCATGTGGCAAGTTGCGTGTGGCAAGTTGCATGTGGTAATTTCCATGTGGCAAGTTGCCAGGGTTGCAAAAAGCTCACATTTCAGCTCAGCTCACAGCTCAGCTCAAATTTGAGCTAGGTACCATAGCTAAGCTCATTTGAGCTGAGCTGAAAGTGAGCTGAGCTGAAAGTGAGCGCCCCAACTTCCAACGCCTATATCTCGGAATTTTGATAAAAATGAAAAAAAATTTTTTGATGCCAAAAGGTAGCGAGGACTCTAACCTACATTTGGGTACAACTTCCATCCCTGTAGGTGCACGCGTTCTCAAACCGGGTGAACTTAAAGGTAAAAAAAAAGTTAAGCCCGATTCTGAAAAAATAGGTATGATATGGCGGTTTAACATGGAAGATGATTTTTTAAAAATCTGAGAATGTGCAAAGCGTAGGCCCATGACACAAGCTATCATTTGGCATCACTCCCAAAAATTGCTCTAAAGTGGTTTAGCTTCCAGGAGCGTTTAAAGATTCGGGAATTTTTCGAAAAAAAAATTTACCCCAACTTTCAAAACCGATTTTCTCGGAATTTTGAAAAAAGTCGAAAAACCGGATTCTACCGGAATTTTTTTTTTGATAAAAAAAGAAATATTTTACTAAAAAAATAGAAATATGTTTACTATCAAAAACACCAAGAGAAAAGATCACGAAAAATTATCTGTCTTATTTATAAAAATATCTTTGTGTTAAAATAATTCCATTAATAACTAGAACCAAACATCTTAAGCTATGGTGTTTTATAAAAGTTTAAAATATCTTCATATTTCATTATACTTTCCAAATAAAAATCAATGTATCCTTTCACCCATCACAGCTCAGCTCAGCTCACTTTACCTTAGCTCACCCAACAGCTCAGCTCAACCATCAGCTCAGCTCAAATGAGTTAACCATATATAGTACGTTCTGAACCGCACAACATGAGTAAAGTTCACAGATTAAATTGAAAACTACATGGACGCAAGGAGGATGAAAGAATTAATTTATTGTTCACTTGATAAAAATGTAAAAAACGAAGTGTGGATTAATTAATTTAATAATAGAAATTAAAAATATCAAATGAAATTCATTTATATATGTATACTGAATGAGAAGTATAACTTCAGTCGAGTGTACATGTGTACACACACTCTTTTTTTTATTTCAATGGCAGCGTTTTGTTTTAATAACTCCAAACAATTATTTCATATTTTGAACCAAAATATACAATAAAAATTAAAAATCGAAAAAATTTATCAGGAATATTTTTTTACATAACCTAAAAAATATTGACAAAAGTGAATCAAAAAAGTTGATTCAAAAATGTTTGACTTTTGAAAATTTCCATACAGCATTTCTTTAATTGAAACTTTTTTATTTAAGATAGTTTAGAAAAATATTGTCAAAAACGGAAACAGTAAAAAAAATCACATTTTTGTAAGTAGTTTTTCGAAAATACCTACAATGAGTTGTTTTACAACAAAGTCCTAAAAATTATATTGCTTGTAGTTTCTGGGAAATACCTTACATATTAAGAGATATATATCAAATTTTGTTACATTAATAGAAAGTCTGCTGTCGAAGAAACTTTATGTATTGTATTTTTCAAATGTTAAACAAATTCTAATAGCTACTAAAAAATTATAACTACTTCCGAAAAATACAGTAAATAAAATATAGGTATGTATGATATCAAAAACTGTCCCGATACTTGTGAATTGGAGTACCTGCTCATTTCTTCTTCTATTTCGTTTTTCAAATTGGGATATTTAAAAATAAAACTACTGGGGTCATTTTGATTGTTTTTTTTTTAATCACAAAAAGTGATGGGTTTCAACTTCCTGGTTGACACTTTGCAATTAGATTGATATATTTATGAATATAAACAATTTAAGTTTCCTAGATCATTTTCTATTCTCTATCAAGTTTTTGCGTCAGCTCTTTCGTTTTTCTTATTTTGAAGATGAAATTAAAAAAAGATATTTTATATATTTTTGCCACGTTCTTATTCAAGAGCATTTCTGTACATGCAATTCTTTTCTTTTTGTAGTTAAAACAAATAATAAAAAAAAAATGCAGCATATAACAGGCCATCATAAATATTGATTCATCAAATTTATCTACATTAAAGCAATAAATTTTAGATCTCGTTAACTTAACAAAAAAACTACAACAATCATTTAAAATCAAATAACACGTTTTTCTTCTTTAAAAAACCAAACAAATCCTTACATTATTTTAAAAATTGCAAATACTGCCTTGCGCTACATGCACCCCACTTAAATTTTGTTTGGTGTTTAACACAGTTTTAGTTTTTTTTTTTATTATTCCAATATAAGAGGTGGACTTTCCAACTCAAATAAACGATTAACCACAATTGAATCAGAATAATTTATGTGCAAACTAATGTGCAATCGCATTTTATAATCATGGCATTGCCCAAAATCGGATATTTCAATGATGTGTACCGCAGAGATAGAGAGTGCACACTAATTACGGGCAGTTATTGAAGAATTATTCCCAAAAAAGGTATTAGGTCCTCCAGTCTTCTCTATACCCTCTCTTGTATAGATATTATTTATTCCAAAAACTGAACTTTCGACCTAGGAAATGCATCAAAATACACAAACAAACAGATGTGAACAAACATACACAAATATATTTATACGTAGGTACACATTGGATAGATACTAATTTGCTACATTCATCATTTGAGCGTTGGACATCGGTCAAAATGTGGCTTTCTCTATATAGATTCTCCAATCAGGACAGTTTGTCATTGTTATATTTCGATTGGAACTTTAATTGGAAACTGTAATTGTCTATTCTGGATTTGAAAATTGAGATCAACGAATAAATTCTATGCCATTGGACATCATCATCATCATGGACCTGGTTCTGGTTCCTGCTGTTGTTTTGTATGTATTTCTCGATATATCTAACTGTATGTGGGTCTCTTTTTGCATGCATTCGAGTTTAGGCTCTATCCTACGCAAATTGCTGATGATTCTAAAGCAAGTGCTCAATAATGTTTTGGTTTTGTTCGCAAATTGTTTTGGGATTTTATTTACTTAAAGCAAAATACGGTTTCAAAATGCGGTGTAGATTGTGTGTATGTGTGTTTAATGCAGATAAATAAAACCAAATGCAAATGTGTATGGAGTTCAAAGAATTCATTCAATGCTTTTAATAGATTTGATGATTTTTTCAAATAATGGCCTAAATGATTTCCAATAAATAAAAAAATAACTGCAACCACTCTTATTCAACGATTTATTCTTGGTTGAGATTCAATTTATCTGTTTTATTTATTTTATTTATCATACATACTACATATCTAACTAAACTATGCGATTATATCTGTTAGGCAAAGTTCTTAAAAAACTTTTAATTTTTCTTTCCAGTCACGGTTTTAAAACTTCGCTGCATAGTTTGAATGTTGACAGAGTGACTAATTAATTCTAAAGTAAGAAATTATTTTACAACCCGCCAAGTAGATCGTTTCTTTAATTTGAATTGAATAATATAAGGAAAACAAAAGAGCTGACGTGCGAACTTGTTATAGTTTCAAAAACACACAATGTTGTTAAAATTGTGCATAGCTATAAATAATATTCGTATGTATTTTATTTCTTAACTTGTATCGTATAACCATTGACAAGCTCAAAATTACAACATCTTCTTAGAAGATAATATAAAAACCACCATTTTATCACTCACTAAAAGTTCTAAAATAATAATTTAACTGGCTTACATCAAATGAGCCCCTTTTTTGCATTCCCACTGCCAATATATTGTGTTGTCATCAGAAAAAACATTGTAAGCAGGTTAGTTGGTTAGTTTGTGTGTCAGTTGCAAGTGAGGCTATTAGTAATTAGTAGTACCTACCAGTTTTTGTGGTGGGTACTAATTCCGAATTTCATCATTTCTTGAAAAAAAAACACCCTTTCACTCAAGATAATTTTAGTACTTTTTATAGATTCTTAATTATTTTTATACCAACCAAAACTTGTTCAAAAAGTTTTAAAAATTAATAAAATTTAAGATAGCTGTTATGATACCTTTCTCACACACAACTTAACCTATATCAAAAAAACACCCTTTCACCAAAAATAATTTTAAGAACTTTATGAATTCTTTGTCCTTGCTTTATCTAAGACCTTCATCCCGAATTTTATCAGTGTACCATATTTTTCACATGGGTTTCGGATGTATTTTACCTGTTGAAGTCAAAAAACAAGCAACCTAGTTTTTAATCGGCAATAACTTTTCTTAGAGCAATCGTATTGACTTTATTTTTATGTCATTAGATTCACCATCAAAAAATACCTTGAAAACATGAGTCATATGATGATATTCGACAAACAATTTTTGTCAGTATATTTTTGACCTTTACCCCCTCCCTCTTTTCCGCGAAAAAAACACCCTTAAACACAACTTTTTTTGTACTTGGTTCTTATCCCAAAAGGAAACTTTTTGCCAAGTTTCATTATTGTAACACATTTTTTTTTTTTTTTTTATTTCTTGATTTTATGTACTATTTTACCTGTCCTAATACAAAATTTTATATTTTTACGGATTTAAAAAAGTATTGAAATTGACGCATCTGCCATCTATGTTTTCATTCGATATCTATTTTATTTAAGAAATTGAAATAATATTTTCGAAGTTTAGCTGTTATACAAAGCTATCTTACTCGAATGGTTGGTGTATCAACTAAATCTCGAATTTTCAATATCCGGTTGGAGTTCTCAATTTTTTTTTAATTTTTCATTCAAAACATAGATGGCCTCATAAATATTTTAATTTTTTTCCAAAGAAAATAAATAACAGTTTCCGGTTCAATTCAACAACCACCGAGTGTAAAGTTTTCATTCCGTTTTTATTAGCATTTGAAGTAATAGAACTTTAGTTTTATTGAATCAATGACTAAGCAGAACATTCATTATCGAGGGCCAACTTGCAAATAATATCTCAGAAAGATAGAATGACACAGATGTACAGCAAAAACAAACACAAAAAACTTAATGCTATTTTTCCACACACAATTTATTAATGTCCTCGGCAAATATAGACCAGTGCCGATGCCTTCAAAAACATTAAAGAGTACAAAAAAAATCATAGTAGGATGAAACCCATTGGAAAAGGAGGTGAATATGATGAAAATTAAAGGAAAAATAAATTACGTGCGAGCCGAGTTCGGGAAGTGGGTGGGTTGAGTTTTTAATGGTAAAAAATGGTATATCCCGATTTCCGGCAAAACTAGAAGTCCTATAGAAAAAAGTTGTATGACAAAGTTGTAAGTAATAAAAAGATCTACAACTTTTGTATCAACAATTTTTTCACATAACCTCAAAATTTATTTATTTTTTTTTTTATCTTTTTCAAAAACAAAAATTTTTCTACGAAATTTGATGAAAACTTACCTTATTATATCCCAAATACACTGTAATTTATTTGTTTTAAAATATTTATTTTTTAACCTTTTTTGACTTAATACCATAAAAACACCCTAATTTTCAATCGAAAATTCACGTGTCAAAATATCAGCTTTTTTCAAAATTAACATTAGTATACTATAGAACATATTTTAGTAGAATGCAAAAAATGGAAAAAGCTGCAATTCGAAAATTTTTTTTTATCATTGTTTACAATTTTGGCCTATTTATTCAAATTTACACTTTAATTACTCAAAAAACGAAGGATTTCATGTAATATTGATTAATGTTACGGTTTTTGAGTAATTTAAGTGTAAATTTTAATAAATAGTCCAAAATTTTAAAAAAATTTTCGAATTCAAGCTTTTTGCTTTTACCGAGAACATGTACTATGGTATACTAATGTAAATTTTTGTTTACACTATTGGAAAGTAGAGATTTTAACGAACAAAATACCCACCGATTTTTTGAAAAAAGCTGATATTTTGACACGTGAATTTTCGATTGAAAATTAGGGTGTTTTTATGGTATTAAGTCAAAAAAAGGTTAAAATAAATAAATTACAGTGTATTTGGGATATAATAAGGTAAGTTTTCACCAAATTTCGTAGAAAAATTTTTGTTTTTTAAAAAGATAAAAATAAAAAACAAAAACTCGGATTTTTTGAATTTTTCACTTAAATTTTGAGGTTATGTGAAAAAATTGTTGATATAAAAGTTGTAGATCTTTTTATTACCTACAACTTTGTCATACAACTTTTTTCTATAGGACTTCTAGTTTTGCCGGAAATCGGGATATACCATTTTTTACCATTAAAAACTCAACCCACCCACTTCCCGAACTCAGCGCGCCCGTAATTTATTTTTCCTTTAATTTTCATTATATTCACCTAATTTTCCAATGGGTTTCATTCTACTATGATTTTTTTTGGTTTCAAAAATTATCGACCCTGGTCTAATATGTATTTGTGTGGGAGAAAAAGATGGAGACTTCCTAAGATTTACGTAAAATATTAAATTTATTTTATTCTTTTTTTTTTTTAAGAATCAATTTTTGAAAACGGTTCAATGAATTTTTTTCGAAATTTAATTTTAATGTGTTGTTGTGTGGTAATGTGTTTCACCATACAAATTTGTATGGGAAATTTTTAACTCATACATAAAATTTTTTTTCTTTCGAGTTAAATCATCTATTTTTAAAATTTTTGATAATTCTGGTTGGAAATCTGGTACTTTTTTTTATATTTTATTTCGGTTTTTGAAATTATTAGCTGTTTTCGTAGTTTTTGCTTGTACGTTTTATTTTATTCTACTTAGGGCCATTTTTTCAATATTCAGATAAACCCCAGTTAAAGCTTATTCATAGGAATAAAAGTTTTTTTTTATATTGATATTTATTCTTTTGATAGTCTAATTGACGATTGAAAAATCAGGGCTTAAAGTAAGCAACCTATCACACAATTATTTTAAATGCAGTTTTATTGGTTTTTAAGTGCAAAAATGTGTGTAAAAATCAAAAATTTTAATTTTTTTAAATTTTTGTTTGAAATATTTTTTATACGTTTAAATTTATTTTTCTCGAATTACAAAAGACATGTTTTTTTATTTTTTATTGAATTTTGTTAAACAATTATCCACCTAAAAAATGACATCAAAAAAATTGAAAACAAAAAGGGTAAGGTATTTAATAATATTTATTTATTATTTTTCGTTTATTCCTTTTTGATTCTTTTTATTATTTTAAATAATGTTTCTGATATTATGTTTGTGAAGGGTGACACCTGGTCCACAAATCACATATATTTATTTATGTGAACAAATTCATTCGGAAATAAAAGCCCCTTATTTAGGCCCTAAACTTTCGATCTAGCAGGTGTCTCCCCCGAAAACATCACTTTGGGAAATAACGGATACCCTAATGTACAAGTACATGTACGAATCTAAGGATTTTCAATTTTTTTCTAATAATTCCTTTTTATAAAAAAAAATCAAACCGGTAGAAGGGGTCACTTGGAGCTAAAACCAATTTTTTGGGAAAACTGAGCTAGGATTTAACAAGGGAACGGGTCGTTATTCTGTATTCCTAAATTCTGTATGACCATAATTCTGTATGAACATAATTCTGTATTCCATTATTCCACTTTTCTATTATTCTGTATTTCAAAAATCTGTAAATCCAAAATTCTGTTTTTGGGACTCTGTATATTCCAAACATATGTATACCGTTTAGTCTTTCCTGTTAAGCAATTTTAATTCAATTAACAAATTAAGTATAAAAGTGTATAAGAGCCGTTTGGTAAAACGAAACTTAAAGATTTATGTTCTACATTATACCTCATGTGACAGTTTACGCAGAGGAAAAATTAGAGAATAAGAAATTATGTTCTACATAAATATTTAAGTTTCGTTTCAGACCTTGCAAAAAAAGACAAAAGCAAATAAAAAATAACAAAAAAAAAAACAAAATGATGAAATATGTATGAAGATTCTTGGCTAAATATTACTAGTATTTTGGTATTCAAGGTATGTCATTCAAATTCAATCCAATGGCTGTAAGTCATATGCAAATTAATTGGGGAGGTACTTGACTTCAACATTTTCTTCAAATAAAAAAAAAGTGCGCACTTTTTTTCATTACCAAAACAATTTTTCTTTTATCATTTACAGAATTTTGGAGTACAGAATTTTGGAATACAGAATTTTGAAATCCAGAATTTTGTGTTAACAGAATTTTAGAATACAGAATTATGAATTTACAGAATTTTAAAATACAGAATTTCAGAATACAGAATTTTGAAATCCGAATTTTGGCACATACAGAATTTCGACCCCAACCCATATATAACAAAATAACAAGTTTTTGTGTATGAATGACAGAATGCAGTTTTTGAATTTTTCGGGTTGGGTTCGAAATTCTGTATGTTGAAAAGTTCTGTATTCAAAATACTGTATGCCAAAATACTGTATGTCAAAATTCTGTATGTGCAAAATGCTGTACGAACAAAATTCTGAAAGTCAAAATTCTGTACATCAAAATTCTTTAAGAATGCTGTAAAAAATATCGTTTTGATAACGATGCTATGAATTTCTAAGAGATCAACTTGATAAAGAGGCAAGCTTCTAATGCTGATTAATCTAGGTACTTTATTAGGAGCTACGGAAAAAAAAGAGAGAAAACAGAACTACACTTATTAAAAAAAAAAAAAAAAAAAACAATCTGAATTAAACCCCGTTGTATACCTAAAACGGATTGAAGAAAAATTAAATTTATATTGATTTTGACATTTTTTTTGTAAAATGTATTTTGTATGTTTGATTTATGTTGCTAGAATTGATTTACTTTTTTACTTTAATAATTATGTTTGTATAAAATTACAACTTTACTGTCAATAATTATATTTAAAGTTACTATTTAGTGGTATTTTATCAAAGGAAATTTCTTTAAAAATACTGTATTGAAAATACAGTATTTTGCCGTACAGAATTTTGCAAGTCAGTATTTTGTCGATACAGTATTTTGACGTACAGAATTTTGTATTTACAGAATAATGACGTACAGAATTATGCTCTTACAGTATTTTGACCCTACAGAATTTTGTCGTACAGAATTTTGACAAGCAGAATTATGACCCGCTCCCGAATTTTTCGAATCTGTCCATCAGTTTTTGAGCTATGAGCAATTATTAATATAATATAATAACAAAAGATAAACATCAGAGAGAGATAGAGTTATAAACCACAATTAATCATATCTCGGACAGTAATGCACCGGTTAGAAAAATTCAAAAAGTTTATTCTTTGTATAATAAGTTAAAATATTTACTAATATTTTTTAACACTTACCAATTTGAAGATAGTGCCTTTTGTATATTGCATTTATCATAAAACCTATATCTACGCAATGCGTGTTCAACATGTAGGTGGAAATAGAGACAAATATTATCAGTATTTTCTAAAGAACTCAATAAAATGAATCACAGAGAAATTTAATAAAATAACAATTGTGGAAATAAAATTTTCTACAAGTTTTAGCTCAATAATTTTAATCAAAAATCAAAAATGGCCGAGTTATTTAAAAAAAACTTAAAAATATTTTTTTAAATCAAAAATGACGGCTAAAGCTAAATCTCGAAAAAACTGGTTTCATGCTTCCACCGTTTTATTATAAACAACACTTTGCGATTTGTTTTTTTTTTTCATCTCCGCATTATTTTGTATGGGATTAATATCGGGGTTATATCACCTCAAAAATTTCCTCTAAATAATAGAGTGAGGTAGCAAAAGAAAGGTCCGGTTGCGGCGGGTAGAGTTATTAGAAAACCAAATTTGGTTTTTTTTTTCGAATGCAAGTATCTTTGGACCCAAGCCTCAAAACAAGTTTTGGTTTAAAGATATTAGTTTGTAGTGAACTACAACCCCTATTCATTTGGGTTAAAACTATTGAAGCTTCATAATGCTTTTAATTTTTTTTTTTATGTTTGATGACAATACCTACCTTATTTTGTTTGGTGCATTTTGAGTAAATGAACACATATATTCTTCATATTTATGTATGTAGAATGTATGTAGGTATGTCTATCTACTTTATTTAAACTCAACCCGACATTTGGGAAATATCAACGAGTCTTTTCAATTAACACAAGAACACGATTGATGAAGAATTTGACATGAACCAAACAAAAAAAAAATAAAAAATAAAAAAAGGAAAAATAAACGTGTAACACAGAAGTGAGATGTTTTTTTGGAAATTTTGACAATTTTTTGTTGTTTGTTTCTTTTTTCGTTGAATAAATATTAATTTTTATAATTTTCAATTTTGTTTGATTCATTAATTAGCATTAAAATTTCAAACTAAGGTTTTTTTTATCTCAATGTCGTGCGTCTATCAGAAGATATAAGACGACATTGATTTGGTTTGTTCGAAATGATTTTTCTTTTCTTTGTGTGAGGGTGAACGTCACCAAAAAAAAAAAAAAAAAACAAATATTTCAAAACTCTCAAACTTAAAACTATTGTTCCCCACTATCCCCAATGCCATAAATCCCCAAAGAGACTAACCTTCTTTTTTTTTAAGCATCATCGTCATCAACAAACACACACTGTGACACATTAATTTATATCCCAAGCACATCCGTCGTCGTCGTTGTCGGTCGGTAGGATACCAAACAAAATGTCGCACACAACATCACATAACTCTCAGTCCTCTACTATAGTCCTCTCTGATGTAGCTGAGAGTTATTCGAAATTCCATTTTTAATTAAATGATAGATTGCCCCGAATCTTGAATCGTAATCAGTCAAAATTTATGACAACAAACCAGAGAGTCAACTTAATGTCTAATTGAGGCGCAGCGCAACGAGTAAAATAGCTTTGACGGTTTCCATATTCTACACAACGAAACGTAAACGACGACGACGATGACATAGTTGATACACCCGCCATCGTATCGAAGGAGTAACTCCAAAATGGTGGTGATGGTCGCATGAGTTCCAAGAGATAATTAACACAGGACATTGTTTAGGTCTCGAGTGGCTGGATGATGGTCCCGACCCGATTCCCGATGGCGATGACGATGATGGCGGGAGTCATGTAATGGAAATCTTCTCTCGTTATGCAAAAACATAAAATACCCTCCTCTCCATCCATTTGTGACTTCAAAAAAAGCATTTGAAATATCCTTGTCATTAAAGAAACAAGATATTCTCAGATAAGCTTTTGAGAGAGAGAGAGAGAGAGAGTTCTAGAACTTTGAAGAAGTCAAATTTATCATGAAATAGGTTTTTTTGTCGTCTTATACTTTTTTCCAAACCACTTGAATGTTTTCTTTTGGCAAATACTTGTGGCTGTGTTTTAGATGTTCTGTTCCTAGAAAAGGACAATCTCTGAGGTAATTTTTCTTTTTTTTTTTGCTCAAAGCCAAAAAACTAGGTTGTCTTGATGCTCTGGGTTGTGTCTTTTGTATGTGATGATAGCTCACATTCATAGTGCACTTTCATGTATAGACATTACTCTTGGTTACAAAAGTTTTAGGATTTTTGGTGTTGTTTCTGCTGAAGGATGTTGTCGTTTTAAACATTTTCCTTTTTTTTGACATTTTTTTTTTTTTTTGACAAAAAATGTTTGAATGTAATTCTTTGAATAGGAAAAAAGAATTTATTTTTTTTGTGGTTTTTAGAGAAGAATTATTTGGATAAAAGATAGTTGACTCTTAATCACTTTGATGAGATAAAAGAAAATAGCCTGAGTTTTTTAAGAAGAATTTTCTAACAGAAAAGTATAGAAAAATTTCAAAGAAATGTGCCTATAAAAGTACAAATACAAAAAAAAAAAATATTGAAATCAACATGATTAAATCGTTGCGAGCAAGTTTTTTTTTTTTTTGTATACATTTTCGTGCAGATTTGATAAAATTCAGATCATGAAAATCGATTCAGCCGTTCTTGAGTTATAAATAGCGTAATTAACACGAATTTGTTTTGATAGAAGTAGATAAAATCGAGTCCCTTAACATAAAGCATGTGCGCAGGGGAGATAAAGATAATGATAGATTATACATCCCAAGAAATAAAGCGTTTACCTGAATATAAGTTTTCTTTTTTAAGTATTTTTTGACGTAATATTTTTTACTCAAAATACTTAAAAAAATACAAATCGAAGTTTTGAAAAAATGTAAAAAAAAAAAAGTAAATGAAAATTTTCAAAATTAAGTTTGCTGCTCAACTCTTTTGTATGAACGGATTCGGGCAGTTACCTACATCTAATATTTGTTTATTAACTTGTTTTCAAACCTAATACAATAACATATTTACTAAAGGTTATATGGCTGATATGTGCACTTTTGACTGTTCTGAAACCGAATAGAAAAAGTTTCTATCGCAACCAGTTTAGAAAATATTAGCTTTTTTTCGTTCAAGATGCTAATATTTTCTAAACTGGTTGCTATAGAAACTTTTTCTATTCGGTTTCAGAACAGTCAAAAGTGCACATATCAGCCATTTTAGGCTTATCCATTTTCTACCGGACACCCTGTATACGGTTTTTAGTTTATACCTAATCAAAGCAACGAAAAAAAAAAACTTAAAACTGGTAACAAAAAACTATTAATTCATTAGTTATAAACAAAAAACCACATTAGGTCATTTGCGCACTCTCTTATACATACCTACTATTGTGTAAGAGTGCGCGACTTAGTTTGTAAGAGTGCTCAGGGGTAAATTCACACAAGAGTCGCAGATAAAACTGCCTATCTTCAAAAAATAAAGAGTGTATTTTTCGAGCCATCGAGCCATGAGAAAAATTCTATTTAGTCTTCGACTAATGGTTCCGAAAAAATTTCAACATATTCTAGTTTTTCCATTCACTTGTTTTTTTTTTTGTCAAACTTGTATTTGGTTTCTATTTGGTAGGAATTACTTTTTTTTAGCTGCTGCTTGCTGCTATATTGGCAAATGCCAGTTATTGGGAGCCTTGGATTTTGGATAGCATTGGATCCTTTTACTGCTCTTATAACCCGCCTACTCTTATACACTTCATCATGGTGAGCACTCTTAAGCAGCCCATAGACACCACACTTGTTTGCACACCGGAGCGACAAAATGCGCACAAGTGTGTCTTGTCTATGGGCCGCTTTACACGTTCAGACATGTTATCGAAGAATATATAGGGGAAGTGGGGGCAAGACCGCCTATGGGGGCAAGACTGTTTTTATACTATGTTGTATGAAAAAATATTAAATTGGCAGGACTTTTAATATAAAATAAATGGCTTCTGTTAAGATCGATTATGTCTGTAAGTATGAGCAAGTTTGGTTGAAATCCCGAAAATTTATAGTAAATTTTGTGATTTTTCATCATAATCGTCATAGACCGAGAGCCGGCAGCATATTTTGGCAGTTTTGATATAACCGAAATTCGAGTATGCACATATCTAGATATGCACCACAGTATGTCAACGGAAAAAGTCTGGCAGTGATCTTATTCAGCTTTCCCTTGCCAGACGCATCCAAAGTGCAGCAAAAAATCAACTTTTGGCGTTTTGGTATAACCGAATAAATGATACACCAAAAAATCATAAAAAATCCCCTGATTTCGAAACTGTGGGTACCGCAAGTTTCTTTTTCAGCTTTCCCCCCGCCAGACCGCTTTAAAGCATTTTTAAGTGCATTTTTCTAATAAAAAACCTTATTACTTATTTTCTGTTAGGTATAACCGAATGATGGTAACAAATTAATATTCTATGTCTATTCCAGGTCTAGAAAATATAATTTTTAGCCAGATATTTTTCAGCCTTCCCTCTGCCAGACGCATCCAAAGTGCAGTCAAAAATCAACTTTTGGCGTTTTGCTAGGTATAAACCGAATAAATGATACACCAAAAAATCATAAAAAATCCCCTGATTTCAAAAATGTGGGTACCAGAAGTTTTTTTTCAGCTTTCGCCCCGCCAGACCGCTTTGAATCATTTTGAAATGCATTTTTCTAATAAAAAACCTAATAGCTTATTTTCAGTTGGGTATAACCGTATGATGGTAACAAACAAAAATTCTATGTCTATTCCTGGTTTAGAAAATATAAGTTTAAGCCAGATATTTTTCAGCCTTCCCTCCGCTAGACGCCCTTAAAGGTTTCCCAAACAGGTTTTTCCATACAAAAAACACCTAGTTTCTGTTTTTTTCTTATAAAATTGAAATAATATTCTTTTGTTTAGAGTAACCATATGATGGCCAATTATTAACTTTCTCTGCCTTTTCCTGATTTAGAAAATATAAGTTTAAGCCAGTTTTGTTTCAGCCTACCCTCTGCCAGACGCCCTAAAAGGTATCTCAATAGTACGGGAAAGTTAGAAAAAAGGTTGAAAAAAAACTTCTGGTACCCACATTTTTGAAATCAGGGGATTTTTTATGATTTTTTGGTGTATCATTTATTCGGTTTATACCTAGCAAAACGCCAAAAGTTGATTTTTGACTGCACTTTGGATGCGTCTGGCAGAGGGAAGGCTGAAAAATATCTGGCTAAAAATTATATTTTCTAGACCTGGAATAGACATAGAATATTAATTTGTTACCATCATTCGGTTATACCTAACAGAAAATAAGTAATAAGGTTTTTTATTAGAAAAATGCACTTAAAAATGCTTTAAAGCGGTCTGGCGGGGGGAAAGCTGAAAAAGAAACTTGCGGTACCCACAGTTTCGAAATCAGGGGATTTTTTATGATTTTTTGGTGTATCATTTATTCGGTTATACCAAAACGCCAAAAGTTGATTTTTTGCTGCACTTTGTATGCGTCTGGCAAGGGAAAGCTGAAAAAGATCACTGCCAGACTTTTTCCGTTGACATACTGTGGTGCATATCTAGATATGTGCATACTCGAATTTCGGTTATATCAAAACTGCCAAAATATGCTGCCGGCTCTCGGTCTATAATCCTTGACAATTTTATTTTTAAAACAAGTAACTAATTGAAATAGTTTTTCTATTATTTTGATTATATTATATATTTTGGATATTGGACAATTACATATTGAGTGACAAAAAGTTTTCAAATTATGTTGGATATTGAAGAAAAAAACCCAATATTGAACAACATAGAAAAAGAAAACACAAACAAAAAAGAACCATAAAGTGGATTGAGTTATATTGAACAAAAAATAATGGTTTTATGGATTAAAACTAAAAAGAATTTCTAGAATACTTTCAAAGTCAAACACTATTTTCTTTTGGTTCGAATCAAAATAATATGTGTTTAAATAAAAAGGCAATTATTTTCTAAATTCAAATCTTTATTTTTTCAAAAAGTTAAAAAAAAATATACATTAGTTTTTTAGGAACGTTAAATAAGCCAAAAATTCTTTTTCTTTAGCTTAAGTTCTTATTTTGAACTTTATAACAGTAAATACATTTAAAAAAAATAATAAAAAAAAACAACAAAATAGACATGAGGGAAGTTCATACGCATAGTGAACAAAACATCAAAAAAGTGGATATTGGACAAGATAGAAATTATGAATTTTTTGAAGTGAGAACTTGATTTGAAACAAGATGAAACGAAAAAGCGACACGAAAAATCAATTGATCATAACTTTTTTGTTTTAATAGATAGATGAATGAAATTTATACAGTAGATAGGTAAATAAATTATGATTGTGCAAAATTTCAATTAATTTCATATTCAAAATTCTGAGATAACGCTGAAAAGATGTTCTTTTTCTAAACACGTTATATCTCTTGATTTATAGCACATACCAAATTTATTTAACTTTAATACGCATACTGATAATATTACCTTTCATTTAATATATCACACATAAAGGTACGTGCTCTAAAAGTTATATAATCTACAATTAAAAAACTTGAAAAATACCTCAAAACACCTGTGAATTTTTGTTGCCGATGACCAGCCACCAGTAGAGGAAGTACCTTATGTCGTTTTCTTTCACTCCAATGAGAGTACCCTTTTAGTACTTATTTTTGCGCTTTTGAAGGTTTTGTGTTCTTTGACGCCACAAAAGTGTAAAAAAAAAATTACTCCGGAGTAATTTTAGTACTACGGAGTACCCCGGATTTACTCCACATTTTTAGTCAGATTTACACTGATTTGCACACACACTTATGAATTTGAAGTTTGACATTTTAAAATTTTGTTTGAAAAGTGAAAAATGCGAAAAGTTTTTTTTTTTCAAACTCTTTTGTTATTAACAAACACAACCATTATGAATATATTCTCTATTGAATTATATTCCGCCAGATATATTTCTTCCATTTTTTTTTTGTTAATTCTTCACTTTTTCCAAAATGAAATTGAAAACCGAATAAAAAAAATTTTTAGCCAGTGTTCTTCACCAATAACAAAAAAAATCCTATGCCATATAGCAAAAAAAAAATCCCTTTTTTTTCTGCGTTGACGGGATATTTTTGTTTTACAATTATCAAACTAAGTGTGTGTGTCAATTAGGCTGAAAACCCCGATCAGAAGCGTAATGAAAAATAAAACAAAAGTAAAACTAAGTGCGCTTCTACACGAAGACGCAAAGCGCGAGACGCACATAAGAGGAAGGTAGAAATAAAGTTCGAAAAAAGGAAAAGAAGATTTTCTCCCGTGAGTCGCCGGTAAAAAATTTTGTGACTCTTTTTGACATTTCTCTTTGATCTTGTTCTTTTTTTTTTTGCTGTTCTGATTAATTTTATTTCGTCGGTTGCGCAGTCTTCTTCGTCGGTTGTGTATCATTTGCGTGTATAGTAACGTTTTTAATTTATTCAAAAGTTTTCGTTGCACATAGACCCCACTGGAGTTGTTTTTTTTTTTTTGTACATTTTGGTGTTTTTTTTTTAGAATTAAAATACATAGTCTGCTTCTACACGAAGACGTAGACGCACAAGATGCACATAAGAGCAAAGGAAAAATTGATCTTTCTCTCTCCCTTGTTCTTTATGTGCATCTTGTGCGTCTACGTCTTCCTGTAGAAGTCATCATACGAAAACAAGAACAAAATATAACCAAAAAAATAGCTGTCAAATTTGCGTCTTCAAAAAAATACTACGTGTAGAAGCGCGTGACGCACCGCAACGAAAATCAAAAGGAAATTTAAAGATAATTTCTGCGCCTTGCGTCTTCGTGTAGAAGCAGACTTATCAACGAACGCTTATTATGCTTTTAGGCCTGTTATCACTATTTTTTTCATGGAAATTATCCATATCCTTGTCACACACACAATTACAAAAAAAAAATTACTCTCATTATGTTCTTTCACTCCAGAAAAAGGAGTAAAAATTTGGAGTACTCCTTAATAGAGTGAAAGAAACGACATTAATCTCAGTTTGAAATATATAATCTCATGGTAGAAATATGATTGAAGCGTCATATAAAAGGTGAAATAATAATGATATAAAATATATTATAGGTTGTGTTTTAAAAAATGGATTTAATGGCGTTAAAAGAGAAAAGAAATTGATTGTTTTGCTTTTTTTATGAAAACTAATTGGGTTAAAAAAATTCTAGCTCTTTTTGTAGATGTTGTATAGACATGGTCAATATAAATATTTTGAGCTGATGCAATAAGCTTTCAGATGGTATAAAATTTTTTTTAGGTTGTCATATAAAAAAAGTGATGGATTAAAAAAAAATTTATATTTTTTCGATTTTTTTTAAAATGATTTTTAAGGTTTCACTTCAACCACACATGATTTATTTTTTTAATATACTTCCATTTTTGTTCAGTGTAACACAAAAAAGATAAAAAGGAGTTTATTGAATATAATAAACCGTTAAAAAAATGTCCTATTGAACAAAAAAGTTCTCTGTAACTTGGAAACTAAAAGAGATAGAACAAAATGGTTTCCGCCAAGCGTCCCAAAATTATGAAGACTGCATACTTAACTCAATTTCGTAAACAAAATGGCCTTTACAACAAAATAGCATCCAAAAAATTAAAACAATTTTTGGACGATTCATTAATGGTACATTGCAAAGAACAGTTTTTTTATGATTTTTTTTTTTGTAAACTACTTAGAAATGTAAAAAGAGCGTAATATTAAAATTTTACACATTAAAAAAAAACTAAACAAAATTGATTTCTGAAAATCTTAATTTTTTTATTTTATTTTAGAATATTTTATTCCTATGTGCCTTATCCACCTGCAAGATTGGAAATTATTAATATTCTAATTTCAAAATTATTTTATCTGTTAATTACTTTCTAAGATTTAGTTAGTTGACATTTGAGATTATAGTTTTTATTTATTAAGTTATAGGAAATAGCCCAGGGTAGATAATTTTTGAAACCAAAAAAAATCATAGTAGGATGAAACCCATTAGAAAAGGAGGTGAATAGGATAAAAATGAAAGGAAAAATAAATTACGGGCGAGCCGAGTTCGGGAAGTGGTAGGGTTGAGTTTTTAATGGTAAAAAATGGTATCTCTCGATTTCCGACAAAACTACAAGTCCTATGGAAAAAAGTTGTATGGCAAGGTTGTAGGTAATAAAAAGATCTACAACTCAAAAACCTTAACATTAATCAATGTAACATAAAATCTTACTGTTTTTGAGTAATTAAAGTGTAAATTTTAATAAATAGTCCAAAATTTTAAATAATGATAAAAAAATTTTCGAATTCAAGCTTTTTGCATTTTCCGAGAACATGCGCTTTGGTGTACTAATGTAAATTTTTGTTTACACTATTAGAAAGTAGAGATTTCAACGAACGAAATTCCTACCGATTTTTTGAAAAAAGCTAATATTTTGACACGTGAATTTTCGATTGAAAGTTAGGGTGTTTTTTTGATATTAAGTAAAAAAAGAGGTTAAAAAATAAATATTTTAAATCAAATAAATTACTGTGTATTCGGGACATAATAAGGTAAGTTTTCACCAAATTTCGTAGAAAAAAACATTTTTTTGAAAAAGATAAAAATAAAAAACCAAAAACTCGGTTTTTTGAATTTTTCACATAAATTTTGAGGTTATGTGAAAAAATTGTTAAGAGATAAGTTGTAGATCTTCTTATTACCTACAACCTTGCCATACAACTTTTTTCCATAGGACTTGTAGTTTTGTCGGAAATCAAGAGATACCATTTTTTACCATTAAAAACTCAACCCTACCACTTCCCGAACTCGGCTCGCCCGTAATTTATTTTTCCTTTCATTTTTATGAAATTCACCTCCTTTTCCAATTTGTTTCATCCAACTATGATTTTTTCTTATTTTTTAATGTTTTTGAAGGCTTCGGCATTGGTCTAAAAAATGTTCCTAGTTTAAAGAAACAACTTGCATTTAAATCGCGGCAATTATTTTTTTAATATTGAAAGTTTAAACAAAGCTGTCAATCCTTTGCTTTGTTTAAACTTTCAAACCTACCCCAAGATGACTTTATGATGGCTTAATAAAGAGGAAACTTTCAGAAATGCGTCGAAGTCAAAGGAGTCTTTGAAAATAATATTAACTAAAATCTCTAATGTCATAAAATTATGTGAGATAGCGTTATAATCTTTAACTTTTTTATTTCAAAACTTTTATACATATAAATAAATGGTTGTTAACCAATGGATGCTTAATTTTAAGCTCCCGCGCATTCATATTTATATCTGTATCTGATCCAGCGCAACATAAAATCGATGAAAGTGTTCAAAACAATTTGTGCTGGCAATGCACGTTCACTTAACTTGTTTTATTGGTTTGCTTAGCTTCATCCAATAATCCCCCAACGAAGCAGGATTTCAAAATCTTTGTGTCATCTCATATCCCAATTCTCACAGAGAAATACATGCATACATCCAAGGAATATTATATCGGGCCAAGTTGATTTATGGAAGAGATTTCGCGCATTTCGCTTTTGAGGCGAAAGGATTTACCAAACCACATTATCAAGAAGCCAAAAACCAGTGCACGTTCTATCTTCTCAATTCTCCCAACAGAATTTTTGTTTGTTTTTTTTTTTTTTTTTGATGGGAGGCTGTTTAAAGTATAAAGAGAGTATCCATTCCTAGGCCGTTTGTTTGGTAACTCGAGATATTTTAGCCATATCCATATACTGTAACCGCAACAGGAGCAAAAGTGTTTCATGTATGCTGGTAATGTTTTTGGATGGGTTTAATATCAAAAGTCGTAGTAGGTTGGCGTTATGGCTGAACTTCAAAAACCATGGCTACTGCATCCTTCTTTGTTCTTATATATCTTATGAATGCATAGACCTTCTTGATACAGAAATTATACCTCCTACTTTTTTTTGTTGCTTTTTGTTGGCTGAAAAAAAAAAATTAAGCTGATAATTCCGAAGACAAAATCCTCACGAGTTTGTGAAAAGTGATTTATGTGGCACTTTGATAAAGTTATAGACAAAAAGAAAAAAAAAAAAAAAAATTGAGAAGAACGTTCTTATGTATATATTAGAGTTGTATATATCTATTTAAAATATTTCGGCTACCATACGAAATGCTTCTTTCAATCAAAACATATCGTTGGTTTCATTCAAACAAAAAAGCTGAGCAGCAAACTTTATTTATTGTTTTTTTTATTTTAACGTCTATTTATTAATTTCTTAATATTAATTTTATTTTAAAATATCAATGATGGTTGCGAAGTTAAGTTTGAAAAGAATTTCCAATAAGCTTTCAGACACAATAACTAATCTGTACCGAAAATGTTTGCATATCTTCATTGAAAATGAAATAAAAAGAAAACATAAAATTCGATTTTAGCTGGATGATGTTTTCCGTTGATTCTGTTATAATCTTTGAACAAAAACAACAACAACTTTTTCGTAGTGTACTTAGCCTCTGAACTATCTTAATCTATGTAGGTTCAACACTTAAGTGTGACGGAAAAAGTGTTCGAATAAAATGAACAATTACTTGGCTAAGCACCACAAACCAGAGACCAGAAATAATAGTCAACCTTTATTATCAATCGGTTTCTCTCTGAGAGTTACCACATTACTTTAAATAGTTTCGGTTAAGGTTTGAGATTTATTTTTAAAAATCAAAAATAAAGGTTATCGGTTGAGATTTATTTTTTATTTTTTTAAATATCTCTCAAGGGTTGAGATTTTTACAAAAAAAAAAAAATAAATGCAAATAGGTCAACCTTTAACCGTTTTCGCTGAAAATAAATCAAAAATGGTCAATTCAAAGGAAAATGTTGAATATGTCAAGAATTGCAAAAGGATGTTTTTTCTAAGTTTATGTATTAGATAATGTATGAACTAAATAGACCTTCAAAGTTCTTTAGACCCAAGATTATATCTCTTTTCGTTTGAATCGCTGGGACGACAAGCACAACCAATGCAACTTCGAATATTTCAGGAGACCGATGTTCTAATATCTAGGTCAAAGCGTTCAGCTTCCAGAATTAAAAAAAAAAATTAAAAAAATTAGTTTGATGCCAAAAGGTAGCGGGGACTCTAACCTACATTTGGGTACCACTCCCCGTCCCTGTATGTGCATGCGTTCTCAAACTGTGAGAACTTAAAATATCAAAAAAAAAAATAGGAACGAAATCTCCATGGAAGGAGATTTTTTTAAAATCTGACAATGTGTAAAGCGTAGGCCCATGACACAAGCTATCATTGGGCACCGCTCCCAAAATTTTATCTCAAGCGGTTTAGCTTCCAGGAGCGTTCAAAGATTCGGGGATTTTTCGAAAAAAAAATTTACCCCAACATATAAACGCGATTTTCTCGGAATTTTGAAAAAAATCGAAAAACCGGATTATACCACTATGGGGTAGCTGAGAATATAGGCCTTCATATGGCACCACTCTCATGTCTCTAGGAATTGATACATTTGCAGATGAGATTTATTTTTTTCTCTCAGCGACAAATCTCACTGGTTGACCGAAACATAAAAAATACAAAATAAAGGTTTCTCTCAGATTTTGACTGAAATTTTTCTGTTTAAAAAATAAAGGTTATTTCATAACCTTTATTGAAAATGGCGACAAATAAGAGTTATTAAGGAACCTTTCAAAAGGTTGAGATTTATTTCTGATCTATGCCACAAACAAAAGGAATAAAGGAGTCTGATTATCAAATTGGCATCCGTGAAACAGCTGTAAGTCAAGCTATAAACGCGTAGTAGGAAAAACTTTTTTTTTAAGAAAAACAAAAAGAAAAACAATTTTATTAAAACAATTTGATCTCAAAAAAGGACAAAACCTGATTTCTTATAATTAGATGGCCAATTCGATGATAACTCATGTTACATTCAGAACAATTTCTAGTACATTTTTTTTTTTTGTCAATTTCAATATAAATTAATATACTGTCCATGAATGTAGCATAACTTTTATACTTCCAATTAATTAAAAAAATTATTGTTATTAGGGTAAAAGCGGGTGTGATGGCGCGGCGGGGGAGATGGCGCGCTTTAAATATCTTTTATATTTATTGCTCTAAAAATGTATGAAAAATATTTTTAGCTTTCTTTAAATATTTTAAATCGAAGTAGCCAGTATTCGTTTCTTTATCTTTGATACAAAAAATAAAAAAAAATTTCAAAGCTAATCATGTGATGATTTTTTGCGAATTTTTTTTTTTTCGCTCTTTTTTTTTGTTGCGATATTTTCTGAGTCGTTGGGATCTTAGATACCCTTGATACACCAATACAAACAAGAGAGTATAAGTAATGGATTGCGTGTGAAATCTGAGCTCTAGTTCTATCTGCTTTTTATGGGTGCTTACGAATAGAAATTATGCGTAAAAAGGTGAGATGGCGCAGTTTTTTGCGGGTGAAATGGCGCATTCTGTACAAGAATTTTTCAATTGAGTATAGTGTAAGCATGTGCCATATCACCCTTAAAAATATTTTTTTTTAAGTAATTCAAACAAGTTAAAATTTTATAAAAAAGACGACTAGTTGCAATCTATTATATGGCATGCATTGGTGCTTGACTCCTTCACATCATTCAACCATTTGTGCAATGAATTTGGCAATAGAAACCTAAAACAAACTCATGCGCCATCTCACCCACCCTATAGGGGTAGATGGTTTTTTTTTTAAACTTTTTTTCTGTATTAATTTAAAAATATAAAATTCTGTAAACCAAATAATACGTTGGATATTGAATATAGAACATTTTTGCATTGTTAGAAATATGAAATGTGGTTTACTTTGTAAAATATGACAAAAACAAAAAAGGTATGCCATCTCACCCGCTTTTAAACTATAGTATTTACAGTTCATAAAAACAAAGTCTGTTTGTAAATCACGTTACATTACTCACAGACGAGTTTTAAGAGTCCAACAGTATTAAGTTTTTCCGTGAAATTTAGAATCTATTTGTTTTTCATGAGCATTAATATTAATATATTTTAATATTTCGAGGAAAAATTTATAATATACAGTAAAATAAGGAGAAAAAAGGGGTAAATCTCGGAATGAATGTTAGTAGAAATTTTTTTTGCTCAATATCTTGCTTTTGCCGTTCTATAACACATCTCAAAAGTCTAGAAAAATCTCATGTCCGCTTGTCGCGATTTCAAGGTCAAATCGCGAAATGGAGATTTTTAAAATTAGCAAAAATAGGCTATGGTATTATATACAGTGTATATATATATTATATATTATATATTATATATTATACACATATGATACATGATTTCAAGGTATTTTTTAATGCTGATTCCAAAAAATCTAAAATTAAGACAATTAATAAATTAATAAGAAAAGTTTAAATTTTCATATGTATACCAACATAAGCGACATGATTTAAAGGTATTTTTTAACACTAATTCCAACAAAACTCACAAAAAAGTCAACCTGACCATCCCTGAAAAGTAATGCACCTTATTCATGTTGATCTGACACAAATATCTGAAGTGTAGTTTTCCAATTTTTTAAAATCTGCACCTTATTTTCAAACCAAGAAAATTAGGACTTGCGGACATGAGATTTTTTTTAGATTTTTGAGGGTAGTTAAAGAATATCCAAACAAAGATTAAAATGAAAAAATTAGCCTATTAGCACTTATTCCTAAGATGAACAAGAATCTTCTTTAGTGCATATCCTAAAATTTGCCCCTCCATCAAAAAATACCATTATTTCGTAGGTATATATATTTTTTGTAAGGGATTGTTTTGATTTGTAATAATGATGGATTCTAAAATCTTCATGCAAAATTTGGTTCATCTACCATAACTTTTAAGGGTTTTTCGGCAGTAAGTTTGCAACTGTTATAATAATATGAGTTGACAGATGAAAAACAGGTATAACGTTTTCCAGAGACGTCAGATTGTCTTGATTTTAGATTTTTTGGAATCAGCATTAAAAAATACCTTGAAATCATGTATCATATGTGTATATAATACCATAGCCTATTATTGCTAATTTTGAAAATCTCCATTTCGCGATTTGACCTTGAAATCGCGACAAGCGGACATGAGATTTTTCTAGACTTTTGAGATATGTTATAGAATGGCAAAAGGAAGATATTGAGCAAAAAAAATTTCTACTAACATTCATTCCGAGGTTAAACCCTTATTTAACTGGATAAAATATTTAGGTAACTCATATTTCATTAACGTATTTTTAAAATCGAATATTGGTTAACGATGTTTGTTTAAATGTTAATTTATTTCAGCAATCAAAAGGGAACATTGTCATCGTCACTATTACATTCATCTTGTTTTCTGTGGGCTTGTTTTTCCGTCACATTCATGTGAAATTCTTCTGTAGTTGGCAAGCTCTTATGATTTAAAAATGCTTTAAGATTATTTATTCTCCCTGAATTTGATTTCTAACCATAAGGATATATAGAACAGAATCTTTTCTTGCAACTTGCATAAAGAGTTGCCGTTCGGAACTAGTGATTTCTTATTGGAAAAGCCTGCATTATTTGTTAACATTTCGTATCTTGGAATTACCCAGATGCAGAAATTCTTTTATATTAATTTATAATTTAAGCCATGTTCCTTTGGGAGGTGGCAAAGTAACTATAGTAGTTTACTATAGCGATTTTCAATGGAACGCACTTTCAACGTATCTACTCCGGAAGAAGAGCATGAGTAGATGATAGTACTAGATTAACCAAAACATCTACTTTTAGTAGACTACCACCTCCAATTAAACAGGGCTATAAAATGTAAATTTATTAATTAGATTATCTTTTATATTCCAATGCTGTCAAGTTAATTTATTAAAGTAAGATTTTTTGTTCGTTTTTGTTAAATAAACTAACTACTACTTTAAAGGATTTTATATCTTATAGTTTATTAAAAAAAATCACGAAAAATAAAATAAGAATAAATAAATAAACCCAAAATTGCAAATACATTGAATTTTATTTGTTAAAAAAATAGATTTTTTTAACAAAAACAAAAAAATCAAATTTTTCTTAAAAATCCAAAAATTTAGGTCTAAAATATGTACCTACCAGAGAACCAAACGAGTCGAGTATTGTTTACGAACATCGAGTACTTACTCGAAAAAAACGGTCTCGAACAAACAGAATCAACACAACTCAAATATGTTCGAGCTTTCCTGTTTAGGAGTATGATGACTCGTAAGCAGTGTTGCCAATAGTGCAGATTTATCTGCACTTTGCAGATTTTTAACAAATTCCCAGACTTTTGAGAACCATAAAACTGCAGTGCAGATTTAATCTGCAGCTGAAACTTAACGTTTTAAAGACGCAAAAGCATTAAATTCAAAAAGCTCCAGTAAAATGTCAATTAAATTAAGGCCAAGAACGAACTTAAACATAATTTATTTTGCCAAAAACAACAATTTCGCCTATTATTTAAGTTAAGTTTTCAAATCAGGTGGAGTTTTTTCATAACGTTCTACTTTTTTCTTTCTTGAATTCTTGATTTTATTTTCCTAAATGCAAATTATAAGAAAACTCAGACCATTTTTGCTTTTATATTGGAAAAATTCCAAGAAAATCACTTTCGAAATTAATTTTTTATTTCAAATCAGTTCGCCAATTTTTTCAAATCGAGTCTCGCAAATTTTAAGAAATCTGCATTGCAGATTTTTTTTCGTCGTTTTTGCAGATTTTTCGAAATGTTTTCATGGGATTACTGCTCGTAAGTAATCCTACATTTCAAACGAGTTAAAACGATCATTTTTTCTGTTCGAGTAAAATCGAGTAAAATGATCGTGAACAAAATGTTTATGATCAATGTGATCGAAATTACTCGAACTGGAAAGGAAATGTTACTAGTGTTCGAGGGTGGTTTTTCTTGTAGCATAAATAAAAGAGAATCAGTTTGGTACAGAAAAGCAAGTTACTTTTGTTTTATTTAAATTAATTAATTTGACAAGATAATGAAATGAAGAAAAACATATTAGAATAAAATTAAATTAAATACAGAAAAAAAAAAATTGAATAAATTAAATTAAGTTAAAAATTATGACACTTGTATTTATGAAAAAAAAAAAAATGTTTATATTGGATTTATCTTTAAGTTGGAATTCGCAATCATCAAATTATTTACAGTTTCTGGGTTCAACCTCGATCGTTTTTCTGTAATTATATTTCCAGCCTGGAAAATGCTCGTTCTGATGCTTCTAACGTTGCGGGAATTGTATTCAAGATTTTATTTGCTTCATAAAGGTTTTTGAATTGGCCTTTATTTTCACACCACCATTGAAGAATATCCACAGGGCCTTTCGAATTAAACTTTCAGTCTTTTCAGTTGGAGACAATAATTGCATTTTATTGCACGGGGGATATAAAAATGTCGCACTTTTGAATGACATTTTAATTTCGGGATAAAACAAATTCACTAAATAATGTTTTACTTTGTATTTTAAATCACTTAAATTTTCTGAATTTTCCAAAATATTCACTGAACAAGTTTTTAATAAATTATTATAATGAGGAAACACTAGATGAGCCGTACAAGTTTTTTAAGATTGTAACTCTAAAAAAGCGTCTTTAAAAGGTCGTAAGAACATAAGTAGCTCGTTCAATAAATTTGTGTTAATATCCCGAATCCCATGGATCTGTTGTTTTTCTTGGAGTGCGTGAACAATGTCCTGCATGTTTTCTAGAATAGATTTGCACATTTCAAATTTTGATATCCTTGTTTTACACTCATCGACACAATCACTTCTTTGTTTATATTTGGCAAGGTTTCTTTAAAACATCTGTGCCTCAAAAGGTTCGTCGTTGTTTTAAAATTTTTCATCACTTTTTTGCACGATCTGCATGCCACAAAGTTTGGTATAGTATCACCATTTTGAATTTTTATTTCGCCAAAAGTCCCTCATGCCTTACTTCAGCAGTTTCTTTTGTCGCAAATAGAAAATATATTATTATTAAGATTTAAGCTAATACTTTGTTCTTCCATTGTTTTTTATAAAACTATTAATTTTTAAAATGAACTCAGAAGATTACTATTTAAATATTGTTCTCGCAAGAAATCAGCTTTTGAACTAAAATATTTCATTCATAACTTTCCCTTTAACCCTTTCATGCTGATTTGTAATTTCCCCAATATACCTACCCGAAAAAATAGTAATTTGTTTTAAAAACAATCATCCCAAATCGCATTTTGCATATTTTTTAGGGATATGTTTCTACTACGCACCTACCTGCACAAATTAACTGTGGGCATTCCCCACTACCCCATTTGTATTGTTACCTAACGACTAATAACTTTTTTATTTACTCAGTCATTGAAAATCCTTTTCTAAAACCACAATTGTAAAATTAAAATAACCTGCTTTAATTGCAGTTGTATCGCAAACAACCAACCCTCAAAACCTAAATAAAAAACAATATGCAACAGGTACCTATAGAACGTAGAAATTAGAAGTAGTTGTTTTCATTGTTCAAACTGTTCATGATTTTTCGATCACGTTCGAACACTTCAATCACTTTCGATCATTTCGAGTAAGGCCTAGTGTTTATGAACAGCCAATCTGTTTACGAGTAATTTTGTTCGTGGGTATTGAGGATCGAGTATACTCATGAGTTCAAACAATTTGTATGGTTTTGTTTGTGAGTATTTTTGTTTATGAGTAAGATGATTTACGAGTATAGAGAGAAAACGAACGAGCACGAACGATCATTTTAAAAAATTGAAATTGTTCGAACAGGTTTGAACATACTCATTTGGATCTCTGGTACCTACTTATTTTGAAAATTTTATTTAATATTTAAATCAAAACTATATAAATAATTATGTACTTTTGAATAAAAAAATTAAAATTGAACTGGTCGCTTGTTAAAAACTCAAAAATTAAAAAAAAAAATTATGTCCTTGGGACTAATAATGATTAAAAAAGAAAAATTGTATGGTAATGAAATAATTGATTGGTATCTACTTTTGTCTAAAAATCAACTTATCCATACAAAAATAGTCTTTGTTACTTATTTGTTTATTATTACTTGACTAAAAAAAAAATCCTCTTAAATAAAATAATACAAAAGAACCAAAATGTTATTTTTATTTACTTACCTCAAATAAAAACAAAATAATAAAAGAATTCATATCTCTTTTGTGTGTTCGTCCCTCATCTTTTCACCGGAATTTTTTCTTATTATATAGTTAAAAATAGCAAAAATATTTTTAATATAAACTACTTAAATTGAAGAAACGTGCGCGATCTTCATTCATATCCTTTTAACTATAGCAACACAAAACGCAGGATATAATACAAAAAGGTTAAAAAAAAAAAAGTAAAAACCAGCAAAGCAACATAATTAAATATGAAAACGAGGAATTTCTTTTATTTCAATATTAACTTTTTGAAGTGCACCCTATATACCTACCTCTGCCCGTTTCACCTCAGCATTCTCTCTATTTTTATATGCTCATTGCTCAACCTCACTCTCTGGTTCCCATCATCATCATCCATCCTAACAACCAGCACCCTGATGTATCTAGTCAGATACAGATTGAAAGATACATCTCTAAAAGCCTGCAATTCCGCCCACTTAGTTCGGTTGACGTCGAATGAGTCGCTTGCCTCTGTCACACTTGAATGTGTTTGGGGGTGTCCCAGGTTCCAGGTACACGAGAGGACATCCCAGGAATGTACCTGTGCTGTGTGTCTCTTCAACTAGATACCATTTGAAGCGCACGACTCAACTCAACGACGACGATGGAAAATGAGGATGAAGCTGGCACGTGCCTCCCAGTGGTTCAACATCAATAAACCTATCTCTTCTGTTGCTGGTCGGTCGTCCTGCGTCACAACAACAACATCTAATGGAGTCGATGGGTGCATATCACTAACCTGAAAAACAATATATTAAAATTATTCTTTTAGAATCAATTGTATCTATATTTGTATCTTTTTTTTGTGTATTTATCTGTTTGGTTTGTTTAATTTCGTTGTCCCGTTACCGATTGAAGTCTCCTTGAAACCATGGACATTGGAGGTACAATTCCATTTCCATCTATATGTGGTCACATGCACATCCTTCAATAAGGCGATGATTGTAGTTGGGGAGGGGGCGAGGCGGTTGAGCGCATGTTGTCACCGCGTCATTGCCGCCGCCGTGCTTCGTCGGTCGGTTGGTATATAAAATGTTCCTGGCGGATGCTTCAGGTGTTGTCACGGTGACAGCGATTGAGTTTTTGAATATCAAGCGTCAGATTGTTGGTGTTTTCTCTTTGATCGAAAACAATCTGTTTTCCGTTTTCTGTGTGATATGATGTTGCCTTTGTGAGGGAGGGTGAATATGTGGAATTTAATCAGAACGAGAACCAATATTTTGGCGGAACTGAGAATAACTGCTTCCAGGGACAAAATTCAAATGGTATTTTACTCATGATGTATGACAGAGTGGCAGTGGCATTCTTCGTTAATTAATTTACATAGGTAGGGGTGGTACGCATAAAAGTATATCTGGACAATACTAATTTATAAATAGAGAATTTTGCAAAAACATTCTTCATTAATTGAGCGCCTAATTTTCAATATTGCATCTCTAAAATAAATCGGTCACCTTTTGATTGATAATTATAATACAAAGTTTAAAAATTGAGAATATACAAAGTATTTGCAAATAAAATCTAATCTTTATTGACGGTTTTTCAATAATATTTGGAATTTCTTTATGAACAAAAAATATAAATAGATAGTGAAAAATGCAGAAAAAAATTTCTTTTAGGTTGATAGCTGATAATTATCATCGCTAATAATAAATAGAAGATATTCGTATGCAAACCAATGCCCACTGATTTAAATAGTTTTCTTATGATCCGTATGCATTGCGATTTGGATACGAATATCTTCTAAAAGATTAAAGTTTGTAGAACGTTTTAGCCCCTACAAGAATATATCTTGTTAATTTGAAAATAATGAAGTTTCAGTAAATTGGAAAATTTTTAAAAGTAAAAATTGTTTATATAATTTTTTTTTAACTTTGACCTCGAATATCTTTAGAATGGTTAGATAAATGAAAAAAGTTAATAAGACCTTATTTGTGAAACAATCTGTTTCCTACAAGAATATGTCATGCGCGTTTGATTATTATAATTTTTCAATTTGTTACAAAATTAAGAACAAAAAACGAATTTTTAAAGATTTTCTCTATTTTTGGACCTTAAATATCTACTTAACGGTTAGATAATTGAAAAAAGTGTATAAGGCCTTTTTTGTAAAGCGTTCAATTTTCTACAAGAATATGTAAAAATATTGGCTTAAAAGTTAATTAATAAAAAAATGATTTTTTTTTTTTTCAAAAAGCTTGATGTAAAAATGGAAAATTGCGAAGCGGAGGACCTTCCCATTAATATAAAGAGCTCATATTTGGTGTGTATATTCTAGAGGTGTCTAGCAATCGATTTTTCGGAGTACAAAATCGAAAAAAAGTAATTTCGATTTTTTTTTGACCCACCCTAATATACATTATGTACATAAGTTTGGAAAATTCATAAAATCAGCGGCCAAAATATGCATTTAAATACAATTTTTTGGAAGTTTTTTTTTTTTTTTTGAAGTTATACTTCTTTTGTGGCGTTATAGTATGAAAATTTAATTTTAAAATCTCTTAAAAAAAAAAAAAAACAAAAAAATAGAGAGACTTATGTCGTTTCGCTTAAAAATAATCATTATTTTTGTGTTTTTTACTTGCGATATAGGTACCATATATCAAGTTATGCATTCGTACAAAAAAAAAAGTTGAGATAGCATTTTTCCATGACATTACGATGGTATAGAATGCCAAAAAAGTGGGTCCCGGAAGTCCGTCTGTCTGTCTGTAAACGAAGCTACAGCCTAAACGGATGAACCGATTGATTTCAAACTTGGTATGTAGCATTATTTGGGGACTCTCCAGAGGTGTTTTTGGAATTAATTTTTTCGGAACAAAAATAACGGTACTTGTCATATACCGATTTTAGTAAAATTGAAATTTCTCAAAAACGGCTCCAACGATTTTGTTTAAATAGGCCCGTCTTTTAATAAAAAAATTTTTTTCGAAAATTATTATTAACGGTACCTGCCATAGAACCGTTTTTTTTAAATCCGACTTTCTCTGAAACTACTGATTCGATATTAACGAAACTTTTTTTTAAGAAGCATTTATTAGATTTTAGTATAAACCAAAAACAAAATTACGAAAAAAATAATTTTTGGATTTTTAAAAACATTTTGAAGATTTTTTTTTGAAAAATCAAATTTTCGAAAATGAGACATTGAATTTTTTTGAAATTTTGTTTTTAGATGTTGATTAGTGATTTCTACAAGATGGCATACCAATTTCATTTTAAAACTTTTTTTGCAAAAAATTATTTATAATAAATTAGTTTTTTAAAAAATGGCTCTAACGATTTTGAAAATTTTTTTTCTAAATATGCATCTTGATATATCAGTCAAAACTGCATACTTATTTTGGAGGGCAATTTGATTTCAGATTTTATTTTATTTTTTTTTTTTTTTTTTTTAAAGAATTTATTTTTTTTTTTTTATTTTTTTTTTTTGTACCTATATAGTAGGTACCTACATTTTCCAAATTTCTATATAAAAAGTCTTAAAAATTTAAGCAACTTTAACTCTAAGAGCAAGTTCGTGCGACCCAGTCGTGCATTTTATTTTTTTAACAGCAATGCTTGAAAAAGTGTCGTTTTGCATTTAAATAAAAACAATAATTTCGATTATTAATAGGAAGGGTACCTAAAATGAAAACAACATTATGCCCTCACGGCTTCAGTTTAAGTAGTATTTTAATGAAAGTTTGATCAGAAAATAGATTATTGTTTTTTGATTTTTTCTGTAATCTTAATTTAAAATCGCTAAATTTTGAGATAGGACACTTTGCTTCTGAAGCGACGATGTGTATACATGCCTACAAAAATATTTTTTTTTATACCGTCGTCGACGCGTCGGTACCTGTCATAGAACATTTTTTTTTTTTATTTATGAATTTCTCGTAAACGACTTAGCCAATTTCAATCAAAATTTTTATTCAGAAACGTTAAAATAAACTTTATGTACAAATTTAAAAAAAAAAACCCACATTTTTGGGTTTTTAAAAAATATTTCAATTTTTTTTTTTTTTGAGAAATCGATTTTGTGAATTTTATCCAAATTTCTATTTGATATATGTATGTATTTTTTCTCTAATTATGTTCAGTAAAAAGGTTTAACATTACAGTTACTTTTAACACAAGAGCAAGTCGTGCATTTTATTTTAATATGTTACAATTTTATTGAATGTAAGGTACATTTATAAGTAGGTCGACATATGAAACAAAAGAGCTGAGCATCAAACTTAATTAGTGATAGAAAATGCACATGATTTCTCATGCTTAAAGTTGCCATTGCAAATAAAAAATCTGTCAAATCCTACAAATTTTAAAATTTCCCGTTTTAATTGGCAACTTTAATTTTAATGGAGTGGTAAATAATTGGACTGAGGGCATTTTAAATTTAAAAACAAAATTCATTTATTCAGTTACTTTTAAGAATTTTTTTTTATATTTTGGAATTTTTAAAGAGAATATCTATTTATTTACTTTCCGCTAGCGTTAAATCTCGTTTCAATAATTATTTTAGTAGGAATTTAATAATAATAATAAATAGCAATTATTAAAAATAAAAAACAAAATTATATGTACATATAATACTCGTAGTCTAGAAATAATTTTAAAAGTCTGCTACTCACGTGAAATTTTTTAAGGGTTATTATATGAGTATGTGGGTTAAACAGACTATACTTCACTAAAGATTTTTAAGAACTGGATAAGGCGTCAAAAGCCGAATTTTTAAGGCAAAAAGGCTGCGTTCGGGATTTTGTCCACTGCTTAATAAAGAAAAAACAACAAGTCAGTTCTCAGTTGGTTAGGCCTTGTATTCATAAGCTCATCTGTGGATCAAACTGAAGTAGGTAGTTGAATATTATTGAGATTTGGAAAAAATGAGTTCCTGAATTCTAAATACTCATGACTTAATTTTCTTGTTTTTAATTATTTTTCGAGTTCAATCGATTTTTATTTTTTTTTTTTTGTGTTGTTTTCTGTAAATACTTTCTTTGCAAAATAACAAAAATAACTAATTTTGTTATCCCATGATCATTCGACTCAGGGAATGTTGTAAAATAATAAATCTTTGAGCAGGGCTTTCGATTAATTTGTCTTCCTCAAATTTCCCCCTAAATCTATTTAAGATTGTGGGAATTGTAATCAACTTACTTTCCTTTCGCGATCTTGGGCTTGTTTGTTAAACTTCTTCAAATTTGCTATCCTTCTCACTTTGACATACTATTTTGTTAAGAATCCTTTTATGCTTAGATACCTCTATTGTTAAATTAACAATTAATATTTTAGTTCAGTCAATGAGGAGTCAAATGCAGGGGATCCGAAAAAAGTTGTGACGTTAGCTAAGTTTGAATGCAGTATTGAAGAGGGGTTTATCCTGCGCACAAATCTCAGTTTTTCTTGTGGGGCGTCAGGCATTTTGAATAAGGTTCTCAGTATCTCGAGAACGACTGGTCGGACAGAAAACTTGCAATAATTTTTTATATAGTAAATATACAATATACACACATTTAAGAAACGGGACATATGGTTGCTTTTTGGAAGATGTAACTCTCCTCCATCAATTACCGGCTGGACGTGTAATACCAAATTCTCGAAATTAACAGGCATAAACATTTAAATATTTTAAATTGTCAAATAGACTTAACTAATAATAGCCCTCTTTTAAATAATTTAATGTAAAATTTTAATAATTTTTTCATACGTTTAATGATTTTATGTATTTATAAAAAAAAAAAAAATTCAATGTATAATGTATGAATACATGTATAAAATATTTCTCATTATTCACCACAACAACTAAAAACAAAAAATAAAATTGTATCTATGTTTTAATTAGTGCCCTGATGATGTCCTAATACGATGAAACGCGTAGGCCTTAGAACACCAATAAAGAATTTATATTTATTGATTTTGGAAAAGACAAGTGTTCATTCCTTTTTTATTTTTGATTAGAACATTTGAATTAAATGTCATTATTTCTAAATACTATATTTTATCGAAATTGTACAACATATTATACAGAAATGACGTTATAAGTATTTCATTGATAGTTTATTTTTAAACTTTGGTTTTCTTGAAAAGATGTACGTACCCATTATTACAAAAGTAAAAAATTCAAGTATTAAAAAACAAAAGAGCTGATCAACAAACTTGATTATATATTTATTCGCAAAAGCTATTACGAGTACTTTCTCATATTTGTTTATTTTAAAATATATATTTTTAGCTTTGAAAAATGATCTCACTACCAACCAAAACCAACCATTGAATAGCAACAAAACAACACGTGTACTACTTTCTTAGCTACATCAATGATTAATTTAATTAAATAGGTTTTAATTTAGCCACTTAGAACCAGGACAGAAAAGCACGTGGCTCCAAAACAAATTGTTTCAATATTTTTATACATATTTTCAACTAGATACAAAAAAAAATAATTTTTATAGGTATAGGTACCTATCTATCTATAAGCCTATATGATACTATCTTTTCCCTCCCAGAGGATAGAACATACACCCACCTATATAGACAATATCTACACCTAAATAGATAAGTATCTACCTATTTTGTCTACCTTTAGTCTCAAAGTATTTCACCTACCCCAATTTTTTTGATCAAATTGATTTTTTTCCAGCTCATTCCATAGATTTTCTTCTTATGACCAAAAGGAACAAAATTCTCTAACATCGAAAAAAAAACTATGAGATAAATTTCAAGACTACAACAAAAAACATCGCTCTCTATCAATGCAGGAAAAATAAAAAGAAACAAGTGAGCAACTTCAAAAACCAATTCCGAAGCTGATATTCAAAAACAGCTGGAAACAAAACGAGCCGCTCCACCATATCAACCATCATCAGCCAGCATCATCACATACATTCCAAAACTTCAAACAACCAAAACCAAATTGTAGCGCAAGTGCAATGGCAGTTCACAGAAGCCAAAACAGAAAAAGAAACAACCACCAGAATAACTGTACAAAAATACAAAAGAGAAATGAAATCCATTGATTTCGAAACCACGCCTTTTCCATGCATCAGGTTATATGCAGCTTCCACTGTGAATAGGTCACAATATTCAAATCCAATTGGAAGCCCACCCCCAACTCAGAGAGAAACACAAATTTTCTCTCATAATCTACGGCGCGGTACAACGATTTTGTGGAAAAAAAAAATGGCCAACGCCATCGTAGCACAGCAAATGGCAGTCGACAATCGTTGTTGGCTCACCATCTTTGTCACGCATTCACCTGCTTTTAGTGAGCTAAAAAGAGTCGGACGATTGAAGAAGACTGTTTTTGTCCGCCTGTTGAAACAAGATACAACAACGAGTTTTGAGTGACAATGAAAATATCTCAGATCCACTTGTGTATCAGTGATAGATACAATCATCATCTTCTTTATCTCTGTGTTACTACAAGTTCGTCGGAAGAGGCTGAGTTTACGGAATTTCAATCCGTTTAGTGCGTTCAAATGGTGTGTTTTCAAACGGTGTTTATGAAAATACGGATCGAAATCGTGTCCTATACAAAATTTTAATTTAATTTTCTTTTTCCTGTGATTGTTTTTCCTGTCGGTTTGCCCAAAATTTTGTTGCAAGAAACTTTCTTCTAATGAACAAAGAAAAGATTGTGACTTTTAAGACGACAATCGATTGACCTCGAGAAGTTAATATGTCTGTATAATTGTGTAAAACGGTAAAAAAATAAATAAAAACATACCCGCTCTCAAAAAAGGATGTTTTGTTTTCAATTAATTTAAATTAATTGTGTTAATTAACTCACACAACCTGTGTACTTATATACACACACCTATTGTACCAAATAGGTCTATAAAAAAAGGAGTTTTTTTTTTTTTTGTGAAAGTGAGACACCTTCTACCTTCAACTTTATATCACAGCAGCAAAGAGACATCACCCCCTTCTTCTTGTTCATGTTCAACCTGTCTGCACGAATATCCTGACGTAACTGTTTTTAATTGTGCTTTTATATAAAAATCGATAATTATTTTGTCGGGATTTTTTTTTTTTATATTTTAATTTAAATGAGGATATCACACCTGAAAGAAATAAAAATTAAAGGAGTGCAAGAGGAGATATAAAACAATCGATGGATTTTAATGGATAATTTTGTAAGAATGGATTTTTTTTAGTTTTAATTTATTTTTTTCCTTTTAAAGGACATCATGAGTCTACCTGTAATAGTAATCACTAGAGAGATTCAAATGATGTTAATAATTAATTTGTGTTGATGGAGTTTTTGTGTCGTTTAAAGTTGGAATGTTTCTCTAGAAAAAAAACGTGGGTAAAATGACTTGGAAGTTAACTGTTGGATTTAATCAATATATGTAACTATAAAAACCTATATTTAGATTTAGATTCGGAAATTTTAATCTTATTTTCACCACCACATGTAAATAGAAACTTACGTAATAATCACTTAAAGAGGGTTCTAACTGACAATCCGACGGAATATTAAAGTTCGTATTTTGTTAGGTAAAAGGGTAGAAGAGCATTGCTAGCTCTTGGGTTGATAAGCATGAACCTTTCAATAGCAGACAAATAGCCTTGCCTGCTTTCTTCATAAACAAGTTAAGAATTGCTCCACATCATACATAAATATTAAAAATATGATTTTTGTCTAAAACCTAAGATTTAAAGGAAATTTATCGGTTCAAAAATGTAAAAGAAAGACAGAAAGTAGGTATGTACCATGACCGTCGGAAGTATGTTTGCTACATTCACGCATGGGCTAGTGTACTCATGTTTCGGATATTTTCTTGTATCAGTACACTAGCTTTAAACTGTGTAGGCAAGTAAGTAAGATTCATAAAATTGTATATACATAAATGTTTATTGAGAACAAACAAAAAACTTTTTTTCTAAATACTTGGAATCCACCTTAAAACTTTATTTTGTCATTGTTTTAAGAACAAAAACTACCCTATTGTTTACACATATAAAACTGGACACTTTAGAATTTTAAACTGATCCAATATTACGACACTATAAGCAAGGAAAATGATATAAGACATCATTTAAATGAAATAAGAAATGCCGTTGATAGGAAACAAAAGAGCTGATCAGCGAACTTGATTATGTATCGTAAAAAAAAAAACAAAATTGAAATAAATAAACAGAATAAAATGATTTACTGTGCACTTTGAAAATTATTTTTCAATCAATGTTATGTTTCAAAAAAAAAAAAAAATTGCATATGTTCTGTTAAACAAAAATGTTTTAAAATCAAAATGTTTTTGTTGTTAATTGAATGAAGATGTTTTTTTTTTTTAAGAAAGAGTTATTAGTTGCATGGAATAACTTAGTAATTTTTTTCTCTACGACTAAGCAAATTTAAAAGAGGAGAAAGAAAAGGTTTAGTGACCACTTTAACAATTGTGAAAAAGTAGTCATCGTTTGTAATTTTTTTATAATCATAATCATTCTGATAGCATTCAGATCTTGGAAAATTTTTTCATAAGATTCCTTTATCTTAAAAACTCTTCAGAAATATTATTTTTGACAGGTGGATTTTGTTTAATTAAATTCTAGTAGGGTATTTGAATTGATATTTGCCATTAGGTACAACAAAAATGTAGATACTAGATCAATGAAAATTGAGTAAGTACAAAAGAAAAAAATGTATTAATTTAAATGTATTAATTTGATAAGTTGCGGGTTTAAAGTTATTTAAGCGAAATCAAAAAATCTAAGACAAGTCCTATAAGAAGATATCATTAAAGATATTGGGTGAAATAAAATCTGATCTTTCAAATTTTAAGAACACCCTTTTCCACATTAATTAAGAGCGCTTAAGCTTCAAGATTTTTGTCCTAACTTGCAACAAATGCGAGTGCTTTCAAGCATTCGGTTAGCAGTTGAAAAAAACAACAGAATCATTACTTCACCAAAAATGTGTCTATATTTATTAAGATCAGTGGTTTCATTGAGCCTTTGTATAAGCTATCAGAATTCTTGCCATTGAACATTTTTTTTTAAATCTTGCAAGTTGGTGTCTTGTATATTTGTACGAGGTCCATGAGAATTTCAGTGCATTCCGTGCTCTTACTATTTCAGATGAACCATTGCAACCGCACTCCTCGCTGTGGTCAAAATACAGATGCTATAAGAGTGTCATACATAGACTTCTTTTGTTATTATGTTTCTCTTTCCAATTCGTGGATAAATGCAGTTGTTAAATACATGTCTGACAATATTCTCAAATGGAGCAACACTTAATTTGATTAATGTCTTGCTATAGGTTTCCGTTGTCATTTGTAATCTTGGATTCGGGAATATTGTCAACGCACGCAAAACATTTCAATTTAAAGTACCTAATCCAAAGTGGCTATATGACGGATTCTCGTTTTCAAAACACTAGTTACATTACAAATTCTTATACAAATAGATTGTTTGATTTTTCGGTTGGTTTTGTCAAATCTTCTTCTTTAACTTCCCAATAGAGTTAAGCAAGAGTTACTCATATTAAAAAATTCTCCGTTTCGTAAAGACAAAATAAAAATATAAACAACAAATTATGATTTTAATGAAATAGTACTAGTACAGGTAAAATAGGCATTTATAAAATAAAAAATTGTTACGCTCATGAAACTTGGCAAAATGTTTGCTTTTGGGATAAGAACTAAGGATACAAAAAGTCTATAAAAAAAAGTTGGGTGAAAGGGTGTTTTTTCGCGGACATGAGGGAGGGAGTGAAGGTCGTTATATGGAATATCATTATATGACACATGTTTCGAAGGTATTTTTTGATGCTGAATCTAATGACATAAAAATAAAGTCAATACAATTGCTCTAAGAAAAGTTATTGCCGATTAAAAAGAAAAACCAGACCTCAACATGTAAAATATAACCGAAACCAATGTGAAAAATATTCTACACTGATGAAATTCGGGATTAAGATTTTAGATAAAGCAGGGACAGAAGATTCATAAAGTTCTTAAAATTATTTTTGGTGAAAGGGTGTTTTTTTTTTTGATGGGTTAAGTTGTGTGTGAGAAAGGTATCATAACAGCTGACTTACGTTTTATTAATTTTTAAAACTTGGTGAAAAAGTTTTGGTTGGTATATGAATTAAGAATCTATAAAGTGTACAAAATTATCTTGAGTGAAAGGGTGTTTTTTTTTTAAAGAAACTAGCCGACCCCGCACTCAAAATTCGAGTGCCAACTGTAACTTTTATTTATGCTCAAATAAGCACACTATATAAATCACTTTATTTACTACTAAGAATATGCAACACTTAATTTTTTTCGAAATTCGAGAATGTTTTCGAAGGTTCTCGTCTTTGCTTTTAGAAGTTTCCACTTCCAGAAAGGAGAGGGCGTGGTTCAGCACATTTGTTTTTGTTTTTTTCCTCAATTTTAATTTATTGTTTTTAGCTATTTCGGTAAAAAAAATAAATAAAGTATATATTCTGCACATCTAGATAAAATTTCCTATCGTTCCGAATATAATTTATGCCCCTTCGGTTTTTGTGGGCCACGTATTTTGTACCACAAAATAAGTGTTTGCCGTTTTATTATATGATGATGTAATTCGGAATTAGCACCACAAAAACTGGGGAAAAATTGTTACACCAATGAAAATTGGTAAAAAATTTTTCATTTATAACAGAAACAAAGAACCCACACAGTCTATACAAATATTTTATGTTAAAGGGTGTCCGATAAAATCAATGATATAAAAGCTACCCTTATGAAATTTATTAAAAATTTTGTCTTTTCCATGGGAATTACGAATAAAGTAAAACTATAAATTTTGTTTCATGTGAAAGGGTGTTTTTTTTTAGGTGTAGAGAAAATATGGGTATATGTTACTTTTAAGATTAGAAACAAGAATCTAAAGTGTCTATAAAAATATTATGCTTTAAGGCTGTTTTTTTTTTTTTAGTGAAAACAAAAATTTGGTAAAAACATTGAATCTGGGATAGAAAGCAATATTAAAGAGCTTTCTTAAAAAAAATTTAGGTAAAAGGGTGGTTTTTTTTCGAAGAGACAGTAAAATCTGTAAATGGTCCCAAAAAGCCAATGATTCATTTTATTTTTGGTTTTGTTGACAAATTAAACGTTTATACCTAAGTTCTTAGACGTTTTACATGAATCATTGGCTTTTTGGGACCAATTACAGATTTTACTGTCTCTTCGAACAAAACACCCTTCCACCCAACTTTTTTATATAGCTAGACTTTTTTATCCTTGGTTCTTATCCCAAAAGCAAACTTTTTGCCAAGTTTCATGAGTGTAACAATTTTTTCTTTTATTTGTTGATTTTATGTACTATTTTATACCTGTACTAAAAGGAATTTTTTGTGCTATGAGTACCTACCAAGTTTCGAGGTATTTAGAGTTTCACTTCATTTTTAAAGCAGGTTTCTTCATAAATTAACTCTTTTAAAATACATTATCCAATTTTGTTGATTTCAAATTATTTGCAATATAAAAGTGTGTGTTATTTGCTTAACTATATTGGGCAATTTTCTTTCAGATCTTTAAATTATTGAATTTCAGTACACGAAGTTGCTTAACAGTTAAAAAGAAAAAAAAATACATATTCCTTAAGTTTTTGTTTCTTCCAGTTAAATTTTTAATGTTTCCATACAATATATCGATAAATTACAGGAAACATTAAAATATTCTTCTTAAGTCGGTACGATTGTAAATTGATGGAAATTTGTCAAAATTGGCAAATACGAAAAAAACTGTTTTTAATTTTTCCAAACACTGTTTAACTAGTATACAAAAATAATAATTGTCAATAAAATTAAGACTTTAGAGTTATTCGCCCTACATTGCAAATATTTTTGAAACTTAATATTGTTTTTGTTTTTTAATTATGTTATTAGCTATAGCATCTTTGAAACTATGGTCAGATTATGTTTTACCTGAAAACAGGTCACAAAAGTTCATATGAAACTTTCGATAATCAGAATTTAGCATGTATTAAATTTACATATTATTCAACCACAAAAAATATTTTTTGTGGGCTTATGGTTTATGATATTTATAGTTTTTCCCAGTTTTCCGTTATTCTGATATGTACCTAACCTATGAAAAAAATGCACATTTCTGTATTGTATTACTCCCACTCATATAATAACTTTACAAATAGATAAATATGAAAAACAGAGATATAATCGTCCTTTAATTTACATTAATTTACATGCAAACACAAGCCTTTGCGAATCGTATAAATTAGCATACATTCCAACTTTAACCGACTTAATTGAATAGTATAATTGATTTTGTTCTACATTTTTGTTTTTTTTTTTTTTTTGTTTTGTTATAGAATGTTGTTAATTCCAGTGCAAATAAAACGTTAAACAATTTCTTTATAAATATATGGTGATTACAAACATAGACAACTCTCAACACATATATAGACTGAAATTATATTACGAATAAAATGTATACATGATGGAATCGATTGAATGGAATAATTATTATTTATTAAAATTTTTGCTAAACACAATTATTTTGTAACAAAATTTCGAGACAAAAAGTGAAAGAGAATTTTCAAACTGTCTGCGATATCAGTTCGAAATTTTTCGGCAAATATGCTGAATAATCTTGGTGCATCCGGACTGCCTGGTAAGTACGAATGTATGTATCAAATTTATTGTATAAAATAAATAATTATAAATGAAATCGTTCAATAATTATATACCTAGCTACTATGTTTATCATGTAGATAATTTAAAAAGTTATCTTTTCAATTTGCGTAAAGACCAAAATTAGGAAAATCTGTCAAGCCGTTCTCGAGTTTTAACCTTTTGTAAAAGGTAAAAATAAAAAGATTTTGTCTGTAAAGCCGGTTTATGGACGATAATTTTACGTGATAACGTCATAAGAAAACAGGTTGTGTGCTTTTAAAATGAGTAAATTGAAGCGTTTATTTATTTCAAACAATCATACTTTACAAGAAAAAGCTAAAAAAAAATTACCTTTTTTCTTTTCTCATTGTACATATTAACTTTTTTATTTAAAAGCTTACAAAAAAAAAAATTATGCAATTTAAAAGAATAAAACCATTTTTTAATTTTTACAATGCGCAAAAAGTATAAAAAAAATTTATTGAAAACAATCATTTTCATCAAAAAAAAGTAAAGAAAACATGAATTCTTATCTTATCACGTCATTAATTCAATTTTTTTCCCTAACAACCTATACAAAATATACCTTCTGAAAGCTTATTGTCTTAGCTCAAAATATATATATCGATCAGGTCTATGAGATATCTACAAAAAGAGCTAGAATTTTTTGAACTCGATCAAATTTCATAAAAAAAAGCAAAAAAAAAACATTTATTTTTATGTTCTCAAGCTATGAAATCAATTTTTTTGTTTGACTACCTATAAAAAATATAGACCATGTGAAAGCTTATTATTTCACCTTTCATATGACGTATCAATCTCAGTTCAAAGATGCCTACAAGAGAAGTTAGAATTTTTTAAAGTCAACCATGTCAAATTTCCAGTACTTCCCTTACTGGTGGCTGTTCAGGGGGCAACAGATCTCCACTGGTGTTTTGAGGTTTTTCGCAAGTTTCTTGATTTAACATTGTGTAGCTTGTAGTTAATCTACCGTTATGTGTGATATACCAAATGAAAGGTAATTGTATCAGGATGATCGGAAAAGTTTAATAAAATTTCTATCTGCTCTTGGTCAAAAGTTATAACCTGTTGAATTCTAAAATTTTATTTTACCGTTATCTCAAAATTGTGTTTACGAAAATGATTGAAACTTCGCACACATATAGTCGTAGTGATGGTCTATCATAACTCCATATACTTTATTCCTGTATTTATTAAAGAAAAAAAAGATACAAATAAAAAACGATGAAAATCAGTTAAAAACGGTCAAAAAACTTGTTTTTAAAAACTTGTTTCTTCCGTTTTTCAGTCAAAACTCACTAAACGATTACAAGTTTTTTTTTAAGTTTGAGATCTTCTGAACGCTTCAAAAAAAAAGCTAAAAATAAAAAATTACCCAAAAATATCCCTAAAAAACAAGGTGTTTTTCAAAAATTCATATTTCGAAACGCAGAGTGTTGGAAAAAAATCCGTATCAGACGCCTAATTTTTTTCCCTCATCTTTCACCTGGCATCTTTAGAATTGTCAAACAAAATTTCCTTTACCCAAAATCATCATTTTGTCATAGCCCCAAAACGTGTAAAACGTTCAAACAAAACGTTATAGCTTAGTTTCAAAATTTTTTAGATTTTTTTCTTAAATGCAGTTATTCTTAAATTAATTTCATCTATCTATAGCAAAAAAAAATCAATTCTCTACTACTTCGCGTTTAGATTTTAGTCCAAATTTCATCTTTCCGTTTTACCCCTGTTTACCCTATTAAATGACGGAATTTTTAAAAATCCTTCATTTGGATTAAGCTTTCAAATAAGCTATAGAAGATTTTTGTATCTCTAATAGTTTATTTTTAATTGAAATTTTTTGCCGCACTGCGAAAATGCGAGAGTGTAACGTTAGAAAATGGCGTCACTTTTTTGTGGTGGCTGCCATGGTTCATCGATTTATAAGATGTTATCACGCCAAAAAAAAAAAATAAAATCGTACTTTTGCATTTTTTTTTTAAGGTTATATGAAAAAATGATTTGATTAAAAGCTGTATTTCTGTATTTATCTATAATTTTTGTATTAAATTTTTTTTTATAGAAGTAGGACAGAAGAAATTGTAAAAAAACACTTTTTTTTTACACCCCCCTCTACTTTATCGCCCACCCACCTCCTTTCCCCAAATTTGTTCGCGGCCATTTTATTTTTCTAATTTTGTCTTCTAAGCTACCAAATTTTTAACTCAATCAATATAATTTATCACAATATCATATCCCGCACTTTAAAATTAATTAATAACTTCGAAAATTAAAATATATTTCAAAATAAACCCGTGCACACCAAATAAAAATATAAATTGATTATATTCATAAAAAAATAAATAAATTTAATATTTTTAATTTGTGCAATTATTATTTGATAGTGCTCCATGCACTCACCGACACTTTGTACTCATAAATTAACTTTTTGGTCGCTAGTACCATTTACCAGTAGGTACCTATACAATCTGCATAACTGGCAATAAATTGACTCTTAGTATAGTCTCGATTGCAGAAAATTATGTCCTCGAGTGCAAAATAGTTACAGTTACTATATCTATACGTATAACGCTATTTTCGATAACATCCGCACTTGGTGCTCATAAATCAATGATTCGCTGATGCCGGGGTTTATGCAACAAGCGAAACAAAATAATAATAATAATTGTTCAATCGCTATATATCGCACCGTTTCGCCTCATCCTGACCAATACAATGTCCTGAGTTCATGCATATTGACCACTTAGTGTTATCCTTATGGTTAACTTTAATGTGTTTACACGCACCAACTCCTCCTGAAACTTATTAAATAAACTCAAGTAGAGTTAATGAGCATTGTGCGTGCGTGTTTTCAGAGTTGAATGTGTGTATATTACCTGCGAGAGTATAATTCTCGACGGAAATTACACGTTTTCCAAATATTCCAACCGCAAATGGCAATTTATTAATTAATAACTATATGAGTGCGGGAAGTTTTGGTGAAATTCTATATGAAAAATATGAAATTAATTCGTGGTGGCGCCCAATGCGAAACCCACTTGACTGGAATGCAAATTTTCTCTTCCATTTTCTACCGCTGCCATTTCGAGTTCTCCAAGTCCTCTACTGAACTCAATTTTCACGAAATTCTTTTACCATATTCACACCATCAGGACATTCGTTACACTGTGCGACAATTATAAATTCGTTTGTTAAATTAAATAAATTAATCCGAGTTAGAGGTGAACTTTTGTGCCTCGACTCGATTGTTGTTGAAATGCTGGGGAACCCTGCGAAAGGATTAACATAATGTTTTCTATTCATATTACAGTGTTATTCGTTTTGCAAGTCCTGTGGATGTGGTGTCTGCGACTATAAAACGGAGACATAGACAGGCAACTACTATAAAAAGGCTCGACAACGAAGAGAACTTTAATTGTTCCATTGGAGCCTCCTAGGTGTGCCGGCAACGCCACCACCAACCGGAAACAAACATAAAAGCTTAGCGAAAAGGATTAGTAAATGTATTTCAGGATTTCTGTACAAAAAAGAGTATATGAAATCTCTGTCCTTGTTTTTCTGGTTCGCTTTTGTTTTGTATTCAGTTAAGGCCTAAAAGGGTTTTACGTTAGATATTCTAGTAATAAATTTATTGTTTAGGCTTAGAGTTTTGCCTTTCCCCAGTCCAATGATATTTTGTAGAATATGCTTATTCTTAAAAAATTGGAAAATTTATGACAAAACTTTATAAGCCAGTGGATTTTGTTGCTCAATTTACATAGCGGTTTTCAGTTTTAGCATAAAGGGATAAAGGTTTGAAAGGAATAGAAAGGTTTTTTTGGTTTATTCAATTCAAATTTCCAATTATTTTGTTTATGTTTGTTTCGATTCGATTTAATGGGTGGTTCTTAACTGTTTCATATTGCTCTTTTGAGTTTTTTTGTATCATACCATTGGTTAAAGCACAAAAAAAAAATACTAAATAAATTCCTAAAGAATTTATTCTAACATCTAAGCACTTTGTCATCGTGATGTTCTCGCTCGACTCATAGAACAAATATTAAGAATAACAAAACATCGAAATATCGTAGAACTGCGCGAAATCACATACCAATTCGAAAATGATCTTTCTTAGTTCAACAACACATCACCCTCTCAACACACAAATCTAAGCATTTTGTATATTTTTATTTGTACCACATTCGACATCTATTCTGAGTTTATCAACCAAACATGAGAAGAAAAATACATAAAAAAAAAAAAACATAAAAAAAAGTACATAAATATTTCCACTGTCCATCACTGTACAACAGCGGCACAATGTGAAATCAGTTACGGTAGAGCTGAAATCTGAAATCTCACACCTAACACCGCACCTTTAATTCGTAAATCACGACATTGGAGAAGAAAACGAAGCTCTGGTAGATACCCAGTACCAGATACAAATTCGTGGATAAATATTATACACAAATGCATCAACAACGCAAACGCATGACTTCATAAAGTCGTATTCGTATTTATGTACCTATACAAAAAAAAAATTAAATACAAAATGAAGAAAAAAACCTATTGATTTCGAATACCTATAACATTCAAATTGAATCTTTCTGAAGTATTTTTTTTGTATAGGTACGTCATCTTTTTGGTGACATTGATGCACCAACCCAACAGCCATCAGAGATACCATTTTACCTACAAACTGTATGAAAAGAAGTTCTGATTCTGACGTTTTTGTGAACCTGAACGGTAGCTAGTAACGAATGAACGTGTCAAAATTAGCACATTTTCATTGAACTTAGGTACTTTGAAATATGAACAACGCATCGGTCGCAGTGTGGCGCATTAGCATTAGCAGCATCGACATTAAGGCGCAGTAATAAAATTTTTACATTCTCAATATGGTGACGATGGCGATGGATTTCTTAGTATTTCATGTCTGTTTGAATTATAAAAAAGTTATAAAAACACAAAAAGATGAATTCAATTTATGATTAAATTCTTCTTTGGTGATTTTTTTTTTTTTTTTTTTGATTTTATTGTAATGCGCATATGAAGTAATCCGACAAACTACTTTTGGTAATATTTCGTTATAAATTTTGGAATTTTGATCAATATATTTAGCAAAAACGAATAAGAAGTGACCTCAAGAAATGGTAACGGAGTTACGAATAACAGAGTTACGCGCGACAGAGTTACGACCGTCAAAGTTACGCGAAACCGAAGTTACGAAAAACTAGAGTTACGAATTCTAAAGTTATGTTAAGCTATGACATGTGATTTTTGGGTTGGCAACAATTGCGAGGAACGATATGGAATTATGGAAATACAAACAAGAGATTTACATTTTTCTCATTGGTCAGAACTAAATGAGTAACGCGAAAATGGGTGTTATTTAATCTTGTAAAATTTTGATTGGATAGGTAAAGATATACATATATACAAGACCGTAAGATTTTATGTTACATTGATTAATGCAATGGTTTTTGAGTAATTTAAGTGTAAATTTTAATAAATAGGCCAAAATTGTAAATAATGATAAAAAAAAAATTGGGATTTAAGCTTTTTTTCATTTTTTGCATTTACCGAGAACATGTACTATGGTATTAAGTCAAAAAAAAAATTAAAAAATAAATATTTTAAGCCCTGATTTTTCAATCGTCAGTAAGACTATCAGAAGAATAAATGTCAATATAAAAAAAAACTTTTATTCCTAGGAATAAGCTCTAACTGAGGTTTATCTGACTATTGAAAAATTGGCCCTAAATCAAATAAATTATTGTGTATTTGGGACATAATAAGGTAAGTTTTCACCAAATTTCGTAGAAAAAAACATTTATTTTTTGAAAAAGATAAAAATAAAAAACCAAAAACTCGGTTTTTTTGAATTTTGAGGTTATGTCAAAAAATTGTTGATTTATAAGTTGTAGATCTTTTTATTACCTACAACCTTGCCACACATTTTTTTTCCATAGGACTTGTAGTTTTGCCGGAAATCGAGATATATCATTTTTTTACCATCCATTAAAAACTCAACCCTACCAGTTCCCGAACTCATCTCGCCCCGTAACTTATTTTTCTCTTCATTTTTATCATTTTCACCTCCTTTTCCAACGGGTTTCATCCAACTATGATTTTTTCTTACTATTTAATGTTTTTGGACGCTTCGGCACTGGTCTATAAAGAAATTTTCAATAAATAAAAAAAAAATAATACATTTTAATACTTCCAAAATATTAACATTATTTTGAATCTTTTTTGTATTAAATTTCAATATTTAAGTATTAAGATTACTACTTGTAATACAAAAATTATTAGAAAATAACCACCGTGGGTTAAATTCTAAACTTGTATTGAATTTTAATACCACTGTATTAGATTTTAACATTTTTGTATTACATTTTAATATAATTGTATTAAAATACGATACAAATTTAAATTAAAAACTAATATTTTTATATTGAATTTGAATACAAGAATATTAAATTTTAATCAAACGACAGCAGCAGATATTTTAAAAAAGATATTTTTGAGGTACCTTTTTAAAAAAAAATAAATCAAAAAATTGTAAATTTGTACTAATTTGAAGGCGCTTTGTGCTTTTTCGAAACAAAATGCATAGATTGCAGATGAAGATTGATCGGCAGTAAGATTTTACATGCCACATTTTGTGACACAGATAAAATAGAGACAATAAATATCACCATTATTATATTATTTATTATTAATATTTATTTTCAGTAATGAATTGAGGACAAGAATACAATTTATTAACTTTAAATACATTTGGTATTGAATTGAAATATTTTTGTATTATCTTTAAATAAAATTCTTATTGGAAATTAATATAAAAAGATTAAATTTTATTATGCAATACTTGAAATTTAATACATTTGGTATTAAATTCTAATATAAACTGTATTATTTTTTAATACAACTATATTAGATTTTAATACATTTTGTATTAACTAAAAAATTTTAATACTTGTCATGTATTAAATATTAATACATTTCTGTAACCCAAAAAGTATTAAAAAATACTCCAGAATTTTTAACCGTGTAGTATTTTTTGTTGCCGTGTGCTGCTCCTTCTACTCAAACGCATCGGTCGATAGACTGGAAGAAAGAAAAAACTCATCAGACCAATGAAAATTAATGAAAACCTTTGTAATAAGAGCTAGGAGGGGAGGGGGGCAATACAAAATACAAATCAATAAATTGCACTGGATTTTGTATTATAAGTTTAATTTTCAAGCTATTCCTTATTACAATTTCATTCAGTTTTTTTTATATAATATATTTTTAAACTTTTACGATTATTTCCTAACCTTGTTCTAGATGCTTTTTTTAAAGGCTTGAATTGAAGGTAGTCAGCCAAGCCTTTTAACGATACCATAATATAAAATACCTCCTCCTTTTTGAAAGTCGGTAAAAAATGCAACAAAATGTGTCAAAATTTTGTATTATAGTATTGGTTTCTTCATCGGTCATAGCGAACTCAACTTCATGTGCAATCTTTAAACCTGTTTCCAATTTTTCGATTGACAAACACAAGATATTTACTACCTCACAGATTTTTTCAATGAAATTAAAAAAGGAACTCAAATGATATAAAAGCGGCTGCCGACTACACGGCAGCTTCTTATACCCCTTGTCGACAAAAGAAGAGCAATAAACTTTCAGATTCACTTTTATGATCTGTTTATTTGTGAAAAACGATTTTCAATTACTCACGTCATACACCTTTAAAGGATCTCGCATCTATGCAAGGTGTACACAATGGCCATCGCATAGATAAGACATTTGCTAGATATCACTAAGATGCGAGCTACTGTTCAAACAGTGAACATGCACCCATTGTAGAAGTCATAAAAACCTCATGACCCCCCAGATGGAAGGCGCGATTTTTGATGTAACTTGTTCAACGTGTGTTCAAAAAAAAATTCTTCGTAGTTTTACCTGGTCTTTTCTCACTTGTTTGTGATTTGTGAAGAAAAACATCAAAATCCTTTTGAATTCTCAGCAATTTTTTTGACTGACTAGGAATTTTTTGCTGTTTGATGCGTGGGATCAAACAATATCCTAGATGTTATTTGTAGAAAAGAGTGTCTGTCCACTATTCCTCAATTGTCCATACAGGCTTAGAGCACTCAAAAAAGATGTGACTTATAACTCTTCTTTTTTTAGCTGCCAATATTTGTTGTCGTGTTTGTTTTTTTTTTTTTCATCTCTCATTTTTTTTTTTTTTCTTTTCGGTAAGAGCAAATATATTTACCTTAGACAAACCCGTCAGTCAGGCAGAAGTTAGTCAACGGAGGTCATATATACACAGATACATTTCCGTTGGATTGTATCTTTTTTTTTTTTAATGAAATATTTTCTGTAGGTTTGTTTGACTTTAAGACTCAAAATCCAAGTATCGCAAGTACGTGTTAAAATTCATATTTTCTTATTATTTTTGTTGTTGTTGTGTGTGTTTAAGTTTACGTCGTCTTTTTTTATCTTATCTTTTTTTTATGTAAGTGGACCATAATTATATGAAGATATGTATCTAGATACATTTATGGCGGGAGTATTATTATGAACTCACAGAAAGAATTATGTAGTTGAAGCGTTTGCATTTGATAGTGTTGTTATTGAACGAATTTTGTACTAAAATTTTAATTAAAAAATTTATTTATCAAAAATTAATATAATTTATATTTTAGGCCCAAAAGATTGTGATCTACCGAAAGCTGCTTTAACGGCGCTTCATGGTGTAAATAATTTTGGACAAGTGCAAAATTCACAAAATTCCGACTCGAATGGTGGATCCGGTGGGCGATTGCATGTTTCTGGAGCATTGTGCGAACCGCACAGTATGCATCAAGATCAGGTAAGTTTTGAACGCTTAACTTTTATTTATTTATTTAAAAAAAAAAGTAAACAAACCTACATTTGTAAATAATTCAAATTAATTTTTAGTTTTTAAAGTAGATCCATTTTTTGAAAAAAAATTTTTAAATCGTTTTTAAACAAACTAATTTTTTATAAATAATTTTTTGGAAAAAATGTTTTAAAATAAAATTGGTATGCCATTTTGTAGAAATCACTAATCAACAACTAAAACCAAAATTTCAAAAAAATTCAATGTCCCGTTTTCGAAAATTTGATTTTTCAAAAAAAAATTTTAAAATTTTTTTTTAAAAATCAAAAAATTATTTTTTTGGAAATTTGTTTTTTGGTTTATATTTAAATTGTATAAATGATTAATCACAAAAAGTTTCGTTGGACCAACAAAACATATACCTAATATGCATACAATTTGCTTAACAAAATAGGAAAACAATATATGCTTGTATAGGAAAGAGAATAATATCGGAAACCAATTGGCTATAATCCGAAATCGTTTACAATATTATTGTGCCCCAACCCTTTGGTAACTTTGACAATATTATTAAAAAAAACATCCCATTATATTTTAAATAAAGTTTTAAAAGTATAAGATCTTTGAAATATTGAACAGAAAAAGGATATTTTTTTTCAAAACGAGATCCATTTTTATAAACAGTAGCTAATCAGTCCCAGTATTAACTCGATATCTAAAAGCGGAAATTTGAAAACTAAACAAAAATGATGCAGTTTTTTTTTTAGAATACACATGTTCTTTTTTTATTTTTAACGAGACCTTTTTATGTTTTTAAACAGAAAATTAAATGCACAAATAGATCGCAAATAAATTGCTCTTTTGATAAAAGTTGTACCTATAATTTAATTTTCCATAATTATTAGAAATATCGCCAGAAGAAAAATATCAATTTTTTTGCAAAAAAAACACGAGAACATATTTTGTATGTGCTTTCGGAACACACCGTTACCTATGCGACAGAGTTCAGACTAACGCTGTGTTAGATCGTCCGTCACTAATGCAATTGCAAACCGCAAATTGATTCCATTGTTTTTAAATTCAAAGTTACAAAAACTATTAAAATCAACATAGTGTTACATTGTGTGAATTGGGTAGAATAGGGTGACACTGATTTTGTTTGAAATTTTGGTTTTAGGTGTTGGTTAATAAATAACATCTTTCTAACAGATTTTTGTGTGCTGAGTTTGAATCCGAAGCCAAATTTTCACTGGCACGTCACGTTTTTGAAATACTTGTTTATGTACAGATCATTTGACGTCAAATTACATCACGGTTATGTTAATTTTTTGCAAAACTATTAATGGAATCTCAAAACGCCATATTAAAAAATCTTCAAAGTACCTATTTATTTATTTTTTTTTTATTTCTAAATAATTTTTTTTTCTCAAAGATATTGAAAAAAGAAATTTATGATAAATAGATAGGTATATCTCAAAATCTTGCTTGTTTTTTTCTAAAGTAATGAAAGTTTTGAATTCAGCATACTTAAGTCAACTAAAACCACCTAACAAAGTTCTTGCTCCCGACTTTTTTTTTGCCGACCAGTGTAATTGCTACAAAATTTCACATCAATTTTATTTAAATTTTTTTTTGCATGTTAATAAAAGAAATAAATGATATCTACTTGTTTTGCAGCCCAATTTGATTTGAGATGTTGTTTTTCCTTTAAAAAAAGGAATTATTTTATTTTTTATATTATGCAGGATGTAGGTACGAAAATTTACCAAAAATCTTTTCATAAAAATTCTTAAAAATTTTAGCAATTTGAACTTTGAGAACTAGTTCCTGCAATCCAGTCATACATTTTTTTTTTTATAACAATGGTCCTTGACTGGGGCTTCCATTTATATCTGTTACTTAAGCTTTTCAAAACCATTGAGTTAAAATTTTTTTGTTGAATTTACTATTACACTGATTAACAAAATTAAATTTTTTTTTTTTTGTTGCCGAAACTAAAATATACTATTCTGAAGGTTTTTGGTGCGCTGAACTCGAATCCGAATCAGCTCCCGTTTTCAAAATATTATTAATGCAGTACTTCGAACCTTATTCTTTTATATGAGGAACATTTTTTGAGCATATTTAGTAACGGTTTTTATAAGAACTATATGAAGCCAAACCCACTTACTTCATTTTAAGATATCTCGGGCAACATAAAAGATATTGAAAAGATTTAAACAGGTATCGAAAGATGGAAAACAGTTCTTATAGAAACCGTTACTAAATATGCTCCAACAATATTCCTTATATAAAAGAATAAGGCACGAAGAACTCAAAAAAACGTTTTTTTGCATTTGCATACATGAAGAGGCATTGAAATTCATACAAATTATTTTTGTTAAATTTTTTCTTATTTAATATTTTTTTTTTATTTTTATTTTACTTACTGAACCAAAATACAAAATATTGGAAAAAAAATTTTCAAGCAAAACTTAAAAACGCTTGTACCTAATCATAAAATCTAAAAAAATAGTATGAAATCACCCCCAAAATGTTAAAAATGAAAATATCTTAAAAACTAGAGCTCCTAGAAAGCAACCAGTGTAATTTTTAATCTTAGTGAATCCAAATGCATTAGATTTGAAAAAAATTCTCTATAAAATGTTAACAAACAGTTAAAATAAGCATAACATCATAATTAGTACGAAATTACCCCCCAAAATGTGTAAAACTTAAATATTTCAAAAAATAGAGCTCCTAGAAATAAAATAATGCGATTTTTAGGTTAACTGACCCTAAAAACATTGAGTTTAATATATATTTTTCTGGAAAATTATAATAAACGCTCAAAATAAAAAAAACTGAAAATTTTTTATTAACATTACCCAACTATGAAAAATTAAACATTTCAAAAACTAGAGCTGCTAGAAAGAAATCAATATGATTTTTGAGCTTACTGAACCCAAATCTATAAAATTAGATATAAATCTTTCTGGAAAATGTTAAAAAGTTAAAAATTGTTGGCCAGTGTAATCTATTGGATTCCTGACACATAAAAACATAAATATTTAACATAAATTTATTTGTATGTTATTGATTTCAGTTCCAACAAAATTCTTTCTTTTAAATCCTACATGCAATCATTTGCTTTAAAGTTTTTAACTTACCTAGTTTATAATTTTTTTTTTTTGTTATAGAATTCCGACAAATCAAATAAACAAAAACGCCACCGGACACGTTTCACTCCAGCCCAATTGAACGAGCTAGAACGATGCTTTTCCAAAACCCACTATCCGGATATTTTCATGCGGGAAGAAATAGCAATGCGCATTGGATTAACCGAATCACGGGTTCAGGTAAGTGAATTAATAAAAAATTAAAATAAAATAAAATAAAAAAAATTATTCAAATTCCGCAAACATCATCATCGACATGGAAAACAAGTAAAACTATTTGTTAACAATCAAACAATTTACCTGGAAATCAAAATAATAAAAAAAAAACACAAAATCCATCATTATGGTTAAAACTGTTGAATAAACTTACCTCCTATTTTAACCATCAACAAAAAAAAACTATATATTCCATTCAAATCAATTTACCCATCAGGCATGTCCTGAATCCTGAATTCTGACCACATTCCATCTGTTAACTCACTTGTATATCAGAGATTTAACACACATCATTTAGATAGATATAGACGATTTGGCAAATATATATTCAATTCTTTTGTTGTTCCTGGATGAACCCGAAAATGCTACTGTATACTAAAGAGGCTGAATATATTGCGGATAGTATGGATTTCAATTGCGGTAATTTGAAAATTGAAAATTTTGTGGTTTTCAACAATTGGCATATTTCTAATCGATAAGTCATGTTTTTGAGAGGAAAACTTCACCAGAAAACACACATTTTGCCATTAAATATTTAGTTTGGTCAAAAATAGAGAAAACCAATTGTGATGTTTTTGTGTGTGAGTTTGAGGTGAGGCTGTCTGTATGTCGCTAACATTAAAAGAAGAAGAAGGGTTGAAATTTATTATTCTACCATTGTTGTCTTGAGAGCCAGAGCCGCTTTTATACACTTTCGAGGTTTTTATCCTTCTCATAATAAATACAGGAGCTCGCACAAGGATAATTTCGTGCTATTTGTGAAAATCCTGGAAGATTGATTTTTCACTACGTGTGCGCATGAAAGATTTATTGGATGAAGTCAACACTATTAAAGGATTTTTTTTTCGTTGTTTTTTGTGAGAGACAAAGAATTCTAGAAATAACGTAGGCGTGTATGGAAGTTTGATGATATGTGATCAGTTTTAAAAAGATTTTTTTTTTTTATATTTACTTTGAAGTTTTTACAATTCTAGGAAATAAAATTACAAGTGTTGGCAAATAGGTGGTGATGGAATTTTAAGTTCTCAGAATTTTTATTTTATGCAGGTGAATTCTGTGAAAATTGATTTATCAGATTTTTTGCGAGTACAAGGGCTTTGTATGTAGGTACAATCAAAATCTGTTTACAAGTTTCAGTCTTATTAAAAATTGTAAATTTAATTATATCAAATTTAAAAATAACAATGGAAATAGTAGATAATATAAAGTAGAACAAATCTCTTTTAGTTCAACTGGTCGAAGTCAATTTACAAAGGCCACATACCCGAGAAAAAAAAAATTCTTGACCGCCGCCGCATTACAGCTGCACCACCGCTGCATCACGTCCGCAGCATTTCATTTTGTATGAAAAATTTGCTGCACAATGATAAATAATTTAGGATTGAAAAATAAAAAATAAAAAAAACTACCGACCCACGAGCCCGCGTGTCCAGAGCACTTTCATTAAAAAATCCAACGCCTTAACCACTAGTCATGTTTGTACGTAGATACTGGTAATTTGTTGTTTAAAGTCAAAATAATTTCGAAGACGACTTAAACATTTGTAAAAGTACCAGTATACAATTGTTCACCATGGTGCGGGCGTGGTGCGTCGGTGGTCCATTCCATTTCCATTTTTGCTTTCAAAATGAAAATGGTGCGACTGTGCTGCGGAAGTCTATAAATTTTTAAAAGGGTACGAACTAGGTGCGGCGGTGGTGGTGCGGTGTAATAGACATTTCTAATAATGATGTGGACGTGGTGCGGCTGTGGTGCGGCGGAATTCAATTTTTAATCGGGTACCTAGCGTAAATCTTATATAAAGGCCCAACTATAATAGGCATGAGCTGGCATGGGCTTATGTCAAAATCGAACGAGCTGTTTCTGGAAATTCGACATATTTGCCTTGAAAAATTCTAACTTCTCTTGTAGACATCTTTGAAAGAAGATTTATACATCATTATACAAGGTGAAACAATAAGCTTTCACATGGTATAACATTTTTCATAGGTTGTCAAACAAAAAAATTGATTTAATAAATAGCATGAGAACATAAAAATAAATGTTTTTTTTTGCTTTTTTGATGTAATTTCATCGAGTTTAAAAAAATTCTAGCTCTTTTTGTAGATATCTCATACACCTGATCGATATATATACATATTTTGAGCTAAGACAATAAGCTTTCAGATGCACAGTGTGGTAATTCACCAATCTGACTGGACAAAATAGAAAAAAAAAAGTTTAGCCACATGATTTTAAATCATGAGTTGAGCTTCTCAATACAATGGGTATGGGTAACTGTAATTCATGTTTGGTTTTTTGGTTTTCATCTCGGATTAGCGTAAGCTAAGCTTGAAAGTTGGTTCTTGTCAACAGTTGGATGGAGATAGTACCTACAAAGTATTCTATTTTTGGCTTGAGTTTGGTTGACGATTAAAAACGCTGTGGTAGTATTTTTGTTGTAATTGTTTTTTTTAATTGTTAATCTACATTTGGAGGTAAAGTATTATAATTTTTATTTATTAATTACCATTGCAACTATTTAAAAAAAAAATTCTGTAAGAAGGCTAGGAAGTGCAAAAAAAAAATATCTTTGTTTTTCAATTAGAGGTAAAGTTAATTTTTCCGCATTTTTCCGGTCTGAAATTAATTAATTAATGTATTGTGGAGTGTTGTCATTGAGATTAGCTATTTACATGTCTCGCGTTTTCTCGACCGCCATACAACTTTTTTCACTTTTCAAAATGAAGTCAAAATTTCAAAAAAACAAATTTTCGAAAAATGTGTCAAAACTGCCAAATAAGATCGAAAAGACAATTTTTTTGTACTTTTAATGAGCAGGTATCATCTTTGGAACATTTTTGACAATAAATAAAAATTAAAAACATATATAAAAGTTTTGTTCTTCAAGTTAAGCGAAAAAAAAAAACAAAAAAAGGTGGAAGACACTTTGGAAATAGGGTCACGAAAAAATTTAGAGAATTATTAGCTTGAAAAACATCGAAGGTAATATAAACACAGCTGTTTTTAATAGGCCCTTAAGTTTCAAGTTTGCATCGCACGAAAAGGAGTTACTTTTTTAAATTATCTGCAGATATTTTTAAAGGTGATGCCATTTTGTATGATTGGGAAACATATTTAATTAAAATCATTGCTAAAATTTTAATTTAAAGCATGATATTGAGAAAATAAATCATATATGTCACCTGTCAAAAACGTGTGTAAAAGTTCTATTTCTTAATAAAAACTAATTATTCTGCCTCTCTTTTTTCGTGAATAGCAATAGAGTTTTTATTTATTTAGATTTTTCAAGCGTTTTTTTTAAATAATTAAGTATATCCAATCATAGAATATGTTTACGGAAACATAAATTCAAAAATGCATTTTCTTCATCACTATTTTGACCCACTTTTTGCAGAAATTATAGATTTCTTTTTAAAAAATCTTTCTTTTTTATAGAATTTTATCTATTCACATTCATTTGTTTTAAACTGTTTAGAAAAAAAGATTTAACGCGAGTTATTAATTTTGTCCAGCTAGATTCGTGATTGGCCACACTGTAAGATGGTGTAAAAATTTGTATAGGTTGTTAGGGGAAAAAATGGATTTAATAGCGTGAGAAGATAAAATTACGTGTTTTTTCGCTTTTTTTGATGAAAATGATTGTTTTCAATAAATTATTGAAGTGAAAACTTCTTTAGTATCGTAGTGATTTGAAACAAGATGAAACGAAAACGCGACACGAACATTCAACTTGTTATAACTTTTTTGTTTTGATATATAGATGAAAGAAATTTGTACTGTAGATAGGTAATTAAATAAATTATAATTGTGCAAAATTTCAATTAATTTCATATTCAAAATTCTGAGATAATGGTAAAAAGATGTTCTTTTTCTGGAACTACAATAATCTCAATTTGTTAGAAGAAAAAACCATTTTTTTGCTTTTTTCATGAAAAATGATTGTTTTGAATAAATTATTTTTATACTTTTTTCGCATTGTAAAAATTGAAGTATGGCTTTATTTTTTAGGAAAATTTGTAAGCTTTTTAATGGTGTAATTTGTTTTTTTTTTTTTTCAAGAAAAATTATTTTTAACGTTTCACTTCTACCACGTGTGAATTGCACACATGAAACGTTGGAACTTTTTAAGTTCCAAGTTCATCCACATATCCGTTTAAGCCTTAGGTTCGATGATTCGATGTACAAATGGACCACGACGCATTAACCGACGACATTTGGCATGATGAAAACCACTTTTTTGAATTTCTCAAAAAGAGAAAGTAAAAATAGAAAAAATCAAAAATTAATCGTAAGATACTTGCACTTTTTCAATAAAAAAGGTATTTTGGGTGCTTTAACAACTCCTTTTTTGGAAAGCGTGTCAGATCGAAATTATTGTTATATTATGTACCATGTACCTTCTCTGGTTGAAATACATGTATATAAAAAACTTATTTTTTGAGAGTATTCTGAATCTCATAATAACAGTTATAGTATTTATTATTATACACAAACCTCAATTGTCCAGTTATGACCATCTGCTAAACAAATTTCACACAAAACTAATTCCTTTATGGCATTGAACAGAGTCATGCCTGCATATGTTTAAGCTTAACTTGTGTCCATAAATATCACAAGTTATTATAATAACAAAAATTGCTTTTAACGCTTCTTCAAACGCCTACACAAAACACGCAAACACATAAAAATTATTCACCCTTAACCAATTCAAAGCCATTATAATAGCCTTAATAAAAATTGCATTATCATTCTAAATCGATTAAATCAAACACAATCATATTATCAACCCTTAGACTTGTCCATCGTGTCGATGGTATAAAATCTTCCCCTTTTTTCAAAAACATATCCAATTAATATGGATAATAAACTGAAACCGCACAATCAAACTAAAACTATAATAAAACCACACCAAACGACCTCAACAATAGGCTAGATAAGATCTTATACGATAATTGTTTTCTCAAAGATTTGAAATAACTTTACTACCTGAAAAAGGAGCATTCGGTTTAGACCAAAAAAATAGTTCTTCCAAACTCAACATGATGCCGGAGATAGCTAATTTTGAAAGTTTTCTTTTTTAGTGTCCTTTGAGCTTTTTTGAGATTATTTTTCAATAAAACCAAAAAAAAAACTTTTGATTTTATCCCTATTTCGTCCTGCCTGCTACTAAAGGAAGAAGTGAAGATGAGAACGTTTATTTAATGAAGCAGTAAATTCGAAATTGTTGGCCCATTAGGTCACATTGAAATGTTATAAAAACACAAAAGCACTCTTTTATACTATCGTTCACATTCATCGCATGCCATCAGGCAGGGCAGAGGGGATGAATGTGTTATTTTTTTGCGGGGGGTGAATATAAAACAGAAAAAAAAAAATTCGGGAAGAGTTCATTCCGAACTGCCGCTGATCCCCCCTTCGAACACAAACTAGGAAAGCAGTCATCATAAGTCCTGTGAATGGACTTAATGGAAGCAAATAAACTTTCTCACCCACCCGCCGCCAGGGGGTGCGCGCTATTTGTGTTGTTCGAAGGAAGAAACCCAAAGCATATTGTCAGTCTTTGTTCTCTCTGCCGGAGCGGCAGCGGAGGAGGGTTGTTTTGGTTTTTGGGTATAATATTGGCCTTTGGCTTACAAGCGAATTGACTCGTAAACATAATCCTTGTAATCCTGTGAATCCTAAATGATTTACATTTGATATGTGCGTGCGTGATGATGTGCAGCCAGCAGGATGGGGTGTTGTTGTTTTTGTTGGTGTGTTAGTGTTAGTATCCGCGCTGCCGTTCCGCGGCGTGAATGTTTCCTTTTTTCATCGATTTTTGTTACTAAATGTGTATGTGTGTGTTGGTATTAAGTCGGACGTCATTATCAAAATTCTCTTCTATGTGTGTGTGTGTGTGTTGAATATTTTTTTAATCGAAAGGACGATGAAACATATTGGCTGACACCAAAACCGATATTAAAACAGAAATTTGTATGCGGATTTCTGTATTCTGTTGAATAAGTAACGGCGGGGGTGTTAGCGGCCTTGGCAGGGTTAAAGCAATTTACGACTGCACCCTTATTAGGCATTCACAGCACCCAACAACGACGACGATACAATAACTAAACACAGATCGGATAAGACGAGTGATGAAAAAAAAATCAAAATGAAAATGGTCTGCGGAAGCACGTGTCGGCATTTAACAGGAAGTTCTTATTAATTTAGTTATAACAGTTAACAGCATGATGTTGGTATGTGTACCTTTCTTCTATAAAAGGCAAGTTTTTGATTTAGTTAAATCGGAGATATGCGTATGTATGTGTGTGTTGTGGTGAGGTGTTTGCAAATGTTTATAAATTAAATGTATTTTTTTTGTATAGGTATTGAGAAAGGTGCGGAGTAGAGAGTTTAATTCATATGTGCGTGTTGTTTAAGGTGTGTTTCTGTATTAATTGAGTTTATGATTGCACGTTTATTACATTTTTATTCGTATTTTGGCTTCATATAAGGGATTATCGCAAGTTATTGAAAGTTTAATGGTCATATTGCTACAGAAACAATTTATATGACTTTTTAATGCACACATAAAAAAAAAGCGACAAATAAATTTCAGGCTCTAAAAACAACAGTGGATCCCGCAAATACCTATGTGTGCCTTATATACCTCAAGCTACAGGCTAAACTACTGGATAATTTTGGATAATTTCCTAGAGGAGAAATTGAAATTTTTATTTAAGGACCAAAACTAACTATACCTACCTGTCATATATAACAGAAATAGAAAATTTTTCGAAAATGGCTCTAACGATTTTGATTTTTGTATATATGTATTATTACGCATTACACAACTTTTGAAGTAAAAAAAAAATAATATTTCTTGTGCCGTTATTAACGGTACCTGGCATAGAACGGCTTTGTTGATATAAATGAATTTCTCGTAAACGACAAAGTTGATTTCAACCAAAATTTCTATACAGAAACGTTAATGACTGTATAAAAATTTTTCAAAAAACATAATTTTGGTTTTTTAAAAACTATTTCAATTTTTTTTTTCTTTAAAGGGTTGATGAATTTAATCGAAATTTTGTTTAAATGTGTTTAATAATATTTTTTTTTAAATAAAATACCAATTTTTTTTTTTTTGAAAAAGGAAATTTTTATAACATAAAAATATTTTTTTTTTAAACGGCTTTAACGATTTTCAATGTTTTTTTTTTTTTCTAAAAATGTATTTTTAAACAAGAATTCTAATGGCATACCTGGTTTTGTGTAAAAAGATCATTTAAAACGATGTTTAATTAATAATAAAAACAGATTCTATTTTATTTTTATACATTTACTAGCTGACCCGGCGGACTTCGTTCCGCCATTTCTTGTATTAGTTTCTAATTTTCGACTCTGTAATGAGTTATCGTTTTCCAATAAAAAAAGGGCATCAAAATTAGAAAAGTTCGTAAAATTAATTTAAAAATATTCACTTTTAAACTTAACGTATTGAAAAATAGAGTTTTATTTTACCGTTATTTCAAATTTGTCATTACAAAATTAATTGAAACTTTGTACAAATATAGTCTTGCCCATTATCTATCTACACTGTAAATTTCATTTACTTATCTATTGAAGAAAAAAGATAAAAATAAAAAACTGTTAAAAACGGCCAAAAAACTTGGGACAAAAAAAATTGTTTTTCCCGTTATTCGGTCAAAAATCATTTTAAAAATTCAAAAGTTTGTACATGCATGATTAAAATCTATATTTCCTATAAATTTGAGATTTTTTGCAGACTTTTAAAAATTCCAAAAAAATAAAAGACTACTCAAAAATGTATCTAAAAATTAGGTTGTTTTTCAAAAATTTTTATTTCAAAATACAGGGCCTATGAAAAAAATTCCTTTTAGACCCCTAAACTCAAATTTCTATGCAAAATTTTGAGTACCTGTAATTAGTCTTTTGTCGAAGGTCTATGACTGCAAGAAAACCTTCACAACTTGGTTTTGAAATTTTTTTGAATTTTTTCAATACCTTTTTTAACTATTGAATAAATTTGTCTATCATTTTACGACTTACCGTGTAGAAAATAGCCTCTTTTTTCAATGTCTTGTTACCCCTATTTACCCTATAAAATCTTAAATTTTTTTTTGCCTTAAACCTTCTCCTCTTATGCCTCTTTGATTTAAAAAAAAATTAAGAAAATAAGTCAGTCGGTGTGGCCGGTTAGCGAACGTACACAAAACAAAACTTTAATATATGAATATAATAGATTATAAAATTCCTTTAAAATATCAAATTAGGTATAAATTTGTTCCTAATTTTGTTCAATAAAAAGTTTTGAAATTAGAGTTACTCTAACCAAGTACGTGGGACCCATTTGTGGCATATTTTATTTATAGCTATAAAAATGCTTCTCAGAAACATTCATATTGGATGCAGGTCCCGACAAGTAATTTTTTTAGGTCTTGATACTAGTCTTTCACACCATCACACCTCCGTTTTGGGAAGCATTCAGAGTTCAGTCTTTATTTTAAATCTCTTTGTGCAAAAATTCCATCTCCAACGGCAGCTTAAACTTTAATTCGTTAGAAAAGATAACATTGTTTTACATGTTTTGAGATCAATTTTAAATATGCTTCTCATCCCTGTAATTTTTTATTTCTGATACTTTTTGAAAATTCCGGCTTCAATACCGGATTGAGTGACCTAATTCCACGTCTCTTTTCTTTGCTTTTCATGTAGCTCGAAATAGATAATTTCTTACTCTCTCTGTACTCTACAGCACCTTATCTTCCAGTGGGTTCATCTTTTGACCAAACTGAACAATTCAATTCTTTAGAAAATTCATGTCAAATTGAGGTATAGGTTAATTCTTTTTTGGTACCAATTATTTTTTTTATAGCAATCATTACATACAAGTTACTTCAATTTTGTGTTGATAGAAGAAATTATTTGTGCGGTTATATAGCTTTTTTCTTCAACGTTTCCTTTGTCATAAGCACAAAAAAAAACACCCTTTTCATACAATATTTAACGATATGCCATAGTTGCACTTTTATTATTTTATAATTTTAAAGGTAAAAATACCCAAAATCCATTTTTCGTTACAGCTGCAATACAATTTAACATCAATTCTCATGTTTAAACTTAAAGGGACACTGTGGCGTATGTGTAACTTTTTTTTTATTTTTGCAATATATATTTTTTTTTGCAATAAACTTATGAAACTATTGTTTATTGTTTTGTAATTATAAAATGTGTAGATAACTTGAATAAATAAAAACAAATTTTCAAAAAAGATTGTCACTATTTTCAAGGTACAAAAGTATAGCCATCAGAGAGAGAGGGAGATGAAAATTGTTTGTTTGTTTGAGTAAAGTTATGAGTTGGCGAGAGTATAGGAATGAGTTGGATTATTAATGAGGCTCTAGATGGGTAATATTGAAGCTAGGTATCGATAATTTAGGATTTATGGGTGAAAATTTATAGCAATTTGTTAAAAAAAATAGTATTTATGAAATTTATTTTTTTTTAAACACTTTTCTTTCATTATTTCGTAGTATAACAAATTATATTTTCTGGGAAAAAAAAATGTTATGAAATCGAAACTTGTCATAGAAATTGGTAATTTTTTTCCAACAAAATACTTTCTAACAAATTTGGTTTTAAACGGGTTAATTTAAAACGAAAAAACCACCGCCATGAGTTAAAAAACAGTAATTTTTAAACTTAAATAAAAAAGATATCATTTTTACCACAAAATTGAGCTTTTTTACTACCAATTTTTCATTTTAGATAAAATAAGTAAAATAAAAACCAGTAAAAGATGTTAATTCGAAACCGATTTCTTATCCAAAACAAATTTGGTTGCATTATTACCAATATAATAAGCTTTTTTATAACCAGTTTTTCATTTGTAAAAAAATTGGTAATTTTTTAGCCAACAAAGTAGGATATTTAATTACCAATTTCAAAACTGGTTTATTTTAAACCTATAAATTCAGTTATTTTGAAGCTTGTTTTGAACTTAGGGCTAGAATTGGTTGTAAATTTACCAAAAAATTGAAAAAAAAAGTTAATTATTGGTAAAAATATACCTGATTTAAAACCCTGGGTTGAAAAAGTAATTTTAAAGCCTATGCGGAACCTCGGGTTTTAAATTACCGAAAAAAAGATACAAAATTACCAGAAATAAACTTTGGGTTTATTTTTGGGTTCATTTTTACCTAAAAATAACCCAGAGTTCAAAAATAACTAATTTATAACCGCGGAAATTCTAGTTAATATTTTTGGGTTGGGGTCAAAATTCTGCCGGGGTCAAAATTCTTTTGTCAAAATTCTGCTTTCAAAATTCTGCTTTACAAAATTCTGCTTTCAAAATTCTGCTTTTCAAAATTCTGTTTTTCAAAATTCTGTTTTTCAAAATTCTGCTTTTCAAAATTCTGTTTTTCAAAATTCTGCAAAAAATTAAAAAAGGGTTTGGAAAATGTTAAAAAGCGCTCGCTTTTAACATTTTCCAAACCCTTTTTTAATTTTTTGCAAAAATTTGTAAAATCATCTTCTTGAAAAACTTTCTGCTTATTTGATTACTTACCTTCATAATTTGTCATTCTTTGAAAGCAAACTAATTTTTGTTTTATAAATAAATAAATTTGAAAATATTAAGAAAAGGTTTTAATACATTTCCGAAAATAATTAAAATTTTTTCAATTTATCAAATAAAGATGAATATTCAAAAATTTGAATAAGAAAAGGAATATTTTGTATCAAACAACATCGGTTCCAATAAGTTAAACATAGATTTTATTTGAAAGAAAGTCAGTCTATTCATTTTAAAAAATATTTGCGACACTTAAACAAAAACATTTAGGAAAGTACCAATGTTGAATTACATTAATGAGGTGTATTTTTCTTTAGTCAGCGCATATGCCTATAAAAAAAAAACAGAATTGGCAGAATTTTTTTGTTCAATTATAATGCTGGCAGAATTTTGAAAAGCAGAATTTTAAAAAGCAGAATTTTGAAAAGCAGAATACAAAAAAAGCAGAATTTTGAAAAAAAGAATTTTCGTTAAAAAAACAGAATTTTGAAAAGCAGAATTTTGAAGCCAGAATTTTGACCCGATCCCAATATTTTTACCTCGGTAATTTAGCTACCGAGGTTTCAAATTGTTGCTTGGGCATCTACATATTTTTCTTAAACCAGACCACTTAATATCATTATTACCGTATCAATTGGGTCTTTAACTATGGTGTATGTTTGCAGAATAAGTAATATTCAGTAGCATAATGGCTCTGTATGAATTATTTGATTTTAAAAAATAAATTACAAATAATAATAATTGTTGCTTTACGAGTAGATTATACGATTATCTTTATTTATTTTAAAATTATAAATTAAACTTTTTTTTACTTAGACTTTTTGCTATTAAACAGGTACAAAGTACCTAATATATAAAATACAGTCATAAATACTTTTTTTTTTATAATTTGAAATGTAGCAAAAAAAAAACAGATGTACCAAAATAAAAAAAAAGAGAGAAAAACAAATAAACTTAAAACGAAAGGGCCCAATGCCTCTGCCAGCGCGAAGAGTTGCCATAGAGCTTATGGCATTATCTTTTATGTTCCATTTCGTGGCATTTCATTTAAAATTAAATTAAAATACGATCTCTGATATTACCTTTTTTTTTCATACATAAGTACCTTCAGATACATTGTATAAAGTTTTTTTTTTTTTTTACCACCCCCACCCTAAAGTCTAGTGGTTGGATACATTTTCCCCAAACATTTTCTTTTTTCTTTGCCTTCATTGTGCGTTGCGTCGTCGTTGTTGGAGTTGTGGCTATGGCAATGGCATGGCATATCTTTCAGTCGTTTTTGAGATATCTTCTTTTTTCTTTTAAAAATTTTTGCTTACGGTCATGATAAATGCAGGTCGAGGTAGGAGCAGGAGGTTGTAAATAAAATTCAAGACTGAAGGTTACGACACGAAGGGAAAGTATAGAGTTGTGAGTCCCTTTTTTTTCTTATTATTAAATTTTATGCAATGCTTGCAAAGTATTTTCATCAAATTTAAAAAAAAAAACAAAAGGTGAAAGAATATACTAAAATGTCTTATATAGGGAGGTTAAATTGTTCATGTAGATACATTTTTGCGATATTCTTCAATATAAAATAGCAATGTGTGTGATTTTAACATAAAATAAGAAAAAAGAAATTAATTTGGCACGCGTTGGAAATCTGAAAAATTAATTGTTTGTTTTCCTATTGTCAGAGGCACGTGTTTTCAGTTGACATCTCTTAGTAAATTGAAACATTCCGATTTTAATTAATAGAGGGAAACAAAAATTGTGACATGTTCTGTGACTGCAGTCAACAAGTTGATATTTTTAATGAAACCATTTACTTTACTTTAATAAATAAATAATTTATCTACTAGTTTTTTTAACTTATGAAATACATAAACTGCTTAAAATTCTGTCATTGTTTTTAAGACAACCTTTGTAAATAGGACTTTTTCAACTACTCAGTTTTTAAAATATTTTTTTTTTTATTATTTTCAAATATTTTCGTTTTTAATACCTTATTAAGAGTGGAGTTAAGGGAACCCCGCCGAACAGCCCTGATTTTGATTACGTTTTTTTTATACGTCGGTAATGTTTTGTTTTGTTTTTTTTTTTTTTTAATTAAAATTAATTTTTTTGTGAACAAAACCATTTTGTTTTGCTTAAACTTCATAAAATACACTCCTTTTCATCAGAATAGGTACACAACTTTTCAAATTTTCATTAATCGTGACCTAATAAGGTTTTATTGTTTTCTGGTAGTTAAAGATGTTAGGTAAAGCAACGGCTAAAATTATTTCAAAATGGACCATAACTTTCTCATTGTTTTTCTGGTAAAGTATTTTTTGAGGAAAAATTAACTTATTTCTTTCTTCATCAGAATAGGTACACCCTTGTTATCTATAATGTTTTTGTGGATTTCGGGCAAATTTACAATTAAAACAAATAACTGGACTTTCCTAAGTGTAATTTAATAATCATACTACCATTTTGAAAAGCATGGGTGGGTTAAAATCGCTAAATTTTGGCGAAAACACCTTAAGAAATAAAACAAACAAAGAAGGATCCACCAATACTGGTATGGTTAAAAAAAATTACGAAATATGAATATGCTCTATCCAGACTTCAGATAAAAACATTCTGGGGGAAAAAAATGAATGGTTGTAAAAAAAAATGCAAAAAAACACATCTTAGACGAGTAAATTTTTACATGTGCTACCAGTTTTGGTGGATTAACGACAAGAATAAAAGTGAAAAACAGTTGTTATTTGTAATTTTAGGACAGTAAATAGAATGGTCATTAGTCCCAATCTTCTAAAATGGCTGAATTTTGAAAAGACACCATTACTACACCAAGAACAGAATTGTATGCGTTTAAGGTTTTTGAAATCCTTTACCACATGAAAAGTTGAGTGGTATTTGTGTTATTTTTGAATCAACGAACATTTAATTTTGATATCCTTGGTGAGTTAAACTATCAGTTTAACATTCTGCGAAAGGAGAAACCATTTTGAGACCAACTTCATTGTTAAAAAAGAAGTGTTAAGGCATGGAAGAAAGTTATCTTCTACGATAAACAAATAATAATTAAACGTGAAGAATGGTCACAATTATTTGTAAATGCATATTCAAGAAACTTTTCCTTAATTCTCTAGTATTTGTGAACCAGTATTCTGAATTTTTTAACAGGACCACGCCTCCTACCACAAAAAATGCTCTGTAAAATATTGGGAGGAAGTGCTAATTTAGAAAGTACTTGAGTATCTATCATAGAAAACAACCCTGAACCTTGTTGAAAATGTTTGGAAATGGCTAGCCCGTACTGATGAATTTTGTGAGAGTCGATTTTAAGAAAAAAATATTCCCTAACCCACCATTTAACAATTTAGGGAAGAGATTCAGATAGATTGCATAGAGAGATTTAACAATGCAATTAATGGACAGTTTCGTTATTTTTTTATGAATAAAAACGCCACTATACAAAAAATAAAATAATAAAAATTCATTTTTAAGAAGAACTTGATTCAAATTCATTTCATGGACCACTTTGACATCATTCTCTATGAACAATAAACTCTACATAAAATGAACTGTATAAATAAATAAATTGTAAATAAATAAAACACAGAGTTATTATTCGTTTTAGTTGGACTGCTCGTGACACGTCCCTTTTTATTCGAAGATCTTTTTATGACTGACAGTTTTGACTGAGGAGAATGAGAGGGAGGGAATAATAAGGAAATACACACGATCGTTGGTTGGTGTTGTAGTGTTGTTGGTTGTTGAGGAAGAAGGAAAAATGGAAAAGGAGATACACACAGATTCTTCGCTGATCGCCTGTTCCTTTGAGATGTGTTGACAGTGTTTGATTGTATGTGTTGACAGGCTTCTCCTGCGTGTAGCAACGGATTATTTAACATCCTGCCCACTTTAAACCTTCGGTTTAATGTTTGATGATTATTGATCTTCGATGCGTTGGGGGCTTCTTCCGAATAGCATTTGCTCAGGGACATTGGGAAAACCATTGGCGCCCCTGAGTAAATGCCAATGGGAAAAACCAAGTCGATTCGGGTAATATGTAGCGAATTGACTGAGAGTCTTTGCTCGTATAGACCTTATAGTTGATTGTTTTGCAGACTTAAGATCTGTTGAATCTCTTGGAGATTTTGATGTGGCCCAATAATTGTATTAGATGTTGTAAAAGTTGTTTATGCAGTCTGTTGTTTATACTGCTGTTGTTCTGAAATAGACGGCTTGTTAAGAGTGTCCGCTCTGCTTAACTTGATCACGAATTAAAATATTTGAATTTGAATGTGGAAAGCTTGTTCCGTTTATTTGCAAATTTTTTTAGTTGATGGCTGTATTAGGACTTTAGATACTGATGTATTTTTGCGTTTAAAAATTGAAGAGGTATTAAAGCCTAGTCGCATTACAACATTCCCAGATGAATATCGTTGAATGATGACAAGTAATTGTTGTAGAGCTGCCGATAAAGGAATTGGTAGTTTTGATGAATCATAGGCTGATATCGAGCCATCACTCTGGTATCAATGTTTCTAATGTTGCCGCTACTGTTGCAACAGAACAGGTTCCTGCTTCGGAATGGATCACTCTCTGCCATCGATAAACTATATTGTTTTCCTTGGGCTTGAACGCATAAAGAGATGTTCCTGCCCACTTTGATTCGGCAGAATCAAGAGAATTATTAACGATGTTTCATGTGGCATCCTTAGCCACTTCTCTGTGTTGGCTCGCAAAGAAAAGAAAATAAAGAAGAAGATATTTTGTTATGCTTCCTTCTTCAAGGAATATTATAAATGCATGTATGTTTTTGAAATGCTTGTTTTTTGAAATTTTATATGTATATGTAGGTATGTTAAAAGTGTTTTTTATTGGTAAAAATTTGATATTAAATGATGTTTTTGAAATGAAATTTGTCTCTTGAACAAATGATTCATTCTGTCTTCATGAAAGAATGTACGCTGGGATGAATTTTGTCTCAAGAACAAATGATTCACCCTGCGAACGCACACTCAAAATAAAACTGCGAAAAGGATGCCTCTCGTAGGCAATCTGCTTTCCTAAAAGAATGTGCGTTTTGTAAGAACGCACACTCAAAATAAAAGGTTTAAAAGTTAGAAGGTTTAAAAGTAATATCTGGTTGTTGAATTTTTTGCATATACTAATTTTTGAAAAAGGTATATTTTTTTTTTAGAGATAAATTTATTGCTCTTGCACAATAAATCTATCATATTTAAATTTAAATCAGTAAAAAAGAATATGGATGCATACATATATGTAGATGTAAATGTACTAGCATTTTTGTTCTACATGATACTCTTTGAAAATGTTCTATGATTTGATTTGCTTGGGTTACTTAAGTTTATTTATTGACCTTGTTTTATGAATCTGCTTTGAACAGGTTTCTTGCAAAGTTGTGAATGAAAAACTTTTGTATTTTATGAAATTATTATTATTCAATTGCTTAACTTTTTTTTTTTTTTTGTTTATTGGATATAAAATGTGTTCGATCTGATATAGCTGACCTGAGCAGTTTTAATGGAAGAGTCATTTTTTTTATTATGGGCAATTCCATGGTAACTCACGTTACATTCACAAAAATTTCCAACACATAAATAATTTTTTTTTTGTCAATTTTAATGTAAATTGATACGAAATTACTATCCATGAATGGAGCATAACTATTACTTTCATAATTAACTAAGAAAATTTACTTTATTTTTAACATTTGCTTGGGAAAAATAAAAGTTTGATGGTAACTCACGTTACAAAAATCGGACACGAATTTTAAGACACCGACAGTATGAAGTTTTTATGTGAAATTAAGAATCTTTATTTGTTTTTAATGAAGATTCCATACATAAAAAATTACAAGCTTTTAATATAAGTGACAAAACGAAACATTTTTTCAATATTTCGAGGAAAAATTTTAAAATATTTAGGTAACTCACGTTACATTATTTTGGTAACTCATGTTACCTGTGATTTGTGGTTGTAAATGTAAAGAAAAGATGCATTTTCACTCAAGTTTTTTTTAAATCGAATATTGTGTAACGAAGCTTGCTTAAATGTTAATTTATTTTACCAATAACGAGGGGGTGTTGTCATCGTCACTGTTAGACTCATCATGTTTTTAGTTTCCTTCTTTTTCCGTCATTTTTATCTGAAATTCTTCTGTTGTTGGCAAGATTATGCTATAAAAATGCTTTAAGATTATTTAAACTCCCTGAATTTGATGTCTATCCATAAGGGAATACAACAAAGAATCTTTTCTTGCAACTAGCAAAAAGAGTTGACGTTTGTAAATAGTAATTTGCTAATAAAAAAACTAAAAAAGACTGCATAATTTGTTCAAAATTCGTGTCCACTTTTTCATGGAATTACCCTTATGTACACACGTTTTTGAGGTGTTTTGTATTAGTGAACATTTGATATCAACTGATGTTTTGGATTGAATTTAGTCTTTTTTTTTTCATCTCGGTTTCATGTTAGAATGTACGCCGGGATGAATTTGTCTCATGAACAAAATGGTTCATCCTGCGAACGTACACTAAAAATAGGATTGTGAAAAGGATGCCCTTCGAAGGCAATCTGCTTTCCTTTTTGGGAAGAATATACGCTGGGATGAATTTTGTCTCAAAAACAAAATGATTCATCCTGCGAACGTACACTCAAAATAGGATTGTGGAAAGGATGCCCTTCGAAGGCAATCTGCTTTCCTTTTTGGGAAGAATATACGCTGGGATGAATTTTGTCTCAAGAACAAAATGATTCATCCTGCGAACGTACACTCAAAATGGGATTGTGAAAAGGATGCCCTTCAAAGGTAATCTGCTTTCCTTTTTGGGAAGAATATACGCTGGGATGAATTTTGTCTCAAGAACAAAATGGTTCATCCTGCGAACGTACACTCAAAATAGGATTGTGAAAAGGATGCCCTTCGAAGGCAATCTGCTTTCCTTTTTGGGAAGAATATACGCTGGGATGAATTTTGTCTCAAGAACAAAATGATTCATCCTGCGAACGTACACTAAAAATAGGATTGTGAAAAGGATGCCCTTCGAAGGCAATCTGCTTTCCTTTTTGGGAAGAATATACGCTGGGATGAATTTTGTCTCAAGAACAAAATGATTCATCCTGCGAACGTACACTCAAAATGGGATTGTGAAAAGGATGCCCTTCGAAGGCAATCTGCTTTCCTTTTTGGGAAGAATATACGCTGAGATGAATTTTGTCTCAAGAACAAAATGGTTCATCCTGCGAACGTACACTCAAAATAGGATTGTGAAAAGGATGCCCTTCGAAGGCAATCTGCTTTCCTTTTTGGGAAGAATATACGCTGGGATGAATTTTGTCTCAAGAACAAAATGATTCATCCTGCGAACGTACACTAAAAATAGGATTGTGAAAAGGATGCCCTTCGAAGGCAATCTGCTTTCCTTTTTGGGAAGAATATACTCTGGGATGAATTTTGTCTCAAAAACAAAATGATTCATCCTGCGAACGTACACTCAAAATAGGATTGTGAAAAGGATGCCCTTCGAAGGCAATCTGCTTTCCTTTTTGGGAAGAATATACGCTGGGATGAATTTTGTCTCAAGAACAACATGATTCATCCTGCGAACGTACACTCAAAATGGGATTGTGAAAAGGATGCCCTTCGAAGGCAATCTGCTTTCCTTTTTGGGAAGAATATACGCTGGGATGAATTTTGTCTCAAGAACAAAATGGTTCATCCTGCGAACGTACACTCAAAATAGGATTGTGAAAAGGATGCCCTTCGAAGGCAATCTGCTTTCCTTTTTGGGAAGAATATACGCTGGGATGAATTTTGTCTCAAGAACAAAATGATTCATCCTGCGAACGTACACTCAAAATGGGATTAAAAAATAAAAGAGTTGAAAAGTTATTCTTCGTAACAATTTGTCTGCAAGAATGTGCGTTTTGTAAGAACGCACACTCAAAATGTCAAGTTCACCCTTTGTAGGTAACATTTTTTTTTTTTTAAAGAATGTACGTTTTGTAAAAACGCACACTCAAAATGTTAAGTTCACCCTTTGTAGGTAACATTTTTTTTTAAAGAATGTACGTTTTGTAAAAACGCACACTCAAAATAAGATATCGAAAGTGCACCCTTTGTAGGCAACAACTTTAATTCAAGAATGTGTGTTTTTACACTCCTAGTTCAATGTAGGTCAATCCTTTTTCATTAAATGAATTATTATGTTTGAATTGTTTGTTTTTTTTTTTAACAAAAATATGAGTTCTTTCAAATGAAAAATTAATTGAGTTCAATTGTGTTGTGCATGCAGAAGGTGGGTTTGTTTATCGATTTAAACGTTTAATACGATATAAAACTGTGATTGTATAATGGTGTTCTACTTGTTCCAGACTCTTTGGAGTCTGTGTTGTTTTACTTCCTTCTGAGACAATTTTCTCCTAAATCACAGAAATTTAGCCTATACTTCTTATTAAGTGCATAAGTGTGAAATAAACCTTTAGTTAGGTCAAGAAACGGTTTTAGATGTTGAAATATGGCAGCTGTATTTTGCTTTATATGTAGCTTAAAGTTCAACGTACAGTTCGATGTACCTAACCTATTATCTGTGTAATATTTGGAAAGGCAACTCAAAATGTCCGTGAGGTAAACTGTTGTAATATTTAAGCAATTGTAGGTGTTTCGAAGTTGATGAGTATGAATTTACGAAATGTTATATGGTTACGGAGTCAAACCGTTTATTATTGAAATTGCATAAACTCCGAGAATAGAGCTTCTGATACATTATTTTGTTTTATTTTATTGTATATTATGGCTTATTTTCAATTATAATGATATTATTTCGCTATTGTTTTGCATTTAATCTTAGAAAAATTGATTTCATTAGGTTTTCCTTTTCTTTATATTATTGCTTGTTTTGTTTTTTTACTATTTGATTTTGAATGAGGTACCTACCTACAAGCGCTCACGTTTTGTGTGTATTATCTACTTCAAACAGCAAAATTAATACATTTGCATAAAGTTTTATAGCCTTTAACTATAAAACATTAAAATTTTTTTTTTTTTGTTTAAGAAAAGTGATATTTTTTGTATTGTCTTGTGTCAAAAATCCTACTCAAACAGGAGATACAACAACTGAAGAAGCTAACAGCCACTATCTATCAATCGCTATGACATAGAAAAGTTTATTTCAACGAGAACAGCCATACAAACAAACCTACCTAATGTGTACTCAAGTTACATGCGACACAAGCAATGCATCCTAAAATTACCGAACCGACGAAAACAAAAATGACCTAACGGGTTTTCCATTCCAACAGCTGCACCACTAAGTAAATAGCGAAAGGAGTAGGTACCTAGATCTTAGAGGATAGCTGTACAAATAGATTATGTAGATCCTTTATGTATACATACTGCAAAAATATCACCATCTACCTACCTACATGGAAATCAACACTTTCGTGGTTGATGCACAAATTTCACGACACCATAGACAAATATGTCTCTTGTTTTGCGATTTTGAAGTTGAATGGTATTTTGTATGTATCTATGTAGGTATGTAGATTGAATATCGGAAATCGATTTGTACTGATCTTTGCTTTGCTTTGTTTTTTAATTGAATTGAATGTTATAAACAAGATACGATAGAAATAATTTTAAGTACCTATGTACCTACATACCTACAGATTTGGTGATGTTGTACCTACTATGGTGGTTGTTTTTTTTTTTGTTTTTTTTTTTTTTTACCATCTTTTATGGGCGTTTTGAATTCGAGATAATTTTAATTCATTACAAATTAGGTGTCTATTTATCATAATTATGCAGATGAATGTATGTACAAATGAAGGCAGGTAGGTATGTAGTATGTAGGTACATAATTATTTAGTATGTATGATGTACTTGTACATACATAATGTATTTATAAAGTGTTGAGTATAGGTATTGTTATTATAAAATGTTTGTTTGATTTATAATATCATGATAGATATTACCTATACATTCTAGTTGAAAAATGATATTGAAATGATGCGACAATGATTTAGATCTTAATATTTTAAAGTTCTGCGTTTTGCTTGCCTTATTGCAAAAAAATTAATTTTCGTTGTTATGTACCTATACATACATACCTACATTATACCATTATGAATCACTGCAAGACTATATGAATGGGGAGTCATTTGGCCTGCACCTAATTCAAAATTGTTACACACTTTCCAATGTTGCGAATTTCCAATCAGATGTTTATGACGATTATTATGCCGTTCACAATCAAATGTTTGTAAGAATAAAAAATAACGCACCATACAATCAAATACCTACATCACAATTTGACCCAAAGAAAACAAGACAAACAAAAATACAGAAATTAAAGCTAACTGCGCAGCGGGTATCTTATAGTATAAGGATATAACAACAGTTGTCGATCTTGCAGGCATAAAGGACATTGTTTCTTTTCTCTCAATTATAGGTATACTCCTAACCTAACGGCTTGATTTCATGCATCACCACTGTAACTAATTGCCTACACACATAGTTGAAGAAACTAATCTTTTGCTAAAAAAGGGAAAATAAAAACGAACTAGCAAGATTTCCTATTTCAAATGCTGAGACAAAGATGCGCCACAAAATATGAATTAACTCTTTGTAGACACAGCCCCTATTTGTGACGTGAAAGGCACACGGGCATAATCTACGTGCTGCTACCACTACACCTAAAAAACACAAACTCTCGACCTGTTGAACCAAACAAAAAAATGAAACGATCCAACAATGCATCCACCCGAACGACACGACAAAACATGCAACACCAATATGATCGACGGAAACACAGATACCCCGCTATATAAAAAAAAAAAAATAAAAACAACTCAAAGCGATGTCTCATTCCGATGCTTGCACCATAGTAACAGAAAGAGAAAACCACCACCGACCGGTGGTGATGAGAATGATCTAATCAGATGGATGAACCTTGTCTTTGTCATACCTTTATTCATGGCTCCTTGTTACTATTACTTTGTCTCATAATTATGATGGGAGATGAGATGAATAAACATTTATAATGATAAAATATATTTTTTGTATCCTTTGTATAGATCTTTTATTTTGTGTACGCCATTATTTGATTGCATCATATTCGCAAAGTATGTACAAGCAAAGTACAACTCTACGAAGTACGAACCTGCGTACCTAGACATCGGCATATATATTTTTCGTTAGTTTTTTTTTTTTTTACAAAATTAAGCTAGGTAGATACTTTCGTACATAGGTACATACATATTTAAGGACCGTATATGTAAAGCGCTATGTGAGACTAGTGTTGTGAATCCAGTTAGAATTCAATTCGATGCTCATTGCATTTTTGTTTCTGTACGCAAAATATTTTGGGAAAATTCTCCCTTGTCAGCATTGAGTTAAATTTTAAAGATGACACCTATGTGTCTGAATTTGGTACATGTTGTGTCCTTGTAAAGGAAAGGATAATTGTTTTTAAAGAAAAATAAACAAAAATTATAAATAATGCTTCGTTGTTACATTTTGTCAAAGCGAAATCAAAAATATTTTGCAATTGTGTGGGTGAGCAACATTTGTAATAATTTAAAGTAAAATTTTGTTTTGTTTTTTGCTTTTTTTTTTGTGTTACTTACATCTGTTTTTATGCTTGCTTGTCAAAGCAATGATCTGCTGCGGTACATTGGAGATTGGAGTGCACTTGAAATACATTCCAAGAACTTGCCACACAGCCACATTTGCATTTATGTGAACCGTTATCACCCACATACGATCCGCTTCGTTTCGTGTCACTGATATTTTTTATATTAATTTAGGTATTTGCATTTTTTCTAATTCTTATTCGCACAATTTTTTTTTGTAACAAAATCTGTCGATGATATTGTTTTTGTGTGTTTTTTTTATATATGCGAGGGATTTTGGTTTATATTTTGGTACCATTTTTGTAGTTTCGCACACTCACTACCGTTTTAAGTAATTTAATTACATGTCTAGTTATTGAAAGGCGCGTGGCACAGTATTGGGCGTCGAAGGACCGTGAACAATAAACTCTACATAAAATGAACTGTATAAATAAATAAATTGTAAATAAATAAAACACAGAGTTATTATTCGTTTTAGTTGGACTGCTCGTGACACGTCCCTTTTTATTCGAAGATCTTTTTATGACTGACAGTTTTGACTGAGGAGAATGAGAGGGAGGGAATAATAAGGAAATACACACGATCGTTGGTTGGTGTTGTAGTGTTGTTGGTTGTTGAGGAAGAAGGAAAAATGGAAAAGGAGATACACACAGATTCTTCGCTGATCGCCTGTTCCTTTGAGATGTGTTGACAGTGTTTGATTGTATGTGTTGACAGGCTTCTCCTGCGTGTAGCAACGGATTATTTAACACTCTATGTGTACCTATTCTGATGAAACAAAAAAATAACTCAGTTTTTCAATATGAAATGCTTTGCCATAGAGAAACAGGAAAAATAACCACACGTTTTGAATTATTTTTTTTTGCTGATTCTGCTAACATCTTAAACAATGACTTGACACCAAAAAATTATTATTTTTCCTACACTGTAAGGAAAAAAGGAATACTGAACATTTGAAAAGTTGTGTACCTATTCTGATGAAAAGGAGTGTAAATGATACCAAAAAATTCTCTAGGTAATTTAAGAAAAAAAACATGTATGGGATCAATCTTCCATGGTTTAAACGATAAATGCAATTTTCTCACAAACTGACTTCAAACACAAAAAAAAAATATTTTGAACACAACGGCAGCACCTACAATATTAACATACACGTTTTTAAAAAGAAAAAATCTCATTTTTATCTGTAAAAATTAAGTCCACTAAATTTAGCCAAGAGTTTTTGAAAGAATGATCTTCAACTCTAAATTTATTTCAAACTTTTTCGTAGTAAAATATGAATTTATTTTTCAAACATTTTTGGTTATATACATATATTATCAATTGAATTCCGAAGAGGAAAAGGTAATATAAATATTACAGTTTTGAATGGAAATAGAAAAGTTAATTTTTTTCAAAAACGGCTCTAACGATATTGATTAAAGTATTTTGTGTGAAGTTTTACACATAAGAGCCAACTTTTGAAATAAAAAAAATATTTTTTGTACCGTTACTAACGGTACCTGTCATGGAACGATTTTTTTGATTTATGAATAACTAATCCCCTTTCAACGAAAAGTTTTATACAAGAGCGTTTAAGTAAAGATAATATTAAAATTTAAGAAAATTTTCAAAAAACATATACTTTTGGATTGTTAAAAAATATTTCAAAATTTTTTTTCGAAAAATCAATTTTTTGAAAACGGTTTGACGAAAAATCTTTAAATTTCGTTTTTATATGTAAATTAATTATTTCTTCAAAATGGCATACCAAATTTTTTTTTTTGAAAAATGTTAGAAATTTTTTATTTATAAAAAAATATTTTTTTAAAAAACGGCTCCAACGATTTTCGAAATTTTTTTTCTAAAAATACCTTTTTATACAAGAAATAAAATGACATACTTGGTTTTTTGTAAAAGATCATTTAAAACGGTGTTAAATTAATTTTAAGAACAGATTTAATTTTTTTATACTACTTTTTCTTTTTATTTCTTCAAAATATCAAATTTAAAATTTCTTGATTAAAAACAAAAAGCTTTAACATTAGAGTTACTTTAAGCATTAGAACAAGTACGTGCGACCCCAGTTGTGCAATTTATTTAATTTCAAATCATAACAAATGTGGCCAAAAAATTTAAAAAATAAATTTTATATTACCAAAAAACTTTTAAAAACGACATTTTAAAATTTTTTCAATAATTTTTTTTTTTTTTTTTTTTCAAAAATCTAAGTTCAATTACCATTTTTTTCAAAAACCCTTCATTCGATTTACTTAATTTTAATTTTACAAAAATATGAAGAAGTTTCTGGCTTTTTAAAAATGTATATTTAAATATTGTAGGTGTTGCCGTTGTGTACAAATATTTTTTTTTGTGTTTGAAGTCAATTTAAGCAAAATTTTTGAAAAAAAAAATATTTTTTGTTCACAAAAATCTTTAATTAAATTTAAAAAATCAAAACAGCAACAGCGGCAATTTCTAGTCAAAGTGTTTTTAATTATTGACGTTTGAAAAAAAAAGACCATCAAAATTAGAGCTTGTCGGCCAGGTTCCCTTATATTTCCATTTTTTGAGCATTAGTTACCCCTATTTACCCTTAAAATAAGATGATGCCCAAAATTTATAAGGTTGCATCCGCTTAATATTAGGTCTTAGGTGATCTTATTTCTCCGTGTAAGTTTCTGTTTAAAATGCAATAATTCTACCAGTTTTCTTTAAAGGCAACATTTTTTCCATAGTATTTTCAAAATTAATCTTGATTAAATAAAAACAACTTCTTCTTAAATAATAACCAATATTCTTCATTCACCATCATTATAATTCTTAACTGATTAATTTTTCAATTAAACGGAAATCTGAAATTAAGAAGGAAAACTTAACTTTTTCCGTCATGAAGAATCACTTTTCGCCATCACACACCGAACTAAAAGAATCTTATCCCGCATGATTAAAAGTTCAGATCATCATCACGTTTCATATATCATCGGACATGTCAATGGATTTAGTTGTGTATACATAGTATATTGTATTCCCCTGCTGATGAATATACTTCCAATAGTAATGCCCTATTAATCTCGAAAATATATTCATTGAAAAGATTTATAGCTTTTCTCTGGGATATCCTTAGCCTCGATACGATAAACCCCCATCGGCAGAAGATGAAAACTCATATACAACAAAAACAAAAATCAGTGCAAAATACTATTTAATTCATTCCTTGGTTTTGGTTAGTCAAGATCGTAGCTAAGAAATAATAAAAGAAGGTGCAAAAGAGGGTAACTATTTTCGTCTCAAATCGAAAATGTCTAAAAATTACTTAAATTAAAAGGTTATAGAACTTTTATGTTTCTTTAAGACAGAATATAATTTTCATTCCTACCCCCTGTTAAAATCTCCTCTACTCCCCTTTTAGATACGACCTTGTCAAGAGTGTCCTTGCTGAGACATTGTTCACTATATTGATGACATAGAAATAAACAGCAGGCATTCTCTCACTGCCAACAGAGCTTCCCTTTGCCCACATTAGCACATCATCCCAAAACAGCCTCCCCTCTTATTTTGAGGTCTTAATGTGTTAACTGTAATTTGTTTTGTTTTTGGCACATTTTGTGGCTATAGCTGTTCACATCCGCATCCGTATGTCTACACAATTTGTATTATATGCCTGCTGCAATTTGCCGTCGGCATTGTTGGTCGGTGTCGGCAAGTGTTTGTGAATTTATTTCAGGATTTCGATTTACCAAATTCGATTGAGATTTTTATTAAAGTTTTATACTCTCTCGCTCTGATTTATTGCAAACGTGTCGGTTTGGTGGGTGTGGGAACATGCAAGGCATTTTGGTTTTGAACTTCCAATTCAGGTGGAATAAAATTTAAATTGAAAAAAAAAATATCTTCAAATAGATAGCAGGGAAATTGGGATTTTATTTATTTTCGATAGGATTTGTACTCTTCTGTTTGGATTTGGAAAAAAATAAAATTATCCAGCTGAGTGAATAGAATTGGTTTTCAAATTCAGTTGCAATGCAGGTGAAGATGTTTCAGTGCAAATAACATATCGTTTGGTTTTTCAGACATTGACAGGCAGTGCGAATTGGAATCGATGTATAGGCCAAGGGTTGTATGAATTATTCCAATAAATTTGTTCTTTTAAAAATGAAAAACATGCAAATAGAAAAAGCGGAAATAAATTTTACTTTAAGACACTCAAAAAATAACTCTTAGTTAAAAAAAAAAAAAAACTATAAGGTTTGAAGAGCAGTTTTTCAAAAACAGCGCATTCACTAAACTCAATTTTTAACTAAAAGAATAGAATTAATTTTTAGCTTTTTAAAAATTATATTATACTATGTATTATAGGTGTTAGTGATGGGAACTATCGAATAAAAATTATCGATAATTGTAAAATATTCATTCTTCCGATAGTTTTAAATCATTCATTTAGTTACTTTTTTCATTCAAATAGTTTTTTTATTCAATAATTTTTTATTCGATAATTTTTTTCATTCGAATAGTTTCTTTTATTCGATAGTTTTTTCATTTGAATAGTTTTTTTCATTAAAATAGTGTTTTTATACGATAGTTTTCTCATTCGAATAGTTTTCTTAAACGATATTTCTTTCATTCAAATAGTTTTTTAAACGATAGTTTTCGCATTCGAATAGTTTTGCTATACGATAGTTTTTTCATTCGAAGAGTTTTTTTATTCGATAGTTTTTAGTCGATAGTTTATTCGATAGTTTGTATCCGATAGTTTATGCGATAGTTCAAATCATTCGATTGTTCCCATCACTAACAAAACAAAATTTAAATTTTTTTTTGGTGCCGAGACTAAGATATACTTTTCTATAGGTTTTCTGTGTGCTGAACTCGAAAAGTCAGAAATATCCTATCAGCTCTCGTTTTTGAAATATTACCGTTAGAAAGTTAAAAAAAAATTGATTTTGGACTTATTTTGGAGTTAACAAGATTTTTCCCAGATGAACCAAAATATACTTTTCTGAAGGTTTTCGGTGTGTTGAACTCGAATTTTTTACCACTTTTGATGTCATGCCTTAATTTGAAGAATTTTTTTAACATATAAATCATAACGGTTTCTATAAAAACTATTTTCCTTCTTTTAAAAACTTTTTAAATCTTTGCAATATCTTTTTTACTGCCCGAGATATTTTGAAATGAAGTAAGTGTGTTTTTATCAAAAAGGAGATGAAAACGTGATATCTGTTTGATACATTACAATAATCCAAAAAACTGACGATATATCTCGAAAAATAAAAAAATTATTAGAATAAATGGTTTTTTCACAAAAACTTTAATTTTAGTACTAAAAAAAAAATCATGTGTGCAATTCACACGTGTTAGAAGTGAAACCTAAAAAATCATTTTTCTTGCAAAGAAAATCGAAAAAACCTACCTTTTTTTATTCCAACAACCTGTACAAAATTTTATATCACCTTTTATATGACGCTTCAATAAAACAAATAAAACAAAAAATGTTATAATCAATTGATTTTTCCTGTCGCTTTTTCGTTTCATCTTGTTTCAAATCACTACGATACTAAAGAAGTTTTCACTTCAAAAAAAAAGCATTACTGTAATACTAATAATAATAATAATTTATTATAATTAAAGCATATTACATTTATTTTAATCAATAATTAAAAGTTGTCACAAGAGCTTGCTCCTTCATATGTAGTGCCAGAATTTGGTTTCTTAACAGATTTTTGAATAAGAAAATCTATGTTCATTTGGTATTGAACTACTTTTGTGAGAGTTCACCATGCTATTAAAGTCAAAGAACAACTTGAAAGCACAAACAAAAAACATGGGTAAAAATATATTCAAATTTGTTTCTTAAGAAAAAGTGTACTAAAAAAAGTTAGGTACCTACTTTTTTTCAGATTTGTGAATGTAGCTATGTATTTTAAGTTTCTAAAAAAAAAACTTGAAAAATAGATCGATATTAAATTAAAGGGTGAAACAAATAAGCACTTTATTTAAGGTCACCTAAAAATTTTTGTATTATTTTTTTTTTAAGAAAAAGCCCTTTTATATTAAAATAAATTTTAGCAAGTTCCTGCTGTTGATTTTCTGTCTGCTTAGGCACACAGGTTTCGACATTGCTTTGTTTCAGTACGGATTTACCATTTTTTATTTTTATAAAAAATGTTGGTGTAATAAGGATCGGCTATTTATGAATAAATGATAGTGAATCAATACAAAATAAAACGCAATTGCTCTCAAGGTAAAAGCTGCTCAAAATGTTAAAGTTCTTTATAGCATTCATAATAGTTATATAAATTTATTTTATAGAGTTAATTTTAAAATAAATGTAAAAAATATTTATAACAAAAACATATTTAAAAACAAAAAAATATTTTTATTTTCAAACCATTTGATTTCCGGTAAAGGAAAGAATATTTGGATATTTTGTTCAACATTGTAAGAGACATTTTTTTTTTTTATTATAATATTTTGTATAGATACAAAAATTTTTCAAAAGAAATTTGATATAGATATATACCATTCTAAAATTATTGTTCCTCAAATTAAACAGAAATTTCCACAAAATGTATTGATCTGTGATCAAAAATGGATTAAAAAATTTAAATGAAAAAAAAAAACAAAACTTATATTTTTGAGAAAAAAAAAAATTGTTGAAATCAGAAATTAAGAAAAATTTGGGTTGGGTACGATTGACCGCATTTTAAAATCTTGTTCTTAAAACCTCGCATCTTAAAATCTCGCATTATGAAATCTTTTTTATCGAAATCTCGCAATTTCAAAATCTCGTTTACTAAAATCTCGCAACATTAAAATCTCGCAAACTAAAATCTCCAAATTTATAATCTCGCATTGAAATAAAATATTTATTAATTCGCGCGCGCGAATTAATAAATATTTTATTTCAATTTGAGATTATAAACCTACATGATATTGCTAGCTTAGGAAAGCCCAGAACTTCCCTCTTCTGTTTTTTTCGTTTTGTTTTGAAGAGATAAATAGAAAAGGAAAAGGTTTGTTAACTGTCAGACGCCTATGCCAGTTTTTTAAAGTGTTCAGGGACAACTGTTTTATGTTGCAGTCAAAAGGACTTAATGCATGTGAATTTGTCGTATTCGATCTTCTCTTTTCATTTAACCTGGTTGCTTATACATTTTGCTGCCAAAAAAGCAAATTAAATTTGAGAAACTTTACGCTCTAAACTAATTCTTCTAATGCGAGGTTTTGATATAGCAAGAATTTAATGAACTTGCGAGATTTTTTCTAAAATGCGAGATTTTAATATGCAGGATTTTGAAAATGCGAGATTTTGTTATGTGAGATGTTAAAAATGCGAAATTTTGCTTTGCGTGATTTTTGCAAAAATGCGAGATTTTGTTATAACAGATTTTAGTTTGCGATCAATCGTACCGCTCCCGAAAAATTTTCTATGACAGGAACCGTTAATAATGGTACAAAAGCTGATTTTGAAAATATCAACTTTTCCGTTGTGGCCATAGATTAGGTACCTTAAATTTTATTCCTTAAAGCAAAATTTCAATTTTTCAATTCAATTCAAAAGTAAGGTTCAAAAAAAGTCTACGGTTTTTTCTAAATCCAATTTTCTATGAAACTACTAATTCGATTTCAACGAATTTTCCTTAAAAAAGCATTAACATAATTTTAATATAAAACAAAAATAAAATTTTGAAAAAAAATGTATTTTTGGATTTTAAAAAAATATTGAATTTTTTTTTTTTATCAAATTTTCGAAAACCGGACATTGAATTTTTTTAGAAATTTTTGTTTTAGATGTTGATTATTTTTACAAAATGGTTTACCAATTTTATTTTTAAACTTTTTTTCCAAAAAATCATTTATAAAAAATTAGTTTTTTACAAAACGGCTCTAACGATTTTGATTTTTTTTTTTTTTCTAAAAATACATCTTAACAAAACAAATGAAATTGCATACTTGTTTTGGACGGCAATTTGATTTTAGATGTTGTTTTATTATTTTGAAAAACGATTTTTATGTTTTTTTTATTTTTGTTTTTTTTTTTTGTGCAACCCAGTCGTGCATTTTATTTTCTATAGTTTCTACTTGGCATTTGTTTTAAATTTAAGATTATTGTAGTAAGTAAGTAAGTGTTTGAATATGGGCTATAATTATTATATAAATTTCTGGTTAAAAATGTTGATTAAAATTGGTTCAGCAGTCCATTGATAAACTTGGAAATAAATAAACTGCAGATAAATGAATCAGACAATGGAGGATAAACATTTTTAAAGTTTGAGGTAGATACATTTAATATTTATGTATGTAGTCAGCTATCACATACACATTACATTATGTGTATAATAAAACTTTAAAGACCCATTTTTCCAGCATTTCATTTAGATAATAAGGTCTCAATATCGTATTTTTAAGAATTTTAAGTATTTTTCTGCATCACTCTTGAAAATGATAGCAAGTTATTTTTGAAGAAATGTTTTTCATATAGGTAAAATATTATTATCAACCGAGACAACAAAAAAATATATCATTTTATGTATAAAAAACTCATTTTTTGCAGTAAACCACTTCAAAGATTTATATTTTGCTTGTTTTCTGGCTTGAAGAAGAAAATTCTAGTTGTCATGGTGCAAAAGAATTTTATCTCTCCCAGCAAAATTCTATTGATATGTACAACACAGAGAATTGTGAATGCGTGTGTCCATGACAACAAATCATATCTCAACAATTGAAATTCCCTCAACATCATCCAAATATTTGATAAAGGTATAAAAGGATATTTTTGTTGTTAAGATATGTAGAGGTATATCTACAACTTCTATTTTCTGCAACAACAACAACAACAAAAATTCATCCCTATACTTGTGGGGGAAATTGCAAAACAAATCAGGTTGACAAAACGCTACCACCCACTCTGAGAATTTTCTATATTGTGATCCATTCACAATGGCAAATACCTATTTTGCAGCAGCAGTTTTTCTCTCTTTGTAAAGATATCATCGTAGGTTTTAAAGAGCATGCGTGGGACAAGTGCAACGAAGCAAGGAAAAACTCTACAAAATAGAAAAACAATTCCCACACAAAAAAATAAGAAAAAAAAAGAGACTAAAATCACCCCTTAAATTGGTTCAACGCCCCCTTTTATATGGTCCTGTGAGACGTGAGTTTGCCATAGCTGCCAAGATATTGGAAAGCGTTCAAGTTCTTTCTTTCCTTTTTTCTTTTTTTTTTTATTGCATTTTCCAATCTTTTCCTATATCCCATCCAGTTGATTTAGACTTTATTGTTTTCTCCTGCTGCTTCTCTATACTTTTGTATCCTTTCCTTTTTTTTTTCAATATTTTTTTTTTATCTGCCTCCGACAAAGATTACCCTTTGACGTTTTGCGCTCCACCACCATCAGCAGCAACATTTTCCTCTCCAATACAACGTCGACATCGTTCGTCCTTCTCACTGTCGTGTTGGATCTTTTGAAAAGGATATTTTTCAGGAAAAGAGTATCAAGGAAATTGCACCTTAAATTGCTGCAAGTGTAATAAAATGAAAGCGTGGTAGATTTTCTTTATGGCCTTTAATAACGTGCGGCAAGTTGTTAGAAAATAGTCTTTCTTTCCAACGACGATGTCGGTCGTCGTCGTTGCCATTGTCCTTGGTATAATATGGGACGTGTGAAGGCAGAGCTTCTAGGATATACAACAATGGATGGACAAGAGTGGTAATTTTGGACACATATGGAGACTACCCAGTGTCCTATACTCCTAAGTCCACATCACGCTCTCTCATATTTAACATCACAATGCAGTATCCAACATGAAGACAAAAAAAAAAAATACCCCGCATTAATAGAGGGAGTTTTTTTCGTTTGGATACCAACCATAACCATATACATTTTGGGGATTATGGAGGATAAAATTTGTGAGATGTTTGGTGACACAACCAAATAGAGAGAAAAAAGGGTAAAAAAAACACGTCACTTTAAATAACGATGGTAAAGCAAATAGAAACGAATAAAAGCCAAAAAAAAAAAAACGAGTAGAAAGAAAAACGATCAACGTAACGTTTATTGGATTTTCGATTGGAAAAGATTTTCTTTTATTATTATTATACTCACTTTTATTATTATTTGAGTATTTGTTGAACAATATACGATGTCATTATATTCTATTTAAAATCACAGAAAAAAAATTAACTCAAATAAAATTACTATTCAGAAAACTATACATACTTTAAAAATATCGATAATAATGATAAAAACCATTTTAACTACACATGTTTAAAAAAAATAATTTCCATAAATGCTCATTACCAGGACCACATTTCACCAACTTACAAATTTGTAATTACAAGTAGCTTTCACAATATTTTGTCAAAAAATCGATAAATTTATTATACAAGTAAAAAAAAAATTCATTAAACAATATTTGTTGCAATTAAAAACAAAATTGCATAAAAAAAAATTTATATTGCAATTGAAAAATATTTGCATATGAATAAAAAAATTTGCATTAAAAAAAATAGAATTGCAGCTGAAAAATATTTGCATTGAAAATAAATATTGAAATTAAAAAATTTTGCATTAAAAAAAATGTAGGTATTGTAACTAAAAAATTTTCTGCATTGAAAAAAAATAAAATGCACGACTGGGTCGCACGAACTTGCTCTTAGAGTTAAAGTTGCTTAAATTTTTAAGACTTTTTATATAGAAATTTGGAAAAAAAAATAATATTCGTTTTTAAAAAAAAATAAAATCTGAAATTAAATTGCCCTCCAAAACAAGTATGCAGTTTTGATTGATATATTAACATGCATTTTTAGAAAAAAAATTTTCAAAATCGTTAGATCCGTTTTTCAAAAAACTAATTTTTTATAAATAATTTTTTGGAAAAAAAGTTTTAAAATAAAATTGGTATGCCATTCTGTAAAAATCACTAATCAACATCTAAAAACAAAATTTCAAGAAAATTCAATGTCCCGTTTTCGAAAATTTGATTTTTCAAAAAAAAATTTTCAAATTTTTTTTAAAAATCCAAAAATTATTTTATTCAAAATTTAATTTTTGGCTTTTATTTAAATTATATAAATGCTTCTTCACAGAAAGTTTCGTTGAAATCGAATAAGCAGTTTCGGAGATAATCGGATTTGAAAAAAACGGTTCTATGGCAGGTACCGTTAATAATGATTTTCAAAAAAAATTTTTTTCATTTGAAGATAGCTTAAAACTAACATTTGAATTTTTTAAACAAAATCGTTAGAGCCGTTTTCGAGATATTTCAATTTTACTAAAATCGGTATATGACAAGTACCGTTATTTTTGGTCCAAAAAAATTAATTCCAAAAACCCCTCTGGAGAGTCGCCAAATAACGCTACATACCAAGTTTGACACTAATCGGTCCATCCGTTTATTCTGTAGCTTCTTATACAGACAGACAGACAGACGGACTTCCGGGACCCACTTTTTTGGCATTGTCTACCATCGTAATGTCATGGAAAAATGTTATCTCAACTTTTTTTTCTATACGAATGCATAATTTGATATATAGTACCTATATCGCAAGTAAAAATTAATGCAAAATTTGTGCATTAAATATCAAATTTTTTTAATATTCGTCAAATTTCTTACATTTTTGACTATTTGGCCTTACATAAGGCTTTATCAATAGTATGATTGAAATAACTTATGTATGGTCAAGTAGCCAATATGTAAGAAATTCGACGAATATTAAAAAATAATGCATAAATTTTGCATTGAATTTTTTTTTTTTTTTCAATGCAGAAAATTTTTTAGTGCTTTAACATTTATTTAAATTTATTAAATTTAAATAAAATTGCCTTATATGTAACAGTGTTGCCTTTTTGTTTTACAAAGTCTCCTCAAAACAACTTTTGCATTTTTCTTCAACTTAGGTTTAGGACAAATATTAAAACTAAAACATTGGAGTTTCTATTACCTTTAGAATTTGATCCATGTGTGACAACTAGCTATGTTCTTATTTTCATATTGAAACTTTCATTTTATACACTGAATAAATATTTTCAAGTGGAGAACAAAAAACAAATTTAAAAATAAAAACAAAATTAAGTTCGCTGCTCAGTTCTTTTGTTTGAATAAAGCCAAATTATTTGTGCTAAAAAAATGCTTATCCATTTTTCTATTTTCAACTTTAAATTATAAAAATTAAAGCTCAAATATGGTTCAATATAATTGATAGTAATTTTCGGGTTGGGGTCGAAATTCTGTATGTTGCAAAATACTGTATGCCAAAATACTGTATGTCAAAATTCTGTATGTGCAAAATGCTGTAGGAACAAAATTCTGAAAGTCAAAATTCTGTATAGCAAAATTCTGGTTGGTCAAAATACTGTATTTCAAAATTCTGTACATCAAAATTCTGTAAAAATGCTGTAAAAAAATATCGTTTTGATAATGTAAAAAAGTGCGCATACAGCATTTTTTCAGAATTTTGATATACAGTATTTTGCCGTACAGAATTATACAAAACAGAATTTTGCATGTCAGTATTTTGTTGATACAGTATTTTGACGTACAGAATTTTGTATTTACAGTATAATGACGTACAGAATTATGGTATTACAGTATTTTGACCCCACAGAATTTTGTCATACAGAATTTTGACAAGCAGAATTATGACCCGCTCCCTTTAAAAACTTTTTCTTATTTTAATTAACTAACTTTACGTTTTTTAAATCTACTTACGTAAATATTTCAGTTCAAATATTTGTTTAAATACTTAAAATTACTTGAAGAAATATTGGCATCTAAAAGTTAAATTACTGAGCTTAGGCTTATTTAAGTCAAAATACTGGTTAGAGCTTACATCTTAAGCCAATCCACTAATTTTGTCTGGCAAAACTTAAATCATTTTAATTTTTGTTTTGTTTTTATTTTAAACTAGAGAAACCCTCACCCGCTTCACAGAGCGTTTTTTTCTGAAAAAAAATGTATTTTTATTTTTTATACATCAGCTTTCTAAAATTTAAAAAAAAATGGGAAACACTTTCCTGTTTATTTCTCGTTGAACGACGAATTCGTCATAGAAATTTTTTCTCGCGTATTTCCCTTAGAATAAGCCAAAAACAATTAATTAAAGTAAAATTTTTAGATCTTAAAATTTTTGAATATATCTAGCTCAGCCAATTTAGTCAAAAATGGTCACAAAATTTAATTTTTTATTGGAGACTTTGTTTTATGGTACATTTTAGACTTAAAGCTTCCCACAATTCCCACAAACCTTTTTTTTCAAGATGGCAACTTTTTCCAAGCATGCCACTTGATGTTTTTTGGGCCCCTTAAATTGAGCCAACAAACAATACAGATATTAACAATAATGAAAAAAATATTTTATAAAAATAATCTCTTTTCATTAAATGTAATATTTTACGAATTCTCTATATTTAATTTGAAAAGCATGTCTGCTTGATTTAAATGTGTCCAACTTTTATTTTAAATCAAACATCCTCTTGACAGTTCTGACTGAATAAATCATATTCTTCTTATTTTTAAATTTTAATTTCCAAATCCATTAATTATCAAAAATATCAAAAAAAAAAAAAAAAAAAAACACAAAAACAATCAAAACATTAATGCAATCTGCCCAGCAGAGACGATTGTCTCAAAAGTTGAGAAAAAAAAAACGTCCATTTTAACTCGCGAACTTTTTGACACATTCCAAAGTCTGAATTTTCCATTATAAAGGCTATCCAACAAAAAAAAAAAATTGTATAAAATCTCTAAATTTGCAACGACACATCGTATCTATAGATATCCTGCAACAAATAGAAACAGTTCACAAAATCAAAAAACAAATAAAAAAAAATCTAAAATAGATTTGTGACTGTCTGTAATGGCAAAGCAACAACGGCGGCGGGAATAAAGAGGACAAAAGTGAATTTGGAATATAAATGTATGAACGTACGTGTGCGAGGGGTAGGATCAGAATTCAGAATGTAGAAGAAAGTCAAGGAAGAGGCAACTCCCGCGGGACCATCTCGACTACAAGCAAAATTACTTTAGCCGAGAATCGTATTTTAGTTGAATGACAGTAAACGAGAGCTAACTCTCAGAATAAATGCGACGACGACTACGACGGCACACTGGCAAGGATGTGTATTTTTTGGTTCACACTTCTTGATCCTTTTTTTTTTTTCTTTTTGTTACTTTCTTTGGTTTACTTTGAAAAGCTATATTGCATACTGTTGCTGGGAAGAACAAAAGTACTCCTCGTGATGATGGCAAAAAGGACGAACGTGAAAGGAAAAAAAAAATATCCTTGTCGTCATTATTTATACATTTTTCTCAGTTTTTGTTTTGTATTTTGTTTTTGTTGTTGTTTTGTATCCATACAATAATAAAACAGGATTTAGAGGATCCCATAAAATAGATCGACTCCATTTGCAGATATAGAAGCTCATTGAATGTGTCCATGTCCTTAAAAGTTGAACGCCCATCTTCTTATTGTGTGTTGATATCACACTGATTCCATTTTATTTGGGGGGAGAGATGGTGAATGGGGGGGGGGGGGGGCAATATGTGTGAAAGTGAGAAATGACTGCCTTAAGAATTTCATTCCCTCAACACAACATCCCCCAATAGAGTCCTTGACAGTGTGTACTGTACAACTGTCGAGGGCCAGAAAAAGCCATAAACTTTATTGCAAAATTCTGCTAGTATAAAGGAAATGAGAGAAGAGGAAAGGATGTTGGCAACGCAAATTGTTTTCCGAAGCATTTATTCGATATTTGAAGCTGGAGCAAGGACCAAGTAGCTCCTCTCTGGCTTTGATTGCAAGAATCTGTTGAGTGAATCATGACGACAATGACAATGATGATGATGTTGATGGGGCAATTTTATTGAGAAATACTATAAAATGTTATCGAAAATTGATTCGCAACGTTTGGGATAACCCACATCAGAGGATAATAATAAAAGGACCTTCGAAGGTTCACATACATACACACAGAAATACATATAAACGAACTCAATTTTGGATGAATTCGAAATGAAATCTCAATGGATTTTGAGTGTTTGACAGAATTCTGTCAAAGCCCAAAATGTCATAATATCAATATCCATCCATGGATTGGCTTTTGTCAATTTATTGAAATTTTTCATATCAAAAGGGAATTCTGATGTATCTATTTATGGATGTGCTGTGTTGGTAGGTTTATGGTGAGGCCATTTATGGAAAAGCCGAAGGTAGAAACGAAAAGAAAAATCAATTAAATTGTTCAAACTCATATTCAAATAATACACATCGAAAGAATTTCAGGAATTTAATTTGGGAAATTGAAGGAATGTATCGACTGAAATGCGAATTAAAGGCATGCATAGAAATTCATAATGATGAAATTGAAATTTTGATTGACTTTAATAATAATAGGTTTGGATTCTCATCAATATAAGGTTTCTATTTAATTTCACACGCAGCATACCTATAGTAACTAGGTATATGTCCGCTTTTAACCGATTCGTTAACAAACCGGGAATTCGATGGTTTTAAATCATTCATTCATTTAGTTACTATTTTCATTCGAATAGTTTTTTCATTCGATAGTTTTTTATTCAATAGTTTTAAAACAAAACTGGTAAAGTAAATCTATCATGAAAAAACTGCAAAATGCCAATAGTTTTCCTAGGTTATTTTAAATATTTTGAAAAATGCTTTGAACTTGATTATTGAAGTCAGTTGACCTACCACATAGAAATACAATTTATTTAGCTTCGATAATAGCAATGATTAAGGTAAAAAAAGTGTAGGTACAAAAAATTAATTTGCTGATATGAAACTTCCAAAAGTTTACTCAACATAAACGTTTATATAATATAGGATAAACGGTTTATTAATATGTATAACAATTTAAATAAAACAAAATCGATATGAAATATAAAATTATATATTGCCTTTATTTTGAAGTTTCAATATCTTAATGTTTAAACAAAAGAGCTGAGCAGCGAACTTTATTTTGATTTTTTTTTATGTATTAAATTCAAATTCAATTTACTCAATAATATTTATTCACTTTATTATAAAAGGATATATGAAAGTTTTTACATTTAAAAAACAAAAACAAACATAACGTAATAAAAAAATTATTGATTTAATAAAAACAAACATAGGCATGGATAAACAAAATTCTCTTACATCAAGTTGTACCTGTTTTCTATTATTTGTTGTGAACCCAAGTTTTAGGACAATAACTAGTTTTATTCCGATAAACTTAAAAAACGAAAAAAAAACTAATTAGTAGGTACTATTCATTATAATTATTCAGAATACGATTTATAACAATTGAAATTTAAAGTAAAAATATGTATTTGATATTTTTTATGAAAACAAAAAACTACTTTTGTTATTTTTTGACAATGCAAATAATATTGTTGTATTTATAGCTTTTATGTTTTTAAGGTGACGAAAAACTTACTCAATAATACGACTTAAAGTTCAAAAATGGTCCTCGTGCAAGAGGTTGTTTTGTCTTGCAAAAAAATTTCAATACCTAGGATTTTTCATAAAATGTCTATAGTTAATAAATTTATTATAAAATCATTATTTTCGATGTTAGACTTGCAGTGAAGATGCCTTTAGGTATTTAATTTATATTGAAGGTTTTAAACGTCAACTTCACACAGTAAAAAAACAATGCAAAACGAACTTAATTTCGTTTGGTGCTATGAAATTCCTTCTGAACCTGTCACCAAAACAGTACCTATTTGTGGTTGATAAAATCACATCGAAACCACATCGTTAATAGAAGTCAAACTTTCAATTATATTCCCCTAGTGAATACTAATCAATCAAAACGTCTCTATTCCAAAATATTCCCACGGTAATTTCCTAAACTAGTAGCCCATAGACCTACTATCGTCACTTTATCTTTCCATATTATATAATAAAAACCATTGTGATCTGACCCAGATATACCAAAATCTAACGCTCTTACCATAATCTTGTTTTTATCTTCACCACCCTACTTATTCTTCATTTCTCATCCATTAAACCCTATTGAAATCAAAAAATGAATCTCAAATTCAGATAACAGGTGTTTAATACCACATTTTCATAATGCACAATTAATGTACCATCACCGCACTGCTGACACCGAGTCCAAAGTCAAAATCATATAGAAAACCTCTTATAGACAAACAGATCACAAAAACAACAACAACAAAAGAAAACAAAAATTGTCACTTGGGAGTCATAATCCGACGCCCATTTGATGCCATATCCTCATTGGCATCATCAAAACAAATCATTGATTCCAAAACCAGGATTTCAAACCGCCACCACATCGCAGCCAGGATGCGATAAAGGAAATCTAACAAAAGGATAATAATGTCGAAGAAGTGCGAAACCAACCCTCCTCATGGCTAATATAAATTTCATTTGATTTTCACCCTCGCAATTATATTTGTGCTCGCACCAACCAACTACACCCCATTGTGTATAACGAGAATCAGCCGCCTTTCACATGCGCGCACAACAACAAAAAAAAACTCCTTATTGCATTAAAATCACATCACACAGCATCATAAACGAAAAACATACGGTCCATTGGTGAAGTGAAAAGGAGTTTCTGTCGGATGGTAAAAGCAGAACTTTTGACAAGGTCTTGTTGATGGTAAAAGGGTCTGTTGAGAGAAAGCTAGCACGCATTCAATCAAACTGTCACGAGTCAGAATGAAATGTGTGAAATAGTATTTTTTTCTATGGCAACAAAAAACGTAAATAAAAAATCTTACTATACTAGACTATACTTACAAATAATGCATACTGTCTGAATTGTGAGGGCTGACTAAAATTGACAATGAAGATACCTGTCGCAAGGTCAGGGGAATTTCTTCAAAAATAATTTTTAGTTAAACACAAATAATAGTTTCATTAAAATGTGCTTAAAAAACTTTACAGTTGAAACTTAAAATAGGTAAGTCTAAAACAAATTCAGAGCCGTTCATCAATTTGAGGAAATAAGATTTTCAAATATGTACTTTTTACTTTTTTCCGACATATTTAAATGATTGTTTATTTTTTTTTTTTTGTAAAAAAAAATCTAATGAGTGGAAAAACTTGTCTGAAAAAAATGTCCTTATAAAATTTTTATTAAGCTATGAAAGATTAAAAAAAAAAAAAAAATGATTTAATTCATGATGGAACTTGTATGTTTTCAAAATGTGTATCTTAGGTCAAGAAATATGAAAAAACCTCAGCCAGAGACTTTAAAGACAAACCTAGTCGTTTTAATAGCAAAAAAACTCATTTTCACTGAAATTCTTGATCAAGTCTGAATCCTTACTCAAAAGTTTGTTTATGGGCAAAAAAAAAAAAAAACTATTTGTTATATTGACCACTAAGATTTTTAAATATTGAAGTATTCAAACTCGTGCAAATCTTTTAAAAATAAATAAAATGTACGACTGAATCGCACGTACGTACTTGCTCTTATGTTAAAAAATTGCTTAAAATACTAAAGAAGTTTTGACCCACCAAATGACATGCCATCAAATTTGTTTTTATAACAAATAATTTTGAGAATTTTTTTTGAAAATCGTTGGAAACATAAAAAAAAACACACATAGCCTAAAAGATATTTTTTTGATTTTTTTCTTAATTTTGCATTTAACTAAAATAATTTTGTGCTAAATTTGCGATGAAATCAGATGAATCAGAAACAAAATAAAATGCACAACTGGGTCGCACGTACTTGCTCTTGTAGTTAAAAGTATCTTTATCTTAAATATCTTTCGAAAATTTTAGATTTTTTAAGTGTCGAGAAATAAAAACATCGAAAGTTAAAAAAATTCAATTTAAATCTTTTTTTCAAAAACTTTTTTTTTAAACTTGTTTTAACATTTTACAGTTTAAAATGATGTCTGTAAACTTTGAATAAAATTGACTTATGCTTTGATGAAATATATGAACCTTAAAAATATGTCAATTTTTGAAAAACGGCAACGTCATATTCCGTTCTCCGCATTTTTTGAGAAAAACTAAAAACGCAGTTTTGTTAGAATCAATAAGACTATTACGCACACCAAATTTAATCAAAATCGTTAGAGCCGTTTTCAAGAAAACTGCAATACCTCGAAAACTTTGTATGGGAGATATGCGTTAAAAAGGAGATATTATAAAAATAAAAAAAAATGGTCCTAGGAAATTACGTAAAAATCATCTGTACCAAGTTTCAAGCAAATGCATCCATCCGTTTAGGCCCTAGCTCGATGTACAGATGGACGCACAGACGCACTGACCGACGGACGGCATGACGAAAACCACTTTTTTGATCTTCTCCATTAATCGTAATGTTGGTTTTGATTGAAACCTCGAATTTTTTTTTCTACACGAAACCAATACTTGCCCTATAGAGCAAGTAAAAATTAGCCTATTAACACTAATTCCAAGATTGTACCAGAATTTTTTTTAGTGCACATCCCAAAATTTCCCCTTTTTACTTGCGATATAGGTACTATATATCAAGTTATGCATTCGTACAAAAAAAAAAGTTGAGATAACATTTTTCCATGACATTACGATGGTAGACAATGCCAAAAAAGTGGGTCCCGGAAGTCCGTCTGTCTGTCTGTCTGTCTGTCTGTCAGTCTGTCAGTCTGTCAGTCTGTCAGTCTGTCAGTCTGTCAGTCTGTCAGTCTGTCAGTCTGTCAGTCTGTCAGTCTGTCAGTCTGTCAGTCTGTCAGTCTGTCTGTCAGTCTGTCTGTCTGTCAGTCTGTCAGTCTGTCAGTCTGTCAGTCTGTCTGTCAGTCTGTCTGTCTGTCTGTCTGTATAAGGAGCTACAGCCTAAACGGATGGACCGATTAATGTCAAACTTGGTATGTAGCGTTATTTGGCGACTCTCCAGAGGGGTTTTTGGAATTAATTTTTTTGGACCAAAAATAACGGTACTTGTCATATACCGATTTTAGTAAAATTGAAATATCTCGAAAACGGCTCTAACGATTTTGTTTAAAAAATTCAAATGTTAGTTTTAAGCTATCTTCAAATGAAAAAATTTTTTTTTGAAAATCATTATTAACGGTACCTGCCACAGAACCGTTTTTTTCAAATCCGATTATCTCCGAAACTGCTTATTCGATTTCAACGAAACTTTTTGTGAAGAAGCATTTATATAGTTTAAATATAAGCCAAAAATTAAATTTTGAATAAAATAATTTTTGGATTTTTAAAAAAATTTTGAAAATTTTTTTTTGAAAAATCAAATTTTCGAAAACGGGATATTGAATTTTCTTGAAATTTTGTTTTTAGATGTTGATTAGTGATTTCTACCAAATGGCATACTAATTTTATTTTAAAACTTTTTTTCCAAAAAATTATTTAAACAAAATTAGTTTTTTAAAAAACGGCTCCAACGATTTTGAAAATTTTTTTTCTAAAAATGCATGTTAATATATCAATCAAAACTGCATACTTACTTTGGAGGGCAATTTGATTTCAGATTTTATTTTTTTTAAACGATATTTATTTTTTTCCAAATTTCTATATAAAAAGTCTTAAAAATGTAAGCAACTTTAACTCTAAGAGCAAGTTCGTGCGACCCAGTCGTGCATTTTATTTTTTAAGGTTTCACTCCTACCACGTGTGAATTGCACACATGTTTTTTTTTTTTAATATGAAGTTTTGTATCTGATGTAAAAAAAAATCATGAATTTTGACCCACTTTCTAAAGAAAAATGTGTAACATTCCTGGTGAAATTCTACTAATTGCATCATCATATTAATTTCACCATCTAATTTTATGTTTGTTTTGGTTCTGTTTCTTTTTTGTTGTTGTTCTTCTTCTTGTGTATGTTCAATTTTGTTCGCCTCTTTAATAATAAAAATGTAGCACGAGACGACTATTAATCGCATACTATAATGGAATGGCACTCTAATAATTTATTCATAAGGGTGATGAGTAGGCAACCGCACCCTTATAATACAATGTAGACAACTTTCATAAAAAAAAACAACAACAACAACATCAGAACAGAAGGTTTGTTCGCTGAATTAAAAAGGGAAGATATACCAAATTTTTATTTTCTATGAAAAAAAGTAAACTTGAAAAGTGTAACAACACAGACAAAGAATGAAAAGTGTATTTTTAACCGACTTTTTAACGCCTATTTACGTGGCAGACGAGGCGTGAATGAACTATATAAGAATGAAAAGTTGATTACGTGTTAGTTGAATTTGAGTGAGGGCATAAAAAAGGGATGATGACGAGGTTGAAAACGCATTCATTTTCATAGTTTTGACCTAAAACCAGTTTTGAACACAGATTGAGCATTAACGAATCTAAAGGATAATGCAAACATTATGATGGATGAGTTTTCAAGGACAGGTGGATGTCATAAACGGGATGGTTCTTAAAATGCATGAAGGGTGAGATTTTGATGGGCATGATACACTGCTTTGGTGTTCTAGGACATCATTAACGGATGCTTGTTTTGGGTGTAAAATCAAATCGATTTTTTTAATTAAATCTTGTCCAAATTCTTTGGTACAGAAATGTTTTCAATCTTCTTTTAAAGTTTTTCGAACTTTAACTTATAATTACACTAGTTTACAAAAAAAAATAAAATTTTTTTCGACACCAAGTGCCGTTATACTTTTTGTATAGATTTGATCCCAGAAAACTCGAAAATCTAATCTTAAAAAAATATTTATGGATAGGTTTTCGAGATATGATTTTCCAAAGTTTTTTGCCGTTTTTTCCCCCCAGAATGCTTAGTATTCGGGCTATATCTTGAGTAATAAACGATCAATATAAACAAAACAACCGGCACCTGAAAGCTAAATAAATAAGCAAGAAACATTAGAAAAAATTTTATGGATAACTCCAGGTTTTTTGGTACAATGTATCAAAACATTTTTTAAAAAATCGCTTTATTAAAGAATTTTTTTACAAACAAAATTTCATACTGAAAAGAAAAAATCAAACTCTTTCGAATCCTCATACTTAAAAATTTTTACATGTGTAGTACACTCTCTGGCAAAGATAACAAGATACTTTTCTTCAAAATCAATGGATAAGTTATAAAGATATGACGATTTTTGTAAATCAAAATTTTCAACTTTTTTTGTTACTTTTTGAGTTTTTGTCTATAACTTGAAAAGCAAGCCGAATTCGAAAATTTAGATTAAGTAATTTTTTGTAGATAATTGAATTTCCTATCGATGTGTATCCTTTTCAAAAATTTTAAAATTAAAAAATTGTAAGAAACTTAGTAAAACTATTCAAAAAAAGGGAAAAACGAGATTTTCGATGTTTTTACTAAATATTCTATTTTTATACTTTGAGCGTCTATAGATATGAACATTTAAAGGAGAAAAGAAGATACTTTATATTTTAACATAATGGTCTAAGAAAACTTAATACGGATAAAATAGGAACTTTCAAAATCTACTTTTTTGGGTTCTTTTGAACCACTTTCGCTGAACCATGGCAGCATCCCCGAAAAAGTGACGCCATTTTCTCTCGTTCCGCATGAAATTTTTAGCAGTGTGTTATTGCAATTAAAAATAAACATTACTATTATAGCCTAAATGTGAATCATTAAATAAGGTATGTAAATCGGGGTAAAAGGAGATGGTTAAAAAAAATATATTCCCTAAACAGTAGACTATATGGTTAGAAGGTTTTTGAAAAAATTCTAAAAAAAAATTCAAACCCAAGCTATGAACGATTTCAAAAACCAAAAAGGCCTTCGATACAATTTTGGGGAGGGATAATTTATTTAAACAATTTTAAAGACCCCATTGGAAAATAAATAAATCAAAATTAGGTGTTTAGACTGTTTAGTAAGGATTTTTTCCCAATGCCCTAAATTTCGAAATATGATTTTTTGAGAAACACCTACTCTTTTAGGGGTTCTTTTGGGTGTTTATTTTATTTTAATGAATTTTTCCAAGCGTTCAAAAATCTCAAATGCGGATACATGTGCAAAAAATTGCATTTTTATAATGATATTTGACCGAATAACGGCAAACCATATTTTTTCACAACATTTTTTGAACGTTTTCAACTGTTTTTTAGGACTGTATTTTTGTATCAAAATTTTTTTCAATTTTTTTTCTGTCGTACAAACATGAATAAGGTGAATATTGAAAGCTAAACTACTAAGCTTTCGGATGATTTAAAATTTTATATAGGTTGTCATGTAAAAATATTGACAGTATGAAGTGTAAAGAAAAAAAAAGTTAATTTTGTTCGCTTTTTTTTATAAAAAAATGTGTGATTTCCAGAAATCATATTTTTATACTTTTTACAAAATATATAGACTTATGTTGTGACTTAATTCTTTAAAAGATATTTATATTATTATATTGAAGGTACCTATAATTTTTACTTGCGATATAGGTACTATATATCAAGTTATGCATTCGTACAAAAAAAAAAGGTAGAGAATGCCAAAAAAGTGGGTCCCGGAAGTCCGTCTGTCCGTCTGTCTGTATAAGGAGCTAAAGCCTGAACGGATGGACCGATTGACTTCAAACTTGGTATGTAGCATTTTTTGGAGTCTCTCCAGAGGGGTTTTTGAAATGTTTTGGTCCAAAAATAACGGTACCTGTCATACAAAAATTTCGGAAAAGTTTAATTTCACGAAAACGGCTCCACAACGATTTTGTTAAAAAAAAAAATTTAAATGTTAGTTTTTAAACGATTGTTTGAAAATCATTATTAAAGATACCTGCAATAGGACCGCTTTTTTCAAATCTGATTTTCTGCAAAACTGCTTATTATATTTCAACGAAATTTTTTTTACAAAAGCATTTATATACTTTAAATATAAGCCAAAAATAAAATTTTGAAAAAAATAATTTTTGGAACTTTTTTTGAAAAATTATTTTGAAATTTTGTTTTTAGATGCTGATTAGTGATTTCTACAAAATGGCATACCAATTTGATTTTAAAAGTTTTTTTTCAAAAAATTATTTATAAAAATTAGCTTTTTTAAAAAACGGCTCTAACGATTTTGAAATTTTTTTTTCTTCTAAAAATGCATTTTTTTCTAAAAATGATATTGTTTTATTTTTTTGAAAAATTAATTTTATTTTTTTTTATTTGTTTTTTTTTTTTTTTTATATACCTACATTTCCAAAGTTTCTATATAAAAAGTCTTAAAAACTTAAGCAACTTGAACTCTAAGAGCAAGTTCGTGCGACCCAGTCGTGCATTATTTTAATATGTGTAGTATCGAAAAACTATCCGTTTTTTAATACAAGATATAGGCGGAATGTATGTTTAACGGCGGCCTTTGATTAAATTAATAGTTTCTAATACTAAAACGAACGTTTCTTTGGATAGGCAAAAGTTTTGAAAAAAATCTGTGAGAATTATTATCAAAATGGTCATGTACACTTACATATGCGTTGGAATTGGAATATAATTTTTGAAAATTTTTATTTTCCAAAATTTTGCTATAGCTGGATCAATATGAATTTTTTTTTATGACCCAAAAGTCAAAACTTACATTCATTGAACATAATTTTGGAAAATGCGTAAAGTGTTTTGTTACACATATTAAAATAATTTACTGTAACATTATGGTTATTAAATAACAAAATAACATTTCTACAAATTTTGTAGAAATTAATCATTAAAATTTGGTTTGTGGTAGTGGAGTTTCCAAATTAATCGGTGATTGGAATAAATTAACAAACACTTTAAAAAAAATCAAATATTGCATTCAAAAACGAATAAATTCTCCAAAAACGAGACCTATTTAGCTATCGTTTATTTATTGACGATTATTGAGAAAATAAAAAAAAAAAACAATTTCAATTTCAATTTCTGGAATCGAACCCCGGACACCCGAGTAACAGGCAACTACTAAATCACCTAGACTAATACGACTTATAAGGATACGAAAACTTTTATTTAAATAAACTATTTAGGAAATATTGAATCAGAATTGACTTAAAATAGCTTTAAAGATTCTCAAACTGTAAAACGATTATCATCGATTCGATTATCGTTTTCAAAATTACGGAATGACCCCCCTTAATTTTAATTTAATTAATTTTAATTATTTTTTTTTTCGGTTTTTTAGTATATTTAGCTTCAAAAATTATAAATTATAACGTTATCACGTAAAATTATCTTCCGTAAAACGATTTTATAGAAAATCATTTTTTTTTTTTTTTTTCTACCAAATGTAGGTATCTTCCTCCATGAATTCATCATGTTTCATGTTTGTTTGTCAATTAGTTTCTGCATCATAACCAATTTGAATAATTTTCAAATAAAATGTATAGAATTTCATTTGATTTCCGATAGTCTAATCCTAAGAACGAAGAAGTTTAAATTCATAAATATAAACTCCGTAGCATTCAGTAGAAGTGCCCTTGAAGATTAGTTTGTTAGAATAAAGGTAAAATACATAAACAAGTTGAATGGAGTGTATATGAACATCATATTCCAAAAATGTCAAAATTTACATACAAACTTAGCATGAGTAAGTAGAAAACTTCCTTCTACCTTCCATGGTTTAAGCTATATTAAAATCTTCTCAATCCATATATATTCCAAATGAGAGACTTGTTGTGCGGAGTAATGGTTAGTCTTGTATTTTGACCAAACATCGCATAAATCTCCATAAGTTATCGCCATCTACAAGGAGATGCCTTTCGGTTTAGATGCATGCAAGGATATTATTGTGATGTAACTACTTGTATATGTTGCACATAGATGGTATGTAGCTATCTATAACAATGCTTAAACATATTAACTCACGTGTAAAAGACGTATATGTAATAATTGATCTTTATTAAAATGATGTTATGTTAGCGTGTTTACTATTTGGATATTGCTTATATTATCAAAATTATACAACAACTAGTTTTAATGATTGGTCTTGTTGTTTGGCGAAAGGCGAATAGTTTGATGATGATTTTGCATAATAATTATTATGAGTGGGCAACCAAAGATGATGTCTAATTAAATTTAACAGTGTTTTTAAGGAAATATATTGAAAATTCTATAACATGGGAGGAATCTCTTTTCTGTTTTTAGAACAAGCAATTAGGTTTATTGTTTTAGCGGTTTCGATGAACTTAAGAAGTTTTGGTGAAGATGTTAGGTTGTTTTAATTCAATTTATAGCTATTTTAGTAACTCGTAGTAAAAAAAATCCTTGTTTTTTGTTTTAGTATGAAGAAAATCGAATTTTGGAACGAAGTTACATTTTTTATTAGTGAATATCTTAAATTTTTTGAAAGAACACAGAAGTGCCTCAGTGGAAACATTTTCCCAAGGATCGATGGGACATAAGTCCAAAACTCGATTGGGATATAAACCGTTAAAAATAAAACTGGGTGTAATGTATCTGGAACTTATATTCCAGCGCTGCCGAAGTCAGTTTATTAAAAATGAACAATTTCGAGCAGATACAATTTTTTTAAAAGTACATTAGGTATCAAAAAGTTATAAAATATGAAAAAATCGTTTTTTTTTTATTAAACTTCTAAAAAACAAAATGTTTTAGTATGTTTGTAGGTGCATTTGTATAATACAGGACAGATAAAAGCTAGGGGGTCAGAAAAATTAACTCTTGACTTTAAATTAAAGGTATCCAGACAGAATTTTACCATCTATATTTTGAAAGATTCGGAAATTCTACTCTCAAACACCCTGTGACTAAAATCCAATTTCAGTTAAATTCGGTGAAAATGATGAATTGAAAAGCTAATGATCAGGGAAAGAATTTTTGTGACCTAAAAAATTCAAAAAAGGCAAATAAAAATCAACAAAAAAAAAAACTTGATATTTAGTTATAAAAGCATTGAACTACTTATAGCTTTTCAACGTTTTCAGGTAACAGCCTCCTATTATTGTCTCTAAGAAGCGTATTATATTAAATGAGCTGAAACCCCTCTCTGCTTGAGCAGAAACCAGTGGGCCCGATTTGAAACTGTTGACGTTATTCACTTTAATGTTTCCGAGAATTCGCCAGTAATTATGGTTCAACTATTTTTTTCTGATTTTTCAAAATTTATTGAAATGTTTGGGAAAAACGATATAGAAATAAGAAATAAGAAATTTCATTTCTTGTTTTCTTAAAATTATGTTACACAAATAAAAGTGGCAAAAATAGGCATAGGGTAACTTCGGGCATTATGGCACACCGGGCATTATGGCGCACCTCTCAACTACCATACTTCCAATACTCATATTTAGATAAAACCAATGCAGAAACTTCTGTCTTCGTTGAACACGTGCCGGCTGACGATCGCAGGTCAGTGCTATTATTTTTGTGCCAAAAAAAAAAAAAAAACAAAAAAAAAATTACCGGTTCTGGGTTCCAATATAATATCGCTTTATTTTTGTTTGTGTGTATCTCGGTAACTATACAGTGCACGTGTTTGTTGTGAAGAGTGGAATGCAGAGTACAGTTTTATTTTGGTTATATAACTTGTAGGGGAAGGTGGCCTAAAATGGCCCCCCTAAGGAAAATGTCGTGTATCTCGAAAAACAGTAGCATTCAAACTTAAATGGTATATACTTTTCAAAGTTTAATATATTACTCTCAAATTTTTTTTATTAGCGAGTTAAAAAAGTTTCAAAAAGTATTTAATTTTTTTAATTTTCAAGACGTCTACAAATTTCACTGATCAAATTTACCCGGGTAAAATGGCACACTGTCCAAACATACGTTATTTTAAATGCCAAATTGAGTCAAAGGGTTCCTTTTTCATTTTCTTGAAACAAGTGGTGCTTAATCCCCCCAGATCTTTCATCCAGTCATTTAAAACCCAGTTCATGTTGGTTGCTCGTCTCGTAGTTTTGCAGTTTTTGCAACTTTGAATGTTTTGGATGCTTTTTTCCAGGTTTTTTGACGGAATCAAGGGCTTTCCTCAGTCCAGGACTTCCTCTCTGTACATCGTTCATAAATAGCAACTATTTTTACTTTAAAAAATGAAAATGTGAAAAAAATTTAAAATGGCATGTGAAATTGGTATGCCATTTTACCCGAGCACTAGGTAGGCCATTTTGCCCATTTTGAGTTTTTTCAATTTAATTTTTACACCAAAAAATTTAAAATCGTTTTAAACCAACTTATTTCAGTAAATTAATAAGAAATACTTCATGCGTACATACATTAACTTCTTTTTCCAAAATACAATGTTTTTTATACTTTTTTTTTGCAAAAAAAAATTCACAAAATTATAACGAGTGTACTTTTTGAGGTGGATAGAGACAGTTTGACCTGTCAAATTTTAAATAATGGCTTGAAGTTGCTGAAATTTCGTATATGTTGGTTTTGTAAGATAAACTAAAGAATCGCGTTCATAAAACTTTCTAATTATTTTCGATTCTACGATTTCTAGCCAGGGAGCCATTTTACCTTGGGGTGCCATTTTAGGCCACTTTCCCCTAATATTTTAAATGAAGTAAGAAATGTGTTTGGTTTTTGGTGTTTTGTGAATATGTGTATATTTTGCAATATGGCGCAGATGGCAGATGCAATAAGGGCATTAGGGCGCGACATTATACACGACTGCGCCATAATGCCCTTATGAAGTTTCTAATTTCAAAAGTAACTTATATAATGTCTGCATTTTTTAATTTCAAAATAACCTCAATTTGACGTTAATTTTATGATAATTATGTTTCAGAAATGCCGAATGTACGTTAAAAAAAGTAAAGGGCTCCGATGTAAATGGGGTTCGCCATATATTGCCCGTACATAGGGCAATATGGTTTTTTTTTTTTGACTATTTTTAATTTAATTTATTTGTTTGTTAAAAAGCTTTTGCTTCTATTCTCAAATAATTTATTTATGTTCCGTTTTTTATAAAATTTAATAATAAAAAAAAATTATTGAAGTAAAAATTGTTATCCGTAGTAAAGTTATTTGAGTTTGTGCTTAGGTATGCCATAATGCCCTAATTTACCCTAAATAGACAAAAAAAGACAAAAAATTTCAAAAAAAAAAATCCTAAAAACCAAAAAAAAGGCAAAAAAAAAGGCAAAATTAAAAAATTAAACTGCTTATCTATGTTGATTCAATGGTATTTTTTAATTCCCAAATATGTATATGGAGGTTACACAGCTGAAACGGACAAAGTCAAAAAAAGAAAAAATCCAAATCTAGTACCAAAACCTGTGGAATGCTTACCTACATAAAGTATACTATTTTTAAGAACGCAGTATCCGACAAACAATTTTGCTTCTATAAAGCCTTACAGATGCAATTGTTGCTTCTGTAAAGCATTATAGAAGCAAAATTGTTAGTAGGGTAACTACCTACTTAACACATAAAAGCAACATTTTTAAAATATTAGCATTTTCAAAAATTTTATTTAAAAAATCAAAAAAAAAATATAATTTTTTAATAAAATTTTAAAGCTGCTTAAAAACGTTTACGCCAACCGTCTTAGAAATATATTATTTTAATATAACTGATATATAACTTCAAAAGTAGAAGTTAAAAAATCAAAATCGTCATGAAGTCTTAATGACCTTTTTTGGGCACAAAATAATCCCTTTTTTTTTCTTGTTACATTGCTTACATATCGATGATTGACTACATATTGCAAAATTTGCTAGACAAAGTATTGATATGAAGACATTTTTAAGGTTACACACATAATTACAAAATTGTTTTAATTTTAATCAGTCTTAAATAATTTTATTCCATTTTATAAATAACAGTTATTTTTCTTTTATTTTTCTCTTTCAGGTTTGGTTTCAAAATCGCCGAGCCAAATGGAAGAAACGCAAGAAGACTACCAATGTCTTCCGTACCCCCGGTGCTCTCTTGCCGTCCCACGGATTACCACCCTTCGGTGCAAACATAACGAATATTGCAATGAGCGAAGGGTTGTGTGGCTCATCAATGTTTGGCGGTGATCGATGGAGTGTCGGTGTCAATCCCATGACAGCTGGTTAGTTAAAACAAAATAAATTAAAAAAAAACAATGAAAACTAATTAAAATAGAATTTAATTTTTAAAACTAACAAATGTAATTTTATTTCTCTCTTCCTCTTTCTTTTTCTCTATTTCTTTTTCTTAAACGCTAACACATAATTATAATGTTGCATGTTTACTAAACTAAATTATTAAAATTAAAATTTAATAAAAGGTTTTGGTCAACTAAATCAATCGTCCTCACTCACATCTTCATTAAATAGTGGTCTTAATTCAAGTATTAACATAAGTTCAGCAATGGGTGCGGGGAGTTATCAACATTATGGATTAAATGCATTAGGTAGGTGAAATTTGTTACTAAAAAAAAAACATTTATTTAAACTATCTACAACATATTAAATATCCTTTTTTTTATTGTTTTTTAACAAATTTCACATTAATGTATTTTAAATAAAATTTCTGTATCTAAACAAACTTGAAAGACTACCGGAATGGTCAATAAAAAGGTCAAGTAGTCGGTGGCTGACTGGATATTTTTTTTTATTTTGATTTATTTATGAATTTTTTATTGACACAATTAAAAAAGTTAAAATACATAAAATTTCGTATTAAAAATAAAAAGAAGAGGAAACAACAAAAAATCGACCATCACGAAGTTTTTGACTTCTGTTTAATTAGCCAATTAACAACTGCATGTTGTCGTTGGCCTCGAAGTGCTAAGTGATTTTTTGAAAACCGACTCACACCTCACAAATACAAAAAAATTAATCACGACTACGAACAAAATATAGCTCAATGCATTTTTTAGGGAAATAAATTAAATCGAACACTACAATTTTATTTTTCAAAATTAAACTATGACTTTTTCTTAGTGAAGTTTTTTTTTCTATTGTTTCATTTTATTAATTTTTGTTGGGAAAATATTATAATTTCTTTACGAAAACAAAAATTGGTTTTAAATCAAATTACTCAACTATTGAATTGTTGAATTATGTAACAAGGGTACGCAACCGCAACTCAGTTCATTTATAACAGAAAGTCAGAAACCAGGAATCTAAGCAGTCTATAAAAATATTTTATGTGAAAGGGTGTTTTTTTTTTTTGTGAATCAAGGAAAACCCGCAATAAGTCATATAAAATTAATATTATAAAAGTGCCTTTACGAAATTTAATAAAAATGTTGTCTTTACACTGAGGAAAAAAACGCAACGTAAAATGTAAAATGTTCAACGTTGATTTAATGTTGAAAAAAATTAACATGAAACTTCTTCAAAATAAAATTGAAACAACGTAAGAAATTTTTTTTATTTTTGTCGGACTTCAGCTTTTGTTGCATTTTATCAGTCTAATTTTCAACAGTGAGATAGCACGTTCGTAAAGCATTCGCCTAGTAACAAAAGAGTTGTAGGTTCGATCCCCAGGCGGCTGTCCATTTTTTCTATTTTTTTAATAAATTGATGCTTTTTTTTGAAGTTGAAACAACTTTTATTTAAAGATGTCTTATAACGGTAAACCACTTTAAACTAATGATGTTCTACTTTGATTTTAAAATTTTCGTCTTCAATGCAAAATCATTTCGAAAAATAGTTGAATCAACGTGGTTTTCGTTGATTTTAAGTTATTTTTTACCTCAGTGTACCATGGACACTACGAATAAAATATGTCTAAAAATTTTTTTCAAATGAAAAGGTGTTTTTTTAGTGTAGAGAAAATGTGTGTAAAAGGGGGTTTTTTTTTCAAGAGACAGTTAAATCTGTAATTGGTCCCAAAAAGTCAATGTAACGTTTAAGAACTTAAGTATAAAAGTTCAATTTACCATCAAAACAAAAAATTAAATTAGTTAATCATTTGCTTTTTGGGACCAATTACCTACATATTTCATTGTTTCCTAAAAAAAAAAACACCCAATCCCCCAAAATTTTTGTATGAAAACTTATTATTCTTGCTCTCTATCCCAAATGAAAGGTTTTTACCAAATTTTATTAGGGTGGTACATCAATTTTCTTTACTAAAAAAAAAAAAACCATGATATTCTTATGGACACTTTAGATTCCTGTTTCTAATCTTAAAAGTAAATTATGTTACTGAATTTCAATAGAGTACCACTAGTATTACACATTTTTCTAAAAAAAAACACCCTTTCACATGAAAAAAATGCAGGTATAGCCTTTGTTTTATTCGTAATTCCCATGGGAAAGACAACATTTTTAATAAGTTTCGTAAGCGTAGCTTTTATACCATTGATTTTATCGAACTTATCGCGGATTTTCCTTATTAAAAAAAAAAAAAAAAAAAAACACCCTTTCACCTTAAATATTTTGATGATTGGTGTAACAATTGGTGTAACAATTTTTCCCAGTTTTTGTGGTACTGATTCCGAATTTCATCATTTCTTAAAAAAAAAAAAACACCCTTTCACTCAAGATAGTTTTGTAGACTCTGTTGATTCTTAGTTCTTATAACAGACATTACTTTTTCACCAAGTTTAAAAAATTAACAAAATGTAAGTCAGCTGTTATGACACTTTTCTTACACACAACTCAACCCACCAAAAAAAACACCCTTTCACCAAAAAAAATTTAAAAACTTTATGAATCCTTTGTCCCTCCTTTATCTTAAACCTTTCCAGAATCAGTATAGCATGTTTTTCACATGGGTTTCGGTTATATTTTACCTGTTGAAGTCAAAAAACAAGCATCCTTGTTTTTAATTAGCAATAACTTCTCTTCGAGCAATCGTATTTACTTTTTTTATGTCATTAGATTCAGCATCAAAAAATACCTTGAAAACATGTGTCATATGATAATATTCAACAGACAGTTTTTTTCACTATATTTTTGACCTTCACCTTGTCCGCAAAAAAATACCCTTCCACTTCCACCCAATTTTTTCTATAGACAAACATTTTGCCAAGTTTCTTGAGGGTAGCAATTTTTTTTTTGTTTTTTTTTTTTTTTGTTATATATTGATGAAAAGGTATTTCATTTGGATTGAATTTTTTAATACTATTTATAAAAAAATTTTTGAATTTCATTAAATTTAAATGCTAAAAATGTTTTTAAAAAATTCATCTATTCAGAATCGTTGAAGCAATTTAATAAAACCCATCTTTTTAATTTTTTTTTTTTCTGAAAATCTGTGTTCTATTCGTAGTAATTTAATATTCAACAAGTTTAAATTTTGTCTACAAAAATAAAATCAATACCGGTTTTCAAATTAAATTTTAAAAATAGATTTTTTATTAAATTCAACAGTTTATTTTTTGAAAAATCTGCAGAGTCTGAATTCCCTACAAGACAAAATTTAGAATCCAATTTTTTTTTACATTTTCCACCATAACAATGCCTCGTTTTTTGTTTAAGTTAAATTTTTTAAATATACAACAGTTTTAAATGAAACAAAATAAGAAAGCATTGACATACTATACGTTATTTAATAAGTCATTGTAAAATTAGTTACAAACAAACAAAACCAAATTTTAAAAAAATTCTATTATTTCTTCCATAGGTGACTCTATGATGTATCAACACTCTGTTGGCGGTGTAGGCTGTACTGGTAATTCGCCAACTACGAGCACACCGCCGAATATAAATTCTTGCTCATCGGTCACTCCTCCTCTCTCCAATCAACAGAATGCTAGTCAGAATGAAGTCAATGGCGATCAAATGGTAAGTCTTTAAAAATGATACTTATTCACAATTAAAAAGAACATCCCTGCATTTAAATGTCCTTAAACATCCCATAAGATTTAACTATGCCATAAAATAAAAATGTCCTTTATCCAATTCCAGAACCAGCAACAACAGCAAGCTGCTCAACAACACCAACAGCAACAATCTCACCAACAACAACAACAGCAGCAACAACAACAGCAGCAACAACAACAGCAGCAGCAACAACATCAACCACCATCGCAACAATCCCACAATCAGGACACAACCAACCACCATCACATTGTATCGAATTGCCAAAGTCTCCAATCACCGACCGAAGGCGATGAAGATGTATGGCGAGGACATAGTATAGCAGCGCTACGACGGCGAGCTTCTGAATTAAATGCATCTTCAATACCTTCATACTTGCATCATGCAACACACAACCAATACGAGCACCATAATTCGGTCTACTGAAATTTGTTGAAAAGCTTTGAAAGCTTTTCGGATTACAGCATCAACAATAATTGTGGAAATCATGATTTCCTACAAAACTGAAATGGGTTTGTGCATAGACTAATGCAATAAAAAATATTGTATTATTCTAGTTGACAGATATGGGGTACAGGCAAGTTTAAAATAAAAAACAACAACATAGCTAAATGAAAATTTAAAAAATTAAATTTTATTTTTATTTACCTAATTAAGTTAAAAATTAAAAAAAAAAATTAAACCAGTATTAATTTTGTTTAATTTTCTAATATTTTTTTTTAAATATAAAAATGATAATAATTCAAAAAGAAAATTTTTAAATTTAATTTATAAAATATAAAAAAAAAATATATGAAACGGAAAAAGACTTAAAATAATGTATACGATGTTTGAAAAACAAATTCTACAATAATTTGTTTTTTGCTTCACCACAGAATTCTCAATGCCGATTTATAAAAATGGGAATTCTTTAGTCCCCGCTAATTGAAAATAATAATTTAAAAAAAATCATATATATATTTAATAAAAGAAAAAAAAATAGATTAATAGGCTATTATTATATACATAAATGAATATTTTAAAATTTTCATACAAAATAGAATATTTCCTATAATGTTTACAAAAATTATAAAAAAAAAAATAAATCATGTAGAATGCATTTAAAAAAAAATAATCATGTAATAAAAATAAAATTAAAAAATAATAAAAAGATAATTACAAAAATTATCTTCTTTACAAAATATTATTTTTGTTTAAAAAATTATGTTAAATTTAATTTAATTTTTTTTTTAAATATTAAATTCAATCAATATGTATACGTAAAAGTGTATATATGCAATATTTATAATTTTTTGTGCAAGTGTACAGATGTGAAAATTTTTAAGAAATTAATTTTAAATGAAATTGAAAACAATAAATTTTATAAATAAGAATATTAAATGAAGCAAAATAAAATTTAACAAAATGTTTATGAAATAAAAAAAAAAATGTTCGGTATACGAAATCTATATAAAATATATAAATAATTTAAAAAAATAAATGAAAAAAAAAAACATACAGAATAAGTATCGTAGATATAAATAAATAAATATGTAATATTTATCGAATAAGAATATAAAGCTGTATTAATTATAATAATAAAATGATATATTAAATATAAAGATAAATGTAATGAAGTTTTGGTTGATTTTAATTTTTTTAATAGGTATTTTTATTTAAAACTTGATATTTTTGAAATAGATATATCTAATTGGCTTAAATGGTACTTCTATTTTTTTTTTACTTATTCTATAGGTACTGTGGTGACCATCCGTTATGAACTGTTCATTAATTTAATTGAAGTACATATGTGACTTCGGAAACTCTTAAATGATGTAAAATAGCCAACAGTTGAAGATCAGTCAACTAGCTATATGATTTTTAACAAACTAATGGCAATTCCTCGCAAGTTAACCAAACTTTGAAGCAGGTTCAATCGATTTCCTTACGTCACACCCGTTAAGAGATTGTGACTTTAAAAGAGAGCTTAACAAAAAGTAATTGAAAAAAATAAATATTAATTACTAAATACATTAGGTATTGAAGGTACTAAATACCTGTTTAAGTGAATAGTACACAAGTCAGAAACAAAAAATGAAATAATTCTGTCACACCCTTTACAATGGAAATACCTTAAAGCAAAGACTGAATCCTTGTATTTTTTTTACTGAGTTATTTTTTGAAATATAAAAGAAACCGCAGTTAAGAGTTGGGTTTAAATTTTGCTTTAGATCATTATTTGGAATTTAAAAATATGGTCACCGTGCGTCGGTCTGTGCGTACGTCGTTCGGTAAGTCGTCACATGAAGCTGTACAGTGTACATGAAGCTGCAGACTAAACGGGTACACCGATTTTTTTTTTCAATTTGTTTTTCAAAAGTTGTTTTTTTTTTTACCTAACTTAAAAGTGTATGTTTCTTATCATTCAAAAGGATTGTCTCATGATGTTTTTTTTATTTTTTTTTTTTCTGATTTCTTACCAAACAGTTAAAATTCCAATGGAAAGCAAATATGAATGTATTTTTATTATAAAAGAAAAAAACATACTAAAAGCAATTACAAATCTATTTTTTAAGATTTTCAAAAAAAATTGCAATTTTAAAAATATTAATCCAAATCCATCGATAGATGAGATTTGTCAGGTAGTGAAAGAAGAAATAATTTTTCTGACAATAATTTGATTTTTTAAATTACTTTAAAGTGTAAATTTTCTTATTAAAAAACGATTTTTTTTTTTCTTCGAGAAGTCGCCATTTGGTAAAAAAACAAAATTCTGCCTATTCCTTCGTTCATTACCTGTATTATCTATTTTTAAGACTAATCTTTTAATTTTTCTTATTTTCAATGATTTGGATTAGAGATATCTTCCTCACCGCCAGACATTTGTTTTGTGGAAGTCCTCTAGGAGATCTACTACAAAAATAACGGAACTCAATATTTTTGTAAATACATCGCGAATTCTTAAAATACATTTATTTTGCTATATGAATATTTTATTGTACATATGTGTGTATATTAATTTATTTTAGAAAGCCTCTTCACAACAAAATTCTCGAAGAAGCATAATTTTTCGCACTTACTACTAGATATTACCCCTTTAATACAAAAAATTCAAAATGTAATTTTTAATTTTTTTTAAGATTTTCGAAAAAAAGGCAAGGGGTACCCCTTGTCGAAAAAAAATTAATTTTAAAAAATTTGGTCAAAATCCATCGATTGAGACATCAAGAAAGATCTTTTTAAGCCCTATTACTAAATGAAAACCAGAAATTTGTTTGAGGTCCGGTTGCGGAGTAAGCTGAATCCAAATTTGTTTTGACTTGATAACGTCTTATAAATCTATGAACCATGACAGTATCCACGACGCCATTTGCTCCCGTTCCACCTGAATATTAATGAAGGATTTTTAAAAATTCCACCATTTAATAGTGTAAATAGGGGTAAAACATTAACATTTAACCGTTTTTATTTGCGATATAGGTACTATAGGGCAAGTTTAGGATTCGTAAAAAAAATCGAACTCGAGATAACAATTTTACATGACATTACGATGATGGAGAATGCCAAAAAAGTGGGTCCGGCAATTCTGTCTGTCTGTCTGTCTGTCTGTCTGTCTGTCTGTCTGTCTGTCTGTCTGTCTGTCTGTCTGTCTGTGTGTCTGTCTCTATCTGGAGCTGCAGCCTAAACGAGTGAAGTGATTTTCTTCAAACTTGTAGTAGAGTAACTAAAGCAAATTATTAGGGAACCCGGCCGAACAGCTCTGATTTTGACGATTTTTTTTTTCAAACGTAGGTAATTAAAAATACTTTAAAGTCTATAGATTAAAAATTGCCGGTGTTGCCGTATTGTTTTTTTAAAATTAAAATTAATTTTTTTTTAACTGAACCATTTTTTTTGCTTAAATTTCATAAAACAAATGATAGCAAAAGATTCTCTAGGTAATTTAAGAAAAATATATAAAAGGCAGTAAGGGACAATCTTCCATCGTTTAAGCGATAAATGCAATTTTCTAACATTCTGACCTCAAACACAAAAAAAATATTTTGAAAACAACGGCAACACCTACAATATTTTAAAATACATTTTTAAAAAGCCAGAAGCTCATTCATATCTCTTAAATTTAAATCCACTAAATTTAATCAAGACTTTTTGAAAAAATGGTCCTCAAACTCAGAATTAAAAAAAAAAATGTTATTAGAAAAATTTAAAATGACTTTTTTCCAAACTTTTTCTAATAAAATATGAATTTATTTAAAAAAAATTTTTGGCCATAAATATTATCAGTTGAATTTCGAAGCAAAAAAGGTAAAATATATCACACTTTTGAAAAAAAAAAAAATGAAAATTACTTCAATTTCAATGGTTTTTTTTATTAAAACTGAATGTTTGCATTGAAATAATTAATTTTCTCAAAGACTGTGGTAAATAGGAACTTTAAATTTTTGATATTTTACTTTCAACAGTAAGGGTTATTAAATGAATAAAAAATAATTTTATGTTTAGATGTTGAACTTTAAAAAAAAAATAAGTTACATTTTTTTTCAAAACTTTTATTAAAAAAAGTTCTTCGAAAATGAAATACTTTTTAATTTTTTTCATAAACCGTAATACATATTGACATTTCCTTTTATAATTTGAAATCATAATAAATGCGGCCAAAAAAAATTTGAAAATAAATGCATTTTATATTACGACCAAGTTTAAAAAACGACATGTTAAAATTTTTTCAATAATTTTTTTTTTTCAAAAATCTGAGTTCAATTACCATTCTTTCAAAAGCCGTTCATTCAATTAACTTAATTTTAATTTTACATATATGACTAAGCTTCTAGCTTTTAAAAAATGTATATTTGAATATGGTAGGTGTTGCCGTTGTGTTCAAATATTTTTTTTTGTGTTTGAAGTCAATTAATAAGAAAATTGCATCTATCGCTTGAACTATGGAAGATTGTCCCTCACTCCCTTATATTTTTTTTCCTTAAATTTCCTAGAAAATCTTTTGGCATCAATTAATTTATGAAATTTAAGAAAAATTTTTGAAAAAAATTTGTTTTTGTTCACAAAAATCTTCAAATAAATTTAAAAAATCAAAACGGCAACACCGGCAATTTTTAATCTATAGACTTTAAAGTATTTTTAATTACCGACGTTTGAAAAAAAAGATCATCAAAATCTAAGCTGTTCGGCCGGGTTCCCTAATATTGCCAATTTTTGAGCTTTAGTTACTCCACTATTGGTAGTTAGCAGTTTTTGGTGATTCCCTAGAGGGGAAATTGAAATTTTTTTTTATGACCAAAACTAACGGTACCTGCCATATAACGGAAATAGAAAAGTTAATTTTTTTCAAAAACGGCTCTAACGATTTTGATTAAAATTTTTGTGTGTAATACTACACATAAGGGCCAACTTTTTAAATAAAAAAAATGTTTTTTGTACCGTTATTAACGGTACCTGTCATAGAAAGGTTTTTTTCGTTTCTGAATATCTCGTACAAAATTAACCCGATTTAAATGAAAATTTTTATACAAAAGTGTGTAAGTAAAGATAATATTAAAATTTTAGAAAATTTTCAAAAAACGCATTTTTGGTTTTTTAAAAAATATTTCAAAATTTTTTTTTGAAAAATCAATTTTTTGAAAACAGATCAATGAAAAATTTTGAAATTTAGTTTTTATGTGTAAATTAATTATTTCTTCAAAATGGCATACCAACTTTTTTTTTGAAAAATGCTAAAAAAATTTTATATATAAAAAATTATTTTTTTAAAAAACGGCTCCTACAATTTTCAAAATTTTTTTTCTAAAAATACCTTTTTATACGAGAAATAAAATGGCATATTTGTTTTTTTTTTAAGATATTTTAAAACGGAGTTTTATTAATTATAAAAACAGATTTAATTTTTTTATACTACTTATGAAATTTCTTCAAAATATCGAATTTTAAATTTCTTGAATAAAAAGCTTTAACATTATAGTTACTTTAAGCATAAGAGCGAGTATGTGCGACCCCAGTCGTGCAATTTATTTATTTTTATTTTTTTACTTGCTCTATAGGGCAAGTATCGAAAAAAAAATTTGAGGTTTTGATTGAAACCAACATTACGATGATGGAGAATTCCAAAAAAGTGGGTCTCGCAATTCCGTCCGTGCGTCTATGCGTCCATCTGTACACATTTCCACAGCCTAAACGGGTGGACGGATTTTCTTCAAATTTGGTACAGATGATTTTTATGGAATTCTGAAAGTTGTTTTTTTTTTGTTTTTTTTTTTTTTTCTTAGAAAGTGTACCTCCCATACAAATTTTTCAATTCAAACCAAATAACTCGAAAACGGCTCTAACGATTTTGATTAAACTTTGCAGACGTAATATTCAAAGCAATTGCAATAAAACTGCATTTTTTTTTTAAGTCAAATAAAAAAATACTTTTTTTTTTATTTTTTAACAAAATTTTTCCCTAAATGTCGGCTCTTCCCCAACATCAAAAAAATTTTTTTAATTTATAAATCTTAAAATCTACAAGTAAACTAACATAAAAGTGCTTTGAACTGCAAGAGCAAGTACGTGCGACCCTAGTCGTGCTTCGTGCATTTTATTTTTCTTCAACGGATAAATGAATAAAATTTGTTCTGTATATAAAATAAGCAGGACTATCAGGTTTATTGTGATTTTCAAATATCAGTCGATAGCGGATAAAAATTATATTTCGATATCTTATTATTTAATTAAGAAAATTTTTGACAGCACAGAATGGTCCTAAATGAAATCGAATTACAAAATTCCATTTAAAAGTTGAAAAGTTTTCCTATACCTAAATTAGGTTCAAAAATCCCAAATTTCAGTATTTATCAACTATCACAATAAGGCTGAAATATGGTTTGGATTTGTTGTTTGTGAATAGGCCTTTTATTTTAGGTACAAAAACTACAAAAAATAATTTTAACCCTCTACCGCATACTAACCCATATATGGTTTACCGATTTCATATCGATTTATTCTTGTTATATTGCACCAAATGTCAAAAAGAAAAAACTTTAATAAAACTATGTCTATTTTTTTATAATTAACCGGTTTTTATTATCAGTAAGAGAGTTGTGATTCTGAAATAAACTCATTGTTTCAAGAGCATGTCTAAAGTGCAAATCAGTGAATAAAAGTGTGAACTTTTCAAGTGTTTTTTTATAAGAAATAAGTAAGTTGCATCCAATTAAAAATAAGTTTCGTATGAATTTATTATACTTTTATATGTTTAAGAAGTTTGTTTTTTGTTTTTTTAATAATTTTTGTCTTTTTTTTGCGTTTTTTTCAAAAACACCATATATGGGTTATCATGCGTTGGCGACTTACATTACTGATTTTTGTGGGAATTGTTTTTTTTTTTTTTATTGAATTGGAAGACTTTCTATGGAAAAAATAAGTGTGTTAATGCTAAAACTGGTGATGGCTTTCGAAGTGATGACGATCTAGCTTTAGATTCTGGCCCTTTTTAACATCAAACAAGCCATCTCCGAGCACTTTTGCAAATCTGTAACAACTAAAATGTCACGAAAAAGATGATGCCCTTCAGCTTTGGCATGTGATCAAAGCAGATATGGAACAAAACAAAGCTGAAGTAGTTATATACAAGTCACGGAAGTCCAGCCCCATCTAATCCCGAAACTCCAATTCACTCACAACAACCAAGGGCAAAAGCCGTTGAATTCAGTACTAACTGAAAACATCGACCATATCCCTGAATGGCAAACAAAAACACCAATATATCAAATTTCGGGACTGAAAACGTATTGTGTACATGTAGAAAATTAAAGGTGTTCTTCTGCAACAATGATAAAAGAAAGAGTTTGAATAAATTCCATGAATAAGGAAAGTCCAATGTAATAAAAACATACCTTGAATGCATACTAAACCATATATGGGTTATTAATTGTTTGCTGGAAATTGACTTGCTGCATACTAACCCATATATGGTTTATGTTTCTAAAAATGTATATATATGTAAAAAAATAAAAAAATTTATGTAATACCTTTTTTCAACCCCTCATAAAGCTAAAAAATTGTTAAAAAAAATTGTATATCATTTCGTTCATAATTCATGCAGTAGAGGGTTAATAATTTTTTATTATTTTTGTTATTTTTTCTTCGTTACAAAAAATACAAATCTATAATTTAAATATTTTCAAAAATATGCATTTTAAAAAATGTCCTCCTATCAAAAGAAAGGTCTCCTTAGCCTATTTCAATGACAGAAATCCAAAAGTTCCTTTAAACTGGTATTGTACATCGCCTAACCTTGTTTCGATTACCTAACTGAAATTCAGTTTTTGGATATATTTTGCTTTATTTTGCTTCATGAAATTCTTGAAGTTAACTTAAGCGTGACGTCATACTCAACCTTTCTTTCTTAAATAGAAAAATATAAAATCCAGCAAAAAGAAAACAAAATGCTTTTTTTTTGTATGCAACAATCTTTAAGATAATATATTTTACAACTACAAGTATACAATACACCTACACATACACATCAGATGGTATTAAAACTTTATTAGATTTAATATATATTATTTTCTATTCTCAACAACCTACACTAAATTCGTGTGCACATCATGTAGCTGCTGGTAGCTGCTGCAAAAATCCTTCGAGATACTACTCGTACCTACACCTAACATACACAATGTTATAATCCTTCATACCTTCATACATGGCCAACAAATTTACCGAACTATAAAATGTAGAAGGATGCGCCATCAAAGAAGTAGGAACTTTCATCTCTCTCGAAGAATCTTGTCAGCATGCTACCACAACGAGCCACAGAAACACAGTATACTAGCACAGGGCACATCTGAAGCTCTCTGCTGAAACTGATGCACTTAAATCCTTATATGAAATGTCGATAGAAAATCTGGTGCCCTAAGGATAACATGCTCGAACTCCAGAAAGGACAATTGACCATCACCATCGACATCCGCCTCCTCGATAACTTTATCCGCAATCTGTTGCTGTTCTTCGGGGCTAAGGTCATTTTTTGTCATTGTTGTCAGAACAGATTTTAGGTCGGCACGTCCAATGAAACCATCCTGGTCGAAGTCTATAAATACATATATTTTTTCATGTAATCGATAAAAAAGCAAAAAATCCATTCTCTGTATTTAACAAAGATATGGAAGGAAGGACAACATAAAAATAAACTAAAAGAAAATTAAAAAAAAAAAAACAAAAAGGAAAAATCATATTATTTTTCCATCTTATAGAACAAATTGTAAATATTTACGCAATTATTTATCTATGGAGTGTGGACAAGACGACAACTCGAGAGAGTCAAGTCAAGAGTTGAGAAGCTTCCAGATGCAATCGGTTTTCAATTACATTTGTTTGTGATGCCCACTCTCTCTTGTTTAGTCTTGTTTTTTTTTTTTTTTCTTTCATTTTTTTTTTTTTTACAAAGCTTACCATAAATTTTAAAAGCATAGAAAACCTTGATGTCCCTTGGCGCCTGTTCGCTGAATACCGAAAGAAAGTCTAGGAAATCCTCAAACGACAAATTGCCGAGACCATCACGAGAAAATGCTTCGCATATCCTCGTACGAAATGGATTTTCCTTTAGTTCGGGCAATTTCTCGATGCACTCACGTGGAACTTTGACACTAGATGCTTGTCCTTCAGTCATTTGGCGTGGCACCAAATCCGGTCGAATTTCTCGAAAACGTTTGTGTACCCTGTAGGTAGGAATGATATAAAAAACAAAATCAAAAAACAGAAAGAAAACACAACAATTTTTTTTTTTTTTGGATTAAAATTGCATTGCATACAAGAACAAAGGACAACAGAAAGAACAAAAAAAATTACAATTTTTGAATACAGTTAAGCTGTGTGTACTACCAAGGGAAGAATATAGATGGTCATTTTAGATGAGGATAGAGACCGCACTTAGAAGGGAAGTTCCTTTCAATGGTTAGGTAAACCAATTTTCTGTAAATGTGCAGTTTAGAGATTTAATTTTATTTGACTTGTGTGTGGAATTTTTTTTTTTTTTTAACTTCTTGAATCATGATGTATTTTGTAATTTGATTACTTTAGATGGGTATCTGCTATCTATTTAGAGTATCTTTGACTTTATTTTTGAAAAACTTTATACCAAAATCATTGAATCCCTTAATTAAAAGAGGATCATCTTTAAAAGCAATGAGATTCGAATTTACTGTTCATTCTGGTAAAGAATTATAAGGGGTATTAATGCAAACGGTGTAAACTGGGTTTAAAACTGGTAAAATGGTAAACAAACTGCCTTACCCATGCACATTTCAAACATTTACCAAACTTTACCACGTTTACCAGGGCCCTATTTCACCAACTACAAGTTACAAGCACAAATTTGTAACTTGTAGATCATAAGTACAAATTTGTACAATGGAATTCTGTTTCACAAAGTACAAATAAGTAATTCACAAATTTGTGATAATCGATAAAAAAAACTACAACTAACTTTTGAAAACCACATGTTTGTAGAATTACCGTTTCACCAAATATATTTTTTTCTTGTAAACAACAAGTTTATCTCACAAACTTGTAAAGCTTTTTATAGTTTTAGCGGTGACCGTTGAGTTACTTAACTCATAATGACAGAGTTAAAATTGGTTTCAAATAAAAACTAAGTTGATATTGAATATGAAAAAATAGGATTGCCGTTTTTAAAACTTAAGCAACCCTCTTTTAAACGAAAAATTGTCAAATAACTAGTACAGTCATATGTTAGTAGTTAGATCAAATAAGAAAATTTTTTAAGTGCTAAACAAAATTGTAAATATATATTAGGATTTTTGTATTGCTGGATTATTTTTATAATTATTTATTATTTTATAATGACATGGATTTATAGAAGTAAAACAAAAGGTAAAATGATAAAATTGTAAATAGTGAGGAAAATTAATAAAATTATTTAAGGAATGAAGAACTACAAATATGAGAAATAAAAACAAGCCTCTTTGATCAAAAGAGAACGAATTTTTACATACTTAAGAGACAGGTAATAGCGACCAGGAACATTTTTTAAACAGATATTTTGTGATGTTTTCATTCGATTTGAAACACAAATGCTCTACCAATTTTTAAAGCATTTGCTTTCCATTACAAATTCAAAAAAAAAATATTTATTACAAAAAAAAAACAAAAAAATTTGCATTAAAAAAATGTAATTGCAACTGAAAAATATTTGCATTGAAAATAATAATTTTATTGCAAATTAGAATATACTAAAAACAAATTTTATCGCAAATAAAAAATTTTCTCAATAGATAGAAAAATCAAGGCAAAATGTGTGTGCATTAAATATTTTTTCTTAATATTCTTCGAATTTCTTACAATTTTGGGTATCCGACCATACCAACATTAGTTATTTCAACTACCTATACTATTGAACATTATCTTAGGCCAAAAAGTCAAAACTGTAGGGGATTCGACGAATATTTAAAAAAATATTTAATACACACATTTTGCAATTATTTTTGCAGAAATTGTTTTATTTGTAATATAATTTTTTTGTAATGCAAAATATATTTATTTGCAATAAAAATATTATTTCAATAAAAATATTATTTTCAATGCAAATATTTTTCAGTTGCAATAATATTTTTTTTAAAGCAAATTTTTTTATTTGCAATAAATATTTTTCAGTTGCAATAAAAATTTTTTTAATGCAATTTTTTTCACTATGAATTTTTTTTACTTGCAATAAATGATTTTTTTTTTAAATTTCAAATGCATTTTTACAACCTTGAATAACAATAACATAGCTTTTCTAAAAATAATAATAATGGACATCGGCGTAAGGCCATTTAATACGTTAATCACTCTAAATACGGTTTTTACAAACTTGTAACAAAAATGACTCTTGTAGAAAATTTTCACAAATAAATAGAAACTTGTAACTTTTTTTTTTGTGAAACAGGAACCCACAAGAAACTTGAAAGCTCACTAATTTGTTACTACTTGTAAAATACAAGTTTTGGTGAAACAGAAAATGGATTTTTTCACAAATTTAAAATTGTAGATTACAAGTACAATTTTGTGATCACAAGAAACTGGTGAAACAAAATTTCTCGATTTTTTCACAAATATTGTGAAAATTACTTGTAATTACAAATTTGTAAGTTGGTGAAATAGGGCCCAGACTTCCAATCGAAAACGCCATAAAATTACATGGGTTTAAATGTGACTTGTATTAAATAACTAACAATTTAAAACGTTTGTTTTTAAACGAAGTTTTGTTGTTTTAAAAATTGTGACTGTCTTTTTTTTTCATGAAATGTAATAATAGGTGTATTCATGAAACGGTGTTAACTCAGGGGTAACCTGGGCCCTATTTCACCAACTTACAAATTTGTAATTACAAGTAATTTTCACAATATTTGTGAAAAAATCGAGAAATTTTGTTTCACCAGTTTCTTGTGATCACAAAATTGTACTTGTAATCTACAATTTTAAATTTGTGAAAAAATCCATTTTCTGTTTCACCAAAAATTGTATTTTACAAGTAACAAATTTGTAAGCTTTCAAGTTTCTTGTGGGTTTCTGTTTCACCAAAAAAAAAAAGTTACAAGTTTCTATTTATTTGTGAAAATTTTCTACAAGAGTCAAGACGTATGTCATTTTTGATACAAGTTTGTAAAAACCGTATTTAGAGTGATTAAAGTGTTTAAAATGGCCTTATGCCGAAGGCCATTATTATTATTTTTAGAAAAGCTATGTTATTATTATTCAGGGTGAAAAAATTTTTATTGCAACTGAAAAATATTTGCATTAAAAAAAATATTTATTGCAAATAAAAAAATTTGCTACAAAAAAAATTTAATTGCAACAGAAAAATATTTGCATTGAAAATAATATTTTTATTGCAAATAAATATATTTTGAATTGCAAAAAAAAATATATTACAAATAAAACATTTTCTGCATTAACCCTCTACCGCATACTAACCCATATATGGTTTATCGATTTCATATCGATTTATTCCCGTTATATTGCACCAAATGTCAAAAAGAAAAAACTTTAATAAAACTATGTCTATTTTTGTATAATTAACCGGTTTTTATTATAAATGAGAGAGTCGTGATTCTGAAATAAACTCATTGTTTCAAGAGCATGTCTAAAGTGCAAATCAGTGAATAAAAGTGTGAACTTTTCAAGTGTTTTCAAGTTTCGTATGAATTTATTATACTTTTATATGTTTACGAAGTTTGTTTTTTTGTTTTTTTAATAATTTTTGTCTTTTTTTGCGTTTTTTCCAAAACACCATATATGGGTTATCAAGCGTTGGCGACTTACATTGCTGATTTTTGTGGGAATTTTTTTTTTTTTGTAAAATTAATTAGAAGACTTTCTTGGAAAAAATAAGTGTGTAAATGCTAAAACTGGTGATGGCTTTCGAAGTGATGACGATCTAGCTTCAGATTCTGGCCCTTTTTAACATCAAACAAGCCATCTCCGAGCACTTTTGCAAATCTGTAACACCTAAAATGTCACAAAAAAGATGATGCCCTTCAGCTTTGGCAGGTGATCAAAGCAGAGATGCAACAAAACAAAGCTGAGGGAGTTATATACAAGTCACGGAAGTCCAGCCCCATCTAATCCCGAAACTCCAATTCACTCACAACAAGCAAGGGCAAAAGCCGTTGAAATCAGTACTAACTGAAAAAATCGACCATATCCCTGAATGGCAAACAAAAACACCAATATGTCAAATTTGGGAACTGAAAACGTATTGTGTACATGTAGAAAATGGAAGGTGTTCTTCTGCAACAATCATAAAAGAAAGAGTTTGAATAAATTCCATGAATAAGGAAAGTCAAATGTAATAAAAACATATTTTACAAAACATACCTTGAATGCATACTAAACCATATATGGGTTATTAATTGTTTGCTGGAAATCGACTTGCTGCATACTAACCCATATATGGTTTATGTTTCTAAAAATGTATATAAATGTAAAAAAATAAAAATTTCTATGTAATACCTTTTTTCAACCCCTAATAAAGCTAAAAAATTGTTAAAAAAATTTTTATTTCATTTCGTTCATAATTCATGCAGTAGAGGGTTAAAAAAAATAAATGCAAAATGTTGTGTATCAAATATATTTTTTAATATTCGTCAAATCCCTTACAGTTTTGACTTTTTTGAAATAACTAATGTAGGTATGGTCAGATACGCATTGTTTGATTGATATTTGGGGTATACGCATTGTAAGAAATTCATAGAATTTAAGAAAAATATTTAATGCACACACATTTTGCCTTAATTTTTTTCTATTGAGAAAATTTTTTATTTTCGATAAAATTTGTTTTAAGTATATTTTAATTTGCAATAAAATTTTTATTTTCAATGCAAATATTTTTCAGTTGCAATTATATTTTTTTTGCAAAATTTTTTTTTGCAATAAATATTTTTTTTAAATGCAATTTATTTCAGTTGCAATGAATGCATTTTTTTTTTATTTGCAATAAATATTTTTTTTTTTGTTTATTTGTAATGAAAAACAAATGCTTTAAAAATTGGTATAGCATTTGTGCTTCAAATCGAATGAAACATCACAAAATATCTGTTTAAAAAATTTTGCTGATCGCTATAACCTGCCTCTTAAGTATGAAAAATTCGTTCTCTTTTGATCAAAGAGGCTTGTTTTTATTTCTCATATTTGTAGTTCTTCATTCCTTAAATTATTTTATTAATTTTCCTCACTATTTACAATATTATTATTTTACCTTTGGTTTTACTTCTATAAATCCATGGATGTCATTATAAAATAATCCAGCAATACAAAAACCTTAATACATACCTATATATTTACAATTTTGTTTGGCATTTAAAAAATGTTCTTATTTGATTAAACTACTAAGATATGACAGTATTAGTTATTTGACAATTTTCCGTTTAAAATAGGGTTGCCAAATAAGAGCTCAAGTTTAAAAAATGGCAATCCTATTTTTTCATATTCTTATCAACTTAGTTTTCATTTGAAACAAATTTTAACTTCTGTCGTTATGAGCTAAGTAACTCAACAGTCATAGCTAAGACTAAAACGAGCTTTACAATTTTTTGAGAAAAACTTGTTGTTTACAAGAAAAAAATATATTTGGTGAAACGGTAATTCTACAAACTTGTGGTTTTCAAAAGTTAGTTGTAATTTTTTTTTTCGATAATCACAAATTTGTGAATAACTTATTTGTACTTTGTGAAACAGAATTTCATTGTACAAATTTGTACTTGTGATCTACAAGTTACAAATTTGTGCTTGTAACTTGTAGTTGGTGAAATAGGGCCCTGGAAGCGTCCGGAATCATTCTGAAAAAGTTTTATTCACACAAAACTATTAGTTTTGTGCGAATAAAACGCTTTCAGAATGATTCCGGACGCTTCCGGACTGCCAATCGAAAACGCCATTAATTTGTTCAACTTAAAAGTACTAGATATTTTATTTACGTAAAAAAAATACTTTCTGATATTGGGTACACTCGGGTGTATACGTGTTTTTTTTTTTCCTTTTACTTAAAATATTAACTCAATTTTTTCAAATCAGAATTTATTTAAGAATATTATGAATGAACAAAAACTGTACAAATCTGCGTGATGTATAGGTAAATGTACTTAGAGTGTTTTATTTCGGTTGAAGTTTTGAAAGTAAACTGAGACAAGTCTGATGAAAGCGAGTGCAAAGTATTTGACAGGACGCGTGTCAATTATTGTTTGGTCCTAATGTCGAAAATAGTTTTGTTTTTTCATATATCTTTGAAGTGGTAAATTTTATAAAAAAAAATTTTTTATTTGACTTTTTTGGAAAAAATAAAAATACTGTTTTATTGCAATCGCTTTGCAAAGTTTTGGTATAAGATGAAAAATTTGTATGGGAGGTACACTTTCTAAGTGAGACATAAAAAAAAAAAACTTTCAGAATTCCATAAAAACCATCTGTACCAAATTGGAAGAAAATCCGTCCACCCGTTTAGGCTGTGGAAATTTGAACAGATGGACGCACAGATGCATGGACGGAATTGCGAGACCCATTTTTTTTTGGAATTCTCCATCATCGTTGCAACGCGTTGGTTTTGATTAAAACCTCAAATTTTTTTTCGACACGAAACCAATACTTGTACGTATACACGTATAATAATTTCTACGACAGCGTCAAAACATAGAATGTTCAATATTGATGAAGTCCAACATTCCAAAATAGCTTTTTGGTTTAATATAGAAGAAGTGGGGGTTTTTGTACTATGTTGTATAAAATAAAAAAATTGGCAATACTTGCAATTGAAAATAAGTAGTTTTTTGTATGATCGATCATGGCTATAAGTATGAGTAGGTTCGGTTGAAACGCCGAAGAGTTACGGAAAATGTTGTGATTTTTTTTTTCAAATCGTTATCGTTTTTGTGAAAGTAAATTACTCTATTAAAAGTGACATAGATAAATTTTTTAGCTTTTTATTGTTTATAATAAAAAGTGAATATTCAAAAACTATTTTTTGTGAATGATTGAATTGTAATGATTCAATTTCAAAAATTATTATACAGGGTGATTCATAAGTAATGTGCCAAAAAGCTGGAGCGTGTAGGTTGGATCGAGGCAAGAAAAAAATTGTATAGGAAGGGGGGTCTATTCCCCCCCCCCCCCCCCGTTTAGCCGTAAGGAGCAAATTTTCTAAAAAATTGACATAATTTGGAAAAAAAAAATATTAAAAATTAACGGTTACACCTACAATGACGTGCTATACCTTTTTTTAAAGCCAAAACCCTAGACCCTTTATCTTGTTTTTGAATAAAGCTTATTTATGATACAGTTTTTCAAGAATTAGTTTTCAAAATCAAAATTTTGAAAAAAAAAATTGAAAACAAAATTTTTAACTAATTTTTTTCAAAATTTTATGTAATTAAGTACTATTTTAGTTTTCAAAATACAATGCTCTTATTTGTTTTTAAACAAAAACAGAAAAAATAAAATTGCGTTTTTAATGCAAAACGATTAAAAAGTTATTAAGTATGCAGTTGATAGTATCAAAATTATTTTTTAAATCCTATTTTCTGATTTTAAAAGGTTTCAAGAGAAATAATTTGTACTATTTCAATTCTCTTCCTTATTTTTTGTATTTTCTTGATATTGATTTACCTTTTTGAGATAAACATTTATTAGAGTGGGCCGACAAACACTTTTTTTCGAATTTCAAATCGCAATAGCGCGGAAAAGTTGCGAATGGTGATAACTAATAAGGGTTTAAAAAATAATCAAAATCAGTTCATATCAAACAGCACAAAAGTAAGGTCAAAAGTGCGGTTTACTACTTTGGCACTTTTTGAACTTTGTTTCAACAATATTTGAATTTTTTTTTTCATTGAATATAAACAGTTGTACCTAATTCAAAAGTCGAACATCTGTTTTTCATCAATTAGCTAAATTTTTAGTTTATAATCAGTTTCGCAAAAGAAGATTCTATATATGCTTATTCTGATTGCCATTTTGGGACCACCATTTTGAGTAAAAAAAAAGTTGGTAGCTTTTTCGTATATCTTATACTTATATACTTCAGTGTTCTAAATTTCATGACTTTTCATCACGAAATGGCCGTGAAAATGATTTTTGAAGCCAAAAAGCACCAAAGGCACCACTGTGCGGCAAAGAGAATAATAAATAGCCAAATCGTACTCGACCGAAAGATTTTTATTACTTCAGCGACTTCATGGCTTTCACTGATTGTGTCAACTTCATTTTTAATTCTTATTTGGTAAAAATAATAATTTTACAAATAGTTTATAAAAAGGAAAAAAATATCGCAAAAATATGATTTCTACCATTTTTGACAAATTTTGAAACACATGCGCCACTGAAGTCCTTAACCAATTTAAGCCAATTTTTTTTTCTACTTAATATTTAGCTCATATGAAAGTTTTCTAAAGCTATTATGTTCAAAAAATAATATGTTAGGGTGGTAAATTTTTTTTGTAAAAATACCATTTTTTTTTAATTTTTTCATACTTCAGAGCCGATGCGCGACCGGAAGATATGAACTGATTTTGATTATTTTTTAAACCCTTATTAGTCATCATTCGCAACTTTTCCGCGCTATTGCTATTTGAAATTCGAAAAAAAAGTGTTTTTCAGTCCACTCAAATAATTATGCAAGGGTTGTAGCTTATTATAATAGCTACAAATTTTTTTATATTGTTTTTACTTACGCCCAAGTTTTTTTAGAAATAGGGGTGGACATAGATACTAACACGCCAAAAAAACGGCAACGACAAATAGAAGTTAAGATATAAGCTTTTTTTACCGACTTCCAAAAAGGAGGAGGTATTCAATTTTTTTTTTTATGTTTGTTACATCATAGCTTTGGACTGAGTGAACCAATTTTGTATTGGAAAGCTGGTGGTGGCTGCAATGTGGTCCCATTTTAATTTCGTTCAGTTATAGCCATAGGAACTATTAGAAAAACCATAAAACCCAGTTTTGATCCATGGAAGTCAGCTCATTTCTTGGAGAGTTTAAAATTAAAAAAAAAAAAAAAAACAAACAAACAAAAAATTAAACAGCAAAGTCTCCAAAACAAAGCCGCTTAAACAGCTTATATCTTTGTATTAATTGTATCGTCAAGATTGACTTCTTCAGGCTTAGGAGAAATAACAGGGCATCAGTTCATGTATAAAGAATATGAAGTAATGTGAATTTAGCCTACTAATATGAATTGAAAAACTGACCATTTTTAACCCCCTGAAATCAATATTTAACAGTGATCGTTATTATAACGCAAAAGGCTATAAAATTGCATACTCAGATTTTAGTTATACCTACCTCCATTCCCAAAAAATACTGTGGACTCTTAGACTATGATGTCAAGACCGAATGCGAATTACACCAAATTCAATTATAAATTAATTTAAACCCCAAGAAATTAATAAATAATCCTGATGAAAATAGAAAAATGTCTTACACCAAAACAATATTGAATAATAAATTTTAATAATGGTACACTAGGGTGTATAGGGTAGAAGGGGGAGCATTTGCCAGTGGGGTACCTTTGCCAGTCCAGGTTTTTTTCCAAACCAACAGAATATTAAATACCGAAAAATCATTTTCTGTTGCACATTTATGATTGAAAACTTTGCACAAAGTTTGACAGCTTTTGGCTGGACACGAAATAAATTAGACGCTTGTGTTAGTTTTTTAATGTTGAGAACCAAAATATGAAGGTACATAACCGTCGTAAATTGTAGGTATTTGTCGTGTTAAATTACTTTTTGATACAAATATCTTTTCAAAATTATGTGTACTATGCTGTGTAGAAGCGATTTTTTACTGTTTAACTTATAAAAAAGTTATAAGTAAATTTTTGAAAGATTAGCTTGTGGGGTGCATTTGCCATTTGTTTTTGGGTAGATTTTGCTCTGGCAAATGCACCCCATGGGGTACATTTGCCAGAAGCGAGCTTCCTCAAAAGAGGATGGCAGAATCCTTAAAAATCAGTCCCTTCTTCGTATTTTCAGCTAAAAAGAAGTTTTGTTTATGATTATTGGTTTTATTTGTATTAACTTTGATATTTAGGTAACTGGCAATCCCTCCCCACCCCCGTGGCAAAGCCTCCCACCTGGGGAGGCTTTGCCACATCACTTTTCGTTTTTTTGAATAAATTATTAAAAATAGAAATAATTAATATAGCAAAATGAAAAAAATATTTTTGTGAAGATAATAAAGTCAATAATAATATCAGATATAAAAAAATTAAAAGAAACGTAAAAACTTTGCGTTAAGTCAATTTTCCTAAATCCTGGCAAATCCTCCCCCTTCTACCCTACGCACTTTTTTGTTATTAGATCGTCATACTTAAAAAAAAATATACACACGACTTGCTTAGCGATATCTTATCAAGATTTGCCGCTCTTTAAATTTTAATTTTTTTTTTTCAGTTTTTCTATGCGACTAGGCTCATATGGCAAGTCTTGGAGGCAAATATTATGTCAGAGAAATAATATAATTTAAAAATCTGATTATTCAGGTTTTTTTTTAGAAATTTGACGTTTGAGTAGGGTAAGCAAATGTGAATTTAAAAAAAAAGGTCAAAAGGCCATTTTCTTAGCAAGGAGTTATAGAAACAAGATTGATATTGAAATCGATAGTCACACTTAGTAACAGCAAAAAAATTAGTTTCAAGAGTTAGAATGGGTAAAGTTCCTATTCTTTTTTACTTTTTTTTTTGAAAAGTTACATTATTAGATTTTTGTCTGTTTGTTCTATTTCTTTGAAACATATTTAAAAAAAAAATGGTTAAATACAAAGTGAAAAAAGTAGAAAAAAGTTTCTAATTTTTCAATTTTATATTTTTATATGTCACATCAATAAATTTTGTTTTTGTAATTTTGTTTACTTGTTATATTTTTTTTTTACTTTGTGTTTCGATGTAGTTCTAGCTGAATTCTTCTTGGAATCAGACTTTTTTTATTTATTAAAATCCTTATTTATTCAGGTATGATATATTGGTTGTTGATAATTCTGTTCAATTTATTTTCTCACTTTTATCAGAACTTAGAAAAAACCGATAGTTCAAAGAATACTCCTTTGAAACGCGAAATCACTGATTAAAATTACATGGAAAAAAACATTATTAAATCTAAAAATTCTTCGAATTGTGAATATCGAATCAGTTAATGGAAATCTTTTTTTCAAATTCTATTGATGTACGTACTCATTCGAGTAGATATCTTCCTATACCTATATTGGTTAATCCAAATCACAGTATCTGATCTCATTACTAACAAAATCAATGTTGAAATGTTCACATTTTCCCAAGGACTTTCACTCTAAAACAAAAAAAGAAAACAAAAAAAAAAAACTACAAATAAAAAATATTATACTCCATCTACAGCAGAACAGAGATTTACGTAATCCTTACTGAAGAGCTACTTCATACTATTATAACAAAAATGCACACTCGAACTAGTCAACACAAAAAAAAAATGGATTATTTTTAAGAAAAATCAAAAAAAAAAACCTCAAGACCACTGCATCACTCTAAAGACTAAGCACTCACTATACTTTCTCTTACTATACATCACTGTATTAAGCTAATTTACCGTAAAATCTCCTTTCGTGTAAAAAACGTACAATCCTTGTGTTGTAGCAAGAGTCCGCAAGATAAAAATAACGATGGTGTTCCGTGTGTTATTGTTGTTGTTTTTTTTTTTGTTCCCCAAATGCGCCGTTGAAAGTTGTAGTTTTTTTTTGTTACCCCCAAATTGGTTTGGTACATGGTCACCAGCATTTGCCATCAGGACACAAGTCATTCGGTTTTATCCCAAAAGTATACCGCACCACATCACATGAAGAAAACCACCAAGAAAAAAAAAAGGATAAAAATTGCAAAGATAAATGTTGAAGACAGCCATGACTTTCAGCAAAAATTTCAAGTGTGTTGAGATTGTTCTCAAATGTATGTACGTATGTATGCCCTGTGTCCCTGCCCAGCTGCATTGCCTTTTCCAGGACACATCTAAAAAAAAAAAACGGGTCCAGGATATAGCACTGCCAGGACGACACACTGCATTGTTACGCTCTCAAGTGGAAATCACCTGGTAATCGTCCAATTGCTGTTCGGTGAATGTAACAATTTTGTTGCCCATCCTTGTGAAAGGATATTCCAATGCAATATATTTATTTATTCGTTGAAAGTATAGTTTTGCTAGAGACTTGCTTGAGTGTCTCGATGTCGACTCTAGGGGGTAAATTGGAGATGTCCTTATGGATGTGTCACGTTCGTTGAGAGACTGAAAAATACTAAAAGCCAAAACCGTGTAAGACAGCAGTACTTGTCGTTAGATCGTATAACGTCGTTGGCGGCGGTTGTGGGTGAAACTCCTTCGTCCTTCCTTTCTATTTTTATATGGAAATTAATTAAGGAGTGGTTCTGCTTATATTTTGTTCTTTCTAGCTTAAATGCGATTTTATTTTATGACTCGTTGTTGTTTTTGTTGTTTGGTTGAAGAAGTAAAAAGCGAGAGCTGATATGGTGTGGCACTCTGAGGTGTGGCATCCTGCTGTCGAGCTGTGGCAAAATATCAACATGAGAATTTTTCGATATCATGTTATGTTTCCGTGTTTTTTAAGGATTTTTCTTCTTTTTTTTTTTTTTGTTGGAAATTATTAGACCCCTTAGGAAAATGGTCATGAATTAACGGGGGGTAATATTTATTGATTTTTATATACGTAAGACTAGACGCTCTTGGCGGTCTTCAAAACGCAAATGTTGTGTGTTTGGGTTAGAACACTGGATTCTGTGGTGTAATTTATATTGGTTTGGCTCGAGGAGAAAAATTTTTTTATCTCTTACCTAAATGGTTTTTGTTTTCGAAATGAACACATAATTATTACATTTTGCATCGAATTTATACTAGAAGTGACTTTTTTTCTTGTAATATACATAAAGCGATTGTGGTTAAGGATAAAATGTACGTATATACTTGCTTAGTCGAGTGGATAAAATACGAGTATAATGTAGATTCTTTGTTCACAAATTTTTCCAAATTGACAATGTTGAACAATTTTACATGGACAATAATTCGAGATACTGGATTATTCTTCGACGGTAATTCAATTGGGATTTTATTGAGAGTGGGTTGCAATTTTGGTATAACAACACTCACCTTAAAAAAAAAATAACAAACTACAACATAGTACAAAAGTGGTTTTTCTTACATAGGCGTTCTTGCGCCCACTTCCCCTATGTACATAAAATAGTACGGAATAAGTTTTTTGGGGTCAAATTTTTTTGCTCGCTTACGCGAGCATGTCCCGGACGTGTCCCGGACATGTCCCGGACATGTCCCGGACGTGTCCCTGACATGTCCCGGACATGTCCCGGACATGTCCCGGACGTGTCCCGGACATGTCCCGGACATGTCCCGGACGTGTCCCGGACATGTCCCGGACGTGTCCCGGACATGTCCCGGACATGTCCCGGACATGTCCCGGACGTGTCCCGGACATGTCCCGGACGTGTCCCGGACATGTCCCGGACGTGTCCCGGACATGTCCCGGACATGTCCCGGACGTGTCCCGGACATGTCCCGGACATGTCCCGGACGTGTCCCTGACATGTCCCGGACATGTCCCGGACATGTCCCGGACGTGTCCCGGACATGTCCCGGACGTGTCCCGGACGTGTCCCTGACATGTCCCGGACGTGTCCCGGACATGTCCCGGACGTGTCCCTGACATGTCCCGGACATGTCCCGGACGTGTCCCGGACATGTCAAGGACATGTCCCGGACGTGTCCCGGACATGTCCCGGACATGTCCCGGACGTGTCCCAGACATGTCCCGGACATGTCCCGGACGTGTCCCGGACGTGTCCCGGACATGTCCCGGACATGTCCCAGACGTGTCCCGGACGTGTCCCGGACATGTCCCGGACGTGTCCCGGACGTGTCCCGGACATGTCCCGGACGTGTCCCGGACGTGTCCCGGACATGTCCCGGACATGTCCCGGACGTGTCCCGGACATGTCCCGGACGTGTCGCGGACGTGTAACTGACATGTCCCGGACGTGTCCCGGACGTGTCCCTGACATGTCCCGGACGTGTCCCGGACATGTCCCGGACGTGTCCCTGACATGTCCCGGACATGTCCCGGACGTGTCCCGGACATGTCCCGGACGTGTCCCGGACATGTCGCGGACGTGTCCCGGACGTGTCCCGGACGTGTCCCGGACATGTCCCGGACGTGTCCCTGACATGTCCCGGACATGTCCCGGACGTGTCCCGGACATGTCCCGGACATGTCCCGGACGTGTCCCGGACATGTCCCGGACATGTCCCGGACGTGTCCCGGACATGTCCCGGACATGTCCCGGACGTGTCCCGGACATGTCCCGGACATGTCCCGGACGTGTCCCGGACATGTCCCGGACGTGTCCCGGACATGTCCCGGACGTGTCCCGGACATGTCCCGGACATGTCCCGGACATGTCCCGGACATGTCCCGGACGTGTCCCTGACATGTCCCGGACATGTCCCGGACATGTCCCGGACGTGTCCCGGACATGTCCCGGACATGTCCCGGACGTGTCCCGGACATGTCCCGGACATGTCCCGGACGTGTCCCGGACATGTCCCGGACATGTCCCGGACGTGTCAAGGACATGTCCCGGACGTGTCAAGGACATGTCCCGGACATGTCCCGGACATGTCCCGGACGTGTCCCAGACATGTCCCGGACATGTCCCGGACGTGTCCCGGACGTGTCCCGGACATGTCCCGGACATGTCCCGGACGTGTCCCGGACGTGTCCCGGACATGTCCCGGACATGTCCCGGACGTGTCCCGGACATGTCCCGGACGTGTCGCGGACGTGTAACTGACATGTCCCGGACGTGTCCCGCACATGTCCCGGACGTGTCCGGGACATGTCGCGGACGTGTCCCGGACGTGTCGCGGACGTGTCCCGGACGTGTCCCGGACATGTCGCGGACGTGTCCCGGACATGTCGCGGACGTGTCCCGGACATGTCCCTGACGTGTCCCGGACATGTCCCGGACATGTCCCGGACATGTCCCGGACGTGTCCCGGACATGTCCCGGACGTGTCGCGGACATGTCCCGGACATGTCCCGGACATGTCCCGGACGTGTCCCGGACATGTCCCGGACGTGTCCCGGACATGTCCCGGACATGTCCCGGACGTGTCCCGGACGTGTCCCGGACGTGTCCCGGACATGTCCCGGACGTGTCCCTGACATGTCCCGGACATGTCCCGGACGTGTCCCGGACATGTCGCGGACGTGTCCCGGACGTGTCCCGGACGTGTCCCGGACGTGTCCCGGACATGTCCCGGACGTGTCCCTGACATGTCCCGGACATGTCCCGGACATGTCCCGGACGTGTCCCGGACGTGTCCGGGACATGTCGCGGACGTGTCCCGGACGTGTCCCGGACGTGTCCCGGACGTGTCCCGGACGTGTCCCGGACATGTCGCGGACGTGTCCCGGACGGTTCCCGGACGTGTCCCGGACGTGTCCCGGACATGTCCCGGACATGTCCCTGACGTGTCCCGGACATGTCCCTGACGTGTCCCGGACATGGCCCGGACGTGTCCCGGACATGTCGCGGACGTGTCCCGGACGTGTCCCGGACGTGTCCCGGACGTGTCCCGGACATGTCCCGGACATGTCCCTGACGTGTCCCGGACATCCCCGGACGTGTCCCGGACATGTCCCGGACGTGTCCCGGACATGTCCCGGACGTGTCTCGGACATGTCCCGGACGTGTCTCGGACATGTCCCGGACATGTCCCGGACGTGTCCCGGACCTGTCCCGGACATGTCCCGGACATGTCCCGGACGTGTCCCGGACATGTCCCGGACATGTCCCGGACGTGTCCCTGACATGTCCCGGACATGTCCCGGACGTGTCCCGGACATGTCCCGGACGTGTCCCGGACATGTCCCGGACATGTCCCGGACGTGTCCCGGACATGTCCCGGACGTGTCCCGGACATGTCCCGGACATGTCCCGGACATGTCCCGGACATGTCCCGGACATGTCCCGGACATGTCCCGGACATGTCCCGGACATGTCCCGGACGTGTCCCTGACATGTCCCGGACATGTCCCGGACGTGTCCCGGACATGTCCCGGACATGTCCCGGACATGTCCCGGACATGTCCCGGACGTGTCCCGGACATGGCCCGGACATGTACCGGACGTGTCAAGGACATGTCCCGGACGTGTCCCGGACATGTCCCGGACATGTCCCGGACGTGTCCCAGACATGTCCCGGACATGTCCCGGACGTGTCCCGGACGTGTCCCGGACATGTCCCGGACATGTCCCGGACGTGTCCCGGACGTGTCCCGGACATGTCCCGGACATGTCCCGGACGTGTCCCGGACATGTCCCGGACGTGTCGCGGACGTGTAACTGACATGTCCCGGACGTGTCCCGCACATGTCCCGGACGTGTCCGGGACATGTCGCGGACGTGTCCCGGACGTGTCGCGGACGTGTCCCGGACGTGTCCCGGACGTGTCCCGGACATGTCGCGGACGTGTCCCGGACATGTCGCGGACGTGTCCTGGACATGTCCCTGACGTGTCCCGGACATGTCCCGGACATGTCCCGGACATGTCCCGGACATGTCCCGGACATGTCCCGGACGTGTCCCGGACATGTCCCGGACGTGTCGCGGACATGTCCCGGACGTATCCCGGACATGTCCCGGACATGTCCCGGACGTGTCCCGGACATGTCCCGGACATGTCCCGGACTCGTCCCGGACGTGTCCCGGACGTGTCCCGGACATGTCCCGGACGTGTCCCTGACATGTCCCGGACATGTCCCGGACGTGTCCCGGACATGTCCCGGACGTGTCCCGGACATGTCGCGGACGTGTCCCGGACGTGTCCCGGACATGTCCCGGACGTGTCCCTGACATGTCCCGGACATGTCCCGGACATGTCGCGGACGTGTCCCGGACGTGTCCCGGACGTGTCCCGGACATGTCGCGGACGTGTCCCGGACGTGTCCCGGACGTGTCCCGGACGTGTCCCGGACATGTCCCGGACATGTCCCTGACGTGTCCCGGACATGTCCCTGACGTGTCCCGGACATGTCCCGGACGTGTCCCGGACATGTCGCGGACGTGTCCCGGACGTGTCCCGGACATGTCCCGGACATGTCCCTGACGTGTCCCTGACGTGTCCCGGACATGTCCCGGACGTGTCCCGGACATGTCCCGGACGTGTCCCGGACATGTCCCGGACGTGTCTCGGACATGTCCCGGACGTGTCTCGGACATGTCCCGGACATGTCCCGGACGTGTCCCGGACATGTCCCGGACATGTCCCGGACATGTCCCGGACGTGTCCCTGACATGTCCCGGACATGTCCCGGACGTGTCCCGGACGTGTCCCGGACATGTCCCGGACATGTCCCGGACGTGTCCCGGACATGTCCCGGACGTGTCGCGGACGTGTAACTGACATGTCCCGGACGTGTCCCGGACATGTCCCGGACGTGTCCGGGACATGTCGCGGACGTGTCCCGGACGTGTCCCGGACGTGTCCCGGACATGTCGCGGACGTGTCCCGGACATGTCGCGGACGTGTCCCGGACATGTCCCTGACGTGTCCCGGACATGTCCCGGACGTGTCCCGGACATGTCGCGGACGTGTCCCGGACATGTCCCTGACGTGTCCCGGACATGTCCCGGACGTGTCCCGGACATGTCCCGGACGTGTCCCGGACATGTCGCGGACGTGTCCCGGACGTGTCCCGGACGTGTCCCGGACGTGTCCCGGACATGTCCCGGACATGTCCCTGACGTGTCCGCGACATGTCCGGGACGTGTCCCGGACATGTCGCGGACGTGTCCCGGACATGTCCCTGACGTGTCCCGGACATGTCCCGGACGTGTCCCGGACATGTCGCGGACGTGTCCCGGACGTGTCCCGGACGTGTCCCGGACGTGTCCCGGACGTGTCCCGGACATGTCCCGGACATGTCCCTGACGTGTCCCGGACATGTCCCGGACGTGTCCCGGACATGTCCCGGACGTGTCCCGGACATGTCCCGGACGTGTCTCGGACATGTCCCGGACGTGTCTCGGACATGTCCCGGACGTGTCCCGGACATGTCCCGGACGTGTCCCGGACGTATTTTTCTTAATGAAAAATCTCGGAAAATTTTTCAGAAAATAGTGTACTTAACTCAAATTAGTCATGCACTTAATAACTTCATTCGAATTTTGTCGAAAAAAATTGAATTTTTTGAGAAAAATGAAATTCAAGCCGGACGTGTCCCGTACATGTCCCGGACGTGTCCCGGACGTGTCCCGGACGTGTCCCGGACGTGTCCCGGACATGTCCCGGACGTGTCCCATACATGTCCCGGACGTGGCCCGGACGTGTCCCAGACATGTCCCTTACGTATCCCGGACGTGTCCCGGACATGTCCCGGACGTGTCCCGGAATTTTCTCCCGGACATGTCCCGGACGTGTCCCGGACGTGTCCCGGGCATGTCCCGGACGTGTCCCGGACGTGTCCCAGACATGTCCCTTACGTATCCCGGACGTGTCCCGGACGTGTCCCGGACATGTACCGCACATGTCCCGGACGTGTCCCAGACATGTCCCAGACATGTCCCTTACGTGTCCCGGACATGTCCCGGACGTGACCAGGACGGAGTTTTTGCCGTTTTTCCGAAAAAATATGATATATTTTTGGGTGAATATTTTATGCCAAAATTTTATCCACTACGAAGATGACTTAATTACTAAATAGGAGAGTACAAAAATTATTTTTTATAAGTTTTGAATGCGTAGTTAGGATTATATAGAATTTTGGATATTTTGACCTCAAACACACGCGTTTCAATGGAGTTATGGCCGTTTTTCCGAATCACTGTCCGTTCCAATTTTTTTTATTATTTACGTATTAAGAAAAAGTCATTAAAATTTAAATAGAATTAAGTATCTAACTTTATTTCGAAAAAAATGTATGTAGATACAATGTATAGAAAGAATTTTATTTTTTAAGAACTACTTTATATAATATAATATTGTAAGTATATTTTTTATTTAATAAGCTTTATAAAACATTTATTTTGTAAGATTGTAGACACGAGAATCTATTGCTTGTCGTTTTATTTATTTATTTTTGTATTTTTGTATTTTATTAATTGTAAAGTCTAGTTTAAACCTTTAAAAGGTTATTAAAAAATTATTTTAACTTTTTTTTTTAAATGTATCATAGGAAACCTGTGATTTTAAACAAATTACAAAATCACTGTTAAAAAAAAAAAAAACAACAAAAAACATAACATTTTATATACAATCGGCTAATTCATAAGCACGATTTGTATTTTTAACAAATTTATCAAAATGATTATCCGGTTTAGGATCCATATCGAGAACAGACACCTTGGTCAAGTATAATTTTCCATTTAAACAAATAACGTTGGGATGACTTGAGATTCTGTAAATATAATCAAAATGTTAATCTAAACGGTTTGTAAAATGTTTTAATGACTAACTGGATAGAATTTGATTGGTGGATTTCTTTAAAGGCAACAATTATAGAACAATCTAAAAATGTAGCAGCTATAAGATATTTTTCGAGCGGAGTAAGGTCATCAATGCAATTGACTGATTTTCTTTCTAGGAACTTTTCTAACCATTTGAAGGTTTTTCTTTTGGATGGGTTTGTAGGTGATGTATTGTTCGAGCATGATTGAGTGATGTATTCCTGAAAAGATGTTTTTAAAAAAAATGTGCTTTTAACTGAACAAGTTTTCATTTAAAAAAATAAAATATATTTTAAAGGGTTGTTAACTTAATTAAAATTAAAATGAACACGAAAAACGCTTTTCCGTTCAATTTTAGAGTTTTATTTTTTAAGTATTGATTTTTGTAAAAATGATACTAGTTTAAATAAATAATTCACGTTTTCGACGTAAAAATATGCAATATATTGGTTAAATAAATAAACTTCGTTCTTATGTAAAAATCCTGTTATACAAAAATTTAGTTGCATTCATCGTTTGGGGTCAAAATAATTAAAAAATATTATATATTTGAACTTCAAAAACAAATTTTATGTTTTTTTACATTATTGAATAATTTAAGTGACTTTTCATGTAATGAAAACAGTTTTTATTGAAGGTTTTAAGTCATGAATTTTTTATAAAATCCTATCATAATTTACAAGAAAAAGCTAAAAAAATACTTTATTTTTTTCTTTTCTCATTATATCATTATTTTATATAAAAAGCTTACATAAAAAAATATATAATATTTTTTCTAAAAACTAAGGCCATACTTAAATTTTTACAATGCGCAAAAAGTTTATACCTGCACATTTATTGAAAACAATAATTTTTCATGAGAAAAGTAAAAAAAATCAAACTTTTTTCTTCTAACACCATTAAATACATTTTTTATATAAATTTTATACCATCTAAAAGCCTATTGTTTCAGCTTAAAAATATTCATATCAACCATGCCTGCCCGACATCTAAGAAAAAAGCTAGACCTAGAATATTTTGAACACAATCAATTTTTATAAAAAAAAAAGCAAGAAAATCAATCTTCTTAGTTTTCAATTACCTTAAAGTGCATTTTTTTAAATAGCAACCTTAAATAAATTTTACATCATGTGAAAGCTTATTATTTCAACTTTTATATAACTTTTCAATCATATTTCTACGACGCCTACAAAAAAAGTAAGAAATTTTTAAATCGATTAAAATAAAATTCAACATTACATTAAACTTTAAGTTATTATCTTTCAAATAAGGTATTGAAAATTTTTATATTTCTAATAGTTTATTTTTAATTGAAATTTTTGCCGTGGATGCTGCCATGGTTCATCGATTTATAAGACGTTATCACGTCAAAAAAAAAAAACATTTTCTAAAGTAGCTTTTCAACCTGACTATCACAGCTAAAACTGAATAGTTGGCGAAAAATGTTAAAAACTAATGCTTTTATCTGAAAAAATTTGTCTACCAACCACAGTAAAATTCTAAATACAAAAATCATAGAATAAGCAAATACGAGACAATAACGGGACAAAACCTGGATCAAACTATAGAAATACGGGACAGTAGGGGTAGGTTTTTTACCACATGTTTATACGAGTACGTACATCATTAAAAACATCTAAAAGGTTTTCTTTTTGAATAAAAAACGGCTTCAGCGATTTTCAACAAAAAAAAAACTACTTATATGATTTCAAGGAAAATATTATTATTAAAATTAGGAAAAATTAAGAAAACTTGTTAAAAAAAATAAATTTGATTTTTTTTACACCAATATTTTCAAAACGATCAATTTTTAAAAAATAATTTTCATACATATTAAAACATAATTTCAAATAAATTCATTGATTTTTCGAAACAAAAATTTGAAATTATGTATTTTTTTTTTTTTTAATCCAAAATTATTTATTTTATTTAGCCCTAATACAAAAATAGATATTCTTAGGAATAAGCTCTAACTGGGGTTTATCTGACTATTTAAAAATTGACCCTCAATGAAAAAATTATTGTATCTGTTTTTGTATTACATCTTTACGTACGTGAATAATGGTTTTGTTAACTTCAAGTGCATTTATATCAATTGACAAACTGCAAAGTTCACACAATGAACTCAAATTAATTAAAAAAAAAAAAAAGAAACCATAAAAAAATAAAATAACTTTTATACCTACTCATCCTGCATTTACACATAAATTTTTTAGCAAGGGGAGCTATAGGTTGATTTTACCATTTCAAGTTTTCATTAAAACTTTTACTACAAGATTAAATGCTTAGAACAATAAATCAAAAAAATTTAAACCATAAACTTTAAATAACTTCCAGGAAGAGGGGATCTTAAAATTTAATTCAACAATTTAAATTCCAAACAAAAAAAATAAAAAATAAGAAAAAAAACTCAAAAGAATAAAACCTGGCATAACATACATAAATACCAGTACATCCTGGTCTCGTTTATAAATATAAAAAAAGGAAACATTTCACTAGCAGCAAAAATTTTTAAATAAAAACTATACCGATTCAACGCGCTTTTTGCAAGGACTCCACGACAAAGCGAATGAACGAGGAACAACCAACGACCGTATACAATTATTTCTATATGACTCCTTTTTCTATCCTTCCTAGAAAGAGCTATTTGTGTATTCTAACAACACACAACAGTGCAATGAAACGGAAAGCATAAAAATATAATAATAGTAAAAAACACATGAAGGAAACAAAAAAAAAAATGAAATTTAAGCTAACAATTTAGTAATTTTTTCGTCGTCCTTTCTATTTAGCTTACCTTTGCTAAAAGTTGAATGTTTAAAATTCTCTCAAGGACACCAGTTCCGGTAGGATTGTCTGAATAGTTCTTCAACAGACAGTTAATAATCAAATCTTGGAACGTTGTCAGATCGCTAATGATAAAAAAAAAAAAAAAACAAAAATAAATAAAAATATCCTTTGAATTAGGATCTATTACGACTATAACATTATTATACCCATTGAAAAAGTTTTCTTTTAGTTCTTCCAGTGTTATTGATCCAACTTGGTCACCATAGATAAGATGTCCATTTCGAAAAATACGCAAATTATTCTGAGGACATTCGAGAAGTGCATTCAAGGATTTTCGCATCGCCTTTGGTTTTCTGTGGAGGAGGAAAATAAAAAAAAAAACGAACTTGTTTGTGTTTTTTTTTTGTCCTTGTTCTAATACAAACCCTGAAAACATGTCAATGGGGCAGTATGCACTTAGTCTGGAAATTTTACGAGTTCGCAACTAAAAAGGAAGAAACAAAAAAAAGATGATATAAGCAAAAAAGAAGAGATATCCTCGCAACCGCAGGACACGTTCAATTTACCTTAGAAAATTGCATCGTACAGTACCGACATCGAGTCGAAGCTTTTAGGTTGAATGGATTGAGAAATGACGTTCGAGAAAGACCAACAGCAGCAGCAGCAGCAGCATGACCACAGTTACCATCGTCGTAGATGACTTTGACTTCGACATCGATATCCTGCAGCATCCATCCTTGTTTTGGTTTAATATCGACGGCAAATGTGTCCCCTGGTGTTAGCTTTTTATTGAGGAAAATAAATCATAAAATTGTAGAATTTATAATAGAAAAGGCAAGATGCACCATGGCGGTGGTGGTGTTGGTGGTTATAGAAAAAGTTGTAAACAAGCGCAACAACGCGCTTTCGTGTGTCGTGTCGTTGTCGTAACTCGTATAAAGGACCACCACCCTAAAATATCAACCAATAACCATCGACATCACACCGACGACGATGAGAAGGAATATAAGGACGATGGACCCACGGATGACAACGACGACAAAGAGAAGAACCACGAGATTGGAATGCATAATTTATTGAATTTGGCCAATAGGGACGCATAAACTAAGCCAGATTCTTGCAGCTTAAGGAAGTTTTCATCCACCCTAAAGGCATATTGCTGCCATTGTACATGCAAGCAAACTCACCTGATGTTGTAAACCAGGAACTAACAACGTTTCTGGCAAGAGTGTAGCATCTGGCAGTAGGAGTCCGAATTGTCCACAAAACTCTTTGTCTAGTCGATGAGCTATAAATTTTGCCAAACGGATTAAAATAGAAAATGATACTTTTTAGAGAGTTGCCATTTATGGAAGTAGGAGTAGGAAGGTGGATGAAGAAGGCGGATTTCAATTTTGCAACATTGTTCTGGCCGTTGGCGATATACGATGTGATGGTGGGTGTTTTTCGGTTTTTGTGTGTTCACGGGTATCGGTTAACCATAACCAAACCCAACCAATTGTTATACATTTGTATCAGAAGTGGGATGCTATAGTAGTAAATCTTTATTTTATTGTTCGAAGGTAAATTAAATGTTTATATGATTGATTGGAATTTTTCTTTCTTTGTGTTGTTATTTTGTGGCATTCTCTATTGAAATTTGATACATTTTTGTTTTTTTGAATTTTTGTGTGCATATCAGGAAGAATTGCAATGCACAGCAGCAGTGACAGAAGAGAGAACAAAATGTTTTAGAAGTAGAAAATAATTTATAGGTAGAAATAAACAAAACAAAAATGGTAAAAATGCACATAGTTTAGGTTCAGTGAAAGATTTATATTTCAAAACCAATCGAGGGAGAGTTATTTTTAGGCTTTTAAGCTTTTTACCAGTTGGAAGGTAGGTATAAGCTGGAACCACAACTTCTATCAAAATAAAATTTAGATTAAGTTTGCAACATTCGGTATATCCGAAAACAATTTGTTTTGAAAACTGACATAGTTGGGAGGTGGAAGTTAGTATTTTGGGTGTTTTTTTTTTTAACTTAAAAAGAGAGATAAGTTGTATAACTATTCGAATCCACAGTTGGAGTTTGCATGTATTAAAAAAACATACTTAACAAGTTTAATCCAACTGCGTAGAAATTTTGACAAAGCATTTTTAGTTTCTATTACTTTTACCTAAGTGCGTGTGTATTTAAACCTTTATTCAATGATGATATTTGGAAATTCTATAACTAACATCAAAACGCTAAACTATGAATTAATAATGCAGAACAAAAACAAAAATATTTCATAAGAATTTAAACGTAAATATACGTAAAAACGGTGTTTTTGTATGAAGAAGACTTAGAGCGAAATTCGTAGTCGTTACTTGAGTTATGATTTTTTTCAACTCCAGTTAGTTGAGAATTATTTCAAGCAATCGCTCAAGGGAATTGAAAATAGGGCTGTCACTTGAGTAAGGAAAAATCTTGTCTTGAGGAAAATTTTTTCTCAAACTTGAAAATTTGACTGATTTTAATTAACTGTCATAAAAAAAAAAAACATTTTTTTAATAATTCGCACTCGTTTGTCCAACATACTCGTCGGATTCATCGTCCCACTCGTACAACTCAAATTAAATATTCGCATTTCATTTATTTCATTATAAAATTAGTGCAACCTTTAATTGTTAAATAATAAAAACAAACGCTCGCAATGACACTTGCGTTTTAATGTCAACTGACTGAAAAAACTTAAGCGTTTCCTCAAGTAAAAAAGCCTCCTCAGACATTCACTTGACGAAAATTTCGACTCAAGTGATGACTATGAATAAGGATTCGCTTGAGCGAATGCTTAAGATATTTCTCAACTTGAGTGACGACTATGAATTCCGCCCTTAGTGCATGAAGTCCGTGAGGCAAGTATTATCGTAGGTTTAGTTTTCATAAAAAATGGCTCTTGAAACCTATTTTGGCCGAAGATGCAAATTAGGATAAAAGCAAACCGTTATAAAATTTAATTTTAGAGTTGATCTTTTTTCAATTTTTTCATATCAAGGCTTATTCATACATATACATTTAGGTGGTCCTTATATTGCTTTTTGCAAAAATTCCACGGTAGCGAAAAAAAATCTCTAATTTTTGCGAATTTTTATTTCAACTGTCCAGTCTTCAGGTACAATCCGGAAAACCCTATAACAAATTAGAAAGTTACCTTAGAAAATCAAAGGAATCTGCATGTCCTAAATAAGAACCACCTTAATATGCATATGTAACCAAAAAAACGTTTATTTTTTTTTTATACATAGTACTATACGGTTTTATGAAAATTCTTTTGAATTAAAACGATAAGTTGTATACATAAACGGATAAGAGATAAATAAGGTACCATGATATAAGGCCAACTTTCAAAAATTGGCCTTATTTTATTATGCAAAGTAAAACAAAGCCAATTCAAAGTTACAAAAAAAAAAAAGCCGTGTCGTTTAACAAGTAGTAGGTATTCTAACTGAGAGTAAATTTCTTATTTCCCCAGGTCCACATTGATTGATTTTTGTTAAAAATTAACGTAAGACATAGCAAAATTAGAGGACTACTTCGAAGTATCACACTTGCCCATTAACGCGTTGGATCGTTAGGTACCTAAAATTTTAAGACAAAAAGACTGAAAAACCTGGCCAAATTTATGTCACCATTTTTGAGGATATTTATATGAAAAAATGTTTTCGAATTCATACCGAGCTCATTTAAACTTAAATTAAGGTCAGAATTTAATTTTTTGTGATAGCTTGGATGATAGTTCGACATTACACTAAATACCTTCTATAATCTCCTTATGTTTTAAGAAGAAATAATTTGTTCCCTCTATTCTTATTGACGGAATTGGTTTGAATCTAAAATTTTAATTGGTACTACTTGAGCCTAAACCAGTAGGTATTCTTAAACATCTTAAGAAACTGACAAATAAATCAACATAATGTTTACGTTAAATTTTTATAATTGCGTGTTTTACTGTCCTTCTGGGGATTTCCTTGAAAAAGTTGGAAACCCACTCCCTTTTATCTGGAAGCAGCATCTAACATCTAAACTTGTTAGCCCTACTATAAAATTGAGTATTTTCGCATTAGGGGCCTCAGAAAAATGCTATATTTTACATTTGCTTTTGGAATTGAGCCAAAATCGATTAATTTAATATAAATTTAATATTACTATACAAAAAACCCACTTTAAAAACTTGTTATTTTTTAAGTCAACTTTTCAAAAATCAATTTTTTTCACTATAAACCGAATAAATCGTTGTTAATATTTTGTTAAGGTCACTGTGGCGTATGTAGATTTTTTTTTAAATTACAAAATCAATTGCAAAGGAAGTCCTGTTAAAACTCAAAACAAACATCTCCATGACCATGAAAAGTTTTAATAGTTAATAAGCATCAATGCCCAGATACAAATGACTGGAAAACATTAAATTGATCTTTTACAACTGTTTTTTACAGACTAAAGTGCAATGAACACACAGTTGATTTGAATGAAAATTTGTTCTTCAAATAAAAAAAATTAAATCCAAAGCTATGAACCTCTATACAAAAATTTACATTAAATATTTGATGGCACAAAAACAAAACTGAAATCCGTATCCTACCTCCTCATCCCAAACTGCAACAAGTCAAAAACAAAATTCCGTTAAAAGATATAAGGGATAAGTTGGTTGGTTAGTATTGGTATTTGGTACTCACCCGGTCGAAATGGTCTGCAAAAGTCATTTATCCTGCGGCGGTCCGCCTCGGATGTTATATTGACGATTTCCGGAATATTGACATATTCCTTGCCAATAAATACCGCCATGACACTAACAAATGCAACCAACTCTTCGGGATTGACTGCATCGTCGTCGTCGTCGTCCTCTGCATTTTCAACAATGGCATCCGTGCTGACATCAACATTGGAGCACCCACCACCTAAAGACATACGTCAAAGTACGTACGAAAAAAAAAGGACACAATAAGATAAAAGATATACAAAAAAAAAAAATTGAAAATGAAAGAGCCTTCAAAAAAATGTTGGTCTTTTGTAGGTTATTAGTAGATAGTTGTGTGTGAGAAACAGAAAACTGACACTGACACATCCCCTCGGGACAGATAGACATGTCAGGGTAATACTTTTTCGTATAATGGTCTGGCTCACCCATTCTACCTAGTGTCTGATCCATATCGGGGGTGGTAACGACTCCGTTGGGATTATTATTCGCATTGGAAGTGGTCGTAGCTGTATGTTTCAGCTGATGCTTCTCCGACTGATGATGGCCATCGCATTTACTATTGTCGCTACTCCTCGTCGTTGTCGTCGTCGTATTGCACTTGCTGCTTTTGCTATTGCTACTGCTGATGATGTCGGCTTTTGGCAGTCGTAAAACTTTTTTAAGTTGTGGCAGGGCCACTACCAAATTTGCATTACCCTCGGCGCTGTATATCAACTCAATTTGGCTAAAATCCATTTCGAATTCGAAATAAAACTTTCTATGTGCACAAGGATATACGGCGGCGGCGGGGATATATAAAGGATCAGTCGGATACTCGGGGACTAGGAAAGTTCACTGGATACCAGTGATTTTTTGTGTGTGTGTGTGTGTGTGTGTGTGACGTGGCGGCAGCAGCGGTGGCGATGGCGATGGCTATGGTGATGGCGGCAGTGGCAGTAGGCACTGCTTTACGACTAGGAGCGGATCGGAATGGCAGTGTTACACATCTGCAATAGCATTGGCAGCAGGATAAAACTCCTGTGAATAGAGAAAAAAATATAACTGTTATAGAGCTCTGAAGATGGACAAATTTTGCAATGTTATGTTTATCCGGCAGATTAGGATACGAATAATGGCATTATAGGGGACATAAATTTCAAAAGTGCTTCCATCAGACCAAAGGGCATACCCTTGTATAAGGAACATTACCACAACTAGGAACTCAGCAACAGACACCGGTGCCGCTGGTGATATAGAGAGACGAGATGGAGATGGTGAGTTACACCAATTTCAAACCACATGACAAGAAGTTAGTTTTGAAGTTTGTGTGTGATGGCGGCAAATTTGGTTGAGAGTTGTTGGCGCTAACGCTAATTTGTTGCTATATCGGATGCATTGTGGTTTCCTATTACCGGTTTTTATAGGACTTTCGTATAATTTGACCCAGTCTGGAGTAACGTTGTAAAAGGTTTTTTTTTTTGTTTTTTTCTATCTGTTACTTTTATCTTTTGACTGTGGAATACTTTTTTTGTACGGCTACATAGTTAAGGATCTTTGAGTAGTACCAGAAGGACCTATTCATAACTGAAAACTAAAAGTTTCTTGGAGGTCTGGCTCCTGAGATATATCCGACCAAACATTTTTTATATATCTTTTGACCAAAGTATCAAAACAAGTTTTGGTTTACAGATATGAGTTCACAGTGAACATGCAAATGCATTTCGATAAAAATATTACACATTTATTTTTTTCAGATTTTTGAAAAAAAATCAAGGTTAACCCCTTGCCGAAAAAAATTCCATTTTAAAAAATTTCCTCCAAATCTATCGAGTGAGACATCAAAAGAAAGGTCTCTTTTAACTCTATTCATAACTGAAAACTAAAAGTTTCTTGGAAGTCTGGCTCCTGAGATATTTTTGACCAAACATTTTTTTTAAATTTTTTTCCTTACATTCCGAAGTCGATATCTTTTGACCAAAGTCTCAAAACAAGTTTTGGTTTACAGATATGAGTTCACAGTGAACATGCAAATGCATTTCGATAAAAATATTACACATTTATTTTTTTCAGATTTTTGAGAAAAAAATCAAGGTTAACCCCTTGCCGAAAAAAATTCCATTTTAAAAAATTTCCTCCAAATCTATCGAGTGAGACATCAAAAGAAAGGTCTCTTTTAACGCTATTCATAACTGAAAACTAAAAGTTTCTTGGAGGTCTGGCTCCTGAGATATTTTTGACCAAACATTCTTTTTATTTCTTTTCCTTACATTCCGAAGTCGATATCTTTTGACCAAAGTCTCAAAACAAGTTTTGGTTTACAGATATGAGTTCACAGTGAACATGCAAATGCATTTCGATAAAAATATTACACATTTATTTTTTTCAGATTTTTGAGAAAAAAATCAAGGTTAACCCCTTGCCGAAAAAAATTCCATTTTAAAAAATTTCCTCCAAATCTATCGAGTGAGACATCAAAAGAAAGGTCTCTTTTAACTCTATTCATAACTGAAAACTAAAAGTTTCTTGGAAGTCTGGCTCCTGAGATATTTTTGACCAAACATTTTTTTTAAATTTTTTTCCTTACATTCCGAAGTCGATATCTTTTGACCAAAGTCTCAAAACAAGTTTTGGTTTACAGATATGAGTTCACAGTGAACATGCAAATGCATTTCGATAAAAATATTACACATTTATTTTTTTCAGATTTTTGAGAAAAAAATCAAGGTTAACCCCTTGCCGAAAAAAATTCCATTTTAAAAAATTTCCTCCAAATCTATCGAGTGAGACATCAAAAGAAAGGTCTCTTTTAACTCTATTCATAACTGAAAACTAAAAGTTTCTTGGAGGGTTGGCTCCTGAGATATTTTTGACCAAACATTTTTTTTAAATTTTTTTCCTTACATTCCGAAGTCGATATCTTTTGACAAAAGTCTCAAAACAAGTTTTGGTTTACAGATATGAGTTCACAGTGAACATGCAAATGCATTTCGATAAAAATATTACACATTTATTTTTTTTTCAGATTTTTGAAAAAAAATCAAGGTTAACCCCTTGCCGAAAAAAATTCCATTTTAAAAAATTTCCTCCAAATCTATCGAGTGAGACATCAAAAGAAAGGTCTCTTTTAACTCTATTCATAACTGAAAACTAAAAGTTTCTTGGAGGTCTGGCTCCTGAGATATTTTTGACCAAACATTCTTTTTATTTCTTTTCCTTACATTCCGAAGTCGATATCTTTTGACCAAAGTCTCAAAACAAGTTTTGGTTTACAGATATGAGTTCACAGTGAACATGCAAATGCATTTCGATAAAAATATTACACATTTATTTTTTTCAGATTTTTGAGAAAAAAATCAAGGTTAACCCCTGGCAAAAAAAAATTCCATTTTTGAAAATTTCCTCCAAATCTATCGAGTGAGACATCAAAAGAAAGGTCTCTTTTAACTCTATTCATAACTGAAAACTAAAAGTTTCTTGGAGGTCTGGCTAATGAGATATTTTTGACCAAACATTCTTTTTATTTCTTTTCCTTACATTCCGAAGTCGATATCTTTTGACCAAAGTCTCAAAACAAGTTTTGGTTTACAGATATGAGTTCACAGTGAACATGCAAATGCATTTCGATAAAAATATTACACATTTATTTTTTTCAGATTTTTGAGAAAAAAATCAAGGTTAACCCCTGGCAAAAAAAATTCCATTTTTGAAAATTTCCTCCAAATCTATCGAGTGAGACATCAAAAGAAAGGTCTCTTTTAACTCTATTCATAACTGAAAACTAAAAGTTTCTTGGAGGTCTGGCTAATGAGATATTTTTGACCAAACATTCTTTTTATTTCTTTTCCTTACATTCCGAAGTCGATATCTTTTGACCAAAGTCTCAAAACAAGTTTTGGTTTACAGATATGAGTTCACAGTGAACATGCAAATGCATTTCGATAAAAATATTACACATTTATTTTTTTCAGATTTTTGAGAAAAAAATCAAGGTTAACCCCTGGCAAAAAAAATTCCATTTTTGAAAATTTCCTCCAAATCTATCGAGTGAGACATCAAAAGAAAGGTCTCTTTTAACTCTATTCATAACTGAAAACTAAAAGTTTCTTGGAGGTCTGGCTAATGAGATATTTTTGACCAAACATTTTTTTTTTAATTTTTTTCCTTACATTCCGAAGTCGATATCTTTTGACCAAAGTCTCAAAACAAGTTTTGGTTTACAGATATGAGTTCACAGTGAACATGCAAATGCATTTCGATAAAAATATTACACATTTATTTTTTTCAGATTTTTGAGAAAAAAATCAAGGTTAACCCCTTGCCGAAAAAAATTCCATTTTAAAAAATTTCATCCAAATCTATCGAGTGAGACATCAAAAGAAAGGTCTCTTTTAACTCTATTCATAACTGAAAACTAAAAGTTTCTTGGAGGGTTGGCTCCTGAGATATTTTTGACCAAACATTTTTTTTAAATTTTTTTCCTTACATTCCGAAGTCGATATCTTTTGACAAAAGTCTCAAAACAAGTTTTGGTTTACAGATATGAGTTCACAGTGAACATGCAAATGCATTTCGATAAAAATATTACACATTTATTTTTTTTTCAGATTTTTGAAAAAAAATCAAGGTTAACCCCTTGCCGAAAAAAATTCCATTTTAAAAAATTTCCTCCAAATCTATCGAGTGAGACATCAAAAGAAAGGTCTCTTTTAACTCTATTCATAACTGAAAACTAAAAGTTTCTTGGAGGTCTGGCTCCTGAGATATTTTTGACCAAACATTCTTTTTATTTCTTTTCCTTACATTCCGAAGTCGATATCTTTTGACCAAAGTCTCAAAACAAGTTTTGGTTTACAGATATGAGTTCACAGTGAACATGCAAATGCATTTCGATAAAAATATTACACATTTATTTTTTTCAGATTTTTGAGAAAAAAATCAAGGTTAACCCCTGGCAAAAAAAATTCCATTTTTGAAAATTTCCTCCAAATCTATCGAGTGAGACATCAAAAGAAAGGTCTCTTTTAACTCTATTCATAACTGAAAACTAAAAGTTTCTTGGAGGTCTGGCTAATGAGATATTTTTGACCAAACATTCTTTTTATTTCTTTTCCTTACATTCCGAAGTCGATATCTTTTGACCAAAGTCTCAAAACAAGTTTTGGTTTACAGATATGAGTTCACAGTGAACATGCAAATGCATTTCGATAAAAATATTACACATTTATTTTTTTCAGATTTTTGAGAAAAAAATCAAGGTTAACCCCTGGCAAAAAAAATTCCATTTTTGAAAATTTCCTCCAAATCTATCGAGTGAGACATCAAAAGAAAGGTCTCTTTTAACTCTATTCATAACTGAAAACTAAAAGTTTCTTGGAGGTCTGGCTAATGAGATATTTTTGACCAAACATTTTTTTTTTAATTTTTTTCCTTACATTCCGAAGTCGATATCTTTTGACCAAAGTCTCAAAACAAGTTTTGGTTTACAGATATGAGTTCACAGTGAACATGCAAATGCATTTCGATAAAAATATTACACATTTATTTTTTTCAGATTTTTGAGAAAAAAATCAAGGTTAACCCCTTGCCGAAAAAAATTCCATTTTAAAAAATTTCCTCCAAATCTATCGAGTGAGACATCAAAAGAAAGGTCTCTTTTAACTCTATTCATAACTGAAAACTAAAAGTTTCTTGGAGGTCTGGCTCCTGAGATATTTTTGACCAAACATTTTTTTTTTTAATTTTTTTCCTTACATTCCGAAGTCGATATCTTTTGACCAAAGTCTCAAAACAAGTTTTGGTTTACAGATATGAGTTCACAGTGAACATGCAAATGCATTTCGATAAAAATATTACACATTTATTTTTTTCAGATTTTTGAGAAAAAAATCAAGGTTAACCCCTGGCAAAAAAAATTCCATTTTTGAAAATTTCCTCCAAATCTATCGAGTGAGACATCAAAAGAAAGGTCTCTTTTAACTCTATTCATAACTGAAAACTAAAAGTTTCTTGGAGGTCTGGCTCCTGAGATATTTTTGACCAAACATTTTTTTTTTAATTTTTTTCCTTACATTCCGAAGTCGATATCTTTTGACCAAAGTCTCAAAACAAGTTTTGGTTTACAGATATGAGTTCACAGTGAACATGCAAATGCATTTCGATAAAAATATTACACATTTATTTTTTTCAGATTTTTGAGAAAAAAATCAAGGTTAACCCCTGGCAAAAAAAATTCCATTTTTGAAAATTTCCTCCAAATCTATCGAGTGAGACATCAAAAGAAAGGTCTCTTTTAACTCTATTCATAACTGAAAACTAAAAGTTTCTTGGAGGTCTGGCTAATGAGATATTTTTGACCAAACATTTTTTTTTTAATTTTTTTCCTTACATTCCGAAGTCGATATCTTTTGACCAAAGTCTCAAAACAAGTTTTGGTTTACAGATATGAGTTCACAGTGAACATGCAAATGCATTTCGATAAAAATATTACACATTTATTTTTTTCAGATTTTTGAGAAAAAAATCAAGGTTAACCCCTGGCAAAAAAAAATCCATTTTTGAAAATTTCCTCCAAATCTATCGAGTGAGACATCAAAAGAAAGGTCTCTTTTAACTCTATTCATAACTGAAAACTAAAAGTTTCTTGGAGGTCTGGCTCCTGAGATATTTTTGACCAAACATTTTTTTTTTAATTTTTTTCCTTACATTCCGAAGTCGATATCTTTTGACCAAAGTCTCAAAACAAGTTTTGGTTTACAGATATGAGTTCACAGTGAACATGCAAATGCATTTCGATAAAAATATTACACATTTATTTTTTCAGATTTTTGAGAAAAAAATCAAGGTTAACCCCTGGCAAAAAAAATTCCATTTTTGAAAATTTCCTCCAAATCTATCGAGTGAGACATCAAAAGAAAGGTCTCTTTTAACTCTATTCATAACTGAAAACTAAAAGTTTCTTGGAGGTCTGGCTAATGAGATATTTTTGACCAAACATTTTTTTTTTAATTTTTTTCCTTACATTCCGAAGTCGATATCTTTTGACCAAAGTCTCAAAACAAGTTTTGGTTTACAGATATGAGTTCACAGTGAACATGCAAATGCATTTCGATAAAAATATTACACATTTATTTTTTTCAGATTTTTGAGAAAAAAATCAAGGTTAACCCCTGGCAAAAAAAATTCCATTTTTGAAAATTTCCTCCAAATCTATCGAGTGAGACATCAAAAGAAAGGTCTCTTTTAACTCTATTCATAACTGAAAACTAAAAGTTTCTTGGAGGTCTGGCTCCTGAGATATTTTTGACCAAACATTTTTTTTTTAATTTTTTTCCTTACATTCCGAAGTCGATATCTTTTGACCAAAGTCTCAAAACAAGTTTTGGTTTACAGATATGAGTTCACAGTGAACATGCAAATGCATTTCGATAAAAATATTACACATTTAATTTTTTCAGATTTTTGAGAAAAAAATCAAGGTTAACCCCTTGGCAAAAAAATTCCATTTTAAAAAATTTTCTCCAAATCTATGGAGTGAGACATCAAAAGAAAGGTTTCTTTAAGCTCTATTCATAACTGAAAACTAAAAGTTTCTTGGAGCTCTGGCTCCTGAGATATTTTTGACCAAACATTTTTTTAAAATTTTTTTCCTTACATTCCGAAGTCGATATCTTTTGATCAAAGTCTCAAAACAAGTTTTGGTTTACAGATATGAGTTTACAGTGAACCTGCAAATGCATTCCGATAAAAATATTACACATTTATTTTTTTCAGATTTTTGAGAAAAAAATCAAGGTTAACCCCTTGCCGAAAAAAATTCCATTTTTGAAAATTTCCTCCAAATCTATCGAGTGAGACATCAAAAGAAAGGTCTCTTTTAACTCTATTCATAACTGAAAACTAAAAGTTTCTTGGAGGTCTGGTTCCTGAGATATTTCTGACCAAACTTTTTTTTTGTTTTTTTTCTTTTCCTTACTTTTCCTATATAGTAAAGTTTCAGAAGTTGACAATAGTTGACTATGGGCTCAGAATCTCTGACGCGAAGAGTTTCGTCCTGTAAATATGCTCCCAACATTTGAGAAGATCTTGGAGCGTTATGTGGCAAATCAACTTCAAGACTATTTGGAGAATAACAAAATTTTAATGCAAGAACAATCTGGGTTCAGAAAAGGACACTCTTGTGAAACCGCGTTGAATTGTTTAATATATGAATGGAAAAAAGAGATTGACTGTAAAAATTTCGTCATAGCAGTGTTTTTGGATTTCAAGCGTGCGTTTGAAACTATCGAGAGAAGTATATTAGTGCAAAAACTGGAAATGTATGGAGTTAGAGGCAATGAGTTGAACTGGTTTAAGTCTTACCTTACAGGAAGGACTCAACGAACAAAAGCTGGAAATACTATATCAAATGCAATGGGAGTGGAACTGGGAGTACCTCAGGGATCAGTTTTGGGTGTGTTGCTTTTTCTTTTATATATAAATGACATTAAATGTGTGTTGCGATTTTGCAAAATTGTGTTGTTTGCGGATGATGCCTTGATATATGTAAGTGGAAAGAATGTTGAATATATGGTACAATGTTTAAATGAGAACTTGGACAGCATAAATAGATGGCTTCAAATGAATAAAATGAAATTAAACGTGAAAAAGACAAAATGTATGAAATTTAAAGTGACTGAACCAATAAATGTGTGTATGGATGGAGAGAGGATTGAGTGTGTAGATAGTTTTAAATATCTTGGAGTTAAGATGGATTCAAAGTTAAATTTTAAAGAGCATGGCAGATATGTGTGTGCAAAAATTGCAAAAAAAAGTTGGTTTCCTGAGAAGAGTTAGAAGAGACTTGACGTTTGAGAGTACTTTGCTGCTATATAACACTATTGTGCTACCCCATTTTAATTATTGTGCAACGGTATTGTATGCTTGTCAACAAGAGATTGTAAATAGGCTGCAAATACTTCAGAATAAAGCAATGCGAGTGATATTGAGAGTGAATGTTTATACCCCTATAAGAGTTATGTTGGATGCGTTAAATTGGATGAGTGTTAAACAAAGACTAAAATATAGTGCTATGGTATTAATTTATAAAATGAAGAATAATATGGTTCCTGAGTATTTACAAGGTAATATTATCAACGTCGGAGATTTGCAACCATATAATTTGCGCAATTGCGAAAACTTAAGACCAAATAGGTGCAACAGAAGCAGCACTCAGGATTCATTAATGTACACGGGTTTTAATTCATTTAATGGCCTTCCGAGTGAATTAAAAAATGAGCTAAGTATAAATGTTTTCAAAAATAAACTTATTCTTCATATAAAAAATTGTGATTAATACATTATGTTTTGTTCAAAAAGGTTTTCTAACCTCATATACTGAGTATTTTAGGATTTAGGGCACACAACAGAGCCTAATCTCATGCAATGCAGAGATAGGTACTCTTGGCTTACGCCGAGATGGTTCCAGAAACTCTATTATTATTATTATAATTGCTCTGCCCATAATCTCGTAAAGGCCCTAACTACATTTTGTCTTATTTCTGAGTTATAGAGGGAAACACTAAATCTAATATCGCAATTTGCATATAAAAATGAAAAAAAATTAAAAGTACATTTTGAATTTTCTGACTTATTTGACGACCTAGGCTAAAAAATTAAATGAGAATAAATCAGAGACAATGCCCTAACTCAAAATATGCAAAAAATCAAAATCGAAAATTTTGTAGTTAGGGCCTTTACGAGATTATGGGCAGTACTAGGCTTAAATACAAAACGAATACCAATCATCTAAAAAAGTATTTACTATCATTTTTGGGTGAATTATAGTATTTACTTGGATGAATTTAGTATCTACTAAAAGTATTTGCCTGCTAGCAGGTACTTTTTTTTATGCATACGAAATTAAGTAAATACTATGAATTTTACCTTTTACTAGAGTTTATAGTATTTACTTTCACCTTTTACTTTAAGTAAGCACTACCTTTTTATGCATATCACCCCATAAACTTACTTTTGAAATGACTCAAATACACTAGCCCAAAAAATTAAGGGAACAAAAAAAATCGTGATTTTTTTTAGTGATTTTCGATAGGCTGTATCTCAGTAAAAAATTATCGCATCATGACAAAATAAAAAGCATGTTAAAGCTCTACTCTTCTAGTTTTAGGATTAAATGTTTAAATATTTTCTTTCTAACGGTAAAATAGCTAAATTGTTGGAACTGTTCAAAAACCAAAATTTTCCAATTTTTTTTGTTTTTACTTTTCTCCTATGAAAGTGGGAAAATTTTTTCTGATAAAATGATTATTATTTTTAAAAAAGCTATTTATTTGGCTTTAAGATTCATTTTGTTTCAAACTTCTAAGATTTTTTTTAGACTGCAATATCAGTCATCAAACCAAACAACATACTTTTGACTTTGACTATGAATATCTCAACAACGGATTGCTGTACAGAATATTCAAGGACAGATTTAAAAACTTAATTCAATTCTCTACAAAGAAATTGAGTTTGTTTTGTATAACAAAATGTTTTCTTTTTTTTGAGATTAATTTAGAAAAGCTATCAAAATAGGCATTTTTACGGTTTTTTAGAAAATTTACCGCTATTTTATTTTTATGGGTGATAAGATTAAACTGAGGCTTAATTATTGAAGCTTAATATACCTGAAATAAGTATGCAAAGTTTCAGACTTATTCATCAAGCAGTTTTTCTGTTGTGAGGGTTTGAACTTTTGAGATGAAATAAAACACCATATTTCTGCAGGTCTAAATGACTTACTTCTTGTAACTTTTTTATGAACAAAATCAAATTCTTTTGAGTTTATTTGAACATTATATTGATAAATATCGTTTAAATTTAAGACAAACCAAAAATTAAAAGTTAAAAAAAAAAAATTTAAACGATATTTATCAATATACGCCCTTATTTATAAACTTTGTATAACTTTATACAACTGTTTAAATTTGGAAAATGTGATCAAAAACCTTGTTTACTGTTGTCTTATAGCTGTCAAACTTATACAAAAGAGTAGATTGTCTTAACCGCGAATAATTTGATTATTATTTTTATTAAACAAAGCATATTTCCAACAATTTAAAAAAAGTTATTTAGTGTATAAGTAGACAAAAATCTAATAAATACGACTGATAATGTTCAAATAAACTCAAAAGAATTTGATTTTGTTCATAAAAAAGTTACAAGAAGTAAGTCATTTAGACCTGCAGAAATATGGTGTTTTATTTCATCTCAAAAGTTCAAACAATCACAACAGAAAAACTGCTTGATGAATAAGTCTGAAACTTTGCATACTTATTTCAGGTATATTAAGCTTCAATAATTAAGCCTTAGTTTAATCTTATCACCCATAGAAATAAAATAGCGGTAAATTTTCTAAAAAACCGTAAAAATGCCTATTTTGATAGCTTTTCTAAATTAATCTCAAAAATAAGAAAACATTTTGTTTTACAAAACAAACTCAATTTCTTTGTAGAGAATTGAATGAAGTTTTTAAATCTGTCCTTAAATATTCTGTACAGCAATCCGTTGTTGAGATATTCATAGTCAAAAGTATGTTTTTTGGTTTGATGACTGATATTGCAGTCTAAAAAAAATCTTAGAAGTTTGAAACAAAATGAATCTTAAAGCCAAATAAATAGCTTTTTTAAAAATAATAATCATTTTATCAGAAAAAATTTTCCCACTTTCATAGGAGAAAAGTAAAAACAAAAAAAAATTGGAAAATTTAGGTTTTTGAACAGTTCCAACAATTTAGCTATTTTACCGTTAGAAAGATTTAATCCTAAAACAAGAAGAGTAGAGCTTTAACATGCTTTTTATTTTGTCATGATGCGATCATTTTTTACTGAGATACAGCCTATCGAAAATCACCAAAAAAAAATCACGATTTTTTTTTGTTCCCTTAATTTTTTGGGCTAGTGTAATTCGAGGGGTTAAATAATGATGTTTTTGTTTAGCCTCTGGGGAATGAGAAATGGATACACCACTACTCTAATCGCTATGTTCACCATATTAATATTGGCGCTTTTAATTGCCATTGCCACTTGTTGCTATCGATAGCATTTATTGGTTGATTATGCAGCCGCTTTTAGTCATATTTATAAAGAAACTAAAAGTTCAGTGGAATCATGGGGATGGTCTCAAAAGATGAATTCTTTGAAAATGGTATCCAGATGCTGCCAAAACAAATATGAATATTGTATTGGTGCTTTTCACGATCATTTCAAGTACCTACATATTTGAAAGAAGTAGCGGAAACTCATTTGAGTTCCCTACATTTTCGCAACCGTCGTCGAACAAAATTCTTTTTGTAAACAAAACGATTGATTAATTTGAGTCTGATTGAGGCAATACATACATTTTTTAAGTACTATCTATATTATGCATCTTTATTTTGCAATTTTATTAATTCTTCAAAACATTTCTCATTTAAAATTAACTGAAATAAATCCACTTTTGAACATATTATCCTCTCAAATGACCACCACTTCGAATTCGCCCTCATCTGTCAAAGCAAATTCATTCAACCCAACAAACCCCATCATCATCGCAGAAAAGAAACTACACCAAAAATGCCAGAAAAAAAAACCGGAAAATATTTTTTGCAAAAACTTGAACTTACACAAAAAATCTTATTGAATTATTGCTTCAATTGAATATAATAACACTTAACACAAATAAAAGAACAAATAAATTAATATTAGCTAGTTTCAACTTCCATTTTTATTGAATTTTTCAATAGTTTTTGTTCACACAACACACAAAATATTTTCGACCACCACACAAAAAAAAAAATAATATATTAAACCAACAGATGATGTAAATAATGCTGAAGTTGGTTGTAGTTGGATAGTTTTGTCTGTCATTTTTTTTCGCCGTGACATCTCATGCGCACTATATAGTGAAAATGTTCAGAGATGATTTTAAACAAAAATGACAGAATACAGTGAGAAAGTTTTATGGGTAATAGAATATTGCATACATTTAGGTGTTATTTGCTTGTAAATCAAATGTTTTTTATGGTAATTTGTTTTACGTAGCATAGACTGAACATTTTTTATCTCAAGAAATGGTAAAAATATAAAATTCATAACATGACATAATCAATATTGTTATTTAATAAATGCATTTTTTTGGGAAATTTTTACACGATCTCCCAACTAACAATTTTGATTCTATAATGATCCAGAGAAGCTTCTTGTCATAATAAGTTGTGCTCCTATGAAATTCCTATAACAACTCGAAAACCCATAAAGGCGACCTTTTTCACCGCTTAAAGGCTTGGCCACACCGAAGAGGGTACATGCGGTAGTGGTACGGGTAGAGGTAACGGTACTTGTATGAAAAAAATTCCAAACTGACATATCAACGTTCAGATGTTGAATTTTTTTCATACAAATATCGTTACCTCTACCCGTGCCGCTACCGCATACCCTCCGGTGTGGCCAAGCCTTTACACTATAAAGGTTAGTTTGCTGATGAAGCGATTTTTTAAGTCTCTGTCGAAAAAAGTGCCAACACAATTCTTTGGGGTGAAAAAAAAAACTGTCCAGGGACAATAAGTGAGTGACGAACTATCCAAATAATCCCGATTTTTTTACTAGAACTCGATTCCCGACTAACAAATTTGCTCCTATAAAGCTTTACACTTGTTAATGTAGCTCCTGTAAAGCTTTATAGAAGGGATAATGTTTGTTGGGTTAGAACAACGACAAGCATAACGAAATTTTTCGTTGTGCTATTTTTGTATGAAAAATTTCGTTACTGGCCACACCGGAGGGTATGCGGTAACGATATTTGTATTAAAAACAATTCCAATTGAACTATGATGTGTCAGCTTGGAATTTTGTTCATACAATTACCCGTGCCGCTACGGGGTGTACCCTTCGGTGTGGTCTAGCTTTTAAAGAGATGGTTGACTTTCCTAGCAACCCTGGAACTAAACCTATATGGGAAAAAAATGAAACTTTTAAAAGCCAAATGGTTTCTTTAGGTTTTAGGCGGCACGGGGAACTTTTGTTTTTATTTTTAAGCAGGTAGTCATTAATGAAGCAAATTGACTTATTATGCTGATTTAAGAATTATATACAAGTGCTATAAGATTGTTTTTAGTTAGTTATAGTTTTGGTTCATTTGTTAAAAGTTTATGTACCTAAATCGATTAAGTCCTTCGCTAAGTTCACACTCATACAATTTTTCAAGAGCCCCCCACCATTTACGAGTTATATTCGAACTATTTTCGACATTATTTTAAAAATAAAAAAAAATAATATTTTTTTGTAGAAAATCACCGGGCCTACAAGCTTTTCTCATAAACAACGTTTAAATAGCTTCCATATTTGAAGGAGTATAATATACGAAAAACAGGTATAGATTTCCTGGCGGTTTTTGAGTAACAACAAGCATAACACATCTTTAAATACACAAATATTTTATTTTATTTCTTTACAAAAACAAAATATATTTTATACAAAGTAATTTAAAATGGCTCCTCGAACTGCAGGATTTTTTCCAAAAGCTTTAATTCCTTTAGAATTTGCGCTGCTATAAAAACGAGCTTGAAATTCAGGATCTTTCAAAGCAGCTACAAGATTGGCAAATTCCGAACTGCTTTGCATTTTCTCATAAACAGCATCAAGATAGTCTGATGCCAGAACAGCTTTTGTGTAATCAGCCATAATGTTTCCGCTAATAATTGGATTCAACTCCTCGCCATCCTTGATAGGTTCTAACCATTTATCAACCATTTCGGTTGTCTTCTTGCCCATGAAAAGGATAATAGTCTTTGCGTCAATTTCACGATCGTTAAAATATTCAATCAAATCTCGTCCTTCCTTGGTTTCCAAAAAGTCCTTGATTAGTTTTTCATATGTGACTTTTTGTACATAGCGAAGTCCATCAGCATAGCTTGGATAAGCTGCGACGTACTGCTTGCCAATTGATTCAATTTCTTTTACTGGGAAATGAGAGGCGACATCTTTAATGTCAGACTGAAGGTCTGCAGAAATTGCAACTGCAGAAATCAGAAGGCAAAGTAGAGCTGAACGCATTTTGGAAAGTTATTTGTTTGAAATAAAAGACTGTTTAATGATTTTCATAAAATGTTTCTGGGTATTTATATAGTTGGAATTTGAATAACAAAAACACTTATGATAACCTATCAATGAAGTGATCACGCTTTTTCAACTTGTTATCCTCAAGTGACTGTTCAAAATGTAGGTACTTAAGCTATTATGTTGAATGTTTAATTCTTAATTATAATATGAACTCAATAGTCTTGTGAGTCTAACAAAAGACGACAGAAAACATTGTCAGCTTCTGAATTAGTCACGGGTTAGCTCTTAAGATTTTCAATGACTGGAAGCACGTGATGTCACCACTCAAATCGTGAATCCCATGATTTACTTTAAATTGTTTAATTAACCCAAGTAACAATTTAGCTTTCATAAGGGTCAATGCAAGCTATTTTTTGACTTGTTTAAGAAGAAGGACAAGTCTTATGCAAATCATTTTGGCGCACATTACCGAATTTCCCCAAGACCTTTCTCCACAGGCAATCCACAAGCTAATAGCTTGTGACGAACAGCGTAAAACGACCTTATGCAGACCTTTTTACAAGACAATGAAACATTTTAGGGAAGCTATAGCTTCGCTAAGGAAACTATCATTTGCATTAGATGTTATAATAAGGCCTTATGGAGGTTGTTATAAGATGTTGAATTTATGAATAAAAGAAAAAAGATTTTATTGAATTTTTTTTTCTTTTAATTTTTTTTCTATTTTGTTTTTTCTTCTTTTTTGGCCATGTCAATGCTTTTCCTGTCGTTCTGAAATGGGAAGAATTTTATTTTAATTGAAAAAGAACACATTTTTTTTTTTATTTCACAAATGGCCCCGCCAGGAATGGATCCCACGTACCTCTGCATACCAAGCCAGCACCTTACCAGTAGACCATACTCGAATATTAAAGATGAGTGGCAAAAAGGGAGCTAATTGAAACCTTACATAAAAATGCAATGTTTTTTTCTAAAGTGTTACAAACATTCCATATCTGCAGGATAAAAGCTTTGCATACTTATTGGTGAAAAACATTGCATACCTGAGAGATGAAAACATTGCATACTTACAAGAACCTCTTGGAACAGGTCTTATGAAAGCCTTCTGTCACTTGAAAATAGAAGGCTTCTTTAGAACAGTTCAAACAGGTCTTATAAAGGTCTTCTTTGACTTATATTTACAAGGCTTCTTCTTAACACTTTGGGATAGCCTTATGGAGACCTCCTTTTTTTCCAAAATGGATGATTTGCGTAAGTAAGCCTTAAACTAAACGTATGCAAACTATAGCTTGCCGAATCGAAGAAAATGGACCTTATGCAAGTAAAATTGTTACTTGGGAAGTTGCAATCGGAGCCGATTATATTTATTTTTCTAATGCATATTGAGACACTTATGAGGTATTTGAATAACCACTTGAATATAACGACTTTTCACCCGAAGAAAACTGCTGAAAACTCATGAAATAAACTCTTTTATCAAGCTTCGAACTAACAGCCCTATTCTGGCAATCCTTACCTAAAAACCTAAAAAGGTGAGCTGAATTTGATGTTTTCTCGTCACAAAAACTTTCGAATTTGTGATCAGCTCTGAAGGAGATCACAACTCACAATTTGGATTTTCGCTAGTAAGAAGATTGTGAGAAATAAATCGAGTTATGATCACCTTGTGAGGTTTTTGTCACTTATGAGGTTTGCCAGAATAAGGGGGTGAACCTATATCGAAAAAATGGGCCTGATGGTATTTAATATTTAATATTTATTTATTCGTATAGTCTTACACAATAAGATAATTTATCTTTTAAATTAGTATAAGATTAATTAGTTAATAAACAATTGAACTTTTATAAGGTTCAATGCAAACTATTTTTTGACTTGTATAAGAAGAAGGCCATTTTGGCGCACATTACCGAATTTTCTCAAGACCTTCCTCCACAGGCAATCCACAAGCTAATAGCTTGTGGCGAACAGCGTAAAACGACCTCATGCAGGTATTTTTTTTTACAAAACAACGAAACATTTTAGCGAGGCTATAGCCTCCCTAAGGAAACTATAATTTGTATTGGATGTTATAAGAATGCCTTATAGAGGTTCTTATAAGATGTTGAATTTATGAATAAAAAAAAGATGTTACATATTGAATTTTATTGTTTTTCTTTAAATTTTTATATATTTTGGAAGAATTTTATTTTATTTGAAAAAGAACACATTGTTTGAATTTCACGGAATCGTTCCCACTTACCTCCGCATACCAGCGCGGCACTCTACCAGTAGACCATGCTTGAACATTAAAGATTAGTGGAAAAAAGGGAGCTACTTGATACCTCACATTGAAATGAAATGTTTTTTTTTTCGAATGCACTAGAAAAATTGCACACTTTTAAGAAAAAACATTGCATACTTACAAGAAGAAAATATTGCATACTTAAAAGATAAAACCATTGCATACTTAAAGGAACCTCTTGGAACAGGGCTTGTAGAGGCCTTCTGTCACTTGAAAATACGAGACTTCCTTAGAACGTCCCAAAAAGGTCTTAAGAAGGCCTTCTTTAACTAAAATTTACAAGGCTTCCTCTAAAAACTTCTAGGAAGTCTTAAGGGAACCTCCTTTCTTTCCAAAATGGTTGACTTGCGTAATCAAGTCTTAAACTAAACCTATATATTATACAAACTATATAGCTTCTCGGAACGAAAAAAATTGACCTTATGTAAGCCAAAGTTGTTACTTGGGTAGGCTGGGTGGACCTTTTGCAAGCCAAATGATTTCTTAAGGTGACACATGGAACTTCGTTATCTATTTTTAATGAAGTAAATAGACTACTGCTGATTTAAGAATCCTATAAAAGTGCTATAAGATTGTTTTTAGTAATTCAATAGTTGGTAGTTAAGTTTTTCATTTTCTTTTCATTTCTGTTAAAAGTTTATGTAAATCTCTTTTTTCTACCAACTAACAACATTTTATTCAAGGACATATCTCCACATAATTTTGCTTCCAAAAGAAAACCACTGTTGCGCTTTTATTAAATTTAAACTATATCTATATTTATTGCATCTCGCACAGGAGCTATCTTGATCTTGATAATAATAAATGAAACTTTTACCATAAACGACCTCACTTTTCCTGTCTTGTTCATCTATATACCCAACATCTACCAACCAAACAAACTTCCTCTTTTGCTATTTTCAGTCTCGAAAAATGAGGCTAAAGCGAATATATATACCCAATGATGAGGTTCGACAAGGAAAACTTTCACTTTACCCATGAAAATAACGTACAAAAATATTTCTCGCATAATGAACAATGACAAAGGTGAATCCTCTCCTCCAGCAGAAAAAGAAGCTTCTCCCAGTATATCCAAGCTTCAGGAGAATTATTTTGTTTAGGCCAACGAGATAGGAGAGGAGCTAAAAAGTCTATAGCATAGAAGCTATATGGATTCATTTTCCAGAAAATTCAAAAACAAATTGCTACAAAAGTATTTTTGCATCCACTTTAACAAAAGGATCCAAGTAGGTGGCGGTAGGGTAGGTAGGAAGATAGTAGAAGAAAAAGATATGTTTATATAAGTTAAGTTCTTGGACAAAAAAATTTTTGAAAAACTTTTGCATATTTTTCAATTGCTTGCCATTGCCAACGGTAACGGAACTGATACAAGCTATATTCCACCTATACCTCTCCGTATCTCCCGTAAAACTAAGCTTCTTAACGAGGCAACTTTGGACAAAAATTTCAAAGGATATAACAACGTAGTCATCCAAACCAAAAAGCATCAAGGATATGAGAGTAGGCATTTGAAAAATTTCCTCATCAAAACAATATTCCCGGTCTTCTACTAGGTTTTTTGGTTTTGTTTGCCTAACCAAACAAACACAAAACTTAACCCAAATTATTGGCATTGGGTGTGGAAAAGTTGTTAGAGAGAAGAGATAAGAGGAGACCATTGCATCTCTATCACTCTTTTGGTAGGATGTCGAAGGATAATGGGTCAAGGGGCACTATTGGATTTAAAGTTTAGAAAGAAAACTTCCTCCCGGTTGGTGATGTATATATCCAACCGAAAGTGGATACATAGTTTTGAAGAAGAGATACATAGTTTCACCACCGTCGTCGTCGCTGCCACCGCTACTGTACCGCTATTTGAGTCTATAGAGATATCATCTTACCAGAGAGTTGCATAAGCCTCGTATTAGTGGGATGTTATGGATGGGCCCTTTTCAAATGCAGAAGCATCCGAATACATACTTCAATTTCCATCAACATTTTTCTGTAGCATACTTATTGGAAGCTACTGACTGAATAAGAGGTTCTCATCTACCAACCTTCACATGTGAATGCGGATAACTCTTATTGGAAGCATCTTAAGAGTTGGAGGGGGGTTTCATTAGTTTTTGTATGAATTTTGGTCGGACGAGGCGAGGTTATAGATGGGTCATAAATGAGAGGGAGATAGAGAGAAAGCGAATGTTGTTCTCATTCTATTCAAGAAAATAATAAAGTAGAAAACGAGTCCATGCAGCAAGGATATACAAAATATTCCTACTGCGAGCCGAGTGTTGCTTGCTGGATGCAACGACTACCGACGACGACGATGATGATTCTCTACTTGATGTGTAGCCTTATATGATGACGTGAGAGAGAGAGAGAGAATGCATATGTTTGTGTGTCATTTATTTGGTTTTGAAGTCATCTGCTGCTGCTGATCCAATTGTGTCACATGCATAATAAATCTGTTCTTATTTTCCTTCTGCCTGCACTTTCTCATGTGGCAGTGGCAGAACACATATTATTTTTTTCAGTTGAATGAACCATCATGCATTATACGAGAATATCCTTGTTCGTTTTTTTTTTTTTTTTTTCATTTTTATGCTTCATCTACCGAAAATTTCTTATTATGTAGCGGTATTTTGTTTTGTGTTTTTTTTTTCTGTGCTATAGGATTTTGTTGCATCTAATTGCTGACATGGTTTTGTTATTGAATTAATAACACCGAATTAACTTGAAGGGCTAAATGGGATCAATGGATTATTGTTTGTTGTATTTTGAAAGGAGGAAGGTACCTATACATGGGATTTTCATAATTTTGCGATTGTTTTGTTTCTAGTTTTCATAATTTTTTCTGAGAGATTAATTTATTAATATTTTAAAGATGTTATATGTTTTCTTCAAACATGGTTAACGAAAATATTCAAAATGTCTGTTGAATACAGATAATACACATAGATAAACGGCCCATCTACAAGCGACATTAAAACAATCGATAACAAATAACGATATTTTTTATTTGTCAAAATGACATTTTATACCTGACAATTGATTGTCATTTTGTATCGATTGTTTTTATGTCGCTTCTAGATGGGCCGTTTATGTGGATTTTCTGCGTTCAACAATATCATTACCCAAACTGATAATTTTGCTTGTATAAAATTATAAAGAAGCTAAAAAGAAGCACCTGTAAAGCTCTACAGATTACAGATGGGTCATGTACTTTTAAGTTGTTTTTGTTTTTTTCCATAAAAAATGGTAAATCGCAGCACATCGATGCCTAGGCTTGCAAATTGCTACTAAAAACTGGTAAACTTAAGCCTAAACTAGAAGGCCAAAGGTGTATCTAGTTAATTACAGCTGTAGACTGAAATATCAATTACAAGGTGCTAATATCTATTTTACTGTGATAAATAATGCATATCAAGATTTTTCACCAGCTTTCGTCGCATTAAAAGTCGTTACATTCAAGTGGTCAATCAAAAACCTCATTATTGGCTCAATATGCATATGAAAAATAAATATAATCAGTTCCTATCGCAACTTAATTAAACAATTGTTTGAAGTAAATCATGGGATTCACGATTTGCGTAGTGAACTCACGTGCTTTTGGCCATTGGAAATTTTAAGAACTATCCAGTGACTCAATTAGAAGATGAGGACATTAAATGGCTTGTTAGACTCACAAGACTATTGAGTTCATATTATAATTAAGAATTAAACATTCAACATAATAGCTTAAGTACCTACATTTTGAACAGTCACTTGAGGATAACAAGTTGAAAAAGCGTGATCACTTCATTGATAGGTTATCATAAGTGTTTTTGTTATTCAAATTCCAACTATATAAATACCCAGAAACATTTTATGAAAATCATTAAACAGTCTTTTATTTCAAACAAATAACTTTCCAAAATGCGTTCAGCTCTACTTTGCCTTCTGATTTCTGCAGTTGCAATTTCTGCAGACCTTCAGTCTGATATTGAAGATGTCGCCTCTCATTTCCCAGTAAAAGAAATTGAATCAATTGGCAAGCAGTACGTTGCAGCTTATTCAAGCTATGCTGATGGACTTCGCTATGTACAAAAAGTCACCTATGAAAAACTAATCAAGGACTTTTTGGAAACCAAGGAAGGACGAGATTTGATTGAATATTTTAATGATCGTGAAATTGACGCAAAGACTATTATCCTTTTCATGGGCAAGAAGACAACCGAAATGGTTGATAAATGGTTAGAACCTATCAAGGATGGCGAGGAGTTGAATCCAATTATTAGTGGAAACATTATGGCTGATTACACAAAAGCTGTTCTGGCATCAGACTATCTTGATGCTGTTTATGAGAAAATGCAAAGCAGTTCTGAATTAGCCAACCTTGTAGCTGCTTTGAAAGATCCAGAATTTCAAGCTCGTTTTTATAGCAGCGCAAATTCTAAAGGCCTTAAGGCTTTTGGAAAAAATCCTGCAGTGCGAGGAGCGATTGTTAATTTCTTTAAGTAAAATATATTTTGTTTTTGTAAAGAAATAAAATAAAATATTATAATCCAGTCAAATAAGGGTTTAACCTCGGAATGAATGTTAGTAGAAATTTTTTTTGCTCAATATCTTCCTTTTGCCATTCTATAACATATCTCAAAAGTCTAGAAAAATCTCATGTCCGCTTGTCACGATTTCAAGGTCAAATCGCGAAATGGAGATTTTCAAAATTAGCAAAAATAGGCTATGGTATTATATACACATATGATACATTATTTCAAGGTATTTTTTAATGCTGATTCCAAAAAATCTAAAATCAAGACAATCTGACGTCTCTGGAAAAAGTTATACCTGTTTTTCATCTGTCAACTCATATTATTATAACAGTTGCAAACTTACTGCCGAAAAACCCTTAAAAGTTATGGTAGATGAACCAAATTTTGCATGAAGATTTTAGAATCCATCATTATTAAAAATCAAAACAATCCATTACAAAAAATATATATACCTACGAAATAATGGTATTTTTTGATGGAGCGGCAAATTTTAGGATATGCACTAAAGAAGATTCTTGTTCATCTTAGGAACAAGTGCTAATAGGCTAATTTTTTCATTTTAATCTTTGTTTGGATATTCTTTAACTACCCTCAAAAATCTAAAAAAATCTCATGTCCGCAAGTCCTAATTTTCTTGGTTTGAAAATAAGGTGCAGATTTTAAAAAATTAATAAGAAAAGTTTAAATTTTTATATGTATACCAACATAAGCGACATGATTTAAAGGAATTTTTTAACACTTATTCCAACAAAACTCACAAACAAGTCAACCTGACCATCCCTGAAAAGTAATGCACCTTATTCATGTTGATCTGACACAAATATCTGAAGTGAAGTTTTTCAATCTTTTAAAATCTGCACCTTATTTTCAAACCAAGAAAATTAGGACTTGAGGACATGAGATTTTTTTAGATTTTTGAGGGTAGTTAAAGAATATCCAAACAAAGATTAAAATGAAAAAATTAGCCTATTAGCACTTGTTCCTAAGATGAACAAGAATCTTCTTTAGTGCATATCCTAAAATTTGCCGCTCCATCAAAAAATACCATTATTTCGTAGGTATATATATTTTTTGTAATGGATTGTTTTGATTTTTAATAATGATGGATTCTAAAATCTTCATGCAAAATTTGGTTCATCTACCATAACTTTTAAGGGTTTTTCGGCAGTAAGTTTGCAACTGTTATAATAATATGAGTTGACAGATGAAAAACAGGTATAACTTTTTCCAGAGACGTCAGATTGTCTTGATTTTAGATTTTTTGGAATCAGCATTAAAAAATACCTTGAAATAATGTATCATATGTGTATATAATACCATAGCCTATTTTTGCTAATTTTGAAAATCTCCATTTCGCGATTTGACCTTGAAATCGTGACAAGCGGACATGAGATTTTTCTAGACTTTTGAGATATGTTATAGAATGGCAAAAGGAAGATATTGAGCAAAAAAAATTTCTACTAACATTCATTCCGAGATTTACCCCTTTTTTCTCCTTATTTTACTGTATTATTAGTGTATTAAAAGGTGTGTTATCCTTTTTGTTACTCAAAAACCCAAGAGAATAGTTACCTGTTTTTCGAGAATTGGAAAAAAATTTACACGATTTTTCACGATTTTCAGCAAAACGGTAAGTCTTATCAAAAAATGTTCAATGCAAAAATTGTAGACTATAGATTATATTATCTATAAAAAGTGGCATGACACTTTTTTTCCTAAGACTCAACGTTTTTTAGATACATAACGGAACTAACAGTGTGTTAATTTAAGAAACGAACTAAACATACTGCAAATTTCATGCTTCTATCTCATGTTAAACATAGTGAAATCATACCCTTAACCCTGGAAAGCTAACCTTCGTCGATTTGACGAACACCAATTTCATTTTTTCTGTTTTTTCGGGAAAAGGAGCTTTCGATTTCATTCTCAATTCGTGTAACCCGTGTGGAAAAAAATCTGTTTTTTTGCTTTTTCTGTTAAAAAAATAACTACAAAACATGAATTATGTATTTAACTTCACAGAAATTAGTTAATAACTTTTTCTTGACAGAGCAGTTAAAAATCACTTCGTCGTTTCGACGAATGGTTAGCTTAAACGTACTACAAAATAAGGTTAGCTTTTTAGGGTTAAATAGGGGTTATTTTGGCTTTTTAGCATTTTTCAAACAAGCGGTACACTTAGAAGATATGAAAATAATACAACTTTTAGTTTTAGGACTAAAAGTTAAAGATTGGAACTTAACACTCTGTAAGTTTCATATTTATATCTCTATAGTCAAATCGTGGAAAATCACAATATAAAACTGGTTTTTTTTTTCAAAAAACTCAAAACTTTGAGCTTATCATTTTTGGATAAGGACTACAACAGCTATCGAGTTGATTTTAGATTTAATTTGTTGTTATATTTACCTAATATTTTTTAAGTATAAGCCTCGTACATATAATAGCCAATGTTCTGGAGCCAGTCAAAAACTATGAAAAATCAGCAAAATTACCAGTTTTTCAAAAATTCTTTTTAATTAATATTGTAGTGGAAAGGTTTCTCCACTCATTAAAATTGATGAAAGTTTCAATATCGGGTCATAAGTGACAGCATAAATGCGTCTTCATATGTCCACGATACTAAAACTATTGTTGGATCAGCCACCAGAGCCCCGAAGGTCTACAAGTGTCTTGATTATTGTCTTAAATAAAAAAAAAAGACTTCTTAATTTTCTTGTGAGCTCTTGACTCTTCGACGGTTCAAAGTAGAATGATTTTTATTTTAACATTAAACGATAAAATTACATAATAAGTAACAGTTAGAAATTACGGTTTAACTTTTAATAAGAGAGAACGAAAGTATAAACTGCAGTAAAATGAAAACGTAATAGATTATTTCGTTAAGTGACAGTGACTCAAAAATATGTTTATACATACATTAAATGAAATGTACTTATGTACTAGATTTTCTTGTTAGCAATAAATAAATCAAAATAATTCGAATAGTTAGATTAAACTTTAAAATGTAATTGTTGTATTTGTTAAAATATATAGGTTTATATGTTGATTAATGTTATTCAGTTCGTTACAACCTCCCCCTCTGTCGCTGAAAACGTCCCGATAATGCGACAGGCCATTGGGAATATTGGGAATATGTTCGTATACGTCTGGGTCTTGAAGATCTTCTTAATATTTGTATCTCTTGTTGCGGGACTGATTGATTTGTAGCTTCGTCGTTTCTTGGAACATCGATACTTTGATTGGTTTGAATATTAGGTTCTTCTGACTCTACTGATTTGCGAGGTCGACCTCGAGGTCGAATAGGATAAATTGGATTGTTGATTGTACCATCGTATGGTGTGAGTGATGATACGTGATGTGAACCAATGGGTTGGTCTGGTTTGTCTGTAGCTGACAAAATATAGCAGGAGGACCCCTTCTTCTTCAGAATGATGTAGGGGCCATCACGTCTTGGCACAAACTTCGACGTTATACCTTGCTTTGCTTTACTTTGCGCGTGTGTATCCACCAGGACCAGATCACCTTCTTTAAACGCTTGTTGAGGTCGTCGTTTTTGGTCTACATATACTTTGTTTTTATCTTGTAGTAGCTCTTGTGATTCTTCAGCCATTTTTAACGTATCTGCAAGCTTTAACAAATGAGGTGTGATTTGAGGAATGAAATTTTCTGACTGCACAACTTGCTTCAAATCCGTGTGTACTTCAAACGGTGTACGAAGCTCTCTTCCAAACGTAAGGTATGCTGCTGTGTATCCTGTACTTGCACATTTTGCTGTGTTCATTGCAAAACGAATTGCTGCTAATTTCGAATACCATTCTGTATGATTCTGCCCAACACATATTGAAAGTTGTGTTTTAAGGTCCCTGTTTTTTCTTTCTACTGGATTTGCTTCGGGATGGTAAATTGGTGTAAACGTTTGTCTTATAGCCAAACAGAATGTTAGTTTTTGCATTAGCGCTGATATAAATTGGGAACCGTTGTCTGAATGCATTCTTCTTGGTACCCCATATCGGAGAATAACTTCATCAAGCAATTTCATAGCACAATTCTCTGCAGATGCCTCTTTAAGTGCAAAAAGCTCTATCCACCGGCTGCACAAGTCTTCAACTATAAGAATCCACTGATGTCCGTCTTCTGAACGTGGAAGTGGACCAAATAAGTCCACTGAAATAACTTCAAATCGCTGGTTACTGCTTACAGTTTGCATTAGACCAATAGGTTTTAAGTTAGTTGGTTTGTACTTCTTACATTCAGGACATGCTCTTACGTAGTTTGTTATGTCTGACCGCATACCTTTCCAGTAATAAAGCGGAGTGATTCGATTTATTGTTTTGTCAATACCATAATGGCCTGCTGTTGGAGCATCGTGATAGTTATATAATATTTTTTCTTGCATTGATCTTGGTGCAACCAGCTGTCCGTTTTCAGAAACTTCTTCCGAGCAATACCGGTATAAGATACCATCAACCATAATATATCCTCGACCAGTGTGAAGTTGGACATTTTCATCATCTGCCTCAAAGGAATCAATAATTTTTTTAATGACCGGATCCTCTAGCTGAGCGTCACGAACTTCTTTGGCTCCTTTTGCCGGAAAATCAATTTCAAACGACATGCATTCGCACTCGATGTTTGTATGGGCTAAATTGCAAGGAGGACGAGATAATGTATCTGCCACAACATTTTGTTTACCTGGGGTATACTCTAAGTTTATATTGTATGTTTGAAGTAACAAGGACCAACGAGCAAGTCTTCCTGTTGGTGATTTCAAACTAAATAACCATTTCAGTGGCTGATGGTCAGTTAAAATCGTTATTTCCGCTCCCTCAATATAGCCACGAAACTTTTGAACTGCCCAAACAACAGCTAAAGCCTCACGCTCTGTTGTCGAATAGTTGCGTTCAGCTGGAATAAGAAGACGACTGGCATATTCGATTGGATTATAATATTTCTCCCCCTGGAGCAAAACAGCTCCAAGCGCATAGTTGCTTGCGTCCGTCCATAAGAAAAACGGCATATCTTCTTTTACTTGTTGTAGGATAGGTGGGGAACTAAGAAGCTGTTTTAGTTGTTCAAAAGCTGTTTGTTCTTCTTTTGACCATTTCCATTGTGTGTTCTTTTTCGTAAGGTTTGACAAGGGCTTAGATATTTTTGCGAAGTCTGGTATAAACCGACGAAACCACGAACAAGTTTGCAAGAAAGACATGAGCTGCTTCAAATTTTTTGGACTTGGGCGTTTCATAATAGCGTCTGTTTTCTCCGGGTCAATCTTTAACCCTTCAATTGTTAAAATGTGCCCGAGATACTTAACCTCAGATTTGCAAAAAAAACATTTTTCTCTATTGAGATGAAAGCCGAATGCATTTAGTCTATTCAATGTTTGTTGTAAGTCTTTAATGTGTTTTTCAAAATTTTCTGAACAAATAATTATGTCATCTAGGTATGCTAGTATAAGGATGTTGGGGAGCCCGTTTCGAAATTTGTCGATTATCCGTTGAAACGTTGCCGGCGCGTTTTTCAAGCCGAACGGCATACGATTAAAGGCATAGATTCCGAAAGGTGTCGTGAAAGCCGTTTTGGGTTTATCAACATCAGAGATTTTGATTTGCCAATATCCTGATTTCAGATCTAAAGTCGTCATAAATGGTGTTGATTTAGCAGCGTGCAATAAATCGTCTATTCGAGGCAATGGATACGTATCTGTAATCGTAATCTTATTGAGGCGTCTATAGTCAACACATAAACGTATATTTCCATCTTTCTTTGGTATCAAAACAACCGGCGAAGCCCAAGCTGATGAAGTTTCTTCTATAATACCATTTTTTAGCATTTCGTCTAACTCTTCGCGTAATTTGCCTTTCATTGTAGGAGATAATCTGTAAGGAGTTGTAGCAATCGGTTCATGTGTAACTGTTTTGATTGTGTGCTCAACTCCTTGAATCGGTGCGGAAATGTTTTCAAACAGACGTTTCTTATCTTCTATCAAAGCTCTTAAAGTTTTCCTTTCAGACTCGGAAAGTTGAACTGCTTCATCATCTCTTAAATCAACATCGATCGAATTTAAGCTTATAGGTATAAAATCTGTATCTATTTCATTTTGTTTCAGCTTTTTTAGTGGTGGAAACAAATTACATTCATTTGGGGTGTTGTAACTTAAGGGAAGTACGCTCTCAAAGATTCTATTAATTCCCGCTGGTGTTTTCATTATTTCTGACTGGTTGTTTTGTTCAAACCAAGTGATGAAATCGTCTATAGGAGACTCAGGCTTTGTCAATTTTTCAATTTTAGCTTCACTTAAAGAAACAGCATTATTGAGTTTTGATTCCTCCAATTTGAATTCAAAAATCTTGTTTGGTTCATCTTTGTAGTGCCATGTACGCTGGGCTAAATCTAGTACTATCCCCGATTGCTCTAAGAAATCTATGCCAAGAAGTGTTCTATTATTTTTTGCACTTGGTAGGCAGATAAACCGTATTTGTTTGAAACGTTTACCAATGATGATGCAAGCTATTGTCGAGTACATTAGTTCTTTTCTGGCTGTTCCATCAGCAAGTGTGATTTCAGCGAACACTTTTTGAAAATTCTTATTTTTCTGTTTGAGTTTCTGGAAAAGTTGATAGCCAGCTACGCTAGTTCTTGCCGCAGTATCAAAATATGCTTGCCCATTCAAACCATCAACATTAATGTTTACCGTAGGTACACTTCTGCCTACAAGAGTTGTGTAGATTGCATTAAATTCTAGTTGTTTTGGACTATCTGATTTCAAATGCTTATTGCAATTAGGGCAATTCGATCGGTAAAACCCAGGAGTACCACAGCCATAACAATTCAGTTTTGTGTTTTCAGAACTATTTATCTTCCTTTCTTTTTCGAGCTTCTTAAAACAAACTTCTGCAGAATGATTCTTCTTTCGACAAAAAGAACACCGAATGCTAGAGTTTGATTTTTCAGGAACATCAACTGGGTGAGGTTTTGTACTCATTTGGTTTTCATTGAGAGACAGTTCAATTTCTCTTGCCCTATTCAAAAGATCTTGGAATGTTTGGACGTCTTCTCTGGACAATCTTTCTCTTATTCTTAGGCTTATTTGGGAAAACAGCAGATCAATAATCGTTTGTTCTGGCAAAGTTTTCTTTAGTTGAGAAAACAACCTTCTCTTTCGACAAATAAAAGAATCTGTAGTTTCGCTTATCTTTTGCTTATCTTGAAGAATTTCCGCAAATATTCTCCAATCAGGTCTTGGAGGACTGAATGCAGTTCTTAGCAACTCAATTGCTTCATCAAATGTTTTTGCTTCATGTTTTACCCCTTGCCACCAGGATGAAGCATAACCATCAAGTAGAAGAGGAAAACTAGTAAGAGCAAACTGATCTGAAATGCTCACAGCATTTTTATAAACGATTATGGTTTCGATGAAATCTTCAACCTTAGAACTATTGCTCCCGCCATTAAACCTTGCATTGCATGAACTAAATGTACTCCTAGAACCTTCTCGCACATTAAGACTTCCTAACAGACTAGAAAATTGGCTTTCAGTTAAACTTATGCTTATTGGAACCTGTGCAGCATTACTAGTAGATTGACCTTCATTTATGACATTGCCTACTTGACTTTGAGTAACATTTAAAGGAGAATCATTTTGCCTGGTTGTATTTTGTGATTTATCCTTCTGTGGAGGCGGCGGCGGCGGCGGAGGTGGCGAGTGTTGCACACCAGTGTAACCAGCGGCTTGTGAGTTCGCTGTAGTTCGTGTCATGATATATTGCCACAGAAAAAAACAATGCAAAAACTCCAAAAACCTCAATCAAAAATTTCAAAACACCTCAGCAAAAACCTTATAAAATTTCAGCAAATTATCAAAATTCTACTATCCAGCAATCTTTAACAGCAACAGCAGTGCAACAACAACAAAATATAACGGGGAGCGTTTTTATTGATCACGTGGAAAACACACGGCAAAGCAAATCAATAGGTACAAATTATTCGATGTTTGGTATAAATATTTAAATTTTTTTTTTTTTTACGATGGGCGCCAATTGTAGTGGAAAGGTTTCTCCACTCATTAAAATTGATGAAAGTTTCAATATCGGGTCATAAGTGACAGCATAAATGCGTCTTCATATGTCCACGATACTAAAACTATTGTTGGATCAGCCACCAGAGCCCCGAAGGTCTACAAGTGTCTTGATTATTGTCTTAAATAAAAAAAAAAGACTTCTTAATTTTCTTGTGAGCTCTTGACTCTTCGACGGTTCAAAGTAGAATGATTTTTATTTTAACATTAAACGATAAAATTACATAATAAGTAACAGTTAGAAATTACGGTTTAACTTTTAATAAGAGAGAACGAAAGTATAAACTGCAGTAAAATGAAAACGTAATAGATTATTTCGTTAAGTGACAGTGACTCAAAAATATGTTTATACATACATTAAATGAAATGTACTTATGTACTAGATTTTCTTGTTAGCAATAAATAAATCAAAATAATTCGAATAGTTAGATTAAACTTTAAAATGTAATTGTTGTATTTGTTAAAATATATAGGTTTATATGTTGATTAATGTTATTCAGTTCGTTACAATATGTAATTTTTTAATACTTATTCAAAAACTACTATTCTTAAGCTTTTAAATACGGTTTCAAACAAAAAGATATCTTTAATAGATGAAAAACTATACTAACATAAAAATGACGTTTTCCAAAAGTTCGAATGCGGGTAGCGGGAAAACCACGCAAACTTAAAATTAAATCATCATGGATTTGCTTCGATACAGTCCTAGAGAACATCATGACAAAGTTAAAGCAAAATCTAAAATGAGGCAGCAATTCCGATTAAACGATTTCATACGGAATGACATATTTTTCAGTAAACGGTCTTTAAAAATTTATTGTAATCGAGAGCGGTGAAATTTTTTTTTTTTTAACTTTTTTCTTTGAAATTTTAATAATACTCGTTTTACCATCGACCATCCCTGTATTCCGAGATTTTACAAATTGTATGCTTAATTTTACTCGACTAATTGAGGAAAATTAGTTCTCATGAATTTGAAACCCAGAAATTGATTTTAAAGATGTTGTTTCTCGTTTTCCAGAGGAAGAACTCCTATGCCAGGTGGCCAGAAATACGTTGCACCACATTCGAAATCAGCTCTTAAACTTGGAATTGATTTTTGAAAAATTGTTGAAATTAATCATATTTTAAAAGTATGAACTGAAGAATGAAGCCGCTCATTGCAGAAGAAGGGAAACACACCAAATTTCCAAAAAAGAGGATTCTTTTCATTTTTTAAGCTCCGTTGACTAATTTAAGTCCGTACATGACTAATAACACGGTGTTACAAAAATGAGGTTTTAAAATATACGCGGGCGGAGACCTATCAGGTTTTGTAGAGCTAGTCGCACTGAATACGAAACGGTATTTGAAAATCCCCTAACACCCCCAAAATCTGGAGTTACGGGCAAAAAACGGTTTTTTGGACCTTCATCCATTGAAAAAATTCTAGCTTCGACAATTTTTTACCCATTTTCGATTTTTTTACAGTTTCTGATAGAAGATAAATATACTTTTTTAACAATGTATAAAACATGTAACTCGGTTAAACCACTTAGAATTTATAAGCTGTCAAAGTTCAAAAATTCAATTTTTTTTGTCATTTGCCCAACTTCGGCATCAATTTAAAGTATATGTTTTCAAAACAACATGCTATTTAAAAAATATATTCTAAAACTATATCTATTTCCCAATTGATCGAGGTATTTTTTATGAAAATCACTTCAAAATTGGCTTAGAAAAAAAAAATTTTCGATTTCAACCCAGATACAGAAATTGGAACTTTTAGGTATAGAACAAAAATGTTGTTTCGGCACGTAGTAGGATAAGTTGGGCGCCAGGATTTGATGAAAGGTTTTTGTAGAGGAGCTCAATACAAACATTTTTTTTCTTTGGGAGGGGGGTCTATCTCCCCCCGTTTAGGTGGGAGGGGGCATTTTTCTAAAAAAAAATTATCAAAATAAAAAAAAATTATTAAAAAACAACGGCAACACTTACAGTAATAAATGATACCATTTCCAAAAGGCAAAATTGTGCATTTAATTCTAATTTTTAAATCAATATAATATTCCCAATAGTTTTTGAAATAATCGATTTCAAAGTTAAAAATAGGGGAAAAAAATTTTTTTAAAACTCATTTTATACTATTTTTGTCCAGACTGTGAATTTTAGTAAATAAATTACTTAAACAGAAAACTGCCTCAATTGATTCCTTATCGAACCGTGAAAACTATATGTTTCTACGTCTTCTAGTTTTTGGGAAAATTGAAAAATTATTTTATCAGATTTTTCTTTTTTCAAAATATTTTTTGTTTTTATTTGTTTTTATTTTTCAATTTTCTCAAAAACTAGAAGACGTAAAAACATATAGTTTTCACGGTTCGATAAGGAATCAATTGAGGCAGTTTTCTGTTTAAGTAATTTATTTACTAAAATTCACAGTCTGGACAAAAATAGTATAAAATGAGTTTTAAAAAAAATTTTTTCCCCTATTTTTAACTTTGAAATCGATTATTTCAAAAACTATTGGGAATATTATATTGATTTAAAAATTAGAATTAAATGCACAATTTTGCCTTTTGGAAATGGTATCATTTATTACTGTAAGTGTTGCCGTTGTTTTTTAATAATTTTTTTTTATTTTGATAATTTTTTTTTAGAAAAATGCCCCCTCCCACCTAAACGGGGGGAGATAGACCCCCCTCCCAAAGAAAAAAAATGTTTGTATTGAGCTCCTCTACAAAAACCTTTCATCAAATCCTGGCGCCCAACTTATCCTACTACGTGCCGAAACAACATTTTTGTTCTATACCTAAAAGTTCCAATTTCTGTATCTGGGTTGAAATCGAAAATTTTTTTTTTCTAAGCCAATTTTGAAGTGATTTTCATAAAAAATACCTCGATCAATTGGGAAATAGATATAGTTTTAGAATATATTTTTTAAATAGCATGTTGTTTTGAAAACATATACTTTAAATTGATGCCGAAGTTGGGCAAATGACAAAAAAAATTGAATTTTTGAACTTTGACAGCTTATAAATTCTAAGTGGTTTAACCGAGTTACATGTTTTATACATTGTTAAAAAAGTATATTTATCTTCTATCAGAAACTGTAAAAAAATCGAAAATGGGTAAAAAATTGTCGAAGCTAGAATTTTTTCAATGGATGAAGGTCCAAAAAACCGTTTTTTGCCCGTAACTCCAGATTTTGGGGGTGTTAGGGGATTTTCAAATACCGTTTCGTATTCAGTGCGACTAGCTCTACAAAACCTGATAGGTCTCCGCCCGCGTATATTTTGAGTGTTACACCGTGTAATTGACTTTGTTTTTATACAGGGTGTCCCAAAAGTAATGGATCAAACGAAATATGCTGATAGGCCAACTTAAGGGCTCTCAGAATTTGGTAACTTGTTCATCCCAAATCCTTACGGTTTTCGATTTAATGCAGTTTTTCTGAAATTTCGAAAAATCCCGACTTTGCAACAGTATTTTGCTTCCTCCGCTCATAATTGATTTTTGTTTTTTACAATTCTTTCACTAAAACATTGCCTAATAATAAGAAATAATTAATTAATCAAAATATTTTTTATTTCATAAGCCATTTTGTTACAAATTAATTAACAGTTCCATGTTTTATGAAAACTCAATTTCTCACTTTTAATTCAGAGCAACACCCTGAAAAAAATTTGTATGGTGTGACACTGGTTTATTATTTTGAAAACTTGCCGTGTTATTGCAGATTTCAAAAATGTATAAAAGTTTCCAAAGATGAATTTAGAACGAAAGATATTACAATTTGAATGCAAAAATACAGAGGTTTTCAGAGAAAAATAACAAACAAAAATCGAGGCTTTAATTCAAAAAGAAATATAAATTTTACTTTTTCCGTGGGCTATAGGTCTATAGCCTATAGCCCACGGAAAAAGTAAAATTTATTTTACTAAAAAGGTCACAAAAGGAGAAACTAATCAAAAAGAAATAAACAAACAACAGTCGAGAAAAGTGTTTATTTTTCTTTGTTATTTTTCTCTGAAAAGCCCTGTTTTGTTGCTTTTAAATTGTTATATCTTCAGTTCTAACTTCAAGTTTGGAAACTTTTATACATTTTTGAAATCTACAATAACACGGCAAGTTTTCAAAATAATAAACCAGTGTCACACCATACAAATTTTTTTCAGGGTGTTGCTCTGAATTAAAAGTGAGAAATTGAGTTTTCATAAAACATGGAACTGTTAATTAATTTGTAACAAAATGGCGTATGAAATGAAAAATATTTTGATGAATTAATTATTTCTTAGTATTAGGCAATGTTTTAGTGAAAGAATTGTAAAAAACAAAAATCAATTATGAGCGGAGGAAGCAAAATACTGTTGCAAAGTCGGGATTTTTCGAAATTTCAGAAAAACTGCATTAAATCGAAAACCGTAAGGATTTGGGATGAACAAGTTACCAAATTCTGAGAGCCCTTAAGTTGGCCTATCAGCATATTTCGTTTGATCCATTACTTTTGGGACACCCTGTATATGTAGGAATTTCAATGGGTTTAATAGCTAGAAGAGGTATCAATTTGATGATAAAATACATTTAAGTCATTATCAAATATAATACAACGTACCTACTAAAATTTACCAACCTGAGGAACGATTGATTGACTGCTGTTGTTAAAACAATAATAATTTTTGTTAAGTGAACGATAACAAAACAAAATACATATTACATAACCAACAAAAACAAAAGCAATATTCAATGCAAAAGAAAAACAATTTTTATTTTATTGAACTGATTTAGATGGAAGACTATCCCAATACCAAACTCCAGCAGTTACACCTTTGATAGGATTCCAAACCTTATTCCAGAATGTACGAGCCTCAGCACTCTTACCATGACCAATGCGACCTTTCGAGTTATAAGCATTATAGAAGATACCAAAGTACTGGGGATCTTTGAAAGCTGCAACAAGATTAGCAAATTCAGGACTGGATTCCATTTTCTTCTGAGCAGCTTCCAATAAGCCGGATTCAGCAATAGCCTTCCTATAATCGGCCCTAATATCTCCACTGATAACAGGTTGAAGCTCCTCACCATCTTCAATAGGTTCTAACCATTTTTCAATCATTTCGGTGGTCTTCTTGGTCATGAAAAGAAAAACACTGTTTCCGTCAATTCCACGATTGTTAAAATATTCAATCAATTTTTGTCCTTCTTTGGTTTGCAAAAAGTCGTTGACAAGTTTTTCATAGGACACTTTTTGTACATAGCGAAGTCCATCAGCATAGCTTGGATTAGTTGCGACGTATTGTTTGCCGATTGATATGAATTCCTTCATTGGGAAATAAGCATCAACATCAGCAAGATCAGACTGAATGTCTGCTGAAATTGCGACTGCTGAAAGCAGGAGACAAAGGATTGCTGAACGCATTTTGCATAGATTTTTTGTTTTTGGTTTAAGTTCACGGCTTGCAGAAAATTGTTAACTGATTTCAATTATTCATGATCAGTTGTTTTTATAGTCGAAGAAGGAACTAATGCGTAATTAAAAAACTTTAAATAATTATGGGTTACACAAAACTAATATTTACTTGGTTGTGATATAAGAAATGTACATATCAAGTCGTTTTATTTAAGTGGTCCTTCAAATATCTCATTATTGGCTTAATATGTAAACAACAAGAAGTATAAACAGTCCCTATCGGAAATTAATTAATTAATAAGTGTGAAGAACAACATCATGGGATTCCCAATTTGCTTGGTAAAAAAAATAAAGAAAATAATGAGATGTCATGCTGTTCCAATCAATTGAAAATTTCTAGAGCTTTCCCGTGACTCAATGAGAAGATGAGGTGCTTCCTGTTGTTAAAAAATGTCTGATTTGCTTTCTACTTCAAAAAAACTATCTCTTTTTTTTGTAGTCACTAGACTTGATGAAATTCTGAAGGATTATAATGTGTATAAGCTAAGCTGCTTCTAATAGGGTATTGACAATTTCAAGGTTTGAAGAAATTGGATCTTCGTTTTGGACTTGGACTTATGTCAAGGTTTCAATAGAACCTCAAATTTTGTTTTGCAAATTTTTTTTTTTTTAATTCCACTAGATATAGCGACTAATTCTCTTCATTTCTTGCTTCCAGGAACTTTTTTGTATAAATGGAGGATCGAAGATCAATGATTAAGTGCATAAAAGCTGGAATTGCCCAATTGCATCCTGACGTCAGACCAACCGCCTGCAAGTCAGTGCAAGAAAATGCTTTACGACTCTTATTCATCACATAGGTAGGTACTGTAAGTCCATCTCGCAAACGATAGCTGCCCGCAAATTTGTAAGTCACATCCGAAAAAAAATTGAAAGAGTCTCCAATGAAATTAAATCACAGAAAAATTAATTTCAATTAATTTCAGTTTATTTCATTGTGTTACCAAAAATCAGCTTTAAAACTTTAAATACCACTGCGTTACCAAGATAAACCACAATGAAACCGTGATTTGCAAACATTTCAATCCAAATTTGGGTTTCAAACTTGTAAATGTAAATAGGGAATGTTAATTTTATAACTCAATACCTATAATTTTTCTACTAATTTGTACTTTCTCTTCAAGAAAAATGAAATTCAACCAAAGGGACAACTTTTTAGGCACTAAATAGTATTTTGGTCCTATTACACAAATTTTAAATGACTTTTTTTCAAACTTTTTCGTAATAAAAATGAATTTATTTTTTAATAATTTTTTTGCCATAATTATTATCAGTTAAATACCGAAGAGGAAAAATTGATTTATATTACCGTTTTGACAAAAAAAAATTAAAAATTACTTCAGTTTCATTGGTTATTTTTTGATAAAAAATTAATTTTTTTATTGAAATATTTAATGATTTTATGTACGACTGAAAAAATAAGACCTTTAAATTTTCGCTATTTAACCTTAAACAATAAGTTCATAAGTTCAATTAAAAAATCAATACGGCAACTGTGTTAATGTTAAACCTATAGAGGTTAAAGTAGGTATTTTTAACTTCAAACGTCATGAAAAAAAAGATCATCAAAATCAGAGCTGTTCGGCCGGGTTCCCTAATATTGCCATTTTTTGAGCTTTAGTTACTCCACTACAAACTTTAAAGACACAGCAAAAACTTTCAGAAATATAAAAAGAAATTGAGGACCTCCTTCTACTATGAGATTATTAAGCGTACCTACTGAAAAAAGCAAAACATACTTATCGTTATTATTATTGATTTCGTAGGGTTTATTCCAAAATTTTGCTCTTATGCTGTCTCTTATATGTTAGAACAGCATACGGATGAAAATTTGGAATAAACCCCTTTGAAATCACTAGTTATAACGATTTTCCGAAAGGTGGCCGGTAACTGGAGACGGCCGCAAATAGGCAACTCTACCGTATATAGTAAAATCAACACGACACTTATTTGAAGCTACACGAAAAAAACACGGTTGATAGCGTTTTGTGGTTACAATGAAACGCTGTGCACGTTTTGTTTGAACGGTCTTTAACCATTTACTACGACAGAAAAGTACAAAAGTAAAAATTGTTTTCTATAATAGCGCCATTCGTTTGCCTTAAAAGAGTACGCACATTGGTTAAGTCTAAGTTTTCAAACACAGTTTTTAGTACAGGAAAGATAGACTTTTTCGTGGAACGAAATACAGGACGGCTGAATTTTTCAAATCTGAAAAAGGGATATTAGAAAAGCTTAAGTTCTGGTTTTCCGGACGCTACCCCCCTGGCAAAATCCTGTATTTCGTTCCACAAAATGCCTGTTTTTTTACTAACTTTCCTGTACTATTTCTGAATTTTCTCAAGTTTTCTGTTGGAAAAATACTATTGTACGTACCTTTTGTAAACTTAATTTCATCTTTTTTAACAACTGGTTTCAGAAGTTATAACTCGTATCAGGGTTTTATAAAGCTTTCCTCTGAATCATTATTGTTTTATAGAAGCTATAACTTCGTTAACAGATTTTATAAAGTTGTTTAAATTTTTTTAAAAACGTTTTACTGAAGTTCGGCAAGACCTTATTATTTATAACTATTGCATCTATAAAGGACGCCATATTAGAGAATATTTCGTAGCCAATAACCAGAAGTTAGGAAGGAACATTCATGACGACATACTTACATACAGCCAGAAATAATTAACTTAGCAATCTTAATAAGTAAAAACTCAACTCTGAAAAGACTGATTTTAAACCTATTCACATTAAGAACAAGAATTAAAAAAATGTCAAAAGAAAATTCAAAAGTCCAGATGTAAGAGAGAGAGAATTTAAAATTAGCATCTTGCAATATAGAATCTTTTTAAATCACATTTAGGAATTACTATGATGACGTTGAGATAATATCCTCTTATTGATAAATAGGATTAAAATTCAAGAGTTGTTTTGAACTCATTCTCTTCTTTATCCTCTCGAAGAAATCCAAATGACGACAAATTAATGTCATCAATAGAAAATAGGTATTTGAATGAAGCCCAAATAGTACATATCCTTGTTTTCACTCAAATTATATAGCAATGGGATAAATCGTGACTATGCTGGAGCTTAATGACTTCCTAAATTTAATGGACAAAGTCATGATGATGCTGGGTGACAGCTTCATGTGCATCAGTACAGAGAATATTAAAAACTATATAGGTGAAGTATTAATTATTAGTATAAGTAATCCTGTATATTGAGAGAGTTTGAATAGAAAAAGGGATATGAAGCTTAATGTGCAGATCACGTTTCCTTATTGGAATATTATGTTTTTGTTTTGAACTACCATTTTTTATTCAGACAAAAATGAAAATGAAGGTAAAAGTAGAGAACGGTGTTCAAAGTTCAAACGTGACAGAAATATTTAAAGTAATCTTCAAAGAAAAGCTATGCAAAAGCTGATAGTTGAAGGAAAATGTTTCCGAAAAGTCATAAATGCTGAATAATTTTTCACAGTACGATTTGATTATTTCAACAGGTAAATAGTCCAGTGCATTTATAATTTGACCCAGCAGTTTGTACCACCCCCAAATTTTTTTTGCTCATTCGATAGAGCATTGGCTGAATATTATTACCCTGATTTTTCGCACTCGTGAAATTCACCTTTCGGCCGCCATCTTGGATTTTAGTTTTTGTTCAATATCTCGATTTCTATTTATCCTACATAAAAGTTGTGTATACAAGAAACGTAGGCAATTAAATTTCGCGTCTTTTATGTTAAGAACACTTTTTCGATATTCTGACTATTAAAAAAGTTACAAGCCAAAAAAGTAAAAAAAACCGAAAAAAATGACAATTTTAAAGTTTTGAGGACTTTTTATCAAAATTATGAAAAAACGTTCCGAGAAAAGATTATTCACCTTAAAATTCTCTACAACTCTGCTATACAACTTTTTTTTCTATCTCTATAAATACAAAAGTTATTAATATTTTTTTCTGTTAAAAATGCTCTTTTTTGTTTGTGTTTTTTATCTTTACTTTTTTCTTAAATTTTTTTTTACCAAATCTTGAATTTTAAATGATTAGTGAGTATTTTAAAGCTTTATGTTACAAGAGAAAATTCAGGACCTGCAATTTTTTTATATTTAAGTCTCTTCATTTCGTAAAAAAGGGGTATTTTTTAACAAAAAAGTATTAATAACTTTTGTATTTATAGAGATAGAAAAATAAGTTGTATAGCAGAGTTGTAGAGAATTTTAAGGTGAATAATCTTTTCTCGGAACGTTTTTTCATAATTTTGATAAAAAGTCCTCAAAACTTTAAAATTGTCATTTTTTTCGGTTTTTTTTACTTTTTTGGCTTGTAACTTTTTTAATAGTCAGAATATCGAAAAAGTGTTCTTAACATAAAAGACGCGAAATTTAATTGCCTACGTTTCTTGTATACACAACTTTTATGTAGGATAAATAGAAATCGAGATATTGAACAAAAACTAAAATCCAAGATGGCGGCCGAAAGGTGAATTTCACGAGTGCGAAAAATCAGGGTAATAATATTCAGCCAATGCTCTATCGAATGAGCAAAAAAAATTTGGGGGTGGTACAAACTGCTGGGTCGTCCATATATGAACATCATAAATGCACTGGACTAAAAAGGTTATTGAATATGCTATGTGACACTGAATCAGGGTGTATAGACTCGGCTAAGTAGCGTCCGTTATTTTCTCAATACTTCCATTCCACCGATCATGAATAAAGAAAACACAAGATTAAACACACAAATATTTTGGTATACTACTTTTAAAACAAAAATAACAATTTTATTATTTTATCCAAAGAAATTAACAACAGATTTTTTAACAGCTTCCCATTTATCTGACCAGAATCCTCTAAATGCAGGATTTTTTCCAAAATTCTTTAAACCTTTAGAGTTTGCACTACGATAAAATTGAGCATTAAATTCAGGATCTTTGAAAGCAGCTACAAGGTTTGCAAATTCAGGACTGTCCTCCATTTTCTTATGGACAGCATCAAAAAATCCTGATGCAGCAACAGCTTTTCTATAATCAGCCATAATATCTCCGCTAATAACTAGACTCAACTCCTCACCATCCTTAATAGGTTCTAACCATTTGTCAATCATATCGGTTGTCATTTTGGTCATGAAAAGGAAAACACTATTAACGTCAACTCCACGATTGTTAAAATATTCAATCAATTTTTGTCCTTCCTTGGTTTGCAAGAAATCCTTCAACAGTTTTTCATAAGTTTCTTTTTGAACATAACGAAGTCCATCAGCATAGCTTGGATAAGCTGCAACGTATTGTTTGCCAATTGATTCGATTTCTTTTACTGGCAAATGAGAGGCGACATCTTCAATATCAGACTGAAGGTCTGCAGAAATTGCGACTGCAGAAATCAGAAGGCAAAGTACAACTGAACGCATTTTGAAATAAGTTAATTTGTTTGGAACTTAAAAATCATTAACTGACTTTCACCAAATTGTTCCGCGTATTTATAGTCGGAATTTTAATAAAAATATTATTTCTTATTTATGATAAGCAATCTTTCAAGTGATCACGCTGTTTCGAGTGGTTATCCCCAAGTGACCGTTCACAAGTACATTAGTTATAAATGATTTTAAGTTGTTTTGTTTGAGTTTTCCAAACAATTACAAAGAAATTCTACTCCTAAATAGTATTTACTTAAAATTGTGTAAGAAAATGAAAAAAAAAGAGTAAATAAAATACACGCAGACCATATAAAATTAAGACCATATAAAATTAAGTGGATTTCTGTATGATTTTTTGCCAAGATGACTTCCGTCTTAAATTAAGCGGAAATCCACTAAATTTAAGATGAAAATTCAATACTTTTTTTTGCTAACAAATCATTTTTTTTTTATCTAAAGCACACATTTACAGACAACCAATGTACACAGATCGGGCTAAATCTTACCTGTCATACAAAAATATCTCAAAAATTTAGCTGAACTAAAATTTGTTTAAGAATTTCAGCCGAATTATGCCCAGATTCAGCTTAAAAAATCACACATTCGTTCCCAATAATACATATTTCTTTTCTTCCACAATTTACGGAAAATTAATAATTAAAGGAAAACGGAGAAAATCAATGTCAGCTAAAGTTTGGCGCGGTCAGCGTACTAGGGTTAGGCTCAGTGTTGGCAACGTAAGTTACTACGAGTAAGTTACCGATAGAGTTACGCGTTATTATTTGTAAGTATGTTACTAATTTTAATATATAAAATAACAGTTGCAAACTTACTACCGAAAAACCCTTAAAAGTTATGGTAGAGGAACCAAATTTTGCATGAAGGTTTTCATATCCATTATTAATAGGAATCAAAAAAAATGCAATGAAAAAAACATTCATACCTATGAAAAATTGGTATTTTTTGAAAAAAGGGGACATTTTGGGATATGCACTAAAAAACATCCTGGTACAATCTTGGAATTAGTACTAATAGGCAAATTTTTTTTATTTCTATCTTTGTTTGGATATTCTGTATCTTATGTCAAAAATCCAAAGAAATCTCATGTCCGCAAGTCCTAATTTTGGAGGTTAAACTAAGTTAGGTGCAGACTTAAAAAAATTAGCAAGAAAAGTTTAAATTTGTATATGTATACCAACATAAGCGACATGATTTAAGGGTATTTTTTAACACTTATTCCAAAAAAACTCATAATAAGTCAACCTGACCATCCCTGAAAAGTAATTCACCTTATTCATGTTGATCTGACACAAATATCTGAAGTGTTGTTTTTCAATTTTTTAAAATTTGCACCTTATCTTCAAACCAGGAAAATTAGGACTTTTGGACATGAGATTTTTTTAGATTTTTGACATAAGATATAGAATATCCAAACAAAGATAGAAACAAAAATATTAGCCTATTAGCGCTAATTCCAAGATTGTACCAGAATGTTTTTTAGTGCATACCCCAAAATTTCTCTTTTTTTCAAAAAATACCAATTTTTCATAGATATGAATGTTTTTTTCATTGCATTTTTTTGATTCCTATTAATAATGGATATGCAAGTTTTGAAAGATTGGGTGTATAGAAATCGGCTAACTTCCAATACAAAATTTTTAATACTTTTTAATAAGAATTGGAAATAGGTCTTCTGGATAGATTTATTTTTTGACTGCGACGTTTAAATTTTTGAATCAGAACTTTTGAAACTTTAAAATCATATATTATTTTTTTGGTTCGAATTTCGATTTCATGTGAAGATTTTTCTATAGAAATGTAAAAATCATAGATTAGTAACTAATGTAACATCTGTAACTATAGTTACATTAGTTACGCGTAACTAATTAAAATTTGCAAAACTCGCGTTACTTGCCAACACTAATTCGGCTTCATAAAAAAAGCAAAATTATGAATTTTAAAAACAAGTATGAATAAAATACTGTAGTTTAGTAAATCAATCGTAGAAAAACTATCTACTCGATAGCATTGTAAACTAATGTATTAAATACAGACAAAATACCAAGAGAATTTTTTTCTGCACTCGGGGGCAATATGTTTTGTTGAACAAGCTCCAATAAAATTTTGGGGAATTTGTAATTAGTGATGAAACAGAATGAGAACTTCGCTGCTGTACTAAGCAAAACGGGCGTAGGTATGTGCAAAAAATTCAAAATTGAGTTAAGGGCATATTTGACATCCTGAAACAATGCCTCATTTATAATGTTAACTAAAAACAACGTATTTCCAATGCCAAGTGGCTTAAAATAGTCAATGAAAATGAGCAAAACGGTATTACTCTGCTGTATTCCTGTAGGTACAAAAATGCATTTTTTCATTTATCATAATTTTTCTCGAAGGGATATGCTTTTTTTTAAAAGAAGAGTGATTTATAACTAAAAGGACATTGTGCAATTTTGTTGGATCCGAATGGTGACCATGTAGTGAAATATATCACTGAAAAGGTGTTGATGAGTGATGCAGTAAATTTTTATATTGGCAGTATAGTCTGTATCTTGTAGGTACAAAGAAATTTGAATGGTGCTTTGATATAAAGATGCATACAGCTGCATTTTTTTATATAACTTGATGATTAAACCTTAAGCACCTGAAGCATATATAGGTGTGGAGGGTCCTAGCCCTGCGGGACTGCATTAGGTAGTTCCTTAAAATTAACAATTAAAAATTTAGAAATTCTTATAATAGCTATCTCCTTTAAAATCCAATACATATAAGTTCAGTTTAACCATGATATGCATATGGTCTGTTTTCAGTCTTGTTGCCAATGAGGCAATGACCATCGAAATTTTTTAACCATTCTTTTTAAAATCTACCATTATTTTCACAGGGGGCTTTGGTACTTGTTGCATTTTTCCCCTTTAACCCAAAATATTTTGATGCCCTCATTTGGTTGTCGGTTCTCAATAAAAATGAAACGATCATGCAAATTTGCCTGTACCACTATGGGAAGGGGGTTTTCTGAAAATATGTAGGTACCTACCTATTGCACTGAAAATAGTAACTTCATTAAAAGGACTTTTTTTTCGCCATTAAGAATAGTCATATAAATTTGGATTTAATTTTGTTACATTCAGCAAATAAATAAGCTTATTTTGGCATTTAATTGATTTCTCAAGAAAAATTAGTTTAAAAGAAATAGCTCAACCTAAAACGGCATTATTGATGCAGTTTTTTGACTAGGTTGGCCAAACCCCTAAATGGGATTTATTGGACTTCTGGTGTGTGGAAAGGGTAACAAAACTATACCTAAACATAATAATTTCACATTGTTGTTGTTAAGTAAAAAAAACACAAAAACAACATTTAATGCCAAAAATTATCTTTATTTTACTCAGCAAAAGTTTAAAGTTTATCCCAAAATGAGACTTCCAATAGCTACAGCTTTGGTAACATTCCAAACCTTCTTCCAGAATCCACGAACTTCAGCACTCTTATCATTACCTCCAAAACCTTTCGAGTTAAAAGCATGATAGAAAATACTATAATATTCAGGATCTTTGAAAGCTGCAACAAGATTGGCAAATTCAGGACTGGTTTCGATTTTCTTCTGAACAGCTTCCAACAAGTCCGATTCAGCAATAGCCTGGTTGTAATCAGCGATTATATCTCCACTGATAACAGGATTCAGCTCTTCACCATCTTCAATAGGTTCTAACCATTTGTCAATCATTTCAGTTGATTTCTTGGCCATGTTAAGGAATAAATTATTTGCATCGATTCCACGATTGTTGAAATAATCAACCAATTCCTGTCCTTCTTTGGTTTCCAAAAAGTCCTTAACAAGTTTTTCATAGGTGACATTTTGTACATAACGAAGTCCATCAGCATAACTTGGATAAGCTGCAACGTATTGCTTGCCAATTGATATGATTTCTTTCATTGGGAAATGAGCTTCAACATCATCGATATCAGCTTGAAGGTCTGCTGAAATTGCGATTGCTGAAAGCAGAAGACAAAAGATTGCTGCACGCATTTTACGAAGGTTTTTTTTTTTTGTGTGTTCACGGCTCGAAGACGCTTGTTATAACTGATTTCCAATATTCATAGTCAGCTGTTTTTATAGGCGAAAAAAGTGCTGATGAATAATTGAAATAAATTAAATTATCGATTTCAATAGCAAAAAAGTCATGGGATTACTCTTCATATTTTCAATTGGTTGGAAGCGCGTGATGTCACATTAAGGAATCCCATGATGCGCTTCAATTTTGTTTAATTAAGTTTCGATAACGAATATTCTTATTTTTAGAGATATTCAAATAATAAAAAGAGTTTGAATGACCACTTGAATACAATTACTTTCCATGCGAAAAGTGCTGAAATCATTTGATAAGACACTCCTTATTATCACAGCCAAGTAAATATCAACCTTTCGAAATTGATAATGATTATTCAATTTATTTCGATAACTTATTCCCTTTTTTCGCCTATAAAAACAGCTGACCACGAATAGTGGAAATCAGTTAACAAGCGTCTTCGAGTCGTGGACTTAAACCAACAAAAAAAAAACCTTCGTAAAATGCGTGCAGCAATCTTTTGTCTCCTGCTTTCAGCAGTCGCAATTTCAGCAGACCTTAAAGCTGATATGGATGATGTTGAAGCTCATTTCCCAATGAAAGAAATCATATCAATTGGCAAGCAATACGTTGCAGCTTATCCAAGCTATGCTGATGGACTTCGTTATGTACAAAATGTCACCTATGAAAAACTTGTCAAGGACTTTTTGGAAACCAAAGAAGGACAAGAATTAATCGACTATTTCAACAATCGTGGAATCGATGCAGACAACTTATTCCTTAACATGGCCAAGAAATCTACTGAAATGATTGACAAATGGTTAGAACCTATTGAAGATGGTGAAGAGCTGAATCCTGTTATCAGTGGAGATATTATCGCTGATTACAGACATGCTATTGCTGAATCGGACTTATTGGAAGCTGTTGAGAAGAAAATCGAAAGCAGTCCTGAATTCGCCAATCTTGTTGCAGCTTTCAAAGATCCCCAATATTATAGTATCTTCTATCATGCTTATAACTCCAAAGGTCTAGGAGGAAATGATAAGAGTGCAGAAGTTCGTGGATTCTGGAAGAAGGTCTGGAATGTTACCAAAGCTGTAGCTATTGGAAGTCTCATTTTGGGATAAACTTTAAACTTTTGCTGAGTAAAATAAAGAAAATTTTTTGGCATTAAGCAATGTTTTTGTATTTGATCCGTTTATGGTTTTCTAAGTTTTAAGCAAGTCCTAAAAAGGACTTATGCATTGCATAAGTTATAAGGGGCAGAAAAAAAATTATTTTCTTGAATCTTTCAAAACCAAAAAAAAAGATTTAAATAGCTTTACGCCTTCTCCATTTCATTTCCGTTATGAAAAAAACTCACTCACTTCCTTCTCTGCAAGGACATCCGTATCCGTTAATATTTTCATCAAAACAACTAAAAGCCATATCAAAACTAACCACAAAACCATATGTTTCCTCAAATCAAAATTCCATTAGATGGAAAACTTTCTCCAAAGTCGCTTACGACAGGTCGCCACAACATGTCACTTGTGCAGTAGCAGTAAAAGCAGAAGTTCTTTTTCCTCCTTTTAAACCAAAGACGTCTACAGACGACAACGAAGAAAGTCTCTATAAACGACCGACAGACCGCCTTCTTCTTCCATATCGATGTAATTCCTAAAACATTTTCTCAAGTTTAAAAATATCAAATTCAATTCATCCCCTAGCCCCTCTTAAAAACCCTCTCACACTTTCCATGCATGGATATTGCATACGGAGTTGTGCAAAGGATTGTAAAATTCAATCCTGAAAACTCATCCTGTCTCTAACTAAGAGCTGGCCTTCGCCTTCTCGTCGTACTCAACAACTGGAGCGAGGAAAAGTTTCCAATAATTTTCAAAAAGTTTTCAAAAACAAATTGAATTCAGAATTTTCTTCTTTTTGAAATGCAAAGACTATCTCTGTGTAAAGACTATCTTGAACTCTAAAGACTTTTTGTGTTGACATTCGACTTAAGAGATTTCTGTTTTTCAAAATATGTGTGTAGTGAAGGTATATAGACGTATAAGTTTGGTTTTTTGGTTTCTTTTTTTTTGTTGTAGGTATTGGAAATCTGCATGCGTTTAATATTCCATCCGAAGGTTCGAAAGTATTTATTAAGTCTCAAATGTCTGCAAGAAGAAGTGTTTTGATTCATTTTGCTTGGTTCTTTGAGCTTTCAACCCCCCCCCCCCTCCCCTTCCCCCAAAAAAAACAACGATTTGGTTTTTGGTAAGAAATAAGTTACATTTATTTAGATTCATTCCCCACCCCCTTTTTCCACAAGTCTATAGATTTTGAATTGAAGACGAATAATTTCTTAATTTAAATTCAAGTCTCAATGTGATTTAGGAGGAAAATAAGGGGATGAGAAAACCACCTTTGTCCAGGTTGATAAACAAAGTTTAAGTGCACAAGGCTAAGGACACTAAAGAGGTACCAAATAACTTATGCACAGAAAGCATATCGTGTCTTCATAAGTCATAAGACATACATAAATAAGGAAGTAACATTTTATGAAAGAACATTTTTCGAAAATACAAAAAAAAACAAATTTTCGAATAAGCATATTTTTTCGGCATGGATTTTTTTCGAAAATCTAGAAAAAAAAAATATATTTGTAGTTTTTTGATATAACCGCAATGAGATCTTTCTTTTGACGTCTCACTCGATGGATTTTGATGAGATTTTTGAAAATGCATATTTTTTCGGCCAGGGGTACCTACCACTTGGATTTTTTTCGAAAATCTAGAAAAAAAAAATAGATTTGTAGTTTTTGATATAACAGCAATCAGACCTTTCTTTTGACGTCTCACTCGATGGATTTTGATGAAATTTTTGAAAATGCATATTTTTTCGGCCTAGATTTTTTTTCGAAAATCTAGAAAAAAAAATATAGATTTGTAGTTTTTGATTTAACCGCAATAAGACCTTTCTTTTGACGTCTTACTCGATGGATTTTGATGAAATTTTTGAAAATGCATATTTTTTCGGCCAGGGGTACCACTTGGATTTTTTTTTTCGAAAATCTAGAAAAAAATAGATTTGTAGATAGTTTTTGATATAATTTAAATGAGACCTTTCTTTGACATCTCACTCGATGAATTTTGATGAAATTTTTGAAAGTGCATATTTTTTCGGTAAGGGGTAACACTTGAATTTTTTCGAAATTAAAAAAAAAATAGATTTGTAGTTTTTGATATAACCGCAATGAGACCTTTCTTTTGACGTATCACTCGATGGATTTTGATGAAATTTTTGAAAATGCATATTTTTTCGGTCAGGGGTACCATTCGGATTTTTTTTTTCGAAAATCTAGAAAAAAAAAATATATTTGTAGTTGTTTGATATAACATCAATGAGATCTTTCTTTTGACGTATCACTCGATGGATTTTGATGAAATTTTTGAAAATGCATATTTTTTCGGCCAGGGGTACCACTTGCATTTTTTTTTCGAAAATCTAGAAAAAAAAAATATATTTGTAGTTGTTTGATATAACATCAATGAGATCTTTCTTTTGACGTCTTACTCGATGGATTTTGATGACATTTTTGAATATGCATATTTTTTCGGCCAGGGGTACCACTTGGATTTTTTTTCGAAAATCTAGAAAAAAAAATAGATTTGTAGTTTTTGATATAACTGCAATCAGACCTTTTTTTTGACGTCCCACTCGATGGATTTTGATGAAATTTTTGAAAATGCATATTTTTTCGGTCAGGGGTAACCACTTGGATTTTTTTCAAAAATAAAAACAAATTTATTTGTAGTTTTTTTGAAATAACCTCAATGAGACCTTTGTTTTGACGTCCCACTCGATGGGTTTTGATGAAATTTTTGATAATGCATTTATTTTCGGCATATTTTTCGAAAATCCAAAAAGATATAGATTTGTAACTTTTGTAGAGCTGTTAATTATAAACTTTTTTTTTAATTAAATTTTTTCAAGTTATTAATACATAGGTAGTAAATACCTACACACAAAATTAATATTACATAGTCATTTCTTGTCTACCATCTCATTTTGATATTTTTCTCATGAATGTTTAAAAAATGTGACCAAAAAACATTTGACCAAAGCACATCTCCGTTAAACTTATTTCTGCCCCTTGTTCTTCTTTTTTCTAGACCAAAAGCTTTCAAGTGGATAACGTCAATTAGACGTCTAAATTGTTAGACAGTGTTAAGATTTTAATTGCATTTCCAAAAACTATTTACACCAAAAAAAGAAAAAAGAAGCACCTTAAGAACGTTTAGGATGAAACACAAAATACCCAGAACTAATATTATCCTAAAGCTAATTTCACAGCAAAAATAGTAAAAGAAGCCAAAAATAACGAGCTTGATAAAGACTAAATACAACATAAAAAAAAACTATTATTGCAACAATTTGAGCAATCTTAAATGAAAAAAAAAAAAAAAACGATTTGCCATGACGAATTAAATAATGAAAACTTGGACGGGACAAAGTTTTGGAAATGTTTTGTGGGCGGCTGGTGTATGGTTAGGTTATGTGGGATAGACGTGTCTCTTTTGTGTCCTGTTCGGTGTATTTTTTTTTTTTTTTTCATTCTAAGAAACTTTGTTCGAAAACTTTATTTATTTTTTTTTTCTGTAGGTATTTTTTTAAAAAATGTTTTTGGGTCGCGAAAAACCAACCGTACAACACAACACAACAACTGGCAAAACCGGAAGTGGACGTGCAGGATTTACCATCAGAAGAAGAAACAGCATAGAGAAATAAACTTTTTAGCTGGCAATTATTTAGTAGTGTAGGTATTAATTTTTTTTTTCTCTCTCTCTTTCAGTTTTTGTTTTGTAGTTTTATAGTGAGTTTATTTCGTTTCCTTTTAACTCAAAAAGTTTTTTTTTTTTTTTGTTATTTAAGTCCTAGATGCAAAATCATCCATCATTGAAATTAAGTACCTTTCCTAGTTTAGAGAGTAAAAATTTTAAGTTTTTAAGTTGATTTTTATGTGGACACCATGTTTTTTAGTTTTTTAGGCACTTACCTTCATTACCTGAAGTGTATGAAAAATTGTGGACTCTCGTTAAAAAAGTTTTATAATTTCTTTAAAAAAAAAATACAAAGTTTTTCTATTTTGAAAATTGCAAATGCGTTTTGGTTTCAAGGAAACTTAAGTTGTTGCAGTGGTAAGATTGAGTCAAGACAAGACCTCATTTAATTCTAGAAATTTATTTCAAGCAAACAAGTTTTTTTTTTTTTTTTGTTATAAATGAAGAAAATAATATATTGCTTCGTCAACTAGAACGAGGAAAGACGATGAATTTAAAAATGCAAAAAAAAAAGGTCAATTTAGTTGACTCGGTTATTAGCTTTAATTTTGTATATTAATTTTTTATAAAGTAAGACTGCTAAATGGAAGAAAAAAGGTATTAAATAAAAAAGAAAACAGAGGACAGGAAAAGAAATTCCCGAGTAGGTAGTAGATACATAGTCCATTGGTGTAGTTTTAACTTTTCACTTTTAGGCAAAAGAGATATGAGCAATGAGCATTAAGATAAACTAAACATGCTGTATCTAATGACATAAAAATAAAGTCAATACGATTGCTCTCCTCTAAGAAAAGTTATTGCCGATTAAAAACAAGGGTGCTTTTTACTTCAACAGGTAAAAAATATAACCGAAACCCATGTGAAAAACATGCTACACTGATGAAATTCGGGATGAAGGTTTTAGATAAAGCAGGGACAAAGGATTCATAAAGTTCTTAAAATTATTTTTGGTGAAAGGTTGTTTTTTTGATAGGTAAGGTTGTGTGCGAGAAAGGTATCATAACAGCTGACTTAAATTTTATTAATTTTTAAAACTTGGTGAAAAAATTTTGGTTGGTATAATTAAGAATCTATAAAGTATACAAAATTATCTTGAATGAAAAGGTGTTTTTTTTTTAACACATGATGAAATTCGAAATTAGTACCACAAAAACTGGGAAACAATTGTTACATCAATGAAAATTGGTAAAAATGTTTCATTTGAAATTACCTCAAAAATGTGAAAAATTAAAATATCTAAAAAAAAAAATAGAGCTCCTAGAAGCTTAGTGAACCCAAACGCATTAGGTTCTATTAGAAAATTTCTGGAAAATGTTAACAAAATAAGCATAACTTTAAAATAAGTACGAAATTACGTACCCCCAAAATGTGGAAAACTAAAATATTTAAAAAAATAGAGAAAATAGAAAAAAATGAATGTGATTTTTGGGTTTACTGACCCCAAATATATGTTGGAACCAGCGTTACTGCTAAGCGACTTTAGTCGCTATTAGCGACCTTTTCGAAGCCTTAGCGACCAATCGACGACTTTTTATTCAAAGCGACCTTTTCACCAATTTCATTATAGCGACTTTTTTTTCTAAAAATTGTATTTCTTTTTTACATCTCAACATTTGTGCCCTTAATTATGAAAGTGGACTAAGTCACTCCTAAAAATGGCCTCAAATCTAGCCTTAAAATAATTATTATTAAAGGGGTAGGGTTTATTTAAAAGCGAAATTGCAGTAAATAAACTTCTTTATTGCTCCTCTAGTGATTTCATAAAAGAAATATAACTAAATCGTTATAAGAAAATTATTATGTACGTTTTTCTTTAAACAATGCAAAAAGTGACTTAGTCCACTTTCATTATCATGGGCACATTTAGAGCTTCAATTTCTTTTTTCGTTCTGAAAGTATTCTGAGCTTGTTCAAAGCGCGATCGATGGACTCAGAATAAGTTATTTTATTCTGAGTCGCTCTGAGCAGACAGAGTTCAATGCTGAACAAGCATTTAGCAATAGAAATTGAAAAAAATTTCAAACAAATAAAATAATGTTGCAAGAGTGCAGTAGTCGGTCTAGTATTTTATTTTAATTTAAAAAAATTGATTTAATGGCGTGAGAAGATAAAAAAGATTGATATTTTTGCTTTTTTAGATGAAAACTGATTGGGTTCAAAAAATTCTAGCTCTTTTTGTAGATGTCGTACAAACATGGTCTATATTAATATTTTGAGCTGAAATAATAGGCTTTCAGATGGTATAAAATTTATTATAAATTGTCATTTTAAAAAAAATGGACTTCAAGGTAATTGAAAAAAATGAAGATTGATTTTGTTGCTTTTTTTGATAAAAATTGATTGGGTTCAAAAAATTCTAGCTCTTTTTGTAGATGTCGACAGACATGGTTTATATGAATATTTACAACGGAAACAATAAAATTTATATAACAAAAATGGATTTTTTACCTTTTACGCATTGTAAAAATCTAAGTATGGCTTTATTCTTTAGAAAAAATATTAAACTTTTTAATGGCGTAATTTTTTTTATATGTAAGTTTTTCATATACAAAAATTAGTATAATGAGAAAAGAAAAAAAGATATTTGATTTAGCTTTTTCTTGTAAATTATGATAGGATTCAAAAAGTTATTCCGTTTTTCCACAAATCATACAGTTATACATATATATGTTAGGTCTTAATCTTTAGTTAAAGTACTTTACTATACAATTTATTATATCTTATAATTTTTTTTACAAGAAAGTTGGCAAATAAATAATTATTAGATAATTTTTTTAACAAAAGCACACGACCTGTTTTCTTATGACGATATCACGTAAAATGATTGTCCGTAAACCGGCTTTAAAGACAACCACTAATTTTGTTAATTTTTTTTTGTTAATAAAAACTTTGTTTCAAGACAACTTTTGTTTATTTTTCTATGTAAAAACTTATGAAAACGGTTAAGCGACCTTTTTTTTTTTTTCATATAGCGACTTTTTCGACAAAATAGAAAAGATTTTAGATTAGCGACCTTTTTTTCTGAAAGCGACTTTTTTAGCGACCTTTCAAAAATTTTCAACGGTAACGCTGGTTGGAACTTGTATCAACCAGTGCTCTGGTAACACCCTGATTGTGACATCAACTATTAATCTAAATAATCTCATATGGTAATACTGTAACTATTCAACGACATTTTCTGTCAAACAATTTTGTTCACTTTTTACTTTGATTTTGCTGTGCTGCGCACAAATACTTTATATTCTTTGAATTGTTTTATAAATTAAATAAAGTCTTTTATTTATATTCTGATTTAATTCTTCAATACGCATTGAGTTTAATATACATTTTTCTGGAAAATTTTAATAAACGCTCAAAATAAGAAAAACTTAAAAATTAGTATGAATATTTCAACAAATATGAAAAATTAAATATTTCAAAAACTATAGAGCTGCTAGAAAGAAACCAATATTATTTTTGAGCTTACCTACTGAGCCAAAATCTATAAAATTCTATATACATACATAAATCTTTTAAGAAAATTTTAAAAAATTGAAAATTGTTGGCCAGTGTAGGTAATCACTACTCAAAGGTCTACCTCATGTTTTAGTTAAAAAAAAAAACATTTCTAACTTGGTTTTGAAATTTTTTAGATTTTTTTAAATTTTTTTAGCCAAACAATAATATATCGACTAAAGAAAATTCAACTTTCAACACCATCTCCTTTAGAAAATAGGCACTTTTTTGCAATTTTGTTTTACCCCTATTTACCCTATTAAATGATGGAATATTTAAAAATCCTTCATTAGTATTCAACTTTAGGTTGTTATCTTTCAAATAAGCTACCTATAAGAAAATTTTGTATCTCTAAAAGTTTATTTTTAATTTTGCGGCACTGCTAAAAATTTTAGGTGGAACGGGAGAAAATGGCGTCACTTTTTCCATGGTTCATCGATTTATGAGACGTTATCACGTCAAAATCTGATTCCTTAACTGTTAATAGAAAAGAATAGTTTCATATTATTCATCAAAATTACAAACCAAATATGAACAAAAACCACCATCTTGCCAAAAAAAACATTCTAAGAAAATCTTTTTCTATATCACATCCAATAAACATTATTTTCAATTTATCAGTTAAAATTAAATTGAACTTTAAACGTTCTTTCCCTACTTCACAAAATTGTATAAAGCATATTATATTGAATTCCCAATACGACACATTTGTTTTATTAGTTTCTATATAAGCTTTCTCCCTATCTCTCTAAACTCAAAATCCTTTTAGACTTCCACCCTTAAACAAACAAGATACACTATTCTATCCGGTAGGAGGTACAATATCTTTTGTCCTTCAAAACTAATTAAATTAATTTTATCATCCTCAGGGTGCACTATATCTTCTCTCTCTCTATTCTTTTATATGCTAGATCGTCCATAAAGACGGGAGATAGTTTCCATTTTCCAATTGAAATTTTCCCAGAAATAGAAAACCAAAAAACACTATTTTCCTTTTTCCTATACATATATCTACATAACAGAGAGACCCTCTCTCGAGTCTCTCCACTCAACTCTGGTGCGGTAATAGTAATCGCAAGCCAAAAAGCGTTCCTTAACTTTCTTTATGACTTATGCGGGTTAAATTGGTTTCGAAAACTTGCTCAAGTTAAAAGGTATAGATATTCGTATATGCTTAACACCTCTTCTACTTTTGTGACGCCATATCGGTCATCGTATATTTCTGGGAGAAGGAGGAGAGGGGGGACATTTCAAAAATTCTCATACAAATTTGAATGTAGGCAAATAAGGACTTCTGAAATCGCACAGTTAAAACTGCCTTAGCTTCAAAAGAGAGGTGCAAGCTATAGTTGAATTTATGGTTCACTGGTCTCTAGCGGCAAAAGGCAGTAGCCCAAAACCAAAAACCAATACCATCATCGTCATCAACACCCAGAATTTTGGAGAATTTTTGGGACGTCCTGTCTGCGACAAGGACCAAAGCCATGTTTCAATGAGTGACAAATAGCTTAGAAGTATTTCGTGTCCAAAGGTTGCGAAAATATTTTCATTTCGGTGGGTAGGAGTTAGTATAGGAGAGGAAGAGGCTGGATGTTTTGAAAAGAGCCGAGTCGAAAATATATCCATAGCAGTTCTATAGAGTAGCTGGGGATCCTGGAGCTCTTACCTCAGACTATACGTGGCCATCGTGCTACATGATGGTCAAAGAGGCCTAAGAGGTTATCTCATTTGGTATTGTATAACGTAGGTGTATGGGGGAATGGGACATGTTGACATTTGCAGGACGACCGAAATGCCAGGGAGGGGGTTGAGTGTAGAAGAAAATATTTCAAATAAAACTTATCTCTATAATCACGTCTGCTGCGGCGGGTTGCTGCCGATATGATGAGCGTGTATGTATTTCAGTTTGCAGCTTGTTATCCTGTTTCCAGGCTTCTGGTCTTGTCCTGGACATGTGTCTCCCTAATAAGAAAGCCACAAAAGTTCACCCACCCGCTATAATACCGGGAACATATAGATACGAATTGGTTTATAGCAGAGAGTTTCCATTAGGGGCCATGTACCTCGTAACAAGCGAATGACCTTGTTCGACGTTAATCAAAACTTATAGCTTGGAGCTCGCATACGCATCTTTGAAAAAGATGTGCGAATTCATTCCGTTTGGTGATACCAGAATTGATATGTTTGTATAGGAATAAAAGTGCGTGTGTAGAAATGCGGCGCGGCAGTGACGGAAAAGTTTGTCACTGTGTATAAATAAACTATATAGATTAGGGTGGGTCAAAAGCAATTTTTTGTAGAACGTTTAACCCCTACAAGAATACGTCTTGATAATTTGAAAATAATGAAGTTTCAGTGATTTGGAAAATTTTTTAAAGTAAAAAATGTTCTTATAATTTTTTTTAACTTTGACCTGGAATATCTTTCAAATGGTTAGATTAATAAAAAAAGTGACCAAGACCTTTTTTGTGGAGAAATCTGTTTCCTACAAGAATATGTCATGCGCGTTTGATTATTATAATTTTTCAATTTGTTACAAAATTAAAAATAAACAACGAATTTTTAAGGATTTTCTCGATTTTTGGACCTCAAATATCTACTAAACGGTTAGATAAACGAAAAAAGTGTTTAAGGCCTGTTTTGTAGAGCGTTCAATTTTCTACAAGAATATGTAAAGAAATTTGTTAAAAAGTCAATTAATAAAAAAATTATTTTTTTTAGTAGAAGCTTGATGTAAAAATGGAAAATTGCAAAAGAGCTCATATTTGGTGTGTATATTCTAGAGGTGTCTAGCAATCGATTTTTCGGAGTACAAAATCAAAAACATGAATTTCGATTTTTTTTTCTGACCCACCCTAATATAGATACATCTTTTTTGTGTACAGATATAGATAGTTTTTTTTAGATATCGAAATGAATTGGCAATTTTTTTTGTTGACAGGATTTCTTTTTTTTTTGAGGAAGACAAATGTATCATGTTTTTGTTGGAACATTTTTTGGTTTGATGTAAAAAAAAAATTGATTTTTTATTTATGTGTTTTGAGCTATGAGTGTCCGTTTCGAAGGGGATTATTATGTTTCAAAAGAATTAAGTGGTATTAAACGGAAAAGTTTTTTGTGTTTGGCTTTGAGTATAAGTTTTATAGACACGCGTGCTGTCTTTTAAATGATAAAAGAAACTTTAAACTCATTCATGGATTTGTAGAAAAATACAGAGCTTTTTGCAGTGAGCTTAGTTGGGCTATGTGAAGTTGGCATCCCCAAATGCAATTTTTTTTGTTCAAACCTGCCTGGTGTGATTGCCTAAGGTTAGCCCAGGATAGTCCAAGATTTTTTACTTGCGATATAGGTACTATATATCAAGTTATGCATTCGTACAAAAAAAAAAAAGTTGAGATAACATTTTTCCATGACATTACGATGGTAGACAATGCCAAAAAAGTGGGTCCCGGAAGTCCGTCTGTCTGTCTGTCTGTCTGTCTGTCAGTCTGTCTGTCAGTCTGTCTGTCTGTCTGTATAAGGAGCTACAGCCTAAACGGATGGACCGATTAATGCCAAACTTGGTATGTAGCGTTATTTGGCGACTCTCCAGAGGGGTTTTTGGAATTAATTTTTTTGGACCAAAAATAACGGTACTTGTTATATACCGATTTAAGTAAAATTGAAATATCTCAAAAACGGCTCTGACGATTTTGTTTAAAAAATTCAAATGTTAGTTTTGAGCTAAGGTCTATCTTCTAATGAAAAAATTTTTTTTTGAAAATCATTATTAACGGTACCTGCCATAGAACCGTTTTTTTCAAATCCAATTATCTCCGAAACCGCTTATTCGATTTCAACCAAACTTTTTGTGAAGAAGCATTTATATAATTTAAATATAAGCCAAAAATAAGATTTTGAAAAAAATAATTTTTGGATTTTTAAAAAAATTTTGAAAGTATTTTTTTGAAAAATCAAATTTTCGAAAACGGAACATTGAATTTTTTTGAAATTTTGTTTTTAGATGTTGATTAGTGATTTCTAAAGAATGGCATACCAATTTTATTTTAAAACTTTTTTTCCAAAAAATTATTTATAAAAAATTAGTTTTTTAAAAAACAGCTCTAACGATTTTTAAATTTTTTTTTCTAAAAATGCATCTTAATATATCAATCAAAACTGCATACTTGTTTTGGAGGGCAACTTAATTTCAGATTTTATTTTTTTTTTAAACGAATTTTATTTTTTTTTCCAAATTTCTATATAAAAAGTCTTAAAAATTTAAGCAACTTTAACTCTAAGAGCAAGTTCGTGCGACTCAGTCGTGCATTTTATTTTCTTTCGTTAGCCTACCCCTGGTTCTAAAATTATAACGGAATTATTTTTTTTTTCACCTCAAAAATCACAAAAAAATATTTTTTTTTTTATTCAGTAAATATTGCTGGTTTGTTTGCCCAACGTTAGTCCAGGATAGCCGATGCTTTTTTTGCTATCCTACACTTACCTAGTTGAAAAATTTTAGAACAATTAGTTTTTATTCACCACAAAAAAGTACGTATACACCACAGTGACCTTTTTAATTTATAATTTAGAAAAATTAAATCCACTGGTGTTTGCATTGTGCCTCAAATGTTATTTATTAAACTTAAAATTTTTACTTGATTGAATGTAGTCTATATAAAATTCCTGTTAAGCAGCTTAAATTGATTAATTTCATTTTACCTTAAAAAACACAGCATATTTTTTCATTTATAAAAATAATTGATTTTTTGATTTGCCATATAGAAGCACCTGGAAAAGCTAGGTACTTAGTAAAATCTATCCAGAAAATTTTGAAAAGTACCTAACAACAAATATAAAATGGTGAAGTGATTTCTATTTCAGTACATCAATAGAACTTTTTAGACCTTTCTGAACTAACCTTGTTAATTCCAACAAATTACATCACTTTTTTTTCCTAGCCCACCCTAGTTTCAAAAATTATGACAAAAAATTTGTTTTTTTTTCAAAAGATTTTTTTTTGTTTCAGTGTACAATTTTTTTTGTAATTTGAAAAAAGTTTTTTGTCAAAATTTTTTAACTCAGGGTGGGCTAACGAAAAAAGTGATGTAATTGGTCGAAATAAGTATGGTTGATTGGAAGTTAAAAAAAAAAGACAATTTTTTCACTGAAAAAAAAAATTCTTTGAAATAAAACAAGATTTTTTGTCATAATTTTTGAAACTAGGGTTGGCTACGAAAATAAGAGTAGGATAACTAAAAAAAAAAGCTATCCTGGGCTTACGTTGGGCAAACAAACCACGGTTTTAAACTAACGATTTTTCACAGAAAAAAAAAAGGTTTTTATTGTATCTTTGGAAAAAATAGTGGAATAAAGAAAAAAAAACGTTGGGCAAGGAACCAAAGTGCAAAAAAAATAATAAAAAAATTATTTTTTTGTGATTTTTGAGGTGAAACGGAATAAAAACTAAAGGTGAGCTAGCGAAAAAAAATTTTCATTTGGGAGTGCCAACTTCACATAGTCGCTTAGTTGATCCTTATAAATACTAAGTACCGGAATGAGTCAGAATGAATCTTTCTCTCAATTTTGTCTCATGCTTTGCTTCAAATTGTATAGCAAATTAATCTTCTGATGTCAAACCTTTTCCTCATCAATCATGCATTGTTAAAGTGATTGTCGTTGAAATCGGTTTAGTCGTGTATACAAGATATTCATACCCAAAAATCGGCCATTCCATTTGCATTTTTAGGACATTTTCACGTTTATTTTCCAGTGTATCTTGTTGAAGAAGCAATCTTTTTTTTGAAACCCGAGTAAAAATAGAAATTGAGTTTTTAGAGAATAGAATCTTGAGCGCCGCACCACCGCTTCACCACCGCCGTTTGCAGGAATTTTCGCCGCACTCACAGCCGCACTATTTCATTTTGTATGAAAAAATTCGCTGCACCATAATACATAAGTTTGGAATTTTGAAAAATAAAAAAAAAAACTACCGACGAGAAGGAGATTCGAACCCGAGCACTTTCAATAAGAAGTCCAACGCTTTAACTTTTTTACTTAAGCCAAAATAACATTGAAGACGACTTAAACATTTGTATAAGTACGAGAATAGAATTTTTTTCATACAAAATTAAATAGTGCGGACGTGCTGCAGTCGTGGTGCGTCGGCGTTGGTACAGCGAATTTTTTTTTCATATTTTTCATTTTAAAATGAAACGGTGCGGACATGCTGCAGCTGTGGTGCGGCGGTTTAGAAATTTTCGATCATAGTGCGGACGTGCTTCAGCTTAGGTGCGGCGGTCAAAAAGTGCTGCGGACGTGGTGCAGCGGTCGGTGGTGCGGCGGAATTCCATTTTTACTCGGGAACTTGGTAGGTCTTAAGGGCTAATTATAAAGTTGAAGTTCTAGAAGTTTCAAGAATTCAAAATAGCTGAATTATTAACAGACAAAGACGGTAACGGAGAAGATTTGTACGCGTCTTTTCCGTTACCGCTTTATCTGTGAATAATTTGGCTAAGTTTTGTTAGTTTTTCGTGAAACTTCTAGAACATCAACTTTATCATGAGCCCTTAAGACCTAAAAAATTTCAAGAAAAAAGATTGCTTCTTCAACGAGATAAACTGGAAACAAGGTCAATATGTCTTCTCCGTTACTTTGGAATGGCCGAAATACTGAAACAAATCCGGCGATCAATCTATTAGATAAAATAAAAGAAACACGCAGCATTTAATGCACACATATTTACTTTTATTCCATTACAAAATAAAAAAATATATTATTTTATCCAACGTAGTTGCCATAGTAGTTGCCATAGTAGTTGCCATAGTAGGGCGGCGGCCCCCATCGCCATGGAAGTCTCGTAAGACTCCTAAGTTTTTTAGAGCTGCCACTGCGATTAAAAAGAGCATGAAATGCAGGATCTTTGAATGCAGCTACAAGGTTGGTAAATTCAGGACTGTCCTCCATTTTCTTATGGACAGCATCAAAAAATCCTGATGCAGCAACAGCTTTCCTATAATCAGCCATAATATCTCCGCTAATAACTGGGCTCAACTCCTCACCATCCTTGATAGGTTCTAACCATTTGTCAATCATATCGGTTGTCATTTTGGTCATGAAAAGGAAAACACTGTTAACGTCAACTCCACGATTGTTAAAATATTCAATCAATTTTTGTCCTTCCTTGGTTTGCAAGAAGTCCTTTAACAGTTTTTCATAAGTTTCTTTTTGAACATAGCGAAGTCCATCAGCATAGTTTGGATAAGCTGCAACGTATTGTTTGCCAATTGATTCAATTTCTTTTACCGGTAGATGAGAGGCAACATCTTCAATGTCAGACTGGAGGTCTGCAGAAATTGCGACTGCAGAAATAAGAAGGCAAAGTAAGGCTGCACGCATTTGAAATGTTTTTCCTTGAAATGTTTTTCTTTGAAATTTAAAAACTGTTTAATGGTTTTCATTAAATTTTTCGAGGTATTTATAGTTTTAATTTAATAAAAAAATAATAATCAGTAATTATTTCAACTTGTTATCCTCAAACCTCAAGTGACCGTTCAAAAAGAACTTACATAAAGTATGAAGAATTATATCCAAATAATTACGAATAGTGTAAATAAACTAACATTTATATAATTTTAATTATATTTACTTAAAAGTTGTGTGAATCTAAGTACAGAGTAGGTAAATATTAAAGTCAATTACCTATATTAATTAACACGAAATTGATTTTTTGTTTATTCAAACATGGATCTAGCAATTAATTGTAAGTATTGGTTTAAAACACACTTCTTCAAGAAGAAGCAAATAAAGGTAGTATGTATGACATTTTAATGTATCTTTTATCTAACTGAAGAATTTGGTAGAAACATGATAACTCAAAAAATGATTTATTTTTCCTATAAGTTTTTCAAATGTTTATACTATTATTGTAAAACAGTTTTTGAAAGTGCCATACATAATAGTCTTCTAAAAATATTTGGTGTTATCGGGAACTTTTTTTCCCATGGATTTTTTCCCATATTCGAAAAATTGGTATCGAAAACTTTTCGAAATTGGGAAAAAATTCCCATGGAAAAATAGTTATCGGGAACTCTTTGTTTATGGGAATTTTGTGTTTTTTCTGTCTGAATATTTCCCTGTTTAGTACAGGTAAACTAGTACATAAAATCAAGAAATAACAAAAAAATTGTTACACTCATGAAACATGGCAAAAAGTCTGCTTTTGGGATAAGAACCAAGGACAAAAAAGACTATAAAAACAATTTGGGTGGAAGGGTGTTTTTTTCGTGGACAAGAGGGAGGGAGTGAAGGTCAAAAATATACTGAAAAAAATTGTTTGTCGATTGTCATCATATGACACATGTTTTAAAGGTATTTTTTGATGTTGAATCTAATGACATAAAAATAAAGTCAATACGATTGCTCTTTTTTTTTATTTCAACAGGTAAATTATAATCGAAACCCATGCGAAAAACATGCTACACTGATGAAATTCGGGATGAAGGTTTTAAATAAAGCAAGGACAAAGGATTAAAAAATGTTTAAAAAATATTTTTGGTGATAGGGTGTTTTTTTTGATGGGTTGAGTTATGTGTGAGCTAACTCAACCCATCTGACTTAAATTTTATTTATTTTGAAAACTTGATGAAAAAGTTTTGGTTGGTATACCTATGAATTAAGAATCTATAAAGTGTACAAAATTATCTTGAGTGAAAAAGATGAAATTCGGAATTAGTACCACAAAAACTGGGAAAAAATTGTTACACCAATGAAAATTGGTGAAAATGTTTCATTTATAACAGAAACCAAGAACCCAAACAGTCTATACAAATATTTTAGGTGAAAGGGTGTTTGTTTTTTTTTTTTTTTTTTTTAAGAAATATTGAAAATTCGCGATAATTCCATTACAATATTCTCTTTCCCATGGGAATCACGAATAATGTAAGTCTATAAATTTCTTTTATGTGAAAGGGTGTTTTTTTAGAAGTAGAGAAAATATGGGTATATTTGAAAAAGTGTGAAATACTAGAGTAATATAAGTGGTACCCTATTGAAATTCAGCATTTATGTTACTTTTAAGATAAGAAACAAGAATATAAAGTATCTTTCAAAATATCATGGTTAAAAAGGGTTTTTTTTTTTTTTTTAGGGAAAACAAAAATGATGGATCACCTTAATGAAATTTAGTAAAAACATTGACTTTGGAATAGAAAGCAAGAATAAAGAGTTTTCATAAAAAAAAATTAGGTGAAAGGGTGTTTTTTTCCAAGAGACAGTAAATTCTGTAATTGGTCCCAAAAAGCCAATGATTCGTATTTTGACCTTCGCCCCCTCCCTCTTGTCCGCAAAAAAACACCCTTCCACCCAAATTTTGTATAGCCTTTTTTTAACCTTGGTTCTTATCCCAAAATCAAACTTTTTGGCAAGTGTCATGAGTTTAACAAATTTTTATTTTTTATTAATTTGCTTTTATTATTTGCCATTTTGTAAATAAAATTTCAATTTCGTGTTATAATAATTAAATTCTTTTTAAATATTTACTCAGCTATTCGCCTCATATGAGTTTTGAGTCTTATTTACACTGTTTTTAATTGTTTAGATAATTCAAGTTACTTAGGTACATGTAAACATACAAAAAATAAAGTTCTTTTTAAACAGTCACTTGTGGATAACAACTCAAAACATCGATCACTTCATTGATAGCTTATCTAAAGTTAACAATTTATTATTTCCTATTAAATTCCAACTATAAATACCCCAAAACATTTGATGAAAATAACAAAACAGTCTTTTTTTAATTCCAAAATGCATGCAATTTTGCTTTGCCTTCTGATTTCTGCAGTCACAATTTCTGCAGACCTCCAGTCTGACATTGAAGATGTCGCCTCTCATTTGCCAGTAAAAGAAATTGAATCAATTGGCAAACAATACGTTGCAGCTTATCCAAGCTATGCTGATGGACTTCGCTATGTTCAAAAAGTCACCTATGAAAAACTTGTTAAGGACTTTTTGCAAACCAAAGAAGGACGAGAATTGATTGAATATTTTAACGATCGTGGAATTGATGGTAACACTGTTTTCCTTTTCATGATCAAGAAGACTACCGAAATGATTGGCAAATGGTTAGAACCCATCAAGGATGGTGAGGAGTTGAATCCAGTTATTAGCGGTGACATTATGGCTGATTATAGGAAAGCTGTTGCTGAATCAGGATTTGTTGATGCTGTTTTTAAGAAAATTGAAGACAGTCCTGAATTTGCCAACCTTGTAGCTGCTTTTAAAGATCCAGAATTTCATGCTCGTTTTTATCGCAGTGTTAACTCTAAAGGTTTAAGAGGTTTTGGAATAAATCCTGCAGTTCGTGGATTCTGGTCAGATTTTTGGGATGCTGCTAAAAAAGTTTGTAATTTTGTACTTGCAGCTGCAACTTTTTTTGGATAAAATAATACATTTTTTATTGCCATTGGAATAAAATATAAATATTTGTGTATTAAAAGTTTTGTTTTTCTTTAATTAGTCGCTTGATATTTAAGTTCTACACTTCTTTTCTTAAAAAAAAAAAAACAAAAAATCTGTCTGAGTAATCATCTGATACGCAGCATACAATAATTATTATAAAGTTAGCAAAAGAACAAAAAGAAAAAAACACATCCTCCCGAATGAAGAATTAAATGGCGCCCAACGCAGAGCATTCTGTTTTAATTTAATTTATTCTAGCGAAGAAAACGAGCAGCTCGTATTAGCAATTTTCATAATTTAATCTAACTGAACTCATCTCAAAGGTGCTAATACCCAACCAACTTCCATAGGACTTTGAGGACTGTATCCTGTATGCACATAATATATTAACCTCTGCGAGATGTTCCTTCAACAAAACCAAATACACACACTCACTCACTTCTTTTTGCTCCGACGAAATCAGATTCAACAATTTTCTTCTTCTTCTTTTTTCTTCCATATCGTGATTGTATGTCCTAGGCTAGGCTGCAAGAAAAGTTGGTTGAAGGATTCTATACAATCTACATGGCAATGAAGTCCTCCGAGCATCATGTGGGTGTATGGTGTTGAGGAAAGAATTTGGTAAATGAAGCATCTTTATAGGCTGCTGTAGAATTTCTATCCTAGTGTCGTAGGTATCATCTATCCATCCATCCATAACTAAAACCATCTACTCTTCCTTCTTAAGGTCCTGGAGTCGCACACTATAAGTCTCTAGCAATTGACAATATGTGAAGGAAGGAGTCTTGCGAAATAAGGCCAACTTAATCTTGTTTGTGCAAGAGAAGATGATAATAATTTAATGAAGAATAGGTGATGAATAAAGTCCTGATGGCTAGACGAGAGTCGAGTCACTCCAGAGAAGTCTCTCTGATGCGAGAGTTCGCAGACTTTTTGCTCATGTTGATTAGTTTTTTATTCACTATTTATTTAATAAATTTATATATTTCAGAAGACGACAACATGATGATGATATTACAGAAAAAGAGAATGAACTGATGACGAAGATGCTGGGGTAAAGTATAAGTAACTTTCTTTTACTCTGGAAAATTTATATTTTGTTTTGGTATTTGGTCATAAAGCAAAGCATTCAAAACATTTCCTCAGAAGCGTAAACAAGAAGCTAATGAAAGAAAAATTTTTATAAAGTATGAAAATAATTTCTTTGCCAGTGGAAAGAGAGGCACACGCAAAGTATAATAGTTGATAAATAGAGCATACGAAGCATCTCTCATTGTGGACTACTTAAAGAAACTTGAAGCAAGCCTCAAGACTCAATCTTGACCAAAGCCAAAAAAACTGCGTCTATCTTCTGACTCATTGTGCTTCTCAAAATAAAAACACGATTTTGATGATAGCACTATGTTTTTTTTTTTTTTTTGGAAAAAAGCAAAATGTTCAAAAATATAACCCATTATTTTCCAATAAGAGGTTACAGCTACATGCCACCAGATCGTGTTTTGGACGAGTAGAAAAGGAATATAGGAAGAAAGAAGTCATCATTTCGACTGAAGAACGTTCTTCAAAATCATGGAAAAATCGGAAAAGACTAGACCGTGTGCGATTACAAGCAGGATTCAAAAAAACTTATAAGTCAAAGTTGCCTTTTAAAATAAGCTCAGCGAGAGTGATATACTACGAAAAGACGGGAAATAAAGTAGCATTATCTGTCAGTGATGCCTTCAGCGGATCTCCTTTAACGGTTGCACCTCTAAAACGCCAGTTTTCAAGGCTGTCCCAAAACTGGTAATTCAAAAAAGTTGAAACAAAGTTTCGGAAGAAAAGATGGTTGACGTACAGAAGCTAATGAAATTTTTTACTATTCCAGATGATGCCAAGGTCTTTTATGAAACTGTTCTCTCCGCAAATGCTAAAGAGTCCACAGAGAATATGGAAAGATAAAGTTGATGTTTTTTTTTTTTATTCATTAGGGGAGAGTGGGGCACATTTGAACACTTTTTGCTTTCGCAACTGCTTGAACGAAGTATGTTCGTTTTCTTGGTCTGTAAAGTTTACTAACATTGAACAGTAACATTGAACTTCGATTTCAAATAACATTTGGTTAGTAAGACGAAATATTTATATTCAATTTTGATGTTCAACCAACATAGGCTCTTATGTTCAAAAGTGCCCCATGTGTGGGACAGTTTTGAACATGGAAGGGGCACTTTTGAACACCAGTATTAGTTTCGTTGTAATGAATAAATAACACTTAAATTTTTATTAGTTTTTTAATAAGAACATACACAATCTCAAAATTGAGTATTATATCATATTCAAGGAACCAAAATAATAAAAACTCAGAAAAAATAACCTTAAAATTTAAACTATAATTATCACATTTATATATTAATTAAATTTTATCTTCTATATTACATTTAATAGTTGAAAAGAAAAACAAAAAAAAAAAAAAAAAAAACAAAAAACAAGAAAAATTCATTTAAAATAAGGTATTTAAAAGAAAAATAAACGTTTTTGCGAAACACAACAAAAACTTGTATTTGTTTCGTTTTGAAAAAAAAACGCGGTGTTTTCGTGTTCAAAATACGGAAGAATCTTTCCAAATATTGAAATAGCAGTTGTTGAGCCCGTCGATTTGCTATTCAAGAAAGAACAACTCCTCATTTCTACATTTTGAAAAATCGGCTTTGTATTCAAATGGGTCAGAAAAACCTTTTTCGGAATAATTTGAAAAAAGCACTTGTTGAGTTTTGAAAAAACGCTCCTCAATTGATGAAGATAACGGCACTACGGATAAATACACCACCATGTAGTGTTTTAGGTCTCCTTTTGAAATTCCATATTCTGGACTTTTTGTCTTAGTTTGGAAAGCATTTCGAACTTTTCTGACGTGAGCCTTGTATAGGAATATACAGGGAATTGTTCAAAAATTATAATGCTTGCGAAATTCACCTTTTATTTATTTTTGATAAATATCAAGACGTCCAATTTTTTTTTTTTTTATTTTACATTTTTGCTATCAAAATACATATCGTCGGCCTCATAAGAAAACCTCGTAGCTCCCAAACTCAAAATTATAGGTACAGGAGAGACGAAAGAGTAGAGAGTAAACAGAGTAGTTGGGGAGTAACGCATGCTGTGCGAAATTTGAATTTATGTCTGACATATTTTCTAAAACATGGCATTCAAAAGTAATTTTCCAAAAAAGGTGAAGTAACAGGTTTCCTTATGAGGCCGACGATATTGAAAAAATATAGAAGACAAAATAGAAAAGTCATATATTTTTCTCATTAAAAATGGCCGTTTAACACCATTAGACCTTTAATTTCATCCAATTTTTCAATAGCCAGATGAAACACAGTTAAGGCTTCGTTTAACTGACTATTGAAAAATCAGGGCTAAATGATACAAAATATCAATCTGTAAATTAAAAAAAAAAGTTCTTACAGCTTTTGAACAAATATTCGAGATAAACCAACAAATATGTCAATTTTCACAAAAAACAATACTGCCATATTTTTTTAGAAAAACCATAAACCCAAATTTTCTTAAAATGACTAAGACCATTACGAACACTTAACCTTGAAAACTATATGCGTTTGAAAAGAGTCTTGGAAAATACTAAAAAACTCATCTGCAACTAGTTTTCAGAAAATGTCGCGTCACTCTGTGACTATGTAGATATATGTCAGAAAATCTCGACATGTCTCCACGTCCCCGTCTCCCCATGTCCCTATGTCGCCATGTAACCCTTATCGCGTGTCGTCAGGTCGCGACCGTGACGTGACGTTCAAAACGCTCCTTAGACTCGTCCAAAACGCCTCCAAGACAAGACCAAGACGCGTCCAAGACGCAATCAAACATTTCAAAACGCGTCCAAGACGGGTCCAAAACGCTTCCAAGATGCGTCCAAAACTTGTCCAAAATGCGCCCAAAACGCGCCAAACACGCGAACAAGACGCGTCCAAGACGCGTCCAAAACGCATCCAAGACGCATTAAAAATGCGTCCAAATAAGGTACGCAAATCTCAATTTAAATTGTAAGAAAACGTTTTTAAACGAATTAAAAAACAAATATTACATACATACTTCACAAAAAACTAACGAATCCTTAATAACTTTGGAATTTTCTTCTAATTGATTGACATCTCAAATAAAAAGTACTTTCCTCGTCCTATCCAAAAGTATACCTTTTATCTTGCAAGTTAAAAATGAACGTGGTTCATTTGACTTCTTGTCTCTGTTCTTTCGACGTAATAAACCAGAATTGATCACCTTTAAGCACATCACACCATATGCAAACTTACTACCATCACAATTTCAGTATAGTTTGGCACGTTTAAAGATTTTCATTTCAAATTGTAAAGGACCTCTTTGAATATGTCCTTAACTCTTCCTTCCTTCTGTGTCTGGAGCTTTTCAATTCTTTTTTTTTTTTTTGTATTCCCAGATTAATGCAAATCGTGTGATATCCGAAGAAAATCAGTTTGAAAACGTCGACAACTATACCATATCTTCAATATAACGGAAAAAGGTGGAGCAGAATTTGAAGAAGTCCTACACACCATAGCATCACACTAAAAGGACGACATTTTACAAAAAGTCTTGTAAAGTGGCTTGATTTGAAATGTCCTCGATTCCAACAGAAGACCGGATGTAAGGAATAATAAAACAAAAAATCGAGTGTGATTGTATGCGTACGGTGTAACAAGGTACGTGACTGAGGTCCATCTAAATGAAGTTTCAGTAAATCCTTTTATTCATTCTCACACCGAACGTCGTCGTCTTTCTATTCGGATTGTAAAGACAACTCGGGGATTTTGTTAAGAGTATACGAAGAGATATACCTACTTGTTGATTTCCTATATGTGCAGAAATGCAGGAAAATATCCTTTTTTTATTTTTCTTAAATGTGATTTTATTACAACCCTCAAAACCAAGTATGTTAAAATCTTTTGATTATAATTTAAATTTTAATTCGATATGCATGGATTTTCTTTTGCTTTTTTTATGGAGATATACAGATGGAGTCCTGTCTGGGTTGTGGAACTTTTTATAATTCCATTTCGAGGACGTTTTGTTGGGAGTCTCGTCCTGCCACCACCTTATACCTATTCATGATTTAAATCAAAACGTTTGTTGTTTAAAGCAAAATTCTGTTTTGGTCCATTAAAAAACATTAAAGTTTTTTCCTGACCAAGTTTATAAGCAAACCCTACCCAACCTCCCGCCCGGCCAGGGCCCGTATAGAAGGATACATAAATTTGAATTTCAAATTTGTATATATGCTAATTTGAAATTCTCGCCTGTTTTACCAACATACAGCAACAAAACAATATCAACAGGCGGCATCCTCATCCTCTTCCTTTTTATTCCCATCCTAAATTTGGCCTGCTAAATTTGTGTATAACACTTAGACAAGAATTGTGGTTTAATGGACGTTTTATAGTAAAATATTGTGTTTAATTTTGTTTTTATTGTGTTTTCGATCAAGTTTAAAAAAAAGTTTAATGTTATCATTAAATAAGAAAAAAATTAATTCTCTAACACACGTATAGAATTCCATGGAATTGGAATGCTTAGTTCAAAATTGTGATGAAAAAAAAGCTAAGTCACACATATTATAATACTAAAAAAACTAAAAACCAATATTTGATTTCAAAATTTGATTTATAATTTCCTGTAACCAAAAGTAGGTATGTAATTTAATTTCTTAAATTCTTTTTAATTCGTTAAAAAAAAATATATTTAGAAAATAGAGTTTTTATTATATCAAAATTCCATAAATTACTAAAAAAGATATCCTTTAAAAAACAAAAAATATTTCCCGACACAAAAAAAAAAAAAAAAAAATAGTAATAATGGGTCTGTGTTCAAAAATTGATTTTTCAAAATATTTTTCAGCTTATCTACTGTCCGGTTGGTCCGTGTGTCGGTTCTTCTGTATGTTCATCCGTACAACGAGCATGGGCCTAAACAGATTGATGGATTTCCTTGAAATTTGGTACATATATTTTGTTCGTAGAAAAAAAAATTTCAAAATGGTTTTGTTTTTTTTTAAACTAATTTTTTACAAATAATAGGTATAAAAAAGTGGTTTTCTTCATGCCGTCCGTCGCACTGTGGGGCAGCCCCATAAAGTGTGGTGATATAAAGGTTATTTTTTAAACTAAAGCTATGCGAAAAAAAGATCACGAGTTCTAAACTTAACAGTAAAATTGATAAAATGAGCATATTTTTTTGTTCAAAGTCTTTGACTTATGTTTATTCATGCGGTTGAAGTTGAGAGTTTTAGAAAATTCAGTTTTTAATAAGTAATAAAAAAGGTGTTCTTTTGTTGTTTTTGTTTAAACTCAATATTATTTGAGAACAAAATAAAATACAAATTTCTCGCATAGATAAAAGTAAGTAAATTACTATTCTTCTACAAAAAAAAATTAAAAAAATTTCTTATATGTATTTAAAAATTGAATGAGAAAATAATGAATTTTTTGAAACGCATCTTAAAGTTTTTCCTCAAAATCTTCTGTTTAGGAAAATATTTAGCAAGTCTAAAAATGGAGAAAACATGATAAGCAATTTCTCTATAAGCCCATATAAACACTTTTGCTAAATTTTTGCCTAAAATATTTTTAATGAAATTTTGAACTTCAAAAAACGGGTGTTTTAAAGAAAGTGCTTTTTTGTTTTTATTAAAATTAATTACAAAATCATTCTTTTAAACAATGTTTTTTTTTTTTCATTTTAAAAGTTGTTTTTTTTTTTTATTTTATTATATTATAAGAAGTTTCGTGAAACAGGGTGATTTGTTTTATAAAGTTAGGGCTTTTGTTTTTTACTTTTTTTTTATTAAAATATTTTTTAATTTAATTTATTATTAATTTTTTTCCAATTTCCCACCTAACAAAGCAAATTTGAAAAAAAAAATAACTTGAACATCAAATTTGACAATTTTTTTCAAAGTTTTGACTTTGAAATTATATTTCACAAAAAGTATTCGCGAAAACTACTTTATTAAAAAAGCATTTGAAAATAAGCTTTCAAAAAAGCTATTGCACAGTATTCTATGTCTTTTTCTTGATTTAATGTATTTTTTTTTTTTTATTTAAGGTTAAATTTTCAGAAAATTGCCCCTCCCACCGGAACGAGGGGTGATACAGCCCCCTTCCCGTACAATTTTTTTCTTAGGTTAAACTGAAGAACTATTTCTTTAAATAAAGTTCACTTTTTAAACAAAAAAAAACATAATTCAAAATTATAGGTTTTTTCAAATGTATTAATATTTTGTCCCCTGGAGAAAAATAAAAATTTTAATGGAAAAAAGTTCATAAAATTCAAGAAGTCTGTTAACTTTAGTTACAAAACCAAATAAAGTGACAAAAAATGTCTTATTATTAGTAGAAGTAATTAATATCACAAATCGACCTATTCTGCCCCACTGTGCGTTGGTCTGTGCAACTGTGCGTCCAGCTTTACATTGAGCTAGGGCCTAAACGGATGGATGGATTTGCTTGAAACTTGGTACATATGATTTTTTTTTTTAATATCTCCTTTCGAGGTATTGCAATTTTCTCGAAAAGGGCTCTTACGATTTTGATTAAATTTGGTATACCAAATAGTCTAATTGATTCTATTATAACTGCATTTTTAGTTTTTCTTAAAAAAAAAATGCGAAGAACGGAAATAATGGCTTTGTCCTATTTTGCAAAAATTGACATATTTTAAAGGTTCGTAAAATTCATCAAAGTATAAGCCAATTTGATTCAAAATTTACAGACTGGTATTTCTTATATAATATGTATATACTTTAGGTATATTTTTTATATCTATACTTTGAACGCGTTGCAACGGTATGCGTTCATATTACCAATGTCAATGTGATTTTTGTGTTTTGATATACATATAATTAAGTTTGATTGAATAACAAATATACCAAAACAAATAGTATTTTTTTTTTTTTGTTTTACTTTTTTTTACTTTATTTTCATTTTATTTTAAATATACATACCTAATGTATCAATATTTATTGATATATCCTAGTACCTAGTATGTTTTCGACATACCTACTTCTATGTGCGAATACAAATTCAAAAAATGTTTTTAAATAATTTTAAGTACCTACTATTAATTAGTTCAATCCGATTAAAAATATATAAAAAAAAGTTGACACTTCAAAAACAGAAAAGCATAAACATTCTAAATTAAGCTGCATTAAAAACATACTGTTTGAAAAATGTTTATAACATTTATATTTCTATAATTATCTTCTCGGAAAAAGCTTTAATTTAATAACACCTCTTAATCAGTTTTTTTTTTTTTTTTTTATTAAAATCTAATTTAACTTTATTTAATCAATTATATTATTTTATAAATACAATGAACATATTATTTTTGTGGCTTTCATCCACAATCCAATTACTTCCTCAAAACAAATCCTATGAATATGGTTATTGGTTCCATTAAAACCACAACCGTTAAAAAAATTGTTTCCGCATATTGTCGTAGGAATCGATATAATGTACCTATGTAGGTATACGATGCCAATGTGGATGTTGGATAGAAAACTTAATTAAATCCAGCTGAAAGTGCGATTTGAAATCTTTCAAAAGCATTTACAATTTGTTTGTGGTATAGATTAAGGATTAAAAGGTTTTTTTTTATTTTATTTTTTCATATCACAAAGGATATCTAAAAAAATTAATCTAAATTTTGTTGTTTGATATAAAAATATTGGTAAATCAAATCAAAACATTAACCTTTTGTTGGACAAAATAAATATAAAGGACTTTTGTGAAAACAAAATTCGAATAAAGACAAACGAGGAAGAAAATTACTCTCATCAGAGATATCAATGCAACAAAACAAATCCTTTTTTTCCGATTCCAATCGAATTATCTGATGTGAGTTGTTTTTTTTTTATTTTTTAACATTAGACAGTCGGTGCCGTTGAGAGATGATATTGATTGTATAAAAACAACGTCAAGATATAAAAAGAAAAAAAAAACTCTCCCACAGCATCATTCCGGATGGCACCAAAGGTTCTAGACGAATTTCAATTTTCCAATAAAATCAAAGAAAGGCAACAAAAACACACACACACACATGATGATGAATGCATTATGCATGTTTTTCTCGCTTATAGAGGAAAAAATGACATTCTCTATTCTTGGAAAAAATAGAGGGAAACTATTCTTTTGAAAATCTTATCATACAGTATAATTTTCTTTGAGATTAAAGAGAGAGATGTCGACATGTTTTAAACATTCAATTTTATTAACTTTGTCGGTTTGAAATAATTTTTGCATAATCTTATATAGTTTAATACTGCTTTAGAAGGTACATACATTGTATTTTCATTGTATTTGGAATTCCCTTTAAACTTTGCTGAAATATATGTAGTATTTAGTATCAGTGCATTTATGATGTTGCTATATGGGTGACCCAGCAGTTGGTACCGCCCCAATTTTTTTTTTCTTTGCTCATTCGATAGGAAATTGGCTGAATATCATTACCCTGATTTTTAGCACTCGTGAAGTTCACCTTTTGGCCGCCATCTTGGATTTTAGTTTTTATTAAATATCTCGACTTCTATTTATACTACTACAATTAAATTTGGCGTCTTTTATATTAAGAACATTTTTTCGGCATTCTGAATATTGAAAAAGTTACAAGGCAAAAAAAGTAAAAAAAAAAAGTTCTGAGCACTATTTATCAAAATTTTGAAAAAAATTTTTCAGTCTCTAAATTTGGTAAAAGAGGTTTATTTTTTTAACAAAAAAGTATATTAATAACTTTTGTATTTATAGCGACAGAGAAAAAAGTGTACAGCAGAGTTGTAGAGAATTCTAAGGCCTGGTTCGTCTTTTCTTTTCTCGGACTTTTTTTTTTCAAAATTTTGATAAATTATGCTCAAAACTTTAAAAAAAATTCTTATTTTTTTGAAGTGAAAACTTCTTTAGTATCGTAATGATTTGAAACAAGATGAAACGAAAAAGCGACACGAAAAATCAATTGATCATAACTTTTTTGTTTTAATAGATAGCTGTATGAAATTTATACAGTAGATAGATAATAATCAATTTCATATTCAAAATTCTGAGATAAGGGTGAAAAGATGATCTTTTTCTAAACACGGTGCCGTGAAATAACGCCGAGCGAAATAACGCCGAATTCCAAAATTCGGCGTTATTTCACTTTACAAAAGCGAAATAACGCCGAATTTCAACATTCGGGCTTATTGCGCTTTGTCAAAGTGAAATAACGCCGAGTCCCAAGTGAGAAATAAGGCCGAATGCTAGAAAAGTGAGTATAGAAGTATATTAAATTGCTAACCTTTTTTATTTTCAAAGGCATATGAGGCCCTAATTTATTAAGGCAGAATGGCCCCAATACCAATTCGGGACTTATGTCCATTCAATCGAGGTATAGGTTCCAAAAAAGTTTTTTGTCTTATGTGCCTCTTATTTATTCATTAACAGATTAGTCTTAAGAATGTACAAAAACATGGCGCAGGGACAAAAGGCCCAGGGATATAGCACCCACTTTTTTTTTTATTGGAGTTATGCTCAACTTGAGTGGGTTGACATTTAATTTAAGAATTATATCCCACTTGAGTGGGACATAAGCTCCATATATTTTTCATTCAAGTGGGACATAAGCCCCACACTTTTCGAAATATAAAACAATAATGAACGATTATAACTTTTGTTATATTTTATTCGCGTTTTGTTCCAGATTCTTTAAATGCAAAAGAAACTTTGAATAAGATAATGATAAGAAACAAATAGATCCCAACTGTTTTAGTTGGTGGAAAGCAAAGCGAAAAATAAATTCTTACATAAGAATCTATTTAATTTTTGGAACCCGAACGCGAAGCGGAAAAAAATTTTGCCCACGGGAGAATCAATTTTGAGGTGTGAAAATAAAAATTCGCGCGAATTTTTATTTTCACACCTCAAAATTGATTCTCCCGTGGGCAAAATTTTTTTCCGCTTCGCGTTCGGGTTCCAAAAATTAAATAGATTCTTATGTAAGAATTTATTTTTCGCTTCGCGTTTGCCAAGTTATAACACAAACATATCTCTGTTTTGTTTGGTATGCACATAAATAAAACAATAAAACCCAGGACTTAGGTTTATAAACAGTGAAATAGGTTTGGAGGCTGGGAGCATGCTGCTCTGCTGCAATCCCCTTGATTGGATACACTATTGAATCGGCTTATTTGCCAATAAGGTGGGACATAAGTGCAAAATCGAATTATGTAACTATCCCAAATACAGTTATCCAGTTGGGAGATAATTTTATAATTTGTAAATTCTTTGTTAGTGAGACATAACGCCCATCCTTTATTTGTGGGTCTTTTGTCCAACCTGAGTTTGACATAAGCCCGACATTTAATTTGGAACTTATGTCTCACTTAAGCGGGACGTAAGCCCCACAAATAAATAGTGGCTTTTATTCAGTGGGCCTTATGTCCCTGTGCCAAAAATATGGCATTTCAATACCAAACTGACTGCAGGTGGTTACATAGAAATTTTTCCTAAGCTCCACTTAGCAGGAAAAAGTGAAATAACGCCGAATCGGCGTAATTTCACTTTATCATTGCGAAATAAGGCCGAATGTTGAAATTCGGCGTTATTTCGCTTTTGTAAAGTGAAATAACGCCGAATTTTGGAATTCGGCGTTATTTCGCTCGGCGTTATTTCACGGCACCTCTAAACACGTTATATCTTTTGATTTAGGGCACATAAAAAAGTTATTTAACTTTATTACCCATGCTGATAACATGACCTTTCATTTGATAAACGACCACACATTGCTTTACGTTCTCTACAAGTTACACAATCTCAAATTGAAAAATACTTCAAAACACCTATGGAGATCTGTTGCCGATGACCAGCCAGCAGAAGAGGAAGTACCGTAATCTCAGTTTGAAATTTCGACATGCTTGGCTTTAAAAAATTCTTACTTTTTTTGTAGGCATGATAGAAATATGATTGAAGCGTCATATAAAAGGTGAAATAATAATGATATAAATTTTTTATAGGTTGTCATTTAAAAAATGGATTTAATGGCGTTAGAAGAGAAAAGAGATTGATTGTTGTTTTGCTTTTTTTTATGAAAACTTATTGGGTTAAACATATTCTAGCTCTTTTTGTAGATGTTGTATAGACATGGTCGATATAAATATTTTGAGCTGAAACAATAAGCTTTCAGATGGTATAAAATTTATTGTGGTTGTCATATAAATAAAATGCACTACTGGGGTCGCACGTACTTGCTCTTGTAGTTCAAAGTATGGTTATCTTAAATAACTATTGGAAATTTAAGATTTTGTTAAGTGTCGAGAAAAAAAAAATCAAAAAAAATTGCAAGTTAAAAAAATTAAAATTTTTTTTTAAAAAACTTTAAAAAAATTTTTTCAAAAACTTTTTTAATTTTTTTTTTTATTTTTGACACTTCAAAATTATGTCTGTAAATTTTGAATAAAATTAACTCATGTTTTGATGAAATATATGAACTTAAAAAAAATATGTTAATTTTTGAAAAACGGCAACGTCATATTTCCGTTCTCGGCATTTTTTGAGAAAAACTAAAAACTCAGTTTTGTAAGAATCAATGGGAGTATTACCTACACCAAATTTAATCAAAATCGTTAGAGCCGTTTTCGAGAAATTTGCAATACCTCGAAAACTTTATATGGGAGATATGCGTTTAAAAGGAGATATTAGAAAAATAAAAAAAAACCGGTCTAGGGAATTACGTAAAAATCGTGTGTACCAAGTTTCAAGCAAATCCGTCCATCCGTTTAGGCCCTAGCTCGATGTACAGCTGGACGCACAGACGCACAGACGCACAGACCGACGGACGGCATGACGAAAATCACTTTTTTTATCTTCTCCATCATCGTAATGTCGGTATAGATACATTGACCATCCGTCCCGGTTTACCCGGGACTGTCCCGTATTTCTACAGCTTGTCCCGGGTTTTTATTTAAGAAACCCGGGACGTATAACTGTCCCGTATTTTGTTATCTGTCCCGTGATTGTCCCGTATTTGCCCATTCTTTTTTCAATATTTGTACAGAAAACAAGAAAACAGTGGTTGGAAATTAAATTTGTTCTAATTTTTCGGATAAAGCATTCAGCTCAGGACGCTAATGAAGCAAAACGAAAATTTTTCTATGTCTCCAAAGTTAAAAAACTTTTGGAGCAAGAAACATTGACTGGACAAATAAATGGGAGTGACAAACGATTTAAAACTCTCCAAATATTCAAGCACAGGTAAGAATTTCGTTGGCCAGACCGAGTAATGTGCAACGAAAAGAAAAAATTTCCCATACGATTTCGTTGTGCTGGTTACGTATGAAAATTTTCTCTAGACTAGGTTTTAGTTCTTAAAATTGTTAGTCAATTAATTAGTTCCAGGTTTTGTTTGTCAGGTTGAAAAGCTACACCAGGAAATTTTTTTTCGAATAATGAACAACAAATAAAAGAGTAAAGAAGAAGAGTTTATAAACTTTTAAGGACAAGTTAAAAGTTGAATTAAAGATCATACAATTTCAAATTAATTTAAACAAAATTAAAATGTTAAAAAACATCTCCTGATTTTGATTAAAAAATGATTTCTGATTTCGTTAACGATTTAAATGAATTCATCAAAAATGCTCCCATTAAATTGTTTAGGAAATCTTGATATCAAAATAAGGAAAAATTATGAAAACTCATTTAAAAAAATTTTATTTTTTTTTTCTGAAAAATTAATATTTTCAAAATGATCTTACGATTTTTTTTTATTTGTCCCGGGTTTCGCTTCCAGAAATATGGTCACCGTACCTATAGAGCAAGTAAAAAGTGATGGAATGAAAAAAAATTATATTTTTTCGATTTTTTTTTTTTTTTTGCAAGAAAAATTATTTTTAAGGTTTCACTTCAACCACGTGTAAATTGCACACATGATTTTTTTTTTTACTTTTGTTTTGCTTGTAACTTTATTAATTTCACTGGTTTGCAAAATCTATCTTTTTTTTCTCCTTCAAATAATTTTTTGAAACCATGAATGATTTGATTTTCCAGAATAGGTATAAATCTGGTTTTAGAAAAATTGTATCACGTACCATTTTTTTAAAATGATTTAAATGATAGAAAATCTCAAAAAAAAAATTATTATATCTCAAAAATAAGAGCTGACCGAATTTTTTTGAATACGGATTCAAAATCAGCACACTAAAATCCATTAGAAAAGTATAGATTTGTTCTTCTTGAAAGAAAGATTAATTTTTAAATATCAGTTTTTTTATGGTAAGATAAGTCAAACCAACTAAATTTAGGTAAATACTGTAACGTTTTATTCCGGGTTCACAATAAAACTTATTTAATTTCCACTTATATTTCCGTTCAAATAAGAACACTTTTTATTTCAACTCAATTTACTTTTATTATTCGCTCAAACAAACACACTTTTAAATCACTTTATTTACTACTAAAAATTCGCAACACTTTATTTCACTTTGTACTGTACTCTTTCACTTTCAAGATTAAACTGTATCCGGTCGGTGTTTACGCTGCCCTTTTACATGGTATAAAAAGACAAGGTATGATCATTAGAGCCGCCATCTTACAAAATGGGGTAATAAGGTTTTGACGTCTGGCATTTGGCAAAGTCAAAAGCAACAACAATTTCCAAGACAAATTTGTTTACAACAACAATTTCAATGGGCTGGGCTGTCAAAACACTAAGTAGCCATCTTTTTTTCTTTCATTTGACAGTTCTCGATACTGAGTTTTTTCTAATGATCATACCTTCTTTTTTTATACCATGGCCCTTTTATACCGGAATTTCGAGATTCGAGAATGTCTTCGAAGGTTCTCGTCTTTGCTTCTCGTAACTTCCTTTCCAAGAGGGGGCGCTTCATACTTCCAGTCTAGTTGGATATTTTGGGATGTGTTCAGAGGGTAGGTAGTTTCTTGATTATTAAAGGTCCGTTCACATTTCTATCTTTGCAGTAGTAGGTAGTGTGTTCAGACTTTTATCTTAAAAGTAGTTCAGTAATTCATCGTTACAATACATATATGTATTAAGATATCTTGGAGAAGAAAAGGGATATTGAGAAGATTGAAACTGAATTTGAATGAAAATAAAATGCACGACTGGGTCGCACGTACTTGCTCTTTTAGTTCACAGTATCTTTATCTTAGATATCTATTGGAAATTTAAGATTTTGTTTAGTGTCGAGAAAAATAATCGAAAGTTTAAAAATTTTTTTTTCAAAAATGTTTTTAAAAATATTTTTTTTTTTATATATTATATACTTCAAAATGATGTCTGTTAATTTTTAATAAAATTGACTTATGCTTTCATGAAATATATGAACTTAAAAAATATGTCAATTTTTGAAAAACAGCAACGCCATATTTCCGTTCTCCGCATTTTTTGAGAAAAACTTAAATCGCAGTTTTGTTGGGATCAATAAGTCTATTACGTATACCAAATTTAATCAAAATCGTTGGAGCCGTTTTCGAGAAAATTGCAATGCCTCGAAAACGTTATATGGGAGATATGCGTCAAAAAGGAGATGTTTAAAAAATAAAAAAACGGGTCTAGGGAACTACGTAAAAATCATCTGTACCAAGTTTCAAGCAAATAAATCGATCCGTTTAGGCCCTAGCTCGGTGTACAGATGGACGCACAGACGCACACACGCACAGGCGCACGGATGCATAGACCGACGGACGGCAGCATGACGAAAACCACTTTTTTTTATCTTCTCCATCATCGTAATGATGGTTTGGATTAAAACCTCAAATTTTTTTTTCTACACGAAACCAATACTGCTGGGTCAAATTATAAATGCGCTGGACTATCTCTTTTAAGTTTAACCGATGAATGAATGAAGGCTCAATATTCAGATTCACGTTCGTTTCAAATTGGCACACTTTTTACTTCTTTGTATTTTTGTACCTATTTCCACATACAAAATACCTTGATATTGAAAAGTTCAATTTTGCCTTCGTTCATCTTCTTTAAACTGTCTTAAGGCGTGTGTAGATTTAGCATAATCTTTTTTTAAAGAAAAATATCAATTCAACTTTCATTCCATTCATATTTATTGTAAGTCTTACGTGCAAGTGTTATAGTAAAACAAAATACTTTCTTTCTATACCTTTGCTTGTTTATCCTTTCACAGGAAGAATTTTTAACAAATTCAATCCTATATCAATATTCTACCTGTACGAGGCAGGGTATTTAAATTCACGATAATTCGACTTAGGTATTACATTTCCTGTACTGATACCGAGTTAGGTGTATTGTACGATTGCACATGTCAGGTCAAACCAAGTCATCGTTGTAATTATTTGAAACTTGAAGAAACATTCTGCAGGATCAACCTGCATAAGGAATTACACACAATTGGCTTAGCCGTCAGTAGATAGTATCTACTAGATACCCACTTTTCATTCAAATTAAATGTTTTGAATAAGTTTTGTTTTGTCAACTACTCTTAGATGCAGGTAGCTTTACCTGATGCATGCGGCACGCGACCAACGTTACTCCCGATTCAGGGTTCGTCCTTTTTTCTTTCCAGTAGGAGTGTACACAGGATCACATTTAATCCTTTTAAACAACTAAACCATTTTAAGTAATTTCAAAGGCAGGCCGCAGTGGTCATCTTCGATCCGCTTCTGTTCCTCCGGTTTTTAGTCTCAAACGCGTTTCAAATCGAAATGATGAATACCTGATGTACATACATGTGTAAGGGAGAAGGATTAATAAAACGGTTCTAGGACATTGAATGAATGGAGTTTTTAGTTCGATAGTAAATCCGGATGAATTAAGCTTAGAAATTTTATGCAGTAGTTTACTACTATTTTCCTAACACGTGTGTACGTAAAATTCAAGCAGATAAAAAAACAAAAAAGAAAGAAATTTCATTCAGAGAAATGCTGTTGTATAGGACAATAATATTGTTATATGAAAATTTCGAAATCTAACAAATCAATGTTTTATAGAAGCCGGAAATGAGAATCCGAAAAACCAATCACTCCAACGACTATCGACTTAAAACTTGAATTTGCAAGCTTCATAAGAATCTTTAAGGACGACAGTGTTGTATTAAAAATCAACAAGCTTAGTTTAAAGACTCTCACAAACTTCGTCGTTCTGTCAACAGATTACTATAAACTGTCGTGTACTGAAGCTTCTTCATGCACTTGCCTAGAAAGCCATTCTAGGTTCTAGAATAAATATCCTTCTATAGGTAATCCTATATTGCCTAGTAAACATGCAAATTTCAATACGCACCTTGTTCAATATAGCTCTAGCTAAATGTTGATGCTAAATCGGTCTATCTTTCTAAAACATTCAACAATCTAACAAGCAAAGACGTATATATAATTATGTTGATACAGATATAAAAATGTTTATTGCTTTCGTTACAACAACATTATTTGGAATGTTTATTTTCAAAGGATTTTACCTGCTACATTACTCTACACATAAAGTTTCATTCAACAAGATTCTCATTTCACAATTTGCTGAATTCATGTATATCTTCCGCAGCAGTTTTATTGTTTGTTTTCGTTTCTTTTTTTGTTTGGATTTTCATTGACAAAGCAGAAATGAATCAGATTAATACAGTGATGTGCAAAAACAATCTTCTAAAATCAATATTATGTAGTTCCAAAAATTAGCTATTATGTGGAAAATAAAGAAAAAGAATGAGTTTTCCTTCACAAAATAATAATGAAAACACAAAAAAAAATTTTTTCAACTAACTCAAAATGATTGCAAAATTTCAAGATGCACCACTCTTTTGGTAACTCAAAGTATAGTGAACCAGTTTTTTTTTTCTTACCGTCTGAAGACCTCAATATTGAATATCCGACGAAAAAAAACTCAAGATATACGCTTTTTGAACCAACACTTTTGTGACTTTTTTACAATTTTATAATAATTCAAAATCCCAAAAAAAAAATCGAAATTTTAAGTTTCAAAAATGTTTTTTGTATCTTAAACTATTTTGGTCGGATATTCAAGATCAAATGATCCAAACGTCAAAATTCAACATCCTACTAAAATTAGATAGTTTGCTTAGCATTGTCTTATAGCGTTTTCGTTTGGTCGTCCGGGACTCTCCGGAGTCTGGAACTCATTCGAACGATTCTGAAGCTGTTCGTTTGGCACTCAATGACAGTTCTTTTCTTAAGCCTGAACTACATCAAAACACAAAGTCGAAAAAGTACAAAAAAGTAAACAAAGCTCAAAATATAGAAATCACATGTATATCTACCTGACATCTATTGGGAAAAAAAAAAACTAAAAAAGCTCTTTTTTTTTAATTTTAAAATTTCAAATAAAAAAAATTTGAAAAAGTAAACAAAATACAGTCGACTCTATCTAAGTCGAATTTTCACAGGACACGAAAATTGGTTCGAGTTTATAGGAAATTCGAGTAAGAGGCATCTATTGAATTTTTTTGCTGCAGGCGGTTTCATTGAAAATGGTAAAAAAGTTCAATTTAGAGGGAAATTCGACCTGGATGAAGTTCGACTTAGAGGGAATCGACTGTAATTTGAAAAAAGATATTTATTTGTCAAAAGAGCTTTTCGCAGAGCTACCTTACGGAAAGGATATAAAATATTGTTTGAGTGTATTTGTTTTTGAAACTTTGTGAAAATTGAAAGCTTGGTCATGTTCAAGCTTTTTGACTCGAATACTTTTTAAAAATGAAAGAGAGATATACAAATAAGTTACTAGGGGGAAAAAGAAAAAAACCTCGTGTTTACTTTTTTGTACTTTTCTGACTTTGTGTTTTGATGTAGTTCAGGCTTTATTCTGAAAAGAAGAGAAAATCGATTCCGAACTTTGAGGTAGAATCAAAACGAAAATCACGCACACATGTTCACACTTAAGACGTCAAATGGAATGTTATTGTTTGTTCTTCATTTCTGAATATTGAAATTTTTTTACTATTCTAAACTTTAAATTATATTGAAATAAAGTAAAAAAAAAAAAAACAAACGATAACTTTTTATGGAATAAACAAATTAAATAAAATAAAACTTTCATCAGGCGCACATACAGCAAAAGTAACGATATAGGTGGACAAAAATTGTTACGGAATGTTGATAAAGAGAAACGAAACTGTTCTACTAGATGTTGTATCTAAATGTTATATTATTTCATAGATAAAATGTGATATGTTGAATTCCTAAAGGCTAAACTCATACCTAATTGAATCTGTAAAAAAAATTGCAACAAAGTGCAACTTCGACACATTTGCCTCTTTTAAACTTTTAGGTTTTTGAAATGCTTACCTTGTTTCATGCATCCATATTTTAAGTTTTTTTTAAAGATTTAACTTCTTAAATTACAAAACCTGATCCCTTATAATTTTTCTTAAATTTTAAGATCTTTATCTTGGCAATACCATAAATAAAACTCCATTTTTAAGCGTTAAACTTATTTGGGGTGTTTCGACGCCCAATGCCCCTCCCAAGGGTATGGTCCACCAAAATATTTTGTTGTTATCCGAACTACATTTATGTACAAAATTTCAGTTCCATAAGATGATTGGAAGTAGGTTAAAATTTAATTCCTAGATTTTATTACATTACTCTAAGTTAGTTAGTTAGTTTGTCAGTTACAAGTTAAGCGTATTAAAAAAAGTAACAAATCAAATGAAACTCAAAAAAATAATTTTTTAATAAACATGGATATGGATAAATGCATAGACTGGGCTACGGTTACAGAAATGTAAAAGAATTTTTTTAATCAACTAGAAAACTGTTAAATATTAATTATTATTCAACTATTTAACGTTTTTAATGTTTTACTCAATTTGTTGTTTTTTTGTTTGGTTGTATTTTTTTTTTTTTTTTTTAATTTTATTACTTAAACTTAATTCTTAGAAATATTAATTTCTTACATCCATACATCTAAATATTTTGTGAAATATTAATTTTATTTTAAATATTTGCGAAAAAATGTTTGAATTTTTTTCACATCACTGTAATTTTTCTATTTAATTTTCATTTCTTTTTCATTCAAATTTGTCATACCCAATGTCCTGTAGAGAAATATAGAAGCAAAGAACAAGTGTAATGAATATTCCTTGTGATAATTTCGGACTTGAGACCTGTATCCACGTGTATCTAAAGGATATTTGCGGTACCTTTTAGAGAGAACAAAATTTTTGAGAGATTTTAATGAGTTTTAAGATTATTGCATTTATTGGCACATATGGATTATCATTTGAACAAGTTTTATTCTTTATGTTTGCTTTCTTAATGAAAAAAAAAATAGCATGCCTTCCAACATTATTTAGGTACCAGTAAGATTTATTTAAAAAAAGAGATTACGAGAGTATGCGACCTGCTTATTTTGTTTGTTTAAAATTAATAAGGTATAAGGGAAAAGGTGTTAAGAAGGAAATTGCTTTTCATTATTGTTTTAAAGGTTTGAGCAAAGAATTAAAATTGTAGTTCATTGAGGAATATTTTTTGTCCAAAGAAAAAAATTAAGGAAAAAAATGTAGTGTACCTACAACCATTCATAGATTAACGTATATTTCTTTGTTTCATTGAAAAAACATAACTTAAAAACTTGTGAAAGACCGGAGTTTAATTAAATGGGTACATCCGAGAACTTATCGGCGAGATTATGGATATATCCTAGACTCAAATAGATTTTTGATGAATTAAACAAACTAAACACAACCTGGGTTGAAAAAAGTGGTTGTCTGTAAAGCCGGTTTACGGACAAAAAAAAAAGGCTAAAAAATACCTTTCTTTTTTCTTTTCTCATTACATAATTTTTTTTTTTCAAAAGCTTACAAAAATTACACCATTAAAAAGTTTAATATTTTTTCTAAAGAATAAAGCCATACTTAAATTTTTATTTTTTTATTGAAAACAATCATTTTTCATTAAAAAAGTGAAAAAAAATGAACCTTTTTTTTCTTCTACCAGAAATATAATATATGTATATATAAATTTTATACCATCTGAAAGCCTATAGTTTCAGCTCAAAATATTCATATCAACCATCTTTTGTAGATGGCATCTACAAAAAGAGCTAAAATATTTTGAACCCAATCAATTTTCATCAAAAAAAAGCAAGACAATCAATCTTCTTTTTCTTCAATTATCTTTAAGTCCATTTTTTTAAATGACTATTATTTTTTACATCATCTGAAAGCTTTTTATTTCACCTTTTATATGACGCTTCAATCATATTTCTACGATGCCTACAAAAAAAGTAAGAATTTTTTAAAGAAATTTCAAATTGTGAATACAAAATTGATTGTAATCAAATCACAAACACAGTCCTGGTTATAGTTAATTTACAGTATAAATTTCAGTCATTTATCTGTTCAAGAAAAAAAAAGATAAAAATAAAAAACGGTTAAAAAATTTGGGACAAAAAAACTTGTTTTTCCCGTTTTTCGGTCAAAAATCATTTGAGAATACCAATTTTTTGCACATGCATGCGCATTACCATAAACTATAAGTTCTTTAAGTTTGAGATTTTTGAAACACTCAAAAAAATTGCTAAAAATTAAAAACCCACCCAAAAACACCCTTAAAAAAGTATGTGTTTTTCAAAAATTCATATTTTAAAATTGTCAAACAAAAATTCTGCTACCTATATAATCTACCTCATGTTTTGGTTTTAAAAAAACCATTTATAACTTGGTTTTGAAATGTCAAATTAAAAGGTGTGTAATCATGTTAAATTAGACGAAAATCAACTCCAAATTAATTATCATTTTAAGCTTCCTTTCCAAATCTATTCTAATTCAAGTTAATTGTCCATTAGTTTAATGTTTAAGTCTTATCAGTTTTCCATTAGAATTCCTATTTCAAAATCTCTTGTAAAATTTTAATTTGAAAAGTACCATAAAAAAAATTTCTTTATTTCAATAATCCCATCCCAACCAAAAAAATAACAAAACTCTCTCCATCATCATTATTATTATTGTGCAAAGGATAAACTCTTATTTGCACTTATCTAAATGATATGCTTCACCTCTCTGTTATCCTTTCGACATTTTATAAGACGGCTTAGAACTTATCAAATTCAATTTTGGTATTTCTATTTCAACAAATAAACAAAAATGCCAATGAGCTTGTAGTTGTCGAAATTATTTTCGTGATTTATCCAATTCAAAAAAAAAAAAAAAAAACGAAAGAACAAAAGGACGATAGATTTTGGATAAAGTTGTGTTACAAAAAGGATTCTCTTGGAAAATGCAATCTCTATATATAGAAAGCTTTGAAGATTTGAAAATATTATCTTCTTTTCGCTATTCTCTGTTCTATAGGAAACATAGAACTATAACGTATTATCCTATTCCAAATGAATAGCAAAATGATAATCCTTATAGGAGCTTCGACAAAAACTATATACCTACACTTTGCCACTGACCATTTGGAGAAAGAAGATTTTCTCACTCCAAAACAAAAATATTATATATTTCGTCCTTTCAGCGTTGGAAGATGGGGCAACTTTAAGGATGCAAAATTATTATATTTGGTCGGTTTTATTTCGTAAAGTCGATTTCTGCCCAGATGCGTCTCACAACGACGACACACAAATACCATATTTATCCTGTAACCGAACAAGGATATCGCATATCTGGTCTTACTCTTATTTGCAGGAACTGTTGTTCGGTATTATGCAGTCCCAAGTTGTGGTTGATAAATTGGCTTAGGATTATCTGTGTGCGGCTTTATGAATTGCTTGGTCCTCGTCCTTGTTCCTCATGTTGGAGAGTTAGTTGTGTTGTTTTGTTTCTAAGCTGGTGTTGCAGTTCTTGTTTTGGGGTTGGAAATCGTGTGGTGAACTACAAATCGGATAATCAAAAGTAGAAGAAAGGAAACCGTTATACGTTAGTTCGTCCTTCCTTCCGTTTTCCACTCTTCGCATCTCCTCCAAACCAGAAATGATTATAAATAAAGTTTTTTATTGATATGACGAGAAGTGGTTATCATTGTTGTCTGTCATCTTCAAAATCTATCTACAAGGATATTCACACACTTGAAACAAAAGAGAGGACATCCTTTTCCAACTCAGAGAATTTGAACAACATAATCAGCGCTACCGCAATTTCTTGTTCAAGAATGAGCATTTCACGGTGCCAATGGACTTATATCATTGGCGAATGGACGACTGCAGTAGAATCGATTTTGAAAGTTCATTAAGGAGATGAACGTTGGACAGGACAGTTCTATATCCTTCATGGGTGTGTGTATATGTGAGCTGTGAGCTGTGGGGCAGGTGAATTAAATTGGAAATTGCAATCGTTTGCAATGGTCTTGCTGCTGTTCTCCTTGTTGACGTTGCTTGCCATCACCATCATTGTCCTCTGTGTTGGTCGATGATGGTGGTAGAAGTAGCTCCCCACGGATGAGGTTGAAATTAACTGAATGCAATGGCACATAGTCAGCCATATATACCTCCATATATAACTGATGGTCAGTTGGTGTGACATGCACAAACCCTACAGAGAGACTTTTGATGGACCACAAACTACTACTTCTCTACTGAATGTTCAACTTATTGTCTCCGGGACAATGCAATCCGGATGAAGATGATTGCTATGTTCAAATAAAGAGGATTTTAATTCACAAGTTGGTTATATTCTGAGGTTTTTGGGGTCTTATAAGGAGGCAAAATAGATAGAGATGTAGATCGTTGAGGTAGGTACTGGGTATATACAAAATTGTGCGGTAGAACTTGATGGTTTCAGCAAATATTTTGAGTTTTTAAGAATTTCCTTTTCAATCTATTCAAATTGATCTTGAGTGAAAATTTTTGTTAAGTGTGTTTATTTGTACCTACATAGGTAAACACTTTTGCCATACATATAATTAAAAATGAGGTTTTTAGAATTATTTGAATAAAACGATAAGTGTAGGTAACTTTTCTTCAGTTATTATTGACTCAGGGGGATGTTTTATCCCAAAATGAGACTTCCACACCATCTTCCAGACTCCACGCACTTCAGCACGCTTACCATAACACCTTTCCAGTTATAAGCATGATAGAAAATACTATAGTATTCGGTATCTTTGAAAGATGCAACAAGATTTAGTTTCCATTTTCTTCTGAACAGTTCCCAACAAGTCAGATTCATTAATAGCCTGTCTGTAATCGGCGATAATATCTCCACTGAAAACTGGATTTAACTTCTCACCATTCTAATCATTTTAGTAGACTTCTTGTCCTTGACAAATTTGTGATAAAACAGTAAGATTGAGGTTTCGATAATATTTAGGTCTTTCTTGAGCAACAGAAAAAAAAAATGCATTTTAAATTTTTCTTGGTAAAATGTTTTCAAAAAAGGAGAAAAAAAAATTAAAACTTTAATAAACAAATTTGGAACGGCCGGCCGTTGAATGCAAAGGAAAAGATTGAGAAATAAGTTTAAGTGGTTATCAATTCTTATAAAACTTAATTTTTTTTAAATCAGTTCTAGTTTTGCAAAGATAGAACAATGCAAAGAAAACGATAAAATTTTCTCAAATTAAGCTAAATTCATAAACCTACACGGTTAAAAATTCTGGGGTATTTTTTAAATACAGCTCTTGTATTACCTAAAGCAATTTTTAACAGAAAAAAGTATTACATTTTAATACTTCCAAAATATTAAAATTATTTTTAATCTTTTTTGTATTAAATTTCAATATTTAAGTATTAAGTTTACTAGGTACCTGTAATACAAAAATTATTAGAAAATAACCTCCGTGGGTTAAATTCTAATCTTGTATTGAATTTTAATACCGCTGTATTAGATTACATTTTAATATATTTCTATTAAATTTTAATATAATTGTATTAATATAGGTATAATACAAATTTATTAAAATCTTATATAAAAATTATTAAAAGAATATTGAATTTTAATCAAACGACAGCAGCAGCCATTTAAAAAAAGAAAAATCCACCTTTTAAAAAAAAAATAATTGTAAATTTGTACTAATTTGAAGGCGCTGAAGGCGATCGATGAAGCTTAGAGCTAAAAAATTTGTGCTCTGATATGTCAGATTTAAAAAATAAACACAGATATTTTTTTTTAACAGTTGTGATAACTGCTCAGAGGTAAAACAGAAAAACGCCAATGTCTTTGATTTTTGCACTATTTTTTCTCTTAAAGGAAACGTTGATTTCTTTTGAATTAAATAAAAATGTTCGTGTTTGGGCCCAAATTTTTTACTTTGATTAAAAGTATTTTTCTCTCAGTGTAAGATTACTGAACAACAAAAGAAAATAAAAAGTTAAATTTAATCTCATCTCTTAATATAACTATTACAAAATTTTAAAACCTATCTGTACACAGCTGTTCTAATATTCGTTCGAATTTGAAAACGAAAATTGAATCCGTACGGGTTGAAAACGGTTGTACTAATTTCTATTCGACTTTTTTGTTGGAGAATATTGTTTTCCGGAAACAAATTTCTAACCGGATTGAAAACGGCAAAAATTTATCAGATTGTAGGTTCGTTTTTCAAAACACCAATATGGATTCGTAAAATGTGTTCAAACACGGATTTCGGAGCAGCTAAAATTTGACAACGGGAAAAAATAGAATTCGAACGGAAATCAGAACAGCCGTGATAGTCATATTTTTGAAGGTGTTTTTGTTATTAAAAATGTTCTAAACCTGTAAATTCTAGAAACATAAATTTCACAAGAACACTGAATATAATCCCGTTGTTATAATTTAACATTAAGAAAATATTCATAGACTATTTTATTTAAATAAAATACAAATTATCGAGGAATTATTTTGACCATTCCCCTGTTCCATGTACAATTATGGAGTAGGTACGAGTGAATGAACATCACAACAACCACTCCTTCAAATTGTGTTCTATTATGTCTCGTCTCTTAATTGACTATTTTCGAAAGAGAAACATCTTTTTGAACTTGTAACGGTTTTTTATCTCTGCATGTGCTATCAATTCCTCAACAGAATAAAGAATTAAAAATCACCCCAATCCATCTTAAAAATAAAATTATAAAGGACATAGAGCTAGAGCCTTCATATACTGCACGGCAGATGTGCAGTCGTGGCATTTTCAACACGTACAAATACCTATACCACCTCTATTTGTTTGAAATTATTCGAACGCAGTTTATGATGAAAATATGAACATTTTCATCCCCAAAAAGTAAAAATAATTGCACTGCATTTTGTTGGAAGTGTACCTATTCCTAAATCTAATTTCTTGCTTTTCAAAGATCATAAGGGGTAGTTATAGTTTCGTGAAATTAAAGGGTCCAGGTTCGAAAAAATAAAGTATTGCCACGTTTATTGCTACTACTTTCAAATAGTCAAAGCCTAAGGTTACACTTTTCGAAAAAAATCAAGCGTTTGCCAGACAAAGCATTAACATGCAACCCTGCCGTACATTTAGTTCTTTTTTATTTAAACGTGTCAAAATCTGACTTAGCATTTTTTTTCCATATAAAATAGGTATTTTACTTGTTTGTTTTATTCGCAACCAACTACCCTTATAAAAATCAGGTTGTAATATGCTTGGTAATGAATTTTATTGTTCCCACCCTTCAATCATTTTTATAGCGTTGGTTTTTTTTTTGAAATCTAACGGAAATCTTAATGTTCCTGTACAAATTGTTATTTAGTGTGCTTGTAAATTACATGACGTATCGTTTTCCGAGTTAGAATGAGCATTATTATTGTGTCCTTTAATTGTTTTCAATCAAAATGTCCGTTACATTTTTGTGAAGGATGATTGTAAGATTTTAACGACCAACCAAAGCGACATAGCAAACACGCAATCTTTCGTTATTTGAAACTTCCGTAAAATTAGAAATTCTGTATGGATGGTCCTTTTTTGTTTTTAGTCGTAAATTGGATTTACCTGGAAAGTTTTTGTGATTTTTTTTTATTGGCTTTTGAAAACTCTGTTTAGCCCATTAACTGCATCTACTGAAACTGATGACGTTTGTTTGTATGTTTACAACGTAAAAGCATGTTTTTTAAAGTCACTTTCATGCAATAATGTAAACATACAATGCATGTTTTTGTTTTGTTTATTTACCCGCAGGCTCAACTAATGTAATGTTAAAAGCTTCTGAGAGGCAGAGACTTTTGACATAGGGAACTGTCAAGGGGTTGAGTTGAATAAGGGAAGAATGATGAACTCTTTCTTTAAATTGATATTGAACAATTGAACTATAAATAGGAATATCATCAGTAACATCAGGGACTTGTGTTTATATAACAGTTCGGATAAGTTAACAAAGGAGTAAGAAGTTACGTTATAGGTAATGGACTTTTTTGCCTTGGCGATAAGCTTTCATATGATTTTTTCTCCACAAAACCCCTGAGTTACGCAGTCTAGTGCAGTCAAATAAGTTGAAAAAAGGGGTAAACCTCGAAATGAATCACAATAGAAATTTTATTTGCTCAAATTCAAATACCTCAAAGGTCTAGAAAAATCTCATGTCCGCAAGTCGAGATTTTCAAGGTCAAACCGCGAAATTTGGATTTCCGAAGTAAGCAATCACGGTGTTACAAAAATGAGGTTTTAAAATATACGCGGGCGGAGACCTATCAGGTTTTGTAGAGCTAGTCGCACTGAATACGAAACGGTATTTGAAAATCCCTTAACACCCCCAAAATCTGGAGTTACGGGCAAAAAACGGTTTTTTGGACCTTCGCCCATTGAAAAAATTCTAGCTTCGACAATTTTTTACCCATTTTCGATTTTTTTACAGTTTCTGATAGAAGATAAATATACCTTTTTAACAATGTATAAAACATGTAACTCGGTTAAACCACTTAGAATTTATAAGATGTCAAAGTTCAAAAATTCAATTTTTTTTGTCATTTGCCCAACTTCGGCATCAATTTAAAGTATATGTTTTCAAAACAGCATGCTATTTAAAAAATATATTCTAAAACTATATTTATTTCCCAATTGATCGAGGTATTTTTTATGAAAATCACTTCAACATTGGCTTAGAAAAAAAAATTTTTCGATTTCAACCCAGATACAGAAATTCGAACTTTTAGGTATAGAACAAAAATGTTGTTTCGGCACGTGGTAGGATAAGTTGGGCGCCAGGATTTGATGAAGGGTTTTTGTAGAGGAGCTCAATACAAAAATTTTTTTTCTTTGGGAGGGGGGTCTATCTCCCCCCGTTTAGGTGGGAGGGGCATTTTTCTAAAAAAAAATTATCAAAATAAAAAAAAAATTATTTAAAAAACAACGGCAACACTTACAGTAATAAATGATACCATTTCCAAAAGGCAAAATTGTGCATTTGATTCTAATTTTTAAATCAATATAATATTACCAATAGTTTTTGAAATAATCGATTTCAAAGTTAAAAATAGGGGAAACAAATTTTTTTAAAACTCATTTTATACTATTTTTGTCCAGACTGTGAATTTTAGTAAATAAATTACTTAGACAGAAAATTGCCTCAATTAATTCCTTATCGAACCGTGAAAACTATATGTTTCTATAGGTCTGTTTAGTGAAGAAAAACTAGAACAGAGCAGCACAAATACGTAAAAACTGTCAGAACAAAAAAGATCAGAAAAGTACGGCTTTGTTTTTATTAGGGTTGACAGTTGCCTATCAGTTTCAAAATTTAAAATAAAAAAAAAATTGTTTGTTATGATTTTTCATTCAAATAAATTATTATTTATTAGAATTTGTTAAGGTTTTTAATATTTCCTTCATATTTAGAATATTCTTAGGTAATTTCCATTATTTTGGATTCATTTAATTATATTTTTATATGAACTAGCCGACCCCGCACTCAAAATTCGAGTGCCAATTGTAACTTTTATTTATGATCAAATAAGCACACTATATAAATCACTTTATTTACTACTAAGAATATGCAACACTTAATTTTATTCGAAATTCGAGAATGTCTTCGAAGGTTCTCGTCTTTGCTTTTAGAAGTTTCCACTTACAGAAGGGAGAGGGCGTGGTTCAGCACATTTGTTTTTGTTTTTTTTTTCTCAATTTTAATTTATTATTTTTATCTATTTCGGTAAAAAAAATAAAAAAAGTATACATTCTGCACATCTAAATAAAATTTCCTATCGTTCGGTATATAATTTATGCCCCTTCGGTTTTTGTGGGCCGCGTATTTTGTACCACAAAATAAGTGTTTGCCGTTTTATTATATGATGATAAAACAATTCATCTGCTGCTTGACACTTCTCACTCGTCTGCTCTACCTCAAAAGTAGGAGTAGAAAAACTTGAACTAAACTATTCTGGACAACTTCATTAAACACAAAGTGACAGATTGTAGAACAGTTTGGGGCAAGGTTTTTCTTCATGGAACATACAAACCTGTACTTTTCGGATCTTTTCTGTGCGGATCAGATTCATTAAACAGACCTTATGTCTTCTAGTTTTTAGGAAAATTGAAAAATTATTTTATCAGATTTTTCTTTTTTCAAAATATTTTTTGTTTTTTATTTTTTTTTTATTTTTCAATTTTCTCAAACACTAGAAGACATAGAAACATATAGTTTTCACTGTTCGATAAGGAATTAATTGAGGCAATTTTCTGTCTAAGTAATTTATATACTAAAATTCACAGTCTGGACAAAAATAGTATAAAATGAGTTTTAAAAAAATTTGTTTCCCCTATTTTTAACTTTGAAATCGATTATTTCAAAAACTATTGGTAATATTATATTGATTTAAAAATTAGAATCAAATGCACAATTTTGCCTTTTGGAAATGGTATCATTTATTACTGTAAGTGTTGCCGTTGTTTTTTAAATATTTTTTTTTTTATTTTGATAATTTTTTTTTAGAAAAATGCCCCTCCCACCTAAACGGGGGGAGATAGACCCCCCTCCCAAAGAAAAAAAATTTTTGTATTGAGCTCCTCTACAAAAACCCTTCATCAAATCCTGGCGCCCAACTTATCCTACCACGTGCCGAAACAACATTTTTGTTCTATACCTAAAAGTTCGAATTTCTGTATCTGGGTGGAAATCGAAAAATTTTTTTTTCTAAGCCAATGTTGAAGTGATTTTCATAAAAAATACCTCGATTAATTGGGAAATAAATATAGTTTTAGAATATATTTTTTTAATAGCATGTTGTTTTGAAAACATATACTTTAAATTGATGCCGAAGTTGGGCAAATGACAAAAAAAATTGAATTTTTGAACTTTGACATCTTATAAATTCTAAGTGGTTTAACCGAGTTACATGTTTAATACATTGTTAATAAGGTATATTTATCTTCTATCAGAAACTGTAAAAAAATCGAAAATGGGTAAAAAATTGTCGAAGCTAGAATTTTTTCAATGGGTCCAAGAAACCGTTTTTTGCCCGTAACTCCAGATTTTGGGGGTGTTAGGGGATTTTCAAATACCGTTTCGTATTCAGTGCGACTAGCTCTACAAAATCTGATAGGTCTCCGCCCGCGTATATTTTGAGTGTTACACCGTGAATAGACAATCGTATTGATTGATAGACAATCGTATTGATACATGATTTCAAGGTATTTTTTAATGCGGATTCCAAAAAATCTAAAATCTAAAAAAGTTATACCCCTTTTTCATCTGGCAACTCATATTATTATAACAGTTGCAAACTTACTACCAAAAAATCTTTAAAAGTTATGGTAGAAAATTACGAAAAAATCATCTGTACCAAATTTCAAGAAAATTTGTCCAACCTTTTAGGCAGCAGCTTCTTGTACAGCTTTTTTTTTACGACGCACAGACGCGACGTACTGACAGCCCTTATTTGGCTGGGCTAGTCCTTTATTTACAGTATGATATTCCAATTTGACATCATTCATTAAATAGCACTATTTATTATTTTTATCTATCATCAGTTTTGATAGAAACTGTAGTTGCTTAGAGAAACAACTGAGATTTCTCAGTGAAATGTGTTTATTGGTATATTTAATTTTGTTTAAATTTGAGCCTTAATTTAATGTTGTATAGTAAACTAGAAGTCTAAACTAGTATTTAGTTACCCGACTAACAATTTTGCTTCTGTAAAGCTTTATACATGCTTCTTTTGCTTCTATAAAGCTTTATAGAAGCAAAATTGTTAGTTGGGTAGTAATTACTAAAAATTAGGTCCATTATATAATTACATTTTTAAATCATGCCAACAAGAACGTGACTTGAAGCAGAAAAGCAATTTTTTTATTCGTTTACCATGAGTTTAGTGTCATGTGAACATGCTGGAACACATTTTGGACAGAAAGCGCTAGTTAAACATGCAAGAATAAAAATATTTGTATGTGGTATTTTTTCTTCTTGCGTTCTATATCTACTAAATAAATAAAAAAAATAATATTACGTTTCCGGAACAAAGTGCGTGCGAAAACAATTCGTGAGGTATACGTACTAAAACATTATTTATCTGTTTTATTATGGAATCGTTCGACAAGTTCATGTTTACAAAAGCAGTTGAGTTTAAAGTGTCAACAGTCAACACGCTAGAAAAATGTTTGTTCTTTTGCAATGTTCTTGAGAAACTGCGTGTCATTCCCTCAGGCCTCAGATGACTCTGCGACTTATTTGTAATTAATATTAAGCACATTCGAAATTTTAGTGACAAAGCGATTTTTCACACGTACTAAAATTTGTACCTAGTCTAACCAAATGCAATTTGAATCACCCTGTGAACTTGTAATATTTAACCCTTTGATGTAGAATTAACTCAATTATAATTATGTTATCTACCTATGTATATTAGGTACTTGTTAATTAGTTGGCTGAAATTAGTTAGGAACTTGTTGACGTAGACTTGTCTGTTTTGATTAAATTACAACCAACTAGTACGTTTAATTTCATCCACGTGGCTTAAATAAAAGTAATACCGAACTTTCAACTCGAAATGAGTACCTATGGTAGGTAGATACTTGCAACAAATTAGCAAGCCACGTGACTTGTTTTACACAGGGGCGGCCAACAACCCCCTTTTTCTATAGTGTTGTTCCAGAGGCTTTTTAGGTTGAATGGATGCACCTAAAAATTATCATATTCAATTCCCATTTGCAACATGTCCAGGCGTCTTTACTTTGTGTTCATCACTATATTTAAGAAATGTTCACCCAATTGACCACAGAAGACAGAACTATAATTATAATTTTAAACTCAACTTCACAATTTATGTCATTTTGTTTACTTTGGCTGAGTTGAATTTTATGAATTCAATTCAAACATTCACTTACAATATTTCATCTACACGTGCCTCAAACCTTTTCAAAAATATATCTACATAATTTAAAATATCACCCCTTGAAATATTTTTTTTTATCAATCATTAAATGAACTGAAGTGTTGTTGCTATCTGCTATGTCAAGAACAGCAAAAAAAAAAATAGAACGCCTGACAACCAACAGTGAATGTCATTTTCAACAACATTAGCAATTTTTTCGACAGTAAGCAACCTACTTTAACATGGCAGGCTGTAATATCTCACCGACAAAAAAATTATATGTTATATGATTCAGTATCAGTAGATAGCCAAAAATGTCCTTGTATAGTGAGTTTTTTTCCCGATAAATGAACTATGCTAAAAACAGTGACAGTAAATAAACATCACAAACCTACGTCCCACTCCTGCGGTCCTCCATATCCATCAGTGAAGGTTGAATGATATAAGCTAGATAGATAGCGGAAGCACATGCAGAATAAAAAAGGAAACGAAATTTTTCAACGAAAAATAGTTTGTCACCCTATCATTTAAGCCGCTGATGCTACTGCCACACTCCATAGTGACACAAAATAGTCTACCCTTAAAATTTACCCATACACATGGTTATACGCACTATATTCCTACTCTGACATAGGAACGAAACCATCTGCTCTTTTTTCGGCATGGAAAAGATTCAGTCTAGCGTGGAGGTGTTTTGTGTGTTGTAGTGTAGGTGCAGTCTGGCACTCAAAAACACTCTATCGGGGTGTCGAGGCGAGGCTCGGGGGAAATAAAAGGACTCACTTTTTTTTTGTACAAATAGATGATACTGTCGCGTGCCGTATGTTTTTATTACATTCACAAATACATTTATACCTATCGGTCCTTATGTAGGGAATGAACATATAGTATGATGATGGTGTTTACATTTCGTGCGGGTGCTAGTAATGTCCTTGGCATGTGTGAGCAGGAATGAAAGTGTGTGACCTATAAGCGTTGCCCCTCGTCAGCTGAGAATTTCATTTCCGTTTAATAAAATGTTGGTAGCTACGAACATATTATAGATAGTACAAAAGTTATGAACTTCTAAATTTAAAATGAGGTTAAAATAAGGTCATGAACTATGAATACAGATTTTGAACGTGGAAAATTAAAATAAAATTGGAAACAAATTTAAAATAAAATTTTGCATTTAAAATTATTGCTAAATAATGACATCCTGGTAAAATGAAGAAGAACTGAAAGAGAAACAATTGGCAAAACATAATAGTCCAGTCATATTAGATTTGGTTGTATGGAGGTCTGAGAAATAATTCGCAACTGCAATTCGGACACAAAATATGAAAGTACATTAGTACAGAAACTAAACCCCCCAAAAAACTGTTCAAAACAAAATGGCAGCCAAAGTCGTACCGACATTTTTGTGGAAAATGGGGAGTTTAGTTTCTGTACTAGTGTACTTTCATATTTTGAGCCCGAATTGCATTTGCGAATAATTTCTCAGCAAAAGTATAACTTGACTGAACTATAACTGGACTGTGTAGCAATTTGTCACAATTTTAATTATGTACATTACATTTCTTACTACTACTACTATCTAGTTTTAGATTTAGTGTTAAAAGGTATAAAGATGAGACATGGACAGGGGCGTACACACCATTAGGACAGCCGAGGCAGTGCCCCGAGGCCCCCGACGAACGCCAGGGCCCCACCACTTTCAGGAAAATATAAGTTTTTCATTGGGTATCTCTACACTTGAACTTACAAATTTTAAACACTTATAACGTTTACGTGTGGTAATTCTGTGAGCTGTCCAGAACTAACCAATTCGGAAGGCGAAACGAAAAAAAATCGATGCTTTTTAATTTATTGTGAAGTTTGTGTTTCATTGTACATAGTACTCCCGACTAAAAAGTAGAAATTAAATTTTTAAAGACCGCCGCCCGCCCACATCTGCACCACCGCCACCGTTTGGCGAAAATTTCAACGACTGCACCACGTTCGCACCATTTCATTTTGTATGAATAATTCGCCGCACCATGATACATAATTTTGGATTATTGAAAAATAAAAAAAAAAAAAAAACTACCGACGAGAAGGAGCTTCGAGCCCGACTATCCAGAACAATTTCAATTAGAAGTCCAACGCTTTTACCACTCGACCACCTGTTTGTACGAACTGGCAATTTGTTACTTAAGTCAAAATAACTTTGAAGACGACTCAAACATTCAAACATTTGTATAAGAAGAAGAATAGAATTTTTTTTCATTCAAAATGAAATGGTGCGGACGTGGTGCGGCGGCGTTGGTGCGCCGAATTTTTCATTTAAAATGCAGTAGTGCGAAAGTGGTGCAGTCGTGGTGCGGCGGTTATTCACCGATTTTTTCATACAAAATGAAATGATGCGGACTTGGTGTAGTCGTGGTGCGGCGTTGGTACGCCGATTTTTTTATACAAAATGAAATGGTGTGGACGTGGTGCATTCGTGGTGCGGGGTGCGGCAATGGTACATTATTATTATTCATTATTTTGTAATTTTTTTCAAAATGAAACAGTGGGGACGACGCGATGTGTTGCAGCGGTGGTGGTGCGGCGCAATAGAAATTTTTGATAATAGTGCGGACGTGCTGCAGCGCCCTACTAACAATTTTGCTTCTATAACGCCTTACAGAAGCAACAATTGCTTTATAGAACCAAAATTGTCTGTCGGGCGTAGGTGCGACGCGTCGCGACGGCGCGGCGGTCAAAAAATGCCAAAGTGTTGCGGCGGGATTCCATTTTTACTCGGGCTTTTATATAAAAAAGATTTAAATTTTTTTAGACGCAGTTACAAAGAATGGTATTTCTTCTAAGAACTAAACCATAACAAAGTTTCTAGCATAAGTATTAGCAGAGAAATTAGCATTTACGTGGGTCAAGGTATAATAAAGTAAGCGTTTTTGTTTTTTTTTTTCAAAGTACAAAATCTCGGTAGTGCGCAAGCATGCTCAGCTAACTTTTTCGCACTTGGCTCAACAATTGTTTAGTGCAAATACCCTATTCGACTTAATGCATGCTGGTATGGATTTTTTTGTAGCTCTATTCAAACTCCATAAACTGTAAAAAAATGGTGTTTTTTGTTTCTTGTTTCATTTATTAAAACTTTAAAAAATAATTTTTTTTTCAATTAGGTATAAATAATACAACCAGGAACTATTTACAAAAAATAAGATTTTTCATTAAATATACCTACCATAATTGCAAAAATGAAAATAAAGAATTTTGTTTTTTTTTTCTATTTTTTTTTTTTCAACTTTGAAGAGCTCTATGAATTAAACTAATAATCAAAAAATTATTTTGTTTACTGTTTTTGAAGCTCTGTTTATATTTCTCTTAGATAATAATAAACAAAACAATAAAAATAAAACAAAAGATTTTGTATTATTGCCATGACTTTTCCCGGCGGAAGGGATAAAGTAAAACTTTACTAAATTTTAGAAAGTAGAGTCATATTTTGGGGCTCCATAGTGAATCGCTATAACTAAATTTAAGCTTGTAACTTTGATTAATTTTTGTCGAAAAAACAGCTTCTAAATAAAATACCTAAGCTGATTCAAAAAATAAGTTCAATACACCAACATTCATAAAATGTTGTTTTTTCTCAAATTTAAGACTTATATGTTGTTGGTGTTGTTTTCTACATATCATCAGTTTTAAGTCAGCTTAAGGTTTTTGCATTCTAACTAACAAAAAAAAAAAAAAAATACCGCCACAACCAGTAGGTATCAGTCAGTATTATTATGCATGAATATATGAAACAAAGGTGTTCTTTGTCGTGCGACAACAATGCACACAGTCAACCGATGAGTTCCGGAATAGGCAGGCGAGAAGACACACCTTTTCATACAGCCCCTATAAAATGTATCATAATACTTTCTGCCATCAGCCGAACCCAGAAAGACCATAAACTAAAGTTATGGGTGAGTATACTGTACTTTGGTTGTCTAACCAGCATTTTATTGAGTATTCGCTTACAATGTGTCCAATCTTCTTATCCTCATATATAAAGAACGCATCAGGGTTGGTCCAATTAACAATTCCGGAACGTCACACCGCACAAAAACAGCAACTTTCGACTTCTGCTGATGGCAAAGGAACAACACAAGAAGGAACATCTGCCCTTTATTTTTTTGTGTTTTTTTATTTTTGATCGACAACGTACTTTACTTTACTTCAACTTCAGTTTCAGTCTTCGGCATTTGATGATAGGAAGGTATGCATACATTCTTACATTCTTGGGTTCCCCAGGTTCACATTTGAAAAAAAAGAAGAAGGTCTCAGTTCTCAGACTAAACGTCTCGGTCGGTTATGTCTTCTCTTCACTTTTCTCCGATGATGATAGAAATTCCTGTTTTATATAGGTATATTCTCTCTCCCTTTATAGGAATTTTATCGAAAATTATCGGGATTCCCTGACTTTCGTCCTTTGTGTTTTCTATAAGATGTTCCCTTTGGCGTGTGTGTTGTGCATTGTGGTGGTATATGAGATAAAATTTTCAGCAAAAAATAAAAAAAAAACGAACTCTTTTTGCTCATCTCCGATTACGATGCATTGCATCATTTAACGCAACTCTATATATTCTTCTTCTTCTTCGTGTCGTAGTCGTCCTTTTTTGTACTGATGATGCTTTTTGGTCCTCGAAAAAGCATCAACATCCTGGCCGTGGGGGTTCGCTTCGGATAAAACATCAAGTCTCCATGGTATAGTCTTGAACATATTGTTAGTTCGTCTTGGTTAGGATATGGCACCAAAAAAAAGGAAAAAACACACACAATAGAGCTAAGTAATTTATAGCTAAGCTACTATTGTTGTCGGATTAGGTAATATGCGAGGATAAATTGTGTGCTTTATGTTTATGGTTCCAAACCAATTAAACGATCATTCCAGATGAGAATCTATGGAGTTTCTTTTTGGAGTAAAGTTGTGGGTGTAAGTATGACTGTGTGTCAAGGATTATGTTGGAATAAAATTTACCTCGCGTGAGCGAAAAGCTTCAAATTAAATTCGCTTATTACGGTGTAAGTGGTTTTGATTGATATAAGGGTTTCATTGTAATGAATTTACCTACTTTTTTTTTTCTTATCGGGGGGAGCACTTTAGTGTTTCAGAACTGGCAGTTGGATATTGGAAGAAGAGGGACAGAAATTCGTGTTCTTCGTCACTGTTCAAACAGTGTTTTTTGTTTGTTTAACTACGTGCTGCATGCCTTGAAAAAAAAAAGAAAACAATTTTTTTCCAACCTATCTACTTTTTTATGGGTTTTATTTGTTTGCTGATTGATAGTGAGGCCTTGCATGTGTTAGCTAAAGGAGCATTCATTTTTATCAAAACCCATGATATAGGGAAAAATTCTTAAGTCCACGTCTCTTATCTTATATAGAGTGTACCTATTTCGAAATAAATTGGTAGGTTATTCATTATTATATTTGTACGTTTAAGTAATTTATATGAAAATTGTCCCAAATTCATTTATTATTGTTATCATATTATTGTGTTCAATTGTGGAATTTGTTTCATCACAAAAAATTCATAAAGAAGCACTTGAAAGATATGAAATACAATAAATCACAACTGATTTCGTGCACTTGTTAGCAGCTATTTTAGGTTTATCGGCTTTTAAGTAGAAATAGTTTAATCGACTATTTTTGATATAATTTATTATCTTTTTAATGTAAAAGTTTTTAAGTAACCATTTTTGACAGGTAGAATCTGGAGATTACCACAATGAAGTATGCAGCTGTGATATTCATTATTTTCAATATTGTAGGTGTTAAAATCTTCGAAAAACGTTATGAGCAACACAAAAACGCGGGTCAGATGTAACTTACCTACATATTTAGCAATTCATCTTTCACGCACCTAAAAACAAGGGGATTATTCCATATTAAATGAAGCGGATTTCTGCATGGTTTTTTGCCAAGATGACTTCTGTCTTAAATTAAGCAGACAAATCTTTTTAATTTCTTGAATGTGCCAAATTATAAAAGAAATCCACTTAATTTAAGTGGAAAATCATCTTATTTTTATGTGGAAACCTTTTAAATTAACCTTTAAGTAATTTTATTTTTTTGTAGGCTTCTTAAGATGAAAATTCATATTAAAATTAAATGAAGTTCATCTTAAATTTAACAGATTTTAAGTGGATTTCACTTATTTCAAGTGGAAATCGTATATTGTTTTAAGCGAGTGGGATTTAAGGTGGGCATCATCTTATTTTAAGGTGTCCTTTTTTTCTCCTTGTGGTAACCTTCCGCTGAAAGTTCCTATTTTCTACTTGATTCTTTTGATTTAAAAATGTTTTATGATAGAAACCCACTTAAAATTAATTTTCGTCGTTCTTCTTGGATTTTAAAATTATCTTCTTCAACGTAAGATCAATCCGAAAAATTAGTAAATCAAAAGTGGTTTAAACTAATTTTAAGTTGTTTTTTTTTTCAGTGTAGAGCTTAAATTTTTAAGTTTGATTTGATAAAACACTTTTTAGTGTTTTTTGGGGCTTACTTAATTCATTACAGAGCTATAACTGAAAAAAGATGCCAAACCAAAAGTTGTCCTCATTAGTTATGTTAAGTGTAGAGAATATACCCTCGATAAGGTGCTTAATCACTGTTCTGTATTCAAAATTCTACCTCAAACACTATTCTAGATATGTTTTCATGCTTTAATACATTAAATGCATTATTTAAATAAAACTATTATAAAATAGTACGTATACACCATGGTGTACGTTTTTTTTATACTTTAAATTCAGATTTCTAAGTTGAGATTTATATAATATATTTTTATTTATATGTTTGAATCTACATATATAACAAAATAGAATAAATATAAAATATACTTGAGAAAAAAAAATAAGGTTAACGAAAACCACTTTGATTATGTACTATTTTTTGGAAGGTTTTTGCGTTGAAGAAGAAAATTGTAAAACCAAAATAGAACGACGGAAAATTCAATTGGATTTTAAATCATAAAAATTCTTAAATCATAATTGTTTTAACTTTGAAAAAAAGAAACACAAACTAAAGGAAGAAAAAAAAAACAAAAACTGTTAACCACTGGGGTTTGATCCTGATCTACCTAGCTTACTAAGCGAGTGACTTACCAGATTGTTGAAAATTTCTAAAATTAATACAACTAAGGCTGAAATTCTGAAAAAAAAACTTTAAAATTTTCCAAAGTTCACGAAAAAAATTTTCCAACTTCACGTAAGGCATTTTAAATTCCACCTACTTAAAACAACGTTTTAACTCTGTTTAAATTAACAGAATTCAAAAAGAAAATCCATTCAAAATTAAGAGATTTCTTATCAATTACCTATACGCCTTTCAAATGATTATATTAAAAAAAGGGAATCATTTAAAATTACTAAATCTTCTTAGAACTGAACTAAAAAAGTAAGGCATTTGAAATGCCACCTACTTAAAACAACGTTTTAACTCTATTAAAATTAACAGAATAACAAAAAAAACTCGACTCAAAATTAAAAGATTGCTTTTCAATTATACGCCCTTCAAATGATTTATATTAGAAAAGGGAATCATTTAAAATTACTATGTTTGGTGGTTATTTTTTATCAAATGCATTGCTAGTTGATTGCGATTTGTGGTTAAAAATGCAGAAAGTTGTTGATAGTTTTTAAAGTTGTAAAAAAATTTTATGTTTAGAAACATAAAATCATTAGCAGGTACAAGGTACACAACAATACAAATAAAATAATGTTTGTCTCATTTTCAAAACACTCCTTAATTGAAAAGATGTTCTTATAAAAATGACAAACTCGACCTTTAATGATCAGTTTCATTTTTCATTGAATTATGTACTTACTATGTAATATTAGGGTGTCCGTTATTTCCCAAAGTGATGTTTTCGGGGATGACACCCCCTAGATCGAAAGCTTAGGACCTAAATAAGGGAAATTTAGCAAAAAAAAATTTTTTGGAGGTCATTAACCCGTGCCTCTAGGGTCATACTTTCCCCATACAAATTTGTATGGGAAATTTTTAACTCATACATAAAATTTTTTTTCTCTCGAGTTAAATCATATTTTTTTTTAATGTTTGATAATTCTGGTTGGAAAACAGTTACTTTAAAAGATCACATTCAAAATTTCTCGTTAAAAATTTTGTTTATATTTTATTTCGGTTTTTGAGATTATTAGCTGTTTTCGTGGTTTTTGCTTTCACCTATCACACAATTTTAAATGCAGTTTTATTGGTTTTTAATTCTTTTCAAATATTGCATTCAAAAATTTGTGAATAAATCAAAAATTTCAATTTAAAAAAAATTTTTTTTTTAATTTTTGCCGTTTTTATAATAAATAATTATTATTAAATACTTAACCCTTTCTTGCTTGCAACTTTTTTGATGTAAGTTTTTAGGTGAATAATTTTTTAACAAAATTCAATAAAAATATTGTAAACATATCTTTTGTAGTTCGAGAAAAATAATTTTAAACGTATAAAAACGGCAAAATTTTCAAAAAAAAATTTCAAAAAATTGAAATCTTTGATTTATTCACAAATTTTTGAATGCAATATTTGAAAAGAATTAAAAACCAATAAAACTGCATTTAAAATTGTGTGATAGGTGAAAGCAAAAACCACGAAAACAGCTAATAATCTCAAAAACCGAAATAAAATATAAACAAAATTTTTAACGGGAAATTTTGAATGTGATCTTTTAAAGTAACTGTTTTCCAACCAGAATTATCAAACATTAAAAAAAAATATGATTTAACTCGAGAGAAAAAAAATTTTATGTATGAGTTAAAAATTTCCCATACAAATTTGTATGGGGAAAGTATGACCCTAGAGGCACGGGTTAATGACCTCCAAAAAATTTTTTTTGCTAAATTTCCTTATTTAAGTCCTAAGCTTTCGATCTAGGGGGTGTCATCCCCGAAAACATCACTTTGGGAAATAACGGACACCCTAATGTAATATACGCTTCAGGAACCTGAAAAAGAAATAACTTCCAGGTATAATAATTTATCTTTAGACGTCTTATATTAAAGTTTTGGACGAAAACGTATTGTAATATTAGTTCCTTACACTTTTTTTTAATGTAATTATCCCCTTTAAATTAAAATCTCATCGCATAATTAACCTGTTTTAAAGTCTTGAAATAAAAAGATTTTCTTTTTAAATTAAACAGATTTTATTAAATTAAAAAATGTAAGAATTTAAGAAGAATTATGTCCTTAATTTAAGATGGGAGTCTTATTAACAGAAAAATTTAATTTAATAGGTACAGATTTATTTGGTCTTAGCATGTCTTTTTCTCATAGGTATATATTTTTTCTTCAGATCTTAGACCACAAATCAGTTTTTTTTTAACAATACGAAGAATTTCCTGTGAGAATATTCACTTATAAACGTTATTCCAAATTCGTCTATACTTCCAATCTACAAGCTATTAGTGATACTCCAGGAATGTTGTGTTTTAATTATCCTCCCACATACTCATATCCATCACTCACTTACCTATCTAAACCGAAACGCATTTCAATCTCAACATCATCAACTGAATGCGAGAAACAACAATTTTTACCTGAAAGTCAAAGAATGAAATTCTTGTGTAGGAACATAATTTTCCTTTGTCAGAATCCCCATTCAATTGAATGAGTCACAAACTAACTTAACGATAATATAATTTTCATAATGATTCCAACTTGTGAGAGTGACTGTTTATGAGCATTTAAATTTACATTTAAATTTATACTTACCTGGCGCTCGATTAAAACTTCCGATCAACCATCATTACGCACAGCCAAACCAGAGTGGGGTACCTTTGTTTGCTCCAAATGATATGTATCATCCAGGGTTTCATAGGAAATTAATCGAGAACGAGTCACCATTGTGTTGTGAATATGATAAATGTTTGCTTGCAAAACAATATACAGGGTCTGTATTGGGTTAATTTTTGCTTATCTCAGATCCAGAAAAATTCTCTACAGGAAGTCAGGATTAAGGAGGGATTTTATATATGCTTAAAAGAGCTTTATCTAGAAAACACCATCCAAAATTCAAGAGTTTTTCCTCATTTTATCTTTCATTTTAATTTTTAACATCTACTTGTTGGTGCTTAAACTATACTATACCCGATTTAAAAGGCATAATTAATGTGATGATGTACAAGGGTGTTTTTAAAGTAACAAACAAACAACAAAAACCCCACTTTTCTACGCTAAGAGTGCGTCTTAACCCCCATATAGTCATATAGTTAACATAACCCTCAACCCATACACTTAAGTAGTGTTGCCGTTGAATATTTAAAAGAGGTTTCGTTTAGAAAAACCTTTGAAAATAAAAAAAGTTAGAAATTTCAACATTTTTGGGAATTTTTTTACATTTACGGTGTTTGACTTCAAGGCCCGTTATATATTTTAAAGTCTAAAAGAATGTAACTTTTAGCCATTTTAATATGACGGCAACACTAATTGAATATTGTCTAGTAAATGCCAGCTAAATTAGTGTTCGTTGTATGGAAAATTTGTTGACACTCTTTGTTCGTACATAGTTCTTAAGTAATTTCTTCAAGAAGCATTAACATTATGGAAATTGGGGCTTTTTTTCCCGGCGTGGCTCCCGCTGATGTTGCTTTTAGTTTTGCTATGATGTGCTTTTTCTCTCTTATTATTGTTATTGTGTTTGTGTAGGAGTAGGTTTTTCACTTGTGTTTATATATAGAATGTTTTTGTTTACTCTGGGTTTATTGTTTAAGTTTGGCCTTGAACTTTAAAAAAAGGGTTGTTGCTGCGGATCAAAGTGTTGTTTATGGATTATAATTTGTTGTTATGATGTTGAAGTTGTCACTATGGATTTACGGAAGTTTTGTTTTTTTTTTTTAAGTAATAAACTTTTCACTACACTCGGTTGAGAAGTTTAGCTTTTTAATAGCCTACATTGCTTATCCCAACTAACAATTTTCTATAAAGCCTTACAGGTGCTATCGTTGCTTCGATAAAGCTTTAAAGAAGCGAAATTGTTTGTAGAGATGTTATGTACTCAAATCTTGAAGATGAAAATCAATAAAAATCGCTGGCCTGGGTTTTTTCCCTCCACCACGCACAGTGTGTCGTCCCCTTATGATAAATCACTTTTTTTTTTTGTTAAAAATTAATATTTTTGCTATTAAAATATAATTTAGAAGTGTCAACTCATATGAAAACATATTTATCTTACAAAATAACCCAGGTTATGTATTCAAAATAAGCTCCGAAACATGAGTATCTCGGAAATCGAAAATATTTTGAGGAATTTATGGGAATCGTTGAGAGTATATATTTCACGTTTGGTAATTGTTTGAAAAATTTTGTTAATGTTATTTTGTTTATTTGAGTGTTGTTGTAAAACGTATAACAAAAAAAATTTAATTTATAAAATTATATATGAGTTATTAAAATTTCTTTGATAAATGGCCAAAAAAAAAAAATTTAATTTTTAAACTTAATTTAAAAAAATACTTATTAAATCATATCGATAATTTTTTTATATTATTTTGCCATAGGCCTAATCTTAATATTGGCAAAGTTTGGTCTGCTTCTGTTTGCGATTACCAGAGATATTCACATTTATGTGCTACGAGTCAAGTACTCAAAATAATTCAGTTTTTGAGAAACATCTTCAAGGGGATCACAAAAATGAAAAAATCGATGTTTTTAATAATTTTTAGCCATACACAAGTAACAAAAAGCTGTTTATGTAATTAAAAATATTTTAAATATTGTGTTCAACAAGAAAAAAATTATATTTTTCTGCATACTAAATTTTTAATATAATTACTTGACCCGGCCACGCTCTACTGTGTATCATAGCGTATTTACCAACCTCGCCGATATAAGAATTTACGAAAATGCAAATAAAACGTTATTTCAAAATTTGAAAGCGATTGACAAAAAACTATTCGAGATTTGCTATGAAACGCAAATAAACATACGATTTTTTTGTATAGAGAAGATAAACAAAACAAGTTGACTTCAACTTAAGATTTCTCAAGGTAGAAAAAAGATATTGAAAAGATTTAAACGGGCTTTAAAAGAAAACATTTAGTTCTTTTAGAAACTGTCACAAATTTACTTAAAATAAATCACCACGTTCAAGAACATAACCTCAAAAACTGTTAAAAAACGACATTTCAGATTTTCTAACGGGAATATTTCAAAAACGTGATATGATAGAATTTTTCTGAGTTCGGATTCGAGTTCAACACACCAAAAACCTTACGAAAAGTATATTTTTGTTTATATATAAAATAAAAATTAATTTTGCTCACAAGTGGCTTCTTCAATAAATGTTAATTTCATAAATTTATACATAAAAAAAAAGTAATAGGTTGTTTAATTTGTTAATTTGTAATTTTGTTTTCTATTCCTGCTATAAAAACACAAAAAAAGATATTAAAACTCCAAAAACTTAGCTGCAAGTATTTATGATAAACTTTTGTATGGGCTCGACACACTGTGCCACGGTTCAAAATTCTAGAGTAAATTCTATGAAAATTAGGGTTACAACATCAAAATTGTGTTTAAAGGAGATGGCACATTTTTCTATGGAGCTTGGGCCCATTGTGTACACTATCGAAATCGGTATCAAATGAAAGGTGATGATAAGCACATTACGTGGGTAAAATATTTTCCAAATCGTTAGTGGGGTTTTGGAGATATAGGAGTTTGATGTTTCGGATTTCAAAACCGAGAATTCAGGTATTTTTTCAAACAATTAATCGTAGAATGCGTAATAATGGATGTACAAAAATAATATTGGTATCAAATGAAAGAAATGGTAACGGAGTTACGAATAACAGAGTTACGCGCGACAGAGTTACGGCCGTCAAAGTTACGTCAAACCGAAGTTACGAAAAACTAGAGTTACGAATTCTAAAGTTATGTTAAGCTATGACATGTGATTTTTGGGTTGGCAACAATTGCTAGGAACAATATGGAATTATGGAAACATAAATAAGAGAATATCGATACGTAGGTGCAATATTAGTTGGACAAATAAGAAGTTAATTTCAATTATGTCCAAATATTTTAAAAGTTATGATGGAATAATGATTATAAATGCAAACATTCATATACAGATACATGCATACATACATAAGTATGAATTCGGGTACACAAAAATACTGTATTCGGGTGTAATGGAATAACTCGATTACCCTAGTTTCTATTTTTATTTGTTAATAGGCATATTGCAGCGCGTTTTTGTGAATTTCGCTTATTATAGGGTTTTTGTATGATTTATAGAACAGTTTAACATATAGAAATAAAGGTAGCACATTAAGCTATGTAATAATTACAAAAAAAAGTACATGACACCACTGAATACTTTGATATTTCGATGTTCCAAAGGCCTCGCTAATATGTATAATTTTTTTTAACATAGAAAACGATTTTTAATACAGCTTTATAGACAAGAGAAATACATTTCAATTGATACCAATATTATTTTTGTACATAAATTATTACGCATTCAACGATTAATTGTTTGAAAAAATAACTGAATTCTCGGTTTTGAAATCCAAAACTTCAAACTCCAATATCTCCAAAACCCCACTAACGATTTTGAAAATATTTTACCCACGTAATGTGCTTATCATAACCATTCATTTGATACCGATTTCGTTAGTGTACACACTACTGGGCCCAAAAATGTGCCATCTCCGAATGTATTACATTTTTAAATCTAATACAAAATTTATTGAAATTTAATTGTTCTTGCATAGGCGGATTTAGGGGGGGGAACGGGGGCACGTGCCCCCCCCAGAACTTAAAGTTCATACTTAAAGGAAATCAAACTATAAGAGTTTTGAAAATATATGAATAATAACAGAAAGAACTTGAGTAAAATTCTTGTCTATTTCTGGCTGAAAATGCGAATTTTGTTGATTGTTTCATCCCTTTCCCATGAAAAGCTCCACCTCACAAATAAATAAACGATTTTTCGATTTAAAAAAAAGTGAATTTTCAAAGTGATTTTGGTGAAAAATTTTGATATGGACATCGAATGACATTGAATGATATAAAAAAAATAATTGTACCTATATGCAACTCTATTTTTTCATACAGAGGGGTTAAAAAATTTGCACTTTTTTCGTTGTTTTTTTTTCAACATTAGTGTTTTTAAAATAGCGGAACACGTCACAAAATTGCATAAACTATACATTATAGAACTGCAATATATGTAGAACAAACTTGCATTTCAGAAGTTTGCCCAAGTTTGCACCCCGAAAATAAAGACCCCTTGAAAAAAAAACTCCTCAAAAGCGACCCTTACTTATAGATTTTTATAAATATTATTTTATTGAGAAAATTTCTCCAGGGATACCTCTAAAAATATGTAAAAATAATAGTGTTCCAAATTTCAAAAGAATCGGTGCAGTAGTTTTGAAGTTATGAGGAGCACCGGCGTTGAAAACATTAGTTGTGGGGATAACGATTTAAAGTTTTGAACTCTGGACTAGAAGACTAAAACGTTCCTAAGGGTAGTATTAAAATACTTATAACTTGGCCAATTTGGCTCCAAGAGACCTACGATTTGAACACAATATTCTTGAGGTATAAAACAATTTAACCCCTTGTAGCCCCATGTGACATTTCTGTAACAAACCGAAAAAGATTGCATAAAAGCTCTACAAACTATTTTTTTTTCTTTTGAAGTTTCTAATATTATAATCTTTAAGTATTGCTTCATCGAAATAGTACTTCAAATTTCTAATAAATAGCACCAATAGTTTTTAATTGACAGTTAATGTTGAAAGTTGGGCTTTTTTTGAAAATAAGCAAATTTGTATAAAAACTACGAAATTCAGAAAAAAAATAGTTTTTGTTAGTAAGCCCCACGGGGTTTTATTTTTGGATTTTAGGAAAGTGCCTAAAAATTAATATTAGATAGTTTTTTGCTTGAATTTTTGAATTTTTATATAAAAATAAATTATTTAAACTTTTTTTTACTCCCAAAATATCGAAATAACTAAGTAAATAATGACTTTATTGAATTTTTAAAAAATACGTGTTTTATTAAAGATAAAAGCCAATCGATTGACTTATTAATTTTTAAATTTACGACCTTGGGTTACAAAAGGTTAATGCAAATAAAAAAAAAAAACTGGGTTTCCCGGCAAAAAAGTAGGATTCAGTTTTTTTGTTATTCTTAGGAACTTTAATATTTATTAGAATGAAGTCTTTAGTATTTGACTAAAAACTACTAGGTCATTAAGTAATGGTATAATTATGTCCATAATATTGCAAAATTTTATACAAAATCAATTAAAAAACGTAAACATTTTTTTTTTTTTCAAAATTTCATCTTTAAAACTTAATTTCTCAAAATCTATTTGGTGAAACAACTTAAGTCAAAAAATTAAACAAAGAATAGATTACTAACTTTAATATAGCTTTTACTGTAACAAGAAAATGAAAATTTTTCCTTCCGAATAACTTTTTGGTCATTTGGTACCTATTTGATGTGGGAAATGTGCCTAAATATTTTTGGCCAGGTTTTAGACCACTGTGGGTCGTTAAAATTTTCTGCTTGTTAGTCAGTTGTATGGTACTTCACTTTATTTCTAACTGTTATTGCTGTTTTTTTTTGCCAATCCGTCCCTTGTGCCCCCCCCCCAGAAAAAAATCCTGGATCCGCCCCTGTGTTCTTGTATTAAAATAAAGGACGTTTTCCTTAATTTAATGTCGTTTTCTATTGACTTTTGAGATTTTTGTGTAAAATTCTCAGATTTTCCACTGCAAATAGAATATGAAATCTAGTTTTGTAATTGTGTGCGAAATCTGTGCGTATAAAAAAAATAAAACAACAACAAATGTTCAGACAAATGTCAAACAGAGGAGTGTATGTGAAAGTGCTTGTGTTTGTATGCGTGAATCTTGATAAAAATCCAGAATCAGATTCTTGAATCTCAGATTCATTTTTTTGTCATTTTTTTGAATCTCAGGACGCAAATAGATCATGAAATCTGAGATTTGTCCACTATTTTCCCTCTTCACCCCCCCTTTCAGCTGTCAAATTCACAAATCTCATTCTGAGATTCGTCAATAGAAAACGACATAAAGTTTCAGTTTATTATAATAATATTTATCTTTTTTATTATTTTCTTTCTTACTTCTTAAAATAAATCAAAACATTTCTGAAAGTAATTATTTATCATATAAATATTAAGATGTTGATTATATTATCTCATTTTTTTTTCACAAACTATGTGAAGTAAAATCTGTGCCTATAATCATTATAAATACACAACACTAAGAGTGTCTGTAAAATTTGTATCTATAGGAATGATCGAATTGTATTTTATATCACGCTTAGTGGGTAACAAAATACGTAGAAGCTACCTAGTTAGGTATTTAAATTATAACAAAATAACATCTAAACAAGAACGCATTAAAGCACGTGTAAAGCAATTCAATGTCAATTAAATAATTTCAATAAATACATTTCCAAATACACAATTCAAAAACTTAAAACACCTGATGAGATAGATTCCCTATAACTTAGAGATAATTATGGAATTTGAAATTATTTCTTACTTAATGTACACCTGTTTTTTGCATCTTGCAAAAAAAAAAGAAACTCGTTGTTTGTATACCTATCTCCAGAATTCCGTACTAGATACATTATAAATTTAATATAGGTAGGTGAATTAAAAAAAAATTAAATTGATTATTAAATTCGAAGCATTATATATTTAAAATTGATTAAATTTGTATCTATGTATGTACGTACGTACTCCATTATATTGAAAGTAAATGATGGCTTTTTATGATGATGAAATTTAAAATTAAGAGAGACAGAAAAGTTAAAGAATGTAGGTATTTTAGATATATTTTAGAATGTTTTGCACATACATATTTATCTTATCTTCTTTAATACTTTTAAAGCTGCAAGCTTAGTAAATTCTTGTGTAATTTGAGAAAAATTCGGAATTTGTTTTGACATATTTTAAAGGGCAAAGAGATTCAAGTTAAGCGAGAATAAATAGAATGCATACTCGTACGACTGGGTTAAAGGGTGTAATTGGTACTCAACTGAAACATTTTGATTTAGTGTGTGGAAGTGGAAGAAGTCATGAACGTTTTTTTATTCCCTCCTGTAAATATTTTTGCCAATCGGGGATCAATTGGAGGTGATATAGGCATAAGAGTCACTCCAATTCAAAACCATGCTGCTCCATTCGAGCCAATTGTTATACGAGAACTGTGTCTTTAAAGCTGCGTTTCCATTTCACCTTATGTTTCGTTTCGTGACTGGAAGCAACCCGCAGTCACTAACATTATCTGATTTGACAGCTTTAAACTATTTTCTTTGAAGGATTTCAAAGTTACTACTCACGAGTATTTAAGAAGACAAATCACTAATCACAGGATCTGAAACAGTCCAAATGATTAGGGAGAAAGAAAATACTGGTATCAAGATTATTCCCGTGATAACCTTGATACAAGTATGTATCTCTGTATATCGGCCATAAAAATTCAAAACCCTGACCACTGCTCATTAATTTTTATTAAGAACAGCTTCCTCTGCACTAAATATGAATTTCGGTTCCTTAATGTCTCCATAGCAAATATTCATCATTCTTCATCTTTACAGCTTCACAAAATTCCCAAGCTTCAACCAAATCTGCTGCAGCTGCTCTTTGCTTCACCCCAATTTAAAAACAAAAATACCAACACATTACTTATTTAGTCACTTATGTGATCTTTGGTTTCTTCGGCAATATTAAGAAATACTCTCATTAGAGATTTTTAATTCTTGAAAATTCCATATAGATTTCTCAAAAAATCCATCCCTCCATAATAATTCTTCCTACAAACCCGCCGAACATCTTCGACAATATTCAGTATATTCACCCCTAAAAACAATACACATCCGACTTAGGGGTGAATATCCGCACCCCTCTCGATCGACACACAAGTAAAAACGAACAACCCCCTCTCTAATGTTTAAAAATAACAAAACAACATACAAAATGTGTTTGAGTCAATCAAGAATTTTATTCAAGATTCACATCCAACAACAACACAAAAAAAAGTAAAGGTGCAAGCTGCAATGTTCTGTTCTTATCGTAGTCGCATGCCAAGCAATGCCATAAGGCGCCCATAACAAAACAGAATCAACAAAACAACTACTAACCAGCAGTCACCAATACCATTACTTATGCACGGTACTGATACTGAAAATTGCTTACCTTTTATGATTGCCACCTAAAGGAAATGTGTATAGAAAACTGTTAATTCGTATTTAATGTAGGTTTGTTTTGTAATAGCCAAATAATCAATCTTTAAACATTAAAATAAACTACAAGAATCTTAGTTCAACGAGTAGACAAAAAATCGTAAAAATAAATGACAGCTTGTCACTCATATAAATGTGACATTACCGACTGTCAAAATCATTAAAACAACGACTTTTTGATGATCTGTCTTAAATAAATTATTTAGCTGGTCCTACAAGAAGGTGTTCATGATCTCAATTGCCGCCGAATCATTTTGACAATTCTGTCATGGTTTCTCACTTGCCCTTCATGGTGAGAAAGAGGAAGACAAAAGAGGCAGAAAATTTAAAACTCTTCTGTCAAAATGATTGGGAAATTGAGTGAGTGAATGTAACCACTGTCCAAGACTGACAAACTATCATGTCATCTATTAAGCTGCGTCCACATTGTGTTGATTTATGTTGATCAACACGTTCAATCAACACAGTGGAGTAAATGTGTAGCCCTGCTCAACTTTTGCTGACCCAAACGCAACCTGATTGAGATCGGTAAAAATCAAAGAATATTGCAATGAGTGCGATTTGTTTTCAAGTTTTGACAGCGAAATGACAGTTGAATTTAAAAAATGACATTTCACTGACATTCAATATCAACAATGAACAATGAACAACACTTAACAGAGAGTGTGGATGAGTAGAATTCTGATCAACAATTTAAAAAAAAAACAGTGTTGTTCAACATAATTATGAACGCAGCTTTATTTTATACAAATTTGACACAAAACACAATACCTAAGTATTTTTGTCCAATAAAACAGATATTAATTTACCAAAGTGGTAACCATGTTCAGCTGTTCAAACGATCGATCATGCACAAAAGCCCATACAGTATGTCTCCCAAGCTATCTGACGTCTTCTATATGAGTCGTTGTCGGTCGTCCGTTCATAAGCACCAAGCCCATAGAACACACCACCAGGCAAATCGTCATCATCGTCACCGTTTCACGTGAAGAAACAGCAGCAGCAGCAAAACAACAACTGGAGTTATGGAGTATCTTCAAATGTAATTCTACTGCACAGCTGGACGGACGTGTTTTGGTGACAGACGAGTGAGTGAGTTCGCGTGGATCGTTTAGGTTTTCGTCGTTTTTGTGTAGATTGGGAAGAAAATGGGTTACGGAGTTTAGTTAAGGCGCGGGCGCAATTTTTATTAAGACTTATCGTATGCGTATTATTTGTTGTTGTTTATTTTTGTACAATTGGGGTATCACATTCTGATAAGTGACTCTTGGTTTTGTGTTCTTAATCAATATTTACCGATAACTTTTCGATAGTAAATAGATACGTGATAACATGTGCGAGAGTTGGATTTAGCTTAGAATCCAGACAAGTAAAAAAAAAATAATAAAGGTGGAAACAACAGTTTCAATTTGCTTTACCTACAATTTATGCTAATTTATTAATGACCAATATCATTTGCTTAGTAAGAAGGAATATTAATTTTTTTTTTTAATTTGCTGCGGGTGTCATCATAACTTTGTTGTTGATTTTTGTTTAATAAAAAATATTGCTGACCGCTAAGTTTTGTGTTTCTTTAGCGGTGTTCAGTGACACATTGACTGAGTATTTTTTGTTGTTTATTTTTTAATTATTGTGCGATCAGAATATTAGTTTGCAATAATAATAAAAAGTGCAACGTTTGCTGATAAACAAGGATTTCACATTGGATTATAAGTGGATATTGAACTCTCCAAAAAAATATAAAAAAGGTAGGTAGGAAATATTAAATGAAATTATGACAAATGATAGGTACTAAACTTATCAGATTCATTTCATATGAAATTATGACAGATAAAATTGCTGATCTTAATTTTTGTTTATTTTTGTATTGATCAAGTTCTACAAAAAAAAAAAATAGGTATTGTGTTTCTTTGAGAAGTAGTTAGCAGTGTTTTTGTTTATTTTGGAAACAAAATTGAAACTGAATTTGTGGTTTTGTTTTATTTATTAATTATTTTAGATGTTTACACATTTCCATAGAAAATGTGTTTTGAAAGAAAACAAAAAGAAAAAAATAGCTCAACAACAATATAAATAAATTGTGTGAAAGATATTCCGTTTTCAGGCTTCTTGGATGTCATTTTCGACAGGAATAATGACAACATTCTCGAATTTTTGTTATTTTCGAGCTAAAATTTGACATCTTCGTGTTATAATTTGACATCCCGCTCAAAAGCCCAATTAAAGAAACCCAAATGTCTTTAAGTTCCCAACAATTTTATGTTATCATTAGCCTCATTAGGCCCTACTAACAAATCAAATTTTGAAGCTCACTATAATATTTTAGTAAATTCTACATATTTTACCATACCAATATCATATTTTACTGTCAGTTAAAAAACTAATGCTCGCTTTTAGTTTCCCAAATAACTAAAACTAAATTTTAACCGAGTTTTTGGTATGGTGAAATATGTAAAATCTAGTTAAATATTAAAGTGAGGTTTAAATTTGATTATTGGTAGGGCCCATACCCCATTGTGTTCCCATCCAAAGGATTTAAATTTGAGCTCAGATTTTTCTGAGGCTTTGATAAGCTGTCATAGAAAATGAGAAGCGCTTTTCCACTGATAGATTCCATTCGGGATTTTGGGTTTTGGGATTCTGGGTTTTCGAGATTTTGGGTTTTCGGGATTTTGGGTTTTCGGGATTTAGGGTTTTCGGGATTCAGGGTTTTCGAGATTTTGGGTTTTCGGGATTCATGGTTTTCTGGATTTTGGTCTTTCTGGATTTTGGATTTCAGGATTCTGTCCGTCTCCTGGCTTACATTGTATACTCCTGAAACCCAGTAGTTGCAGTGGTGAAACCGCGACTCAAAGGAGGATATGAGATGTGTTAGATTAGCTGGAAATAAATAAAACGCCGTTTGGCAACACAAATCCAACGCAACGTAAGAAAAATGGGTGCATAAACTATTTCTAAGTCATCAGCCCAACAAACAATTTTGGTTCTATAAAGCTTTACAGATGTAATCGTTGCTTCTGTAAAGCATTATAGAAGCAAAAATTGTTAGTAGGGAGAGATCCCTCTTTGTAGGACACGTCAATTAAGTGTAACAAGTTATGGCATTACTACAATGGTCACTTTTTTCAAAATTAAAAAAATTTAAATGTTTTAATAAGCCGTTAATTTGCAGAAAAAGTAGGTACAAAAAATATTTTTGTAACTTTTCTAATCGGAAAAAATAATCGAAAAATAAGTTTTAAAACTTTCATCTTTCAAAAATAAAATAGCTAATGCAATTATACCAAAACATTCACCTGCTTTTTAAAAGTTACAGATATAAGTCCTTTTAACCTAAGCATTGTATTTGTATCTGGCGCCCTTTTGCAAGTATTAACGTCAAAACATATTAATATTAACAAGATTCTGACATAAAAATTAACAAAAAGTAAAGACGAATCTTTACGGAAAAAACCAGAAGTGCCGCAATTTTTTCTCATTATCTGGCACCCTCAAGAGTCAAAACGAATATTAACAAGATTCTGACACTAAAAACAACAAAAAGTAAAGACGAAGTCCATGGAAAAAAAGAGGTGCCGCATATTTTCTCGTTAAACCCATTCCTGAGCTTCTTAGTAAAAAACTCAGACCTTTATTTTGCATGTTTTAAACGCAGTACCTAATAACATATTAAAGCCGAAAGTCTGTCAAATCACATATTATACATTTTTTTAAATGGCGACTTTAAATTTTAGAGGCCATTGGCATACTTAAATAAATGAATCGTTAATTTTGATCTAATTAGTATTGAACCCCTTCAACAACATCAAAGTTGATTTATCTCTATTTCCTTCATCAAAATCTAAGTGTAGTGTAATACGGAAGACCTCTACTACCTAAAAGACATGTTGCCATCAAATCATTTCTATTCTTGACATCTAAATTCATTCTACTGTCAATATCAATATAACTGACATCTTAACTACACAAGATGTGATACTATGCTACCGCCGACAAACAAAACAATTTCATAGGCACTTAAAGCAATAAATTAAATTAACGGTGACTGGATAACTATTAAAACACCCGCAAAAAAAGAGATGAACAAAATCGTTACCATTAATTTAATAGTTGGCATACCAAAAAGATGGTACTCTGTCAATGCGGAAAAAATTTACTCCAAACCGGTACTTTTATGTCAAGTTCAAGGAAAATTAAATCAATAAAACTAACCGATCATCAACATTGCTGTTACTTAACTTGATCTTGTAAATCCAAATAAGGTATTACGATGATCCATCAATTAACTAAAATCATATATAAACTATCTCAGTGGGTATGGGAGATTCATATGGGAATGTCAAACCTGTTGTTAAGAGTCATAAAAATGTGTAGATCTGTTTCTGTAAATCGTAACAAATAAAAAGAAACTGTATAATATCAATTAAATACAACATATTTTTTCCTTAGAAATGAAAAGAAGAAAACAGAAGAAACAATTTCAATAAACTAGGTATATTTGCGCAGTCGACGACGAGTCACCTTTTTTTATTTTCAAACCACAACACCCGTCTTGGCCGGCAGATGATTCATTGTAACAACAAATGGTTTTCTCTGTCAGTGACTTTCAGAGTCAGATCGGTTTACCTTTACTAATTGGAATGGAATTTGCTAAGGAATTTCCATAACTACTATACTCTTGATCTTTTTTATATAAGTTCTTAAAATTTCATGCTAAATGTTTATTTAATGTGAAAACCAAAATTTAATGAATGAAAGTCATTCATTCATTAGTTTTGGAAGTGTTTTTTGATAATGTTGTGACGTTTGTAGGCGAAAAACCGGTAACTAAATTAACCAAATTCCTTACATTGCTATACAAAAAACTAGTTTAGTTTTTGAGGAAGTTGGCCGCTATGACGACACAATGAACATGATGGCAATTGTAGTAGTTTACAAATGTCATAGGAAAGGAAGGAAGTTGGTATCTTCGTTAAATTTATGACTGGGTGAAAGTAGGTAAGCACCACGCAGATTAACATTGTTTATAAGATAGAATAACTACCTAAGCACTTAGCAAATTTTTCAGAATGCTAAATGCATAAATAGGTCAAAATTCAAATAGGACTACGATAATCGAAAGATAATTGTAGGTTTATTGTCAAAAATTATTAGAAAGTCATCCGCATAACGAATAGGTAAGTCACTTTTTGAAGGGAGTAATTTTGTGTTCCGATCGAATGCGGTTATATTAGTCTTATACTTAGCTCATAAGGTTAGAGGTTAAAATTGGTGTCAAATAAAAGATAAGTTGATACCTACTAAAAATTTAAAATTAGGGTTGCTACTTCTAAAATGGAAACTTCTATGTGGCAACCCTATTTTAAATGCAAAATTGTCACATAAATAATTAAGTCATATCTTTGTTGTTTGGCATTTCAAATTTTTTTTTATGTGGCCAAACAACACAGAGAAAGCCTATATAGTTAAAAAATTAATAAAATAATATAAGGAACGTAAGTCTACAAATGTGGCAACCCTATTCAAATGCAAACAACACTAAACAAAATCTCTTTGAACAAAACAGTACAACTTTTTATGCACTAGAAAGCTAAATTATACACCATAGATATACTCTCTTCTTTTTAAAAAGCGTTGGGTGACACCTCTGAATTATGGACAAGTACTCGGAAACCCTACGCAAATGATAAAAAAAACACTAAAATCACTTCTTTTTAAGCCAAAGTGTATAATATTTGATAGAGTTAAAGGCTAAAACATACATCAGCTTTTAGCCAAGACTCTCTTCTATAATAAAAATGTCAGGTGTCACCTCTCAATTAATCGGCAAACCTACGCGAATGCTTAAAAACACCAAAATTACTCCTTTTTAAGCCAGAGTGTATAATAGGGTTGCCACATATGTTTATGGTTGATGACAGCGTCTTTTTCGTAGGAATTTAATAACGGTTCAATTTTTTTTTTTTTAATTTTCGACATCATTTTGACAGATGAAAACTTTACTACGAGTATTTCTTAGAAACTAGAATGTCATTTCGTATTACTATTAGTTTTATTTCCTTAATTTCGTTTGTTTTTAATTAAATTAATAAGAAAATTCCCCTGTTAACTGGTTTCCTTGCTATGACATTGAAACCCATCTGTACTGCGTCAGTATAAATTACTAATTAAACTTAAATGAAAAATTCCCAATAAATAAGAACCGCGCGGGACATGTTTAATGATGAGTAATATTGTTATGTGCCTAGTTAAAATCGTGCGGGTTTGTTAGATCGTATTACGTAAAAAAATACTATTCACAAATAGATCGGTGATCATGAAAATTAGGCTTGTTGATAGTTTAATGTCAGTTCAGATGTGACTGTCAATAGTTAAAACTTTGACGCGTTCGTACGTTCGAACGTTCGTTTTTTGATGCGGCGCTTTGACCTTGGGATTCCTTTCGCTTCTTTCTTTCCAAAATAAGAAAAGGCGTATTTTGACAGTAGGCATGCCATCTATCATTCAACGTTGTCGAAATACGTCTATCGATTACATTACAAACAACATAACTGTCAAGTTAACTTCTGTCAAATCTGCCTGAATCTTCTAAATTTATTTTTGACAGGATATCAGATTGATTTCTCTTTCCTTCACCCCATCTCAATTTTATAGATCTATGTAATAACTAAAAAAAAAGCTATTGAAACCGGCTATTGATTTTTGCAAAAGAATAAAAATTAAACATGCAAGTATGAACGAATTCCACTGAATTGTTCGTATTTTCATACGAACACCCGGCAGTGATATAAGAATATTGTTAAGCACGTTAAAAAACATTTAAAACAAAAATCTCAAAAAAGCGAAGCTGCTGTCATGTTGTGGTTAAGTACATGATGGTATGCAGTCAACTTCTAATTGAATAACTCATGACAACAATACCACAACGAAATTTCTTGATGCTTCATGAGTGCATAGCTAGCTTCTTTATTATAAAACCAACTACCTGATTACAAACTTATTACTAGGCATAGGTGTGCCATTGAACGTGATTTGTATGCAAATTTGTGTGACTATAAATGCGTACGCCTGCCTGTCGCCGACAACGACTATGAATGACGACCCGACACGCCTAAACCCTACAAAACACGAGATGGTGTCAATGCTTTTGTGAAACTATATTGAAAACGCTGGCAAATTATTAGATTTATACACTCCGCGAAATAATTATAAGGACAAATTTATTTGATTCGTCTTAAGATATGTAAAGGATATTATTTTTAATTTCTTTTATGAATAAGGAGACATGTATATGGGGGATTGTTTCCCACCATTTGTTTTTATTTAATTCATTAGAATACAATAATACAGTTATTTTTTCCGGGTCTGGAGCGAAATAATTATAAGGACACATCTGATTTTTGCACTAAAAGTGAGATTTAGCGAGATGAAATGTAAACAAAAGTAAGCAAAACAGTTAGAAAATGAATTTAAACCCATTATAACCATTTCAAAAGTAAAATTTTTCGGTTATTTTAAAATAAGGCGTGAAAAACCCCTGATCCAGGCAGAAATGGGCAAAATCGATTCCTACCATAAATAGGGCTTGTGTAAATGGGAAAAACTGGAGGATTAGAAACGTCCGATTGTGTAATTGATAATTTAATTTACAAAGGTGACATGTATAGTTAACTAAAACGATCAGGGAGGAAGCCTTTGGTCGAAGAGAGAGCCAAAAGTCACAAAAAATGAAGTATTTTACGTGAGAATTTGACAACAAGAGAAATTTTCGAGAAAATGAAATTGGAAGTGAGAGTATGTTGAGTGCACTAAATAATGGAGGTCAACTAAGCCCATTCCTACGAAGGTAAATGGTGAAAACTGGTGGTCTTGCCGAGACATAAACTTGCCCGCCTTCGCCTCGGCAAAAAGTATAGGTTCTGGGATGAAAAATGGCAAAAACCGTTATGTACACCATCTAGGCTATCCAAATTAAACTTTCTCTCATTGATGAACTTAAAAGTTTTTCCATTTTTCATCCCAGAACCTATGATTTTTGCCGAGGCGAAGGCGGGCAAGTTTATGTCTCGGCAAGACCACCGGTTTTCACCATTTACCTTCGTAGGAATGGGCTTAGTTGACCTCCATTATTTAGTGCACTCAACATACTCTCACTTCCAATTTCATTTTCTCGAAAATTTCTCTTGTTGTCAAATTCTCACGTAAAATACTTCATTTTTTGTGACTTTTGGCTCTCTCTTCGACCAAAGGCTTCCTCCCTGATCGTTTTAGTTAACTATACATGTCACCTTTGTAAATTAAATTATCAATTACACAATCGGACGTTTCTAATCCTCCAGTTTTTCCCATTTACACAAGCCCTATTTATGGTAGGAATCGATTTTGCCCATTTCTGCCTGGATCAGGGGTTTTTCACGCCTTATTTTAAAATAACCGAAAAATTTTACTTTTGAAATGGTTATAATGGGTTTAAATTCATTTTCTAACTGTTTTGCTTACTTTTGTTTACATTTCATCTCGCTAAATCTCACTTTTAGTGCAAAAATCAGATGTGTCCTTATAATTATTTCGCTCCAGACCCGGAAAAAATAACTGTATTATTGTATTCCAATGAATTAAAAAAAACAAATGGTGGGAAACAATCCCCCATATACATGTCTCCTTATTCATAAAAGAAATTAAAAATAATATCCTTTACATATCTTAAGACGAATCAAATAAATTTGTCCTTATAATTATTTCGCGGAGTGTATCTACATATATGTGATTTGTTATCTTGTTTATTAGCTGATCTTATTATTCATTTATTATTATTGTTTATTAGTCATGTCATGATGCATTATTGTTAATTTGACAAGTGAGTGATTTTGCTTTGTTTTTGATGGAGTGTCAAGTATGAATGCAAAATGACGTTAGAACCTTCTTTTTTGAAATAATGTTTTTTAACGACAACTAAAAATAAGTAATAGAGTAGGCATGGGTAACATTATTTCTCACATTGTCAGAAAAATATTGAAGATATGTCACCTGTCACCTGCTGACACTTTAGTTTAACCTTAAAAATTCGAATCTTATGTCATCACCCGGGGAGTATTTTTTATCAGTGGTAGAGGCGCAGTTAAACACGTTCACTGTTTGATATCAAAGTCAGCTACCAGTATTTTGACCCGTGCTTGGAAACAATTTCTTCGATAAGTCATTTGGGTATTTCGAATAATGCAGAATCTGAAAGCAAAATCTGACAGCTGTCAAACAGAACTATCAAGCTTTTGAAGCAAAGCCTTTTTCAACACTGACGACAGTAGAACAAGTGTTTTTTTTAAAAACGGACCGGATATAACCAAACACTTTTCCGTTATTTTTTTGCAAAAAAGAATTAAAATTCTGGTTTTACATTTTGTACAATTAAATCGATAAGTTATTTTAATGATAATTCCTATTTATGTATATAAATGAAGTGTCTGAAATCTACTCCGGTCTTCAGCTAATCCTTTTTGTTTTGACTTTGTTATTTTGATAATGATATTCTAAATTTAATTTCTATTTTTAAATTCATTACTAAGTGGTTTCTGATATTGATAATACATTTTATTAACTATGCAAATGCCCAAGATATTTATAAATTCAAGAAGCTAAACTATCAGGGTAATGAAGACATCACATAAACTAACTTTGTTATCGAAGTTATTTTAAGTATTCAGGGTATTGGCACCACCCATGATGACTAACTGATTTGATGAGAGTGATAAGCATTTTATTTTAAAGCTTCTTAAAAAGACGTATTTAAATGTCACAAAAAATAAAGGGTGATTAAGGCTAAGTTGGGCTCTTTGTAATAAACTGTCAGTATATAATACTCTGTTGAGACTAAGGTTTAAAGTTTCAGTTGGGAAAAGTCACAGAATTTCTCCCTAAAAAAATTTCTGACCAAGAGAATTCCAAAATGAAAACAGGAGGCTTAAAATTTTAACAATGGCTTATTTTTCTCTTCTCTCTTAGTAGGTTATCGGTAGAACCACTTATTAGGTTGGGGTTTGTTTGTTGAGACCCTGACTAGGTACTCTGCTGATTACTCTCAATAATTAATACCGTATAAAGATATCGGTGTGACATATTTTTGTTCTTCTGACCTAAGTTAGATACTCTGACATGCAATGTTCTTTTTCGATAGTTTCCCCAGTGCTTCGATAAATATTTTTTTCAAATTGCTGTTCATGTAATTTAATGCTGACCACAAGATACAACTGAAAGTTTAAGTTAGGATTTTCGAAGGGCCTTCCTCTTATTTTGTTATAAAACCTAGAAAACTGAACTTTGTCCCCCTTTTTACTTTTCGCTTTATGTGCAGAAACGAAACTTTTTTGAACGATCCATTTTTTTAAATGGACGGTTTTTTCAAACGTTTTACGCTGTAAAATCTGAGACATTTAAAAATATACAGTTGTAAATGAAACTGTGATTTTTTTTAGCACAACTTGGCTAGGCTAAATTTTTGAGAGAATTTTGTTTTAGAACTTAACCCATTTAACAATTTTGCTACTATAATGATCCAGAGAACATTCTGATCATGATTTATTTTACAATTTTCCTTTACAATTTGTTCAAAAGAATAAAAAAAGCGACCTTTTTTTTACTCCTATTGAATTGCAAGGAAGTACAATCTAATACCATTGTATATATATTTCTATAGTACTATCAATCCATGAAAATACTTTAGCGACATCTTTTGGTAGATCTGCACTTCAATTTTCTGCATAAGGTTCAAACATAAAATAAACTAGCGATCCCAGCGCGCTGTGGGCTAGAACGCTATTTTAGCTGGAATTAATTATAGAAATTCTCGAAATAGTCTAAAATTGCAATTAAAGGCATTAAAATGATGTCGAATGATATAATAATGATAATTTTATGGCACAACAGGCACTAATGATAAGAAAAACAACAAAAATAGGCGAATTATTATATAAAATGAGGTTTTCAAATTTAAAACACATATTATTGGTCTAAAAACAAAAAAATAGGGTCTTTAAAGTTTGAACGCATCAAATTCGAAAATGGTATCATTGAAGCGAACAAAAGTTGTTTTTACTTAATATGGAATGTAAAATGTTACTGCAAATAAAAAAACCGTTATATGAAAACATTCAACTCGTTTTGTTTTAATCGTAAGTGGTTTTTCTGAATATTTTGCTCCCTATACTTTCGGAGTTACAGCGAAAAAAGTTTGCTCTTGTAGGACATAGTTTTATATAAAACATAAAGCCATATAGGCTAGCTACTTTTTAAAATTATTTCTAGAGTGTGCCTACGCTTGCCTTTTTATTAAAGCTTAGGAACATTCGTTTTATATAAAATCGGTGCTAGTGACATACTTTACTTTAAAATTTATACACAAAAGTTCAATACAATAACAATTTACTAGCAAATACTATATTTGGACACATCACTCGTTGATAAACTAGCAAAATTTTCACAATCAATCCGTTAAAACAAACTCAGTAAACGAATATCTGGATAGAGGAAAAAGAGGCCTTTTTTGTTTTTTTTTTTTCGAAAAATTGCTTTCGATTGTGTTTTTTATGTAGCCAATGAATGTTTTGACCTCAACTTTGAATGAGAAATTATAGCTAGTTCATTTATCTATCGAATGAGACCAAAATTATCAGTTTTGGAAGAAGTTGACATTTTTAATTAATTCCAGCTAAAATAGCTTTCTAGCCCACAGTGCAGCGGTGGCGACGCAAAACAGAAAATTCTACTTCATGAGAGTACTATAAGAATATATATACAATGTAGAAAGCATGGGTCGAATCACCGCACACAATTACGATCATACTTTAACCTTTTGACTATTGCTCTCTATTTAATCAGTAGAAAAAAATAGAGACACATGGCAACCATACTTTAACGAACGTTTGCCGTAGTTCGACCCCAGGATCAGGATCCAGATCCACATGAATAATAAAACAACGACTACAGCTATTTTAAAAATTTCACTTATATTCACTTATTATGAAAATTTTATTAAAATGTTTAAAAAAGCTATTTTTACTAATAAGTCACTCAACAGCGTTTTTGTTTTTAATAATAGGCGTGTTTTTTCTATTACTCAGTGGCCATTGACTTAATATATGGACTGCTAGAAGCATATTTAGGTTGGTTAAACTTGTTTCTTCGCGATACTAGCGCCCTAAAAAAAAGCGGAGAATAAGTGCAACATTTTTGACGAAGTGCGAAAGGAACAAATATAGAAAAACAGAGAAAGCACTACCTTTTAACGACAGATGTCACTCACTAAAAGTTTCCTCTTTTCGCCGTCTAAGGTTATACCGCTAGTAGAGCTAGAAAGATGTGGAATCATTTTTTTTTTCAATTTTTGTATTTAAAAGTCAAACGACTAGCAGTCCATATATAGTAGGTCAATGTCAGTGGCTACTCATTTTTGATTTTATTCGCAAAACAATAATACAAATTACACAAGTAAGTATTTGTTTTTATTGTTTTTCGAATAAAATAGTAGCTACTGAGTTGTAGAAAAAACACGCCTATTATATATATCAACCCAATTCGAAAAAAAAACTAGTAAAATTCAAAGAAATAAATTTAATATCGTAAATATTTTTTATTTTCAAAACAAAACAAAAATACACTACTGGCAATGCTTTCCATCGAACTACGATCACATACGAAACTTTTTCTCACATCTAGATGTCTCTTCAATCAAATGAAAGCCACCAATCAAAATCCACCCTATTTGACATTTCTTCGCCACACACAATTTGTTGTTGCTTTTTCATTTTGACAGAAGTAATTAAATTTTTCACACACATGACGACGGCGATCACTTTACTGCGGGCGGCCATTTCTACAAAAGAGAATAATTTTTTTTGTTTCCAAAATTAAAATAAAGTTCAATAAACTATATTCAACAAGATAAAAAGATATTATCAAAAAATAAAAATTTATCTAATCAGTAAATGTGCAATCGAATAATGTGTTTGTGTGCAGCATAAACAAGAAAATAAGGAAAAAAAAAAATGAATTACTAGCAGTTTCTTCTATTCTCTTCTGTCTTTTGTGTTTGCTATTGTTGCTCGTGATATGAAAATTAATTAACAAAAAAAAAAAAAAAAAAAGAATTTGGATGTATGTGCAATAAATAATTATAATATTCTCAAGTACAAATGGAAAATAGTCCACAAAAACCATATAAATTAGTTCCAAAAAGAGAAATTCCAATTCAACAACAATTATTTCATCAACACAAAAAAATGTGAGTAGAAAATGTTCCTAATGTATTTAATTTAATTTAAAAAAAATGTGAAAAGAGCAGGAATTGAAAGTAGTTTGATTTCCATTTTAAATAAAAAATAGTTTGCAAGTGAATCTGTAAAAAGCACACGAATTTTCTCGTCGATCTTGTTGGCTGTCAGCGCAGCGCGATAAAAATTATTAAATAATATTTCCATCATCATCGTAATCATCATCATTTTCCCAACAAACGGGGTCACGTTTGTTTAAATAGTTTTGTGTTTGTTCATGTTCACTTATAATTAAATCATTTTTAGTCTATCGCCGTTTTTTTGCTTGTTTTTTTTTGTTCCTTCCTTCCTTCTTTTCCACACCATCGACTCTCTCGAGACTCTTCGAGAGTTGGGTGCTGCTCATTCGGTCCTAAAGTGTCTGCCTGCCTGCCTTTTGCCTGTCGAATTGGTGTCGATGTGTGTCCAGAAGTTTTGTGCAGAGATTTGCGCTATCTCGTGTTGTGATAGTTTAGTCTGTCTGTCAAGGGCGTACGCAAAGGGGAGGGGAGGGGGGAATTTGTCCCCCCAGAAAGAAATTTTTGATCTATTGAAAAAAAAAAATAATCAAAACAAAACCGACTTCCATGGATCAAAACTGGGTTTTATGGTTTTTCTAATAGTTTCTATAGCTAGAACTGGGCTTTCCAATACAAAAAGAATTATCGAAATTGGTTCACTAAGTCCAAAGTTATGAGGTAACAAACATAAATAAAAAAATACAGACGAATTTTTGGAAGTCGGTAAAAAAAAAAAACCTTAATAACACTGGTTTACAAGGGTTTTGTTGCCGAAACAAAAATATACTCTTTTTTGAAGGTTTTCGGTGTGCTGAACTCGGTATCCGAAGTCAGAAACAACTAATCAACTCCCGTTTATGAGATATTACCGTTAGAAAATGCAAAAAAAAAAAAACGATTTTTTTTGAGTACTTCGGACCTTATTCTTTTGTATAAGGATAATTGTTTGGGCATTAAGTAACGGTTTCTATACACAGCAGTGTCTTCGAAGCCGAGATATTGGCAGTGAAAAATGCTGCTAAACATTTTTCATTGATAGCCAAGCGGCAATAAAAGCGATTTCTGCCACCTCAATCAAGTCAAAGCTTGTTTCTTGCTGTCGCGAAGAGCTTAGGGTTCTTGGTATGCAGCATAATGTAAGACTCTGCTGGGTTCCCGGCCACAGTGATGTGTTCGGCAACGAAAAAGCGGATGAGCTTGCAAGGGAGGGCTCAGTTCTTGATCCCTCTCTCATAGACCATAACATCAGAATCCCACAATGTAAAATAAAGCGAAATATCGTCAACTATATTTCACAAAAAAACGAATGAAAGATGAAACCTCCTAGAAACCTGCGGTCAAACCAGGAAACTATGGCCGAACTTCGACGAGAAAAAATCAAATAAGATCTTACTACTTAGTAAGCCTTCCTTAAGATCTCTAATAGGCGTCTTAATGGGACATAACCCGAACAGAAAATGGGCCTTAGTACGGATGATCTATGCAGAGGCTGCGGTAATGAGGACGAACAGGAAAACACTGTTCACTTCCTCTGTCACTGCCCAGCACTCTGTCGCACTAGGAAAAAATTCTTAGGAAACTACTTCTTTAATGAATTCGAAGAACTATCGGAACTCTCAGGCAATAGCCTACTGAACTTTGTTAAGTCCTCCAAATGGCTCGAACAACAATAGCATTCATAGGTTAACACTTTTTCATGAAGTTACAATACTTCAGGGTATCACAAGGGATCTACATTGATCTAAGTGTGACGGTAACAAAATCAACTGTCAGCCCATATAACCTAAACTAACCTAACCTAACGGTTTCTATAAGAACTGGGGTCGAATCACGGCACAAGATTGCTGTCTCTATTTATACATAGCGACCATACATTAACGAACGTATGCCTTAATTCGACCCTTGTTTTTCATCTTTCGATAACCTGTTTAAATCTTTTCAATATGTTTTGTATTGCCCGAGATATATTAAAATGAAATAAGTGGGTTTTGGTTCTATATAAAGGAGATAATGACGTAATAAAATTTATAAAAATACCAAACAACTGAGGATATCTCGGGCAGTAAAAAAGATATCGGAAAGATTTAAACAGATTTAAAAAGGTGAGAAAATAGTTCTAATAAGAACCGTTACTAAATATGCTCAAACAAATTTCCTTAAATAAAAGAATAAGGTCCTGCATTTTTTAACGGTAATATTTCAAAAACGGGAGCTGTTTAATTTTTTTTTTTTTTACTTCGGAACTTTTTTTACTTTTACACAACGAACCTTCAGAAAAGTATATTTTTGTTTCGGCAACAAAACAAAAAAAGTTTAATTTTGTTAACCAGTGTAATAGCTTGAATTTTCGTTAACTTTAGTCTGATTATTTCGCTTTAAAATATTGCCGTTACAAATTTTTAAGAAAACAAATTTGCTTGAACTGAACACATTAGAAAAAGAAAGTAGGTATTAATTCAATTCAACAATTTAAATGACTTTTCTTTTATTTTATAAAACACAGTTTTTATGTGGGCTATAAAGCCTAGTACGCAACTGAAGAGAAACGAAAAATTTTGAAGTGTCCAAAGTCAACAGCGAACATGTTAATGAAAAAATACCATCGAGTATTATAGCAAAGTAAAAATAATAAAAGTACAAATAAAAAAAATCAAACAAAAAAAAAAAACATCAGAAAATAAGTTTTACAGCAAAAATAAAACAAAATTAATTTCGTTCAAGATTTCGTTAACGAATTTTTGTATGGACGTTTCGCTTCAGCTGCGTACTAGACTTAAGGAAGATTGAATTTTGTTCGACTTTAAAACCCAAATTTTTGAAAGCTTTCAAAAATATCAGAGAAAAAGAATTATCAAAAATTCACAACTGTTTTCAACTTCAATCAAAGACTTAAAATAGTTGAACAAATTAATTCTGTAATTAAGAGCGACATCAACTCCAGACTTCCCAAAAACATTGAAGTTAATAACTTTGACAGTTTTAAATCGGGTGTAGGTACTCGTTTCTGCCAAAGTAGAGAGGTCTTTCAGCTCATTTAGAGACAATCGCAGGTCTGTTTCCTAAAAACTTTTAAAAACTGTTGGTTGTTCAATACATTCATAATTAAATATCAAACTTTTTTTTCTTTTTATTTAATAAATGCCTTTTATTTGATATTTATTTGTCTTTTTAATTTCTTAGGTCATAAAAATACTTTTCCTGGTTATGAGTTTAGTGAAATTCCCTAGACCCAAATTAACGGTTTTTGCCATAGAACCAATATGGAAGAGCTTGTTTTTCTCAAAAGTGAATCGAAAGATTTGTACAATAAATCAAGTATACTTAATTTGATGATTTGTTCGGGATGCTGATTTTTGGAATAAAGATACAAAAATTATCTCTCGAAGATCTCCAAAAACTCGACTTATGCAATATCCTACAAGCAGATGATTTTTTTTTTCGATAAAAAAAACTTGCTCTTCACATTGCCCTTTACCGTGCACCACAAGCTCGTTTCAAAAAACTTTAAGTACGTTGAGCAAAGTCAAAACGTGGCTAAGATCAAACATGATCGAAGATTGTTTAAACAGTCAATAGTATAATTGGGTAATCTCAAAATCTTGAAAGTTTCAACTTATAGAATTCTTCAACTTGTAGAATGCTGAGTCTACACTGAAAAATAGTTAGAAAATTTTTAATAAATTTGTTCTCGAATGATTTTGCCCCTACCTAATCAAAATCTGGCTTACGCCCTTGCTGTCTGTCGTTCTGTTGTATATCTGTTCTGCTGTTGCCATTTTAGTCCGACCAACGACGACGCCCTTGAGACAACAAATCTGCTGGTTTTTTTTGTTATATTTCTAGTTTCTGCTTCTATTTTTGTAATATTTCAATGTTTTTTGCTTGTATTACATTTTTGCTAGATATTTGCTTTTTCATTCAAGAAAAATATTTATTTCAATTTTCCGCGACTAAATTAATGGCTTTGGAATTAATGACTTGCGTAAGCAATATCTTTGAACTCAAAGGCTGTCCTATCGGCTGTTCTACTTTTTGTCGTTTATTGCCGTAGAGTTCTGGAATGTTATTGGAACTCTGCTGCTGATAAGATAAGAACGTTTATTTGCTCCTTATCGTGATCAAGTAGGCGTTATAATGTGTGTACTAATGCACTAGGCATTCTCATTCCATATCACATTCGGAGTAGTCACTTTTTATTGAATTTGCATGTTGGTCGTCTTATGATGTCATTTGTGTGATTCCACATTTTGAAAATTGTGATTTATTTCATTATCAAGAAGCCCCCGAGTGGTTGGTAATATTGTTTTATTATTGAATCGTGAGTTTATTTTATTTTGTTTATTTGTTTTTTTTTTTCTGTTTAATTCAACGAGGAAGCTGTCTCAAGAAGGAACTTGAATTTGTTTCGTTTGTCAAATGACGCATAACTCGCAATGGATATCTATAACTTATTTTATAGATGTTCCTCTACCTAGATTCTCTTGTGATGACTCATTTATTATATTGTCTTTGTTGTTGTCTAGATGATGAGAGAATAAGTTTTTGTGTTGGAATTGGAAAGGTAAACAAAAATAAGTGACGAGGTGTTACTATAAATTATTATTTGCTAGTGTGACTTCTGGACTTTTTTATTGATTTTAATTTATTTTTGCTAAAGTTTACGTGTTGCTGATTCAAATAAATTACATTTTCTAGAGCATTTTACTGTGAGATAAATGAGAGCAAAGTTTAAATTCTATATAAAGTTTTTTATTTCATTTTTTATCTAACAAAAAAAAAAAACTCTTAAATGAAGTTTGAATTTAGACAAAACCGGTTATCTGAAATGGCAACAAAAAATAGTTTTTTTTTGTTTGTTCTGAGTCTCGACTGATGAATGACTTCATCTGTGTTTTTTTTTTATCTTTAAGATAGTGATCATTAGCATTGTTTTTCCATTTGTTTGGTTTTTTTTTTATTTTCTTATTTTATGAAACAAAAACAATTAGATAAAGCATTTAAAAAGAGGAGGTGCTAAGTGATAAAAATGTTTTTATTCTACAAGAGTTTTACATTATTTACCCAACCTTGCCATAGGTACCGTCTATCCAATTGACTTGACTTTTAGGAATAGCTTACCCGTACGCACATGGAAATCATTGACTTCCCTCGCACAGGCTATAGCGTTGTATGCGTCAAATCCATTCAATAGTCTCTTTCCGCCAGCTCAATCTCCTGCTAGTCATATCCAATTTCGAATCTGAGCTGAGTCCATCGGAGGTTGGCGTTTTAGACTTAATATATTCCAGCCGTGCCAATCAAACAACTTAATGTGTTTGCGTTTGCTTGTACCATGCATTTCTAAGCCTAACTTTCTTCTAAGTTCGTAGTCGTATTAGATCGTTGTATGATATTGAGTTAATCCAATATCTGCTCTGATTTTGTTTGCCATACTTCACGCCTGATATGAATCAATAACATATTTATTATTATGTATAAAATGTATGTCCACAATCGACTTCTATATATCTGGTTCTTTTCATCAGTTTACGTCGATGTTATCAGCAATACTTTCTCAAGAGTAATATTGAAGCAGTTATCTGCTATAATAATGCGTCATCCTGGCATAGTCTTTAGTTCTTTCTAGAGAGTTGTAAAACTCTTATAATTTGAGAACGTCATTCTTAATCTTATCGGTTTGGCATGGAAACTATAATTACGGTACAGCTTAATTCTGTGTTTATTGATGTTTTATGTTGGATTTTGTTTTCAAATATTTGTCACACTGACAGGGTCTAACTACATCTACAGGTCATACAGAGAAAGAGTCTAAATCGAGTAGAAAGTACTTTTGCAGCATATTTCAAAGATTGTTACCTTCCGGCTGTTTTTTGTTGAATTTATATCTGAATTCGAAATAAACATGATCACATTTGTCGGATTGGTGGGAGTACTAAATTAAGATCCAAGGTGACTTCTCTTCTATAGCACTCCTGATATAAAAAATTTCAATATAAAAAAAGGTTCATAAGTTTTTATAAGTATAATTAATTGCCATTTCTAATCTAATCTTAAAAGCATATACATATCATCTTCTGATCTGTTAGATATTGAGGTAGTACTAAAAAATGTTACCTTTTGGTGATTAAATTAATTGCTCAAATAGGTATTAGAATACATATTTTTATCTAAAATTTTTCCACTTCAGATATTGAAAAGCTTTATCTACGATAAATAATATTGGCATACATATTGATGGAATCGCACTTTTTATTTTACAGAAATCTTCAAAAGTATTTGCTTTTCCAATTTTAAAAATGTTTGAAAAATTAATTCAGATTAACTTTAATTCTAAAAAAAAAGACATTTCTCTCCAATAGCTATGATTTTATTACTGGGAGATCTACCACCACAAACTTCAAAATTTTTTCAAATAACGTTTTAAAAAGAATTGAAAAAGGGTATCAATTGTGATATTTTATACAAAGACTTCTCAAAAACATTCGATCGAGTGAATAAAGATTGATTAATTAAGAGGTTAAATACGATTGTATTCCACGCAAACTTCTTGAACTTAATAAGGACATACATATTTAAAACTCGTATTAAGCTTGTTATAAAAATAGCTTCCTCTTAATGTTGTACCATTTGGTGTGCCGCAAGGAAGCAATTTTGGGCTTCTTTTTTTTCTTGGTATTTGTTAAGTTTGAGATACTGAATTGTGCGCTTCTTAAAGGCTCAGAATAAATAGTAGGTATAGACTTTAGTAGCTTAGCTTACCTTAAATTATAGAGATCAATTTTGAATATGAAAAATATCGCAGTTGGCTGTAACATAAAAGATTACTTTGTGCTATGTGGATGCATTCCTATATTTTGTAGATGACTATTTGCAAATCAGTAGATGCATTTGAGTAATCTATGAGTTAACATCCATATCAAATAAAATTTTTGAACAAACATCCTCTAGTACCAATATTTACTATCGCGGTCAACTCCAAATACCAAAACACACTCCATCGATTTTTTAAATCGTTGCAATTCAGTTTAAGAATTTCTAGATTTTTTTTTTTCATTTTTTTTACTGAAATCGGCTTACATAGGCAAATCATCTAAATAAAAACCCCAACATTTAGTTGTCCATTTCATATACCAAAAAGCTAACTAAGATAAGTAAAGCTTAGATATAACCGCACTAGAACCAAACCTCAAATCCTCTTATAGTTAAAATCCACACAGAAACAAAAAAAAAAAAAAGCAGAACCCATCATCAACTGAATTCAGAGAGCGAAAGAACTTCATTTCCCAACTTTAATGGGTCAAGCGCGTAGTCGAGTCGAGCTGAATGTGTGTGTGTATGTTTTTGGTCATCGTTGTTTCCGTTCTGATAAACGACAGTCAGTGACGATGATGATGATGATGATGAGGATTGTCCTCCAAAGCAGCACACACTCTGTACTACTGCCAGTTTCTCTCTGGTCACAGAGTGAAATCAAACAAAAGACCGACTAAAAGGGCGTGTATATCACATGGCATTATTTAATAGACTGCGAAAAATGCACTTGATGTTATAGTCACAAGAGCCGCACAGCTAGCTATATAGAGTCGCATTTGCAATATAGCAATCGCCATGGCCATAACCATTGTCGCTTGCTGTCACAGTCACCTTCAGCTTCAAGAGTCGTTGCCGTGGATTTTTCGTAGCCGTTTTTCGAAGTCGTCGTAGTTTTCGCTGTCGTTGTCGTCGGCGATGTTTTTATATTCGTGGCTGACTGCACAATTGCTTTTTGTCCATTGTTATGATGAAGCAAGCACAAATTAAAAAATAAAAAAGACAAAAAAAAAGGAAAGAAAATGAAGAATAAAAGTGGCGAAAATAATTATGCCACTCCAACTTCATGTATGAAGATATAAATATAACCCAACCAAGCTTCCCTCCTCGACTATCCTCTCTTTATCCATCCAATTTCAACCCAACCAATGACCTACTCCTCAGCAACACACACAAAGTGTGTGTGTACTTTATTTATTTTTTTTTTTTTTTGGGGGACACACATTTTATGTTTCCATTGTCTTCCACTTCTTCTCTATATAAAACTTGAGTCAGAGCACACACAGAGAGACAACATTGTCAATGGAAATTGGGCTTTTTGTCTGTTATCTTTTTTAATGCGAGCATTTATAAGCAAATTAATATCCTCCACAATAGCACTTGGGATTTTGGATATTGTCATGAGTCGTGTGTTGGTTTGGTCCTTCTCCAACACAAAACGGTTATTGACTAAAATGAAACTATATATGCACATGGAAGAGGTCTGCCTCCTTTTTAACTAAATTTTCATTTAAATGATAATAGAATTGACGACGACGATGACAAAAACCTGACATGAAGATTGTTTTGTCTATTTGCTACTACTATGCGATTGTTATCTGAGAATGGCCTATTATGAGATGGCAAATTAAAGTACAATAAACAGATAGACAGACGGTTGAGGGTTTGATATATAAAAGACATTTGAATCCAGACACAATACGTTGTCTGGGGCTCTTTTAGTGTCAACAACTTTTTTGATGAATCTCATTGCTTTAGTCTAACTCTGCATCTTAACAGGTTCTTTTCAATTTCTGCTCTTTTCACACACAAAAAAACAAACAAAAATTAAATTAAATTCTATAAAAAAAAACCAGGAAGTTGACTGATTTCCTAAAATGCATTTTTTTTTCAACGTTTCTTCTCTTCTTTAGAACGCGTGTGGTAAACTAGAACTCAAAAATTACCCCCTACAACGCTGCCACCCAGCTTAATTACTTAACTTCTTTACATTCACACAAATTACACAACAAAAATAACAACAAGAAGATATAAAGACAAATACAAAAAATGACTTCTGTCGATGAAATCACCTCAATTGAAATGGCATCGTTAGTTCGACGACCCACAACACCATCCACACCCATACCAGCAGGAATATCAGATGATTCCTCTAAATCGGAACTAAAACGAACAAGTGATACAGCAATAGCAACAACATCAGCTTCAGCATCATCATCATCCACATCAGCACCAACAACAACAACAACAAATGATATAACAAAAATCTCCTCCATACAAATGTGCGATGTTGGTACCTCGACATTGGATACAACCACATCCAATACCTACCGTCCGAGTGTTAGTAGTGGCAAATATGAGCGTAAAATTGGCCATCGACGTGTCGGCGAAGGCGGTGAGATCACTTACAAAAAGATACACAGTACCCAAATTATGGGCTCCATTCAACTTGGCATCCAACATACAGTTGGTAGTTTGGCATCGAAACCAAAACGTGATCTTCTAATGAATGACTTTTGGGAAATTGAAAGTATAAATTTCCCACCAGACGGATCCAGTATTACACCGGCACATCATTATAGTGAATTTAGATTTAAGGTTTATGCCCCAATTGCATTCCGTTATTTTAGAGATCTATTTGGAATAGCTCCGGATGATTTTTTAATGTCTATGTGTGCGTCACCATTGAGAGAATTATCAAATCCTGGTGCTTCAGGGTCGATATTCTATTTGACAGATGACGATGAGTTTATAATCAAGACTGTCCAACATAAGGAGGGGGAATTTTTACAAAAGCTACTTCCTGGGTATTATATGAATTTGAGTCAGAATCCAAGGACTTTGTTGCCCAAGTTTTTTGGATTGTATTGCTTTCAGTGTAATAGTAAAAATGTCCGATTGGTGGCTATGAATAATTTGTTGCCTTCCGATGTGAAAATGCATTTAAAATATGATTTGAAGGGATCGACTTTTGGGCGGAAGGCTTCGAAGGCGGAGAGGAGTAAACCTTCGCCGACTTATAAGGATTTGGATTTTAAAGAACATCATCCAAGTGGGATATTTTTGGAGACAGATAAATATAATGCGTTGATTAAGACGATTCAGAGGGATTGCATGGTTCTTGAGTCGTTTCAGATAATGGACTATTCGTTGCTGGTGGGGGTACATAATTTAGATTTGGCTATGAAAGAGCGAAAAGAAGAGAGAATAAGGAATGCCAGACAGAAATTGCAACGCACTGAGGAGATTTCGATGGAAGATGCACCTGAAGCTGATCAGGGAATAGCACAGATTGAACGTGATCGTAACGCTGCTGGATCATCGGCATTGAATCGTAGTCGATCGATGAATCGACAGAGATTGGTGGCCCATTCGACGGCTATGGAGAGTATTCAAGCAGTTGATGAGACAATCGATGACGAAGAAGATGTGCCGCAGGGAGGAATTCCAGCACGTAGTGAAAACGATGAACGATTGCTCCTCTATATTGGTATTATCGATATTTTACAATCGTATCGACTGAAAAAGAAGCTTGAACACACATTTAAAAGTATAATTTACGACGGAGACACAGTCTCTGTATGTCGACCATCATTCTACGCACAACGGTTTCAGGATTTTATGAGTAAAACTGTTTTCAAAAAGACGCCCACATTTCCACTAAAGCATTCCCCATCCAAGCGAAAAACCAGTAGCGTCAGTAATAATATAATGATGATGCCACGAATGTCATTGCGAACTAATTCTTTAACTGGAAGTAGTGGTGGATCTAGTTCGGGAGCTATTCCAAAAGACCGATATCGTACTATTCCATCGGGATCATCGACACCTCCACCAGCTTTTGATGATATCTCTGAAGAGGGAAGTATTCACACGACCGTCCGACAATCTAGTGCTAGTAGTGAGACTAATACACTTCTAAATGAAGATGGACGCAGCAGCTACTCCAATACGCAACAGACATCGACTTTTGTTGCTACAACTGCTACATATGTGGTGGAAGAAGTTGTCAGATAACTTTAACTCTGACTTGGTAGGCTAAAGAATCTCTCCTTTACTTAATGTCGTGTTGATATTGCTATTATTATTTTTGTTTTTTTTTTATTATTTTATGTTTAAAAGTAAGATTTCTTTTTCGATAATGATGATGATTTATTTAATTTATTTTTTTTAGACAAAAACAAAAAAAAAAAAATAGAAAAAAATTAAAAAATACTGTGTTGGAAAAAATGGTAGATAGTTTTGTTGTGTTTGTGTATTATGTCATAATGGAAGTAGAAATTTTGTCATAATATCATGCTCATGATCACCATAATCTAACTTTATTTATATTTTTGTTTGGACTTAATCTCAAAATGTATTATTTGTTTAATTGATTAAAATTAAATTTTAGTTAATTAGAAAAAAAGAAACAAAAAAAAATTTGTTGTAATTTAAAAATTTAGTTTAACGTGCCTGCACTATAAAAATTGTATAAAAAAATAAGAAAGAAAAAAAAAAAAAAACAAACAAACTGGTGATCATATTTCATTAGAAAATATGTTATGAAAAAAGTTTGAAAGCAATAGATGAAAGAAGATTTAAAGTTAGAATATTTAATAATATTGAGAAATATATTTTATTTTATATTCCAAAAACGATATAATAATTGTCAGTGTTTTTAATTTGAATATTAAGATTTAATTGAAGAGAAGAAGAATGGAAATTTTTTCTTAAATTATATTTTTTTAAAGTATTTCTTGTACTTCAAAAAGGTCGAAATACGATTTGATGTAGATATTATATTGCCAATAATTTATACACTTTGGAAGGAGATCAAGTGATGATATGTAATCTAAAATGAATGATGAAAGTCATTCGTAATCTGAAATAATGACTACAACCAGAATTTTATAAATGATTCAACGTAAGAGCTCATTGACTTAACAGAACAACTATAAATATACTACAGAACAAATATACTAACAGAACAACTATGAATATACTACCAACTTAAAAACTTTTCAGAAATGAATGATTTGGAGAACATGGCATTTGCTGTCGATGGTATTGAAAGTTGATTTTGATTCGGTTTCAACCGAAATGAAGAATGTGGGCGAATAATGCAATCCATATTTTGCATAGATGTAGGAGGCTAGGATTTAATTTTTTTTAAATAATTTTCTCTTTAAATATATTCCGCATTAAGTTCTAATTTTTCACTAAAACAGAGGAAGGGATTCTGGGAAACCCCATTTAATCTCATTCCATTACTTTAAGCTTTATACCACCAAATATTCAGTTTTGCGTTCTTATATAAACTACCCCACTATATTCTATACAATTTAAGAAATATACAATACTCATTATGTCAGTCGTCGTCGTTTGGTACCATTATCCTGTCACCAACAAACTTCCCAATTTAACCTGGCTGCCAATTGTATAATTTCAATATTAATGCTCTCCATTATTATAAAGAAAGAAAATTTATGACCATTTTTCAATCAGCGCATTTGCCTTTTCATCCCATATACATAATATTGGCAGTAGGCAGTGGGGATATGGCATTGAATTTGCCTTTAACTTTGCCTTGGCAGTTTGCAATATTAATCATATTTTTATTCCTGCCTTTCTGTAATTATACTTCTCTTAAATAAATATTGTAATATTATTTATTTGCCGTTCATCATTATTCATTCTCAATATTTTAACGATGATGATGATGGTGGCAGAGAGGAGACGAACGACGAAACGGACGATATGACGACACAAACACATTGTGTCGTTTCGTTTACAAGGATTTCTGTTTATTTTTTGGTTTCAGGTTGGGATTGGATCTAATTGTTGCTCTTTTTATACACTTTTGATGAAGAATTCTAGAGAATGGTTCAAAATATTCCAACAAAGTGTGTATAATAGAAACATGTCGATTTTATTAGTAAAGTCCCACAGGAGACACTTCGGGAACCCGTACTTTTTTTTAAAAGCAATGCAGTAGATCCATGTAGGATAGTTCGTACTTATTTAACTTTGAAAAACTGTTCTACGTGATACATTTACTGAGCCCTGAGAAATAAGTAAGACTTAAAATATGTGCAGCAGGTTTCAATAACGAGAGTAATGTCACATTCCAAAGTATTCAATTAAACGGCAATGGTTGGGAAAAATCGAACAGAAGTTGTCTGGAAGAAAAAAGGGTTTAAAATCTTACAATCCGCTCCTGTTACTAGGTTGACGGAAATGAATGTGATTATGGTGAAAAATTATCATAAAAAGAAAATTATTTCCGATAACAATAACACATTAAATAGAGCAATTAAAACTCAACTGCTGAAGGAAAATAATATATACCATACGCTCATTACTGCTAATTAAATCGAAACAATAAAAAGGTAAACAAAAAAAATGTTCTTTTCGAGACTGTAAAATTAAACTTAACCTCCAATTTAATGTTCCTTTGTTGTTTTTTTTTTGTTGTTTAAACTTTAATTTAATTTAATTTTATGTTTAAAAGCTTTTTGTTAACTTTGGAGACCGAAATGTATGATTTCGTTTTTAGCTAGGTTCAAGTGTTGATCTTGAAAGTTTCTAAACAGCTCACAGTATAAATTGAAGTGTGAAGACTATCGATGTATTCGCTCGGGAAAATTTCAGAAAATGATTTGGAATTGCACTAGAAGCATTCATTGCGAAACTGAAGAAATTAAATTTAAGTTGTCTAACAGAATTTATGTTGAAGTTTTTCAATACAATAAAGTATTACGCATACACCACAGTGACCGGAATGGGATATTTTGAAAAAAATATTTGGTGTTTCTGATTTCATATGGTACTCCAATTTTGAAAATCTAGCAACAACGGTCAAATATATAGCAATTTGTATAAACTATTATCGAACTGGGTCACTGTGGCGAATACGTAATATTTTGTTTTATAAAAAAAATTTAACGAATATTAAAAAAATTATGTTGTTGATCTATACTTCTAACAAATATGGTATATTGCGTGCTTCATTTAATTATCTTTATAAATAAATCGTTCAATAATCTATAATAATCACCTACTCGTTAATCCTATAGATTTCGATAACATCAAAGTGCTAAAATAATGATTATTTCCACTTCAAATATTTCACTTACTATAAATACGGAAGAACTAGGTTACAAAAATGTTTTGTTTATTTTTTTTCCAAACAAACATAAAAATGTTAACAAAGTCTAACTCGTTTATGGGTTATTGTTACTCATTAATTGCAATACAAAACGATTTTTAAAGTTCAATAATATTTAATGTCCTTGTCAACTTTTAGCAATACATTTTTCCAATAGTTTTGTGTTTTGTTGTATTTTTTGTTTCTCTTCTTTCTGTTTTTATTTTTTTTATGGTTATTGTAATTTTTGTTTTATTTAATTTGTTCTCGCTGATATTTTCGCCAAGTTGGCAGCAAACATACGTCATCCGCCAATACTATGAACTTTTATTCGTTTGTCCTCTTTATGAAAAAAAAAAAATAAAACAACCGAATCGGTATAAAGTTGATGCCTATACACGACAAAGGATCCTGATGGTGATGGTTATGGTTACGAAATAAAAATAAAATTAAAAACAAAACCAAAAGAACTCTACGTCTGCCATCGATATTGGCATCAATCAACCATAAATTAACAATCGTTATTTATTTTACTCCTCTCCTCTATCCCCTCTCAACCTCAATTCGCTGCTCGCAACTTTATACAACACTGATGCGGACCATGATGATGATGATGATGATGATGATGGAAATGACGATAAAACATCACTACAATTCTACAATATAGTGGCACAAATAGCTTTTGAATAAAATTTAAAACAATACTCGTAAAAAAAAAAAAATAATATACATATGAATATGTAGAGGTATTGGTATATCCTTGGGTATCCTAGTGGATGATGATTTTTATAACAAATACAACAATCAGAATTTTTTAAAACATGAGTTGAGGTATGCGGGATGAAAGTTTTGAAAAGCCCATTCAATTGATTATTTGTGTATACCAAACTGAAGGGTCATTTTTGTGTAAAAAAAAATCTAAAAAAAAAAAAACAAAAGAATATGCACACAATGGATATATTGGAAAAATAAATCATACATTGGTAGCGATTGTTGTGATGAAAAATATGAAAAAGATCAAAATGTGAAAGAGAAACTTTTTTAATTGTCATAAAATTCATACATAAGTCAAGTTGAGTTGTTTTTTATGGCCCACTAACCTATGTTGAGTTCGATAATTTAATGAAGAAACTGTGTCAAGGCACTTTCAGTTATTCCCAAATAACTCAAAATTCAGTATATTGCTCCGGACACTCCTATTTTCGTACAGATTTTTCGAATAAGTGAAATTAATCGCCACAAAGTACCGGAATATTTTTTTTTGGTCCAACCTCAGGCGCCTTTTATTTCTACGGAAATCCTTCACCTAGAAATTGTCATATTCTGAATATTTTCTGAGCGGATATCTCGATAGTTGTTGAGAAGCTTTCAAAATTAATACCATAGACATGCATGGTATAAGTGAAGCATTTTGCATTGATTTTTTTTTTCAATGGAGAAAATTTTTTATTTGCAATAAAATTTTATTAATGTAAAATATTTTTATTTGCAATAAAAATTTTATTTTTAACGCAAATATTTTCCAGTTGTAATAATTTTTTTTTTAATTCAATGTTTTTTTAATAATTTAATTTTTTGAATGAAAATATTTTTCAGTTGGAATGAAATTCTTTTTTTTTTTAGTGGAATTTTTTTTTCAAATGTAATAAATATTTTTTTAATGCAACTTTTTGTTTGCAAAAATTTTTTTTTTTTTAATTTCAAATGCATTTTTTTCAATTGACTTTTTTTACAACCCTGATCTAAAAATACATTTCAACGTTCTAGCATGTTATTTTTACGTAATTCCCTAGACTCGTTTTTTTTTTTTTAGTTTTTTAATATCTCTTTTTTAACGCATATGTATATATGTACATATCTCCCATATAACGTTTTCGAGGTATTGCAATTTTCTCGAAAACGGCTCTAACGATTTCGAATAAATTTGGTGTACATAATATTCTTATTGATTCTAACAAAACTGCGTTTTTAGTTTTTCTCAAAAAATTAGGAAAACGGAAATATGGGGTTGCCGCTTTCAAAAAATGACGTATTTTTTAAGTTCATGTATTTCATCAAAACATACATAAGTCAATTTTATTAAAAATTTACAGACAGCATTTTGAAGTTTCAAATACAAAAAAGAATTTTTTAAAGTTTTTGAAAAAAAAAAATTATTTTTAATTTAACTTTTTTAACATTAAATTTTTTTTCCAAACTAAACAAAATCTCATTCATATTTCCAATAGATATTTAAGATAACGATACTTTGGACTACAAGAGCAAGTACGCGCGACCCAGTTGAGCATTTTATTTTACATAGGTGCTGTTTATATTCATGTTCGGTGTACATTGCTAAAAAAATCTACCATTTTGTAGGTACATAATTATGTAAATTTTATTAAACTCATTAAAAAGTTAAACAAACAATCCATTAAATCTGTCTAACATTCACAATCATTCTATATTAAATATATAAACACAACACCTGTATAATATTGATTTTTGTCAGCATTCTTTTTAAAGCTTTCAATTAGAGATAGAAACCTCTTCCATTACCATATAAACACCTAACCAATTAACTGTGCAAAGTTATCTCAAGTATTATCAAAGTAGGTTAGATATACAGATCTTTACCTTAAAGTAGGCACTTCACAGGACATTCAGAGAGGGAATTACAATTCTACGGTTTGAATGTTTAATGTCAATGAACTTCAAGTAAATGATTATTGAAACACGTTCCACATTTCTATATTATATATCTTTTGTATGTAGGTATCAAGTAGATGTTTAAGCGACAAAAACACTATCCTTAATATTAAATACTTAAGCCAAAACCAACACACACACACAGAAATTGTCTTGAACGGACACTCCTCCTCATCCACCATTCAAAGTCCCACGACATCATCTCTAACACCGCATCCATACGGCATAATCCACTTAAGTGGAAATAATAATTATTCTAACGACAATTTGAATTTTTAATTAAATCCGTCAAGTTCCATGTTTCTGGGATGTCGTTCGTTTTGTTGTTGTAGAAATAGAAGCAAACCATAGCAGAGCAGCAGCAAAAGCATCATCAGTAGTGCCACCACGTCTTAGCCTAATTATGTGGATCATTAAAAGTGATTATATCCACAAACAACGTACTACTATATACCCACCCACTCATCCATACACATAGAATAAGTGTATAGAAGGTATTTGTATGAGTGTGAAGGATTAGATATAGTTTTTGTTTGATTGCTGGTAAAGCCAAAAGTGTCCACCCTCATCATCATCATTATCATCAAGATAGTCCTTTTACAAAAGTCACACCAGGATAAATTTCCAACAGAGATAAACTTAGGAAATAAGTTTCTGTGTATATCACACTTTTAGCCTCCTGTTGACAGCAACCGGAAATATAAATAAACAACAAAACTTTTACTGTTTATTTATTTTTTTTTTTTTGTTTTTCATCTGGGTCATCCCTTAATTACTTTCAATGATCGGTGATTAGTTTGCAAAAAATTAGAGAAAAAAAAACAAAAAATTCAATAAAAACAAATAAAAAGGAATTAAGAGGTTAAATCAAGTTGTTTGTGTTGTTATAATAATAAATATTGTAATAAATCAACACACTACGAGTATTTAATCGTATCCACACCAAAAATGAGAGATACAATATTGTAGATATCAGTTTATTATTATTTTTGTCTGATTCAATAAAATCGATGACTTTCGAATAGTGTGTTAAAACTATATACTCATCACTACATTATCGATTTTAATAACCACCCAAACATCCATAAATGCCAGAAGAATGAGTCCAACGAACGTGTTGGGAATTTTTAAGTTCATCCAAACAAACAAAGCAGAAAAACTCAATACGATATGCCTACTCAAACAAATTCCATGATAATAAGTTTGAACAATGGCTGGCAGATGGAAAATATGGCAATAGGTGACTGTTAAATAATACAAAATAAAATTAAATAGAAAAAAAAAAAATAAATATAGTAAATCCATTTAAGTTCTATCGACCGTTAACCAAATTGAGATAGTCGATACATTATGAGCGTGCAAGCATATTGCACAAGTGCACCATTGTGAATGTCACACATTTTTTAGTGTTGCCAACAATCATTTATGTAGTCGATTTCAATATTATTTGAAGAAGGATAAATTCGACAAATTGTTCGTCAAATCAACAGAAAAATGTACCAAATTTATTAAAGAATTGAAGAAATCAATGGATAAACTCATTTTAAATTGAAGGTTTTTTGTTGTATATTCCTTCAAATATTTATTTAAAAACAAATCCTTAAATCAGAAATATTTATGTAAATACTGATTCAGTAGAAAGATACAAAAAAATTATCAAATCTCGGAGATTTGATAATTGATTTGGAGAAATCAATAGAAAAATCCGTAAAATTAAGGTAAAATCCAGGACTTATCCCGTAAATCTGCAAAAAAAAAAAATAATAAGGAATTTAGTGTAGAAGTACAGAATGGTCGAATGCAGCAGTTGATAAATTTGACATTTCAAAGCTTGAGTTGGGCAAATCTCTTAAAGAATGTGTTAAATTAAGGTCAAACATAGAAAATAATTAACTTAATCAGTGAATTGAGCCTTTCTGTGACTGCTGTTTAGATTTTTTAAAAGCTTTTTTAAAAGATTCTCTGCCCCTTACACCAAGGCGACGAAGTCCTTTGATTGAAAATTCTTCTTTACTTTCAAAAGATAAGTCTACAAAAAATGAAGTCATAGTTGTCAAACAGAACAGAACGAAAACTTGTCTCACGCGTCACGTACGTCAAAACGCGTATTCAAATTTTAGGTATTTCGTTTTTCCGTGAGACTTTGAAATGCAGTCAGTAGAAATCTAACTCGGAGTGCAACAAGTAAAACTTACTGGCAATAATCTGACAATTTGTCTTCTATTAACAATGAGATAAATGCCTTGGAACATTTTGAACGTATTTTATAGCGCTTTAAAACATAAAATATCACGACTGTATTTCAAAAGAGGGAGAACAAGAAACACGATGGGAGAATTCAGAAACAGATAAAATATCGTTAATTTGAATATTGAATAAAGAATGTGGCAATTTAATTAATATCCGAAAAAATTGCAATTTAATGGATATTTAAAAAATAAAAGTTTTTTTTTTTAAATGCATAAATTCGCTGAGTCCAAAAGTATTGACAAACATTTTCCAAATATACATTTTTTTCTTAGGTAAAAAGGACAACTTGTCTTAACCAAAACAAAAAAAAAAAAATGTAAAAAATATGTTCCACATACGCCACAGTGACCTCTTAATTTTAATCTTTCAAAAATTAATACAAAGTAGCAAAATAAAATAATGACTGAGTTACCATTGCAAAGGATCATTAAAAATATGTGGAAACCCTAGTTCAAAATAAATATTTGTTGTGTGAGGAAAGTTTAATTTGATACCACCATTTAGCTTAGTGCTGCGATGTGCAGTGGACAATGAAACGTATGCATGAGGTATAATATATAATCACCTTTGCCATATTCTATGATAGCTTTTAACTGGAACTATATGCGGCTGGTGGCAAAACAAAATAAAACAAATATGTAGCACACAAAAACAAAAAAAAAAAAACATATTGTTGACATTTTTGTGGAAAACTTAGCGTTGCTTTAGTTTGTTTGTTTTTTTTTTTTTTTTCTTGTTTGTTTATTTATTTTGTTCAAGTTATAAATATCAGTATTGGCATATTTTGATATTTTAATTTTTTTTTTTGTATTTAAATTTTATTTTAAAATTCTTTTATTATGTAGGACGATTAAAAAAAAAAACATGGAAGGTAATATGTTTAGTTAAAAAAAGTGTCATGTAGAATTTTAATATCATCACACTATAGAGTACTTTTTTGAAAGTATTTAGATAAAGCTTTATGATATTTTTGTTTGTTTTGTTAATTTTAGTTAGGTATGTTTTAGTTTTCCACATTTTGGGGGTAATTTCGTACTTATTTTAAAGTTATGCTTATTTTAACTGTTTGTTATCATTTTCCAGAAATTTTCTTATCGAAACTAATGCATTTAAGTTCACTTAGCCTAAAAACTAGGAGCTCTAGTTTTTTTTAGATATTTAAATTTTTCACATTTTTGGAGTAATTTCATACTATTTTTTTTTAGATTTTATTATTTAAAGCTTTTTTAAAGTTTTCTTGGAAAACTTTGTTTCGGTTCAGTTAGTAAATTAAAAATACAAAAAAAAAAATTTTTTTTAAATAAAAACAAATTTAACAAAAAAAAAATTTTATGAATTTTTATGCCTTTTCATGTAAGAATAATTTAAAAACTAGAGCTGGCTAGAAAAAAACTAAATTTATTTTTGGAATAAGCACCCTAAATTTAGTAAGAAATGATAAACAACGGTCTGGAAAGATTTTGTGTTGGGCAGTGTTGTTTTTAATAAAAAGTTATAGCATTTTGGACACATATACATATAACTTGTAAAAAAAAGTCATAAGGTCATATTTCGCTTGGAGGGGTCATAATTTTAGTTTGTACTAAATTAAGCATTCTCTGTAGCTACAACACACTTATCACTTATCTCTGTAAAAATTTAAGAGATTAAAATAGTTATAAGGAGAAAAATGTTTAAAAAATATTGCATACAAGTTTGAAACAAATTTTAGGGTCATATTTAATTTTGGGAGCCCTTCTCATAATTTCGGAGAACAAGCTTCATTAAACTTAATTTTATTTTGGTTATTTGTTCGGGTTTTCCAAATTATGGTCAAAAAACTTAGACTTAATGTATTATGTAAACTGAAGACCTCTACTTTTTAACATTTTAAAAGTTTTACATTTTTTGTGATATTTCTTTGAGTTATGATGTCATCTTTTAATGATTAATAACCCTTTAATATTTTTTTTTTCCATAAGAACTCTCTAGGACTCTTACCATATCTTCTCCACTCAATTTTACAGTCACATTTTGCAACTGGATAGATGTCATAAAAGTTCAAATTTTTTATTAATACACTCATTTATACTTCTGCATTAATACAACAATGCATCATGACTAATAAAAGTTCTAAATATCCACCAACACAATTAATTCAAATTTATAAACGGAAATGTCATCCATATACAGATACACGGCAGGTACATAACACACAACATTGTCTTTGTGTCTATTTCAATCTACACACAAAATCGGCTATTCAACCATATAAATTTTCGATTCTATAAGCTTTCTATATTGTTTTTGTATAAGCACTGTTTTTTTTTTCCTTCACCTCTATTACTAACGGCCCTCTTAAATGACAAAACAACTTCAAAACATCATTTTGTGTGTGTTACAAAATTTAGTTGTAGCCAACACTTTGTTGCACCACACTTTATCGGTGCTCAATGACTAATTTTGGCCATTTACGGTGTGATGTTAAACCGTCAATTATATTGTTATTTTGTATATACATACAACTAAACTGTCACAGTTACACCAGACACTGTAACAGTGTAATGGGTGGATAATGATAATATTCAGGTGTGTAGAGAGTGTATATCAGCAATAGCTTCTGTTTTACTTCTATAACGCTTCTATGTGTTATAGCTCCCACGAAATACCATACGAAACCGGACACAATACTGCACAATGTCCGAAAATTGCTTATTTAACTGTTTTACGGTTCCAAATTACTGGGATGTAGGAGTACCAACTACTGAAAACAGTATTGTATACATTTGATGCAACTACTGACTGGATTTGTATTACCTACATTTGGTCATATCGTTGCTATAAGCTGTAAGTATGATATCTAGATATAATGTATTTATATGAATGTGGTTAAAAAGGGTATAGATACATGCGGGAGAGGACAAAACCGCATAATAGGTTTTAGTTGTATAGAGGTAACGAGTACCTACCTATACCATACTTCTAAAGATATGCCCATAAACTTCCCTTTATTACAATGTATCATATTGTTGAGTTTTGTGTTGTTGCCACGTGTTATTTCAAATGAATGTTTCGGACCATATGAGGAGAGAGAGAGCTTATCACTTTGTACTTTAGAATGTACCTTATTTTATTGTTCAACACCATATACATTTATGTACATATATAGGTATCCGTCCGAAATAGCCATGGTGCAATAGTAGCAGTCGGTGGTAAGTGGCAACGCCTTGCGCCGGTATCCCAGTGTGTTATGGTGCAACCACAATATTACACGTGAGAACTTTAGAAGGCCATTTTATATGTACACAACACAGTACATATACGAGTCCATGATGAATGATGATGGTTTTGGAGAGTGTGTGGTTGTTATATTAGATTTCCAACAGCGGCTAAGAAAGCGTAAATTTTGGTTATACATCCCCAAAACAAGAAGTATATGAATGGTTCAATGGTGGCTCTTACCAACAACAAGAAGAAATTTACGGTTTTGATACAATACTTGCTACAAAATACACTCTTGGAAGGATTAAGTATAACATATAGAATGGTTATTTGGTCAAATTGGGTTATTACATGAATAGACTCGGGTGTGGTTGACCACAGGACAAATTTTCTAATTTAATCTCAAAGAAGCAGTTGGTAGGTGGGGGGGAAATGTTAACTACTTTCTTTCACCTGTCTGGATTTTACTCTAAATTGTGGAGAGATTGAATTTTGTATTATTTTTTTTTTAGTTCTTATTTTTATATGAGTATAGAAAACCACTAAGCCATCATAACGTTTCGATGTTATAAAGCCGCAACACCAAAATCCAAATTTTAGAGTTTTGCATATGAAATAATTTACTGCTAGTAGAAGAGCTAATTGTTACAAAATTGTGAAAAGTGCAAATTTTTTTAACTTTTCACTATTTTTTCGGAATAGATTTGAAAAGTGAAAAGTTAAAATGAAAAGTGAAAAATTATGTCTGATCTTAGCCGAGGGTTGTAAAAAATCATTTTATTATTAATGCATTTGCTTTCCATTAGAAATTTTTATAAAAAAAATATTTATTGCAAATAAAAAAAAAAAAATTCAATTGAAAAAAAAATATTTGCATTAAAAAAAATAAATATTTATTGCAACTAAAAAAAATTTTGCAATAAAAAACAAAATTTATTGCAAATGAAAAAAATTTGCATTGAAAATAAAATTTTTTATTGCAAATAAAAATATTTTGCATTGAAAAGAAAATTTTATTGCAAATAAAAAATTTTCTGCATTGAAAAAAAAAAAAAATTCAATATAAAGTGTGTTCGTTAAATATTTTTTTTTTAATATTTGTCAAATTTCCTACAATTTTGAATGTTTGACCATACATTAGGTTCAATGTTATAGTTGAAATAGCTAATATGTGTATTAGGGTGGTCCAATTTTTTGGTTTTTACATTTCCGTTGTTCCCCACTCAAAAATTGGTTGCATACGTGTTTTGTATCACTCACGTGAAATGTCAGCTTTTTAGGTGAAGTGTAAGTGGGCGCTCAACAGACTCAAAGTTTTGACTCAGATGCTGTTCTAGCTAGGTGCTCATGCCTAGTAATTAACTTTTTTTTTAATTTTTCAAGTGAATTAAGTTGTGACGTGGTAAAGTTTTTCATGATATGTTTTTTCTTTCTTAAAAAACCACTAGTTAAGTGATGTTTTCACAGATTTTTTTGTTCATTTAAATTCGTCTGTAAGTATTTTTTGCTTAAAGTTAAAACAAAACATTTAATCAGTAAAATATGAATGACTCAAAACCAAAGAAACAGGAAAATCATTAACTTGGTTGTCGGAAGTATGCGTGCTTATCATATTTAAGCCAAAATCCAACCCCAAGCCAAGTCCTATTACGATATAATCAGATATTAAGGGTAACAAAGTCTAATATTTCAAAGCTGATGAGCGCCCTCTTCCTTTTACTTTTGAGAGCTAAAACTTTCAGCATATGTTAGTATAGATATCTGTAGCAAAATAATGGGTGGGGATGTAATGAATTATATGGTTTATTTTTTTGCCTTATAACGTGGACCACACTAATGTATATGGCAAAATAGTCAAAATTGTAAGAAAAATATAAAAAAAAAAAAATATGTAATGCACTCATTTTGCATTGAATTTTTTATTTGCAATGAATTTTTTTTTTCAATACAAAATATTCTTATTTGCAATAAAAATTTTATTTTCAATACAAATTTTTTTAATGCAAAATAGTTTTGGTTGCAACAAATATTTTTTTTTCAATGCAAATATTTTTCAGTTGCAATAAATATTTTTTTTAATGCACATTTTTTAATTTCAAATGAATGAAAATGAATTTTTTTTTAATTGATATTTTTACAACCCTGTCTTAGCCTAAGTACTTATTATTTAATTCCTCGTTTTCAAGAAAAACATTCTAAAGCTGTTTATTTTTTTAAAAATTATTTTTCAAAAACTTTTTATAAAATGCTTTTTTTTTTGCAAAGATTGATGAAAAACTTTCAGTGGCAAGGGCACTTTTCATCGCTGAATTAGAGATTATCTTATCTTTGAAACCGTCCAATGGAAGTCATATTGGAGGACTTCTAGTTTCAAATACCACAGTTGGAAATCTGGTGTGCCATAGGGTTCCGATTAATCACCGATTCTCTTTCTCAAGTTTATAAATTATATCCTTTCTGATGAATGCTATTTACTCTTAGTATTTAATAATCGTTTCTTGCTTTCAATTAATGTTGTTCGAATGCAATATCTTTATCATAATTGTCCCATAATTAATATGAAAATCATTTCAATCCTAAATCCCGAAATTCTGAAATTAACGACGTAGAATACGAATACAAATTTTTTGAAAGCCTTTATGCTTTTGTCGTTAGTAACAAAAGAATTCACAAATTGATTATTCCTTTCCTTCATCAACGCCATATTCAATTCTATATAAATCTGCATCTAAATTCAAAAATTACCAAAAAAAAAAAATGTAATTCTAAAACAGTTTCACTTTAAAAAGTTACTTTGTCGTGAAATTTTTGGAAAAGAGCAATAAGGAAAAAAAAAAACCTTTCTATTTCCTCATCCAATGACACAAAGTGAATGTGTTTTTTTTTTTCGTTTTTCGTTTTTTTGGGTTTGTTTTGGAAAATTCTCCTTGTCATCTGAACCGAAATATGTTGTCCTTTAGATAGACAGATATGCACATCACAAAGTATAGTAGTATAGTATATCCTTTTATAGCGTTATACCATCCATAGAATAAACGTGCAAAATGCAATTTAAAAGACCCAGACATTTGCATACACACACATACTCAACTATAAGCAAACATATAGAAAAACCACAAAAGTACATTAAGCTAACCAACAAAGAAAAGATAATCAAAACGAGGAATCAACTATAAAAGGAGCAAAATGCAGAACCGGAAGATCCTCTTTTGCCCTGGCTAAAAATAATAACAACAAGTAGAGGTAAAGTGATATAAAGGGTGTTTTTTTTTTTCTAGGAGATACGTTAGAAGGATAGATTGGGAATTAACTGTTTTTGAAAATTTATATACGATTTATTAAAAAAAATTATTACATTAGAGTTTTATGCTTATCAAAGCCTGAAAAGATTAAATTTTATCAGTTTTTTTTAAAGAAAATTTGTGAAAGCTTCCGGCCCGTGAACTTATCGAAGCAAGTTTCTTAAGACCTTTAGTTTTTGGAAAAAAAATAAATCTAATGCTTGAAAAAAAGGTCAAAAACGCATATATTCTATAGTTCTTGAGCTATTCAAAAAACACCCTTTATCTACACATATTTATAAATCTAAAGATGTTATCCTTTATGTTATGCCATGATGCTATTAGATACAAAACAATAGACAGACATGGAAACATATAAAACTACCTATTCATTCAGTTCTTGAATAAACTATATATACCGATAAGAGTATGTACGAAAAACCTCTTGAGTAAAACGATTTTGTGGCCAGAAAATAAGACAGACTAAGCAAAGCGAAAGCATCAAGAAGGCAAAAGATAGGAGCAAGCAACGAAAAAGAGAAGAGAACAATGAAAGAAAGATTTTTCTATATGGTAGATATACGTAATGAAATTTTAAACAAGATTGGATTATTTTAGCCATTTGGAAATGAAACTATTAATGTGCATCTCTAAGGGCTAATAGACGCAAAGGAGGCAAATATAAGTTAATTAGAAAATTATTCTGGAATTTAGGCATGGATTAACTTGTGTATTATTGGCTGCTTCCAACTTTTGCTTCTGTTTTTATTTTTTTGTGGTTAAATAATTTAAAAGTCTTTACAGTAAGTACTTTTACATTATAGAGTATTTTATATTATTTTGTGTGTTTAAGCCTTAAGGCGTAGAGAGTGCAATAATAATAATATACATAATTGGAGTAGTTACAATTTTACTTTATGCATTTGCAAAAGTTTTCCAAGTAGCTATGCTGAAAGAATTAAAAACCAATTTAATTTTGATTCTAGAAGAAGAAAATAATTCAATTATTCTTAGGTATTTGACTTTTGGGTTTTAAAATGTGGTTTCATTATTTTAAAGACTTAAAATGATTGAAAAACGCTTCAAGTAATATATCTTGGTTTTTGAGTGATATTCTGAAAGAAAATGGCTTCTGCAAAGGAACAAAAACATTTGACCAATTTATATCTAATTGAAATACCTAAGTTATCTTCGGGGGGAACCAAAAATGCAAGAGACTACACTCTACAGCTAACCGAATATGTGTAATTCAAATTTAATTGAGAAAATAAGTCAAATTTAGTAATGGATAAGAGAGGAAGAAAATATATATAATTCAAAAATTCGTAAATATATACAATTTGAAGACAAAGCATTCAAAAAATAAATATTTTTGAGAAATCTTATCAATTTCAAGGATACTGTTCCAAATTGTATGAGTTTTAGACTTGATTTACTTGACTAAAAAACAGCAAGAATGGTTCTTATTTGCTTCTATTCTCCTTAATTTCGATCCAGTTTATAGACTAGACACGTTGCGGTTTAAAACAGGAAATTAAGGATTTTCGGTATTTTTGACTTAAAAAATTTCATGATTCAGGGTTTTCATGAATTTTGAGATTTTTTTGTTTCTCGATTTAGGAAATTTACCATTTTAGACTTTTAGAGAAGATATTTCTGCACTCATAAAATCTCAAAAACCCAAAAATCAAATCCTCAAAATCCTAAATTAAGAAAATCACATGATTTGATTAGAAATTTAAGATTTCAAAAACCATATTCCAAAAACATCTTAATAACACAAAAAGCCAAAACTTTAATAAACAGGAAACTGAAAATAATTAAAATTTTGAAATTCCATAATCATGAAAATGCTCCGATTAGTCAAGAAAATCAAATGTAAATTCATGATATCCCTTCAAAGTAAAGAAAATAGAAATGCAAAAATAAACTTAAATTTTGAAAAAAAATTTCCGAAATAAACAGCTCAGTGATTTTTGTACATAAAATGAATTAAGTTTAAAATTTAAAGATTTTACGAATTTTTGATTCCAAAATTTTATGTTTTCAGAATTTAAAAACTGTGAGATTTTGGGTATAAAATATTTTTGAATTTCTTGATTTTGGGTATAGAAATAATGAATAAATATCCCAAAATCTTAAAAAGCTAAAAAATCTTATAATTATTTATTCCAAAGCTAAAAAATAATAAAATTCTTGAAAATCAAAATAGGTACCAACATTTTTAAATTTATAATCCCAAGATCTTTGGTGAAATTTTATGTTATTTTTTTTTTCAGTAAACTTAAATTTAAAAAATCCTCCTAATGAAAATCGACCCAGAAAAAAAAAAACTCAAAATTTTGAAAAACAGTTATAGAATCAAAATTTCAATAAAATTTAGGTACATAAAATGAAATTAGTTTAAAATTTTGAGATTTCGCAATTTTTGTGATATTTTGAGTTTGAAATATTTTTGGTTTTCTTGATTTCTGATATTAAAATATTGAATAAATGAAACGAATATGTCCCAAAAATCAACCGAACTCTTTTATAATCATTGATGCCAAAGCTAGGAAATACGAAATTCTTAAAAAATCAAAACACTTAAATCCCCCAAAAGTATTTAGAATTAAAATTTCAATAAAATGTAGGTTTCCATGATCATTCTGTTGAAATTTCATGCTTTTGGAATTTTATGATTTTGATACACCACACGACATATTTCACCCTTAGTCGCTATGTCCTCTTAAGGCCGATTATACCTATTCTATTTAATGTGATTTCGAATGCCTTGTAACTATCGGACAACCAAAACGCTTCCAACGATAGCTAATTTTTCAAAATAATAATTAGTAGTTTAGAAGTAATAAGGAAACCCATGAAAATTGACACATAACTCAACAAACATGTCAAGGTTTTGACTTTAACCTTTTTAATTGAAAACAAAAGCTGATAAAGGTTGCAATGTATTTGAATTGGCTTCTTCTTTTTTCTAAATTTTTCAAAATACATAAATTAAAATCACTCATTCTCAGCTTCTTTTATTTGGAATTTATTTAATTATTTACCCAAAATACACCTAGAATATGATTAGCTTAACAAAAAATCCAAATAGTTGAGATGCCTAATTCAAATCCGCCCTGAACTGCCCTGACTTTGAGCTTTATTCTAAAGTCTGACTGGCTACATAGGTTTAACAATTTTAGTTTCAACTATTTTTTAAACCAACTTAAGCTTCTCTGTAACCATTCCAAAAGAATAAAAAACCATTGATCCAACAAACAAATAAAAAATAAAGAAAAGAAATATTTTGTAAAAATATTCCACATACGCCACCCCTAATTACCCACACACCACACTGAAGTGAAGCCGCATTAATGCTTTAGGCTTCGTCATCAATATGTCTCAACAACGACTTTTGTTTCATTTTGAAGAATTCTTAGCTAAAAGTCAGTTCATGTCCAACAGTTGGCATTTGAATTTCTAAGAAAATTGTATTCTTTTTCTCGTCAGAATTTAAAAAACACTGTAAGCTAAATGTTCCTCAAGTTGGCTGGCAATTTAGTTTCAAATAAAAAAAAACAAAGAAAATATCCTTAAAATTACAAATTTATCTCTAAAATCTGATTTTCATTCTTTTCTTTTTCCAGAAAGCTAACTAAAAACTTCAAAAGAAGAAAAAAAAAAAAACAAAATAACAGAAAATGCCATTTCAAAGAAGCTACAGCAAAGTATGGTGGGGTTCGGATAATTCAGTTCCCACGACAGCTAATAACGGTAACTATCATCTATCCTCGAACCAACACAATGGTGGTTATAGTTCCTTAGACTATAACCTTATTCGATCCAATGCTGGTGGTGGAAATCTATCTCGCATCCAAGAGGTTGAAGATGAAAATTCATCGAAATTATGGGCTAAACACGAAAGTCCTGGTAGCCTAAGGAGTCAGGTAAGATATAAACCGAACCATTTTTAATTTTTTTTAAATTTCTTTTTCAACTCTCTTCTTTAGGACTCTGGATTCTCTGATAACGACGAATCACAAAGTATTGGTGGTGGTGGTCTACCTCGTAGACGAACTTCACTATCTTCATCCTCACCAAGGAGCGCCAAATCGGATTTAAGTGAAAATAATTGCTCTCCAACTTCTTTTCGTACCATAGAAACTCCACCGACTGTGATAAGGCGCAATAAGATGTCTTTAAATCTTCTAACGCCAAACCGTTTGTCCTTCAGTGCACCCAATTCGCCTTGTGTTGAGCGTAAAAAGGATATCGCTGATGACAATGCAAACGGAAACACAGATGACACCACCTGTGATCTTATAAGCCAACTTAATAGGATTAGTTTTGTTAATACAACGCCAAAGAGACGAGATGATGACATCACAGACTTGTCGTCGTCGTCCTGTAAATGCTCACCGATTAATAAGGATATTCTTTCGGCAACAAAGTCGACATTGTCGTCGTCGTCTGTTAGTTCAACATCGTCAATTCGACGTCGTCGTTTGGTTAGCCGCAAGACGAGAAGGAGTTTAATGCCAGCTAATGCTGCTCCTTTAGATGCATCACCAACACGTCTTCTAACTGAATATAATAATGAAACAGTTATACTTGGTGGTGCAGTAGAAGAGGATGCCAATAATAATACAATGAAATCTGAAGGAGGTGCTGTAATCTCTCCACTCAAAGCTAAATATGGAGTGAATTTCACCGCCAGTACTAGTACACCAAAGTCGAAGAAGGGAGTTCCTGTTAAATATGGAAGTACTTTACCCTCGATGGGTATTGAATATGATAATCCTTTGCTCAATGGACATCCTCCGGCTCTTCAGAGCTGGCTTGAGGATATTCGTATGTCATATGACCGTGAAGTGATGTCAACTCTCCAAACAAAATCCATTGTACTGGAAGCATTTAAAAATATGAAGATAACCAGCAATACTGTGGCGAAGATTATTCGTCAACTTCAGCAACGTTCTGTGGCAATGCAAGCTGATTTCGATATTATGGAGAAAATACTGAAAGGTGATACCTCAGCAACTCTCCACGTGGCTTTAACCAAAGCTCATAATCTACTCGAAAGTGTCGATGATTTTACCTTAGCTCTCGAACGTCGTTCGGTATTTTTTGCTGAGTTCCGAGCTGATCGTAAACGTTTTCAAGATAATATTGAACACATCAAATTGATTGTCAAAGATACTCGAATATCTCTGGAGAAACACCATTACATACAAATGGAATCTCTACACGATGATATTCAAGTACTCAAGCGCTATTTGCTGATAACTCTTCGCTTAGTTTTCGAAAAGTTAGTCAGAGTAATAGTGCAAAGTGTTGAACAGTCCAAATGTGATTTGATGTTGAGGGCGAATTTGAATATGATTGCAACATTGTCGAATATGCAATATGAAGGATTTGCATCGTTGAGTGATGCTTTTGTACAAAATGAAGCAGTTAGAGCTTTGTTGATGGTTTGTTTGGAAAATAAATTATCATCGGTAAGAGCTTTGGCATTGAGGGCTTTGGCAACGATTTGTTGTACCCCGGAGGCAATAAGTCAATTTGGTGAAGCAGGAGGTTTGGAGATTTTGAGAGATATTTTACAAAAAGATGGAGAAAAAGAGTTGACAAAGAAGACAGATGCTGAGAGGAGAGAAGCTGTTTCGTTGTTGACGCAGATAACAGCTCCATGGCATGGTGGTCAGTGTAAGGTCGAAGGACTTAAGGACTCGGCGGAAATTATTGTCGAAGGACTTACTGGTAAGAATTTGAACAAAAAAATTTAGCATTGATAAGCTTGCAGGTTTTGTTTTATAATGTTTTTGTGTGAGTGTGGTAAATTTGGATAGGTGTTGTAAAATTTAAACGCATCGTTTTAATTTTTTTTTTTTTTGAATTGTCTTAAACGGAAAATTGGTTTTTAGCCGATTACAAAGAGTATGTGGTCATTGTAGTTTAGAGCGCCATTGTTATTTAGGTTTAATATTTATAATTCAAGCACTCTAGTCACCAGCTAGCAATTTATTTGTATATAATTTATTTAAAGAGATTTCATTACTGAAACTTCGCAAAAAGCTGAAATTTTGTACAAAATTTTCTATCGATTTGATTCATTTAATATAAAAAATATTTGATTTCACTTCTAAGTTTTAAGAGATTAAGTTTTCGAATTAAAGTTAAAAAAAATGTTGTTAAGCCAGTTTAATATAATTTTGTGTGATTTGTGACCTCCAAATAAAATTTCTGTTCAAAATTTCCACATTTCCCATCTTCAAAAAAAAAAAAAAAAACTCATTTTCATCCAAAATAATTGTGAGGCTTCCTTAAATTTAAGGTTCTTATCCTATTGTAAAATTGTTACTTAATTTCAAAGGGGAACCATTTTCCATACCTACTGATTTGTGGCTTATGTTTCCTTCGCAAAAAAAAAAACACATTTAGCCCTGATTTTTCAATCGCCAGTTAGACTATAAGAGGAATAAATGTCAATATTAAAAAACTTTTATTCCTAGGAATCAGCTCTATCTGAGGTTTATCTGACTATTGAAAAATTGGCTCTTAAGGTAATTTTTGTTTGGGTACCATATAAAATTTCGATTTTTTGGGACTTGTCCCAGATTTTCTCTAATAAAAACAAAAAACCTTAAACATAAAATATTTTTTAGACTGCTTAAGTTCTTTTCTTCCACTTTTCATAATGGTATCATTTTTGCCACAACATGTTTTTGGTAGTGTACCTACTTTTGAATCATCTTGGTATTTACAATCGAAATATTTTTTTTCTAACTTTCGGATGCAGATTATTCGGATCAAAGTCTCAAAATAAGATTTGGTTTACAGATATGAGTTCACAGTGAACAGGCCTATGCATTTAGGTAGAAAAATTAAATTTTATTTTTTTTCGGATTTTCGAGAAAAAAATCAAGGTTAACCCCTTGCCTAAAAAAAGTACAATTTCAAAAATTTCCCCCAAATCCATCGAGTGAGATATCAAAAGAAAGGTCTCTTTAAGCTGTATTCATAGCTGAAAACCAAAATTTTCTTTGAGGTCTGGTTGCTTAATTACCTACTTAAAAAAAAACAGTCAAATTATATTTGAAGTGAAAAATTTGGTCTAATTTTTGATTGGATGTTTGTCGAGGTATTTAAAACGAATCTGAATCTATCCATCGTCGTTTTTTACAATTTCTGTCAAAAGGAGACCTCATATCGGAAAAAGTTAAATGCAAAAGTTGTAGATTGTAAAAGTGTCTACAACTTTTACTCAAACCATTTTTTTATATAACCACAAAAATATTGAAAAAAAAAAATACAAAAATACGATTTTTTGATATTTTATTTTTATCTTTTACAAAAATGGTTGGATTTTAACAAAACCTGGATAAAAATTACTTTGTTATGTTTTCTATCTGTTTTAAATGTTTTTTTTTTTTTGAGCAAAAAATTTATTTTTGGATTTTTGACGAGTTTAATTTGAAAAAAAAATAGCCTATTTTCATCCAAAAAAATTTTGATTTTTTAAAAGATTGGAATGCAGTTATTAAGATTTAAACCTTTTATTTGGAACTGTGTGGAAAAACTTTATATGTACTTTTTCCGTAAATGACAGTAATATTGGCGAGAAATAATTTTCCATGGAAACCAAATTATCCTTTTCTAATGGCCTTTGACTTTCTTAATTTGAATGTATCATTAGAATAGCTCTAACGTGCAAAATTTTTTAGATATTGAATTTTGAATGTCTAAAACACTATTTTTGTGATGTTTTGGCATTGTAATATCTCAAAAACGTGATGTGATAGAATTTTTTTGACTTGTGCTCATCGCACAAAAAACCATTAGAAAAATATACTTTGATTTCTATAAAAAACAAATTTTTGGGTAGTGAAATTGAACAGGGTAGAAAAAATCGAATGCCTTGCCTTATTAGTTCTTGTAACTATTTTTGCCACATAAAATTCGTTTCAACATAAATTTCGAAAAAGTCACAATGGCAAATTTTTGAAATTTTAGATTAACCTTCAAATTGATATTCCTTTTCAGTATTAAATTAATGTTCTTGTCGTATGGTAGATGTTAATCTTAAAGCTAGAACTTTGTCTTTGTTTCCTTTGAGAAACCCTCACAATATTGTTTAAATGTTAAGGAATTAATGTAGCGAACACGTATACCATTTTGAATCCTTCAAGATTACATCTACACATTTATAAAGTGCATTCATATTGTCTTGTCTCCCCATCAATTCTGAGTGCCCGCATACAAATAAATTAATTATTCGTCACTTCATTTTCAAGGACCACAAAATCCAAATCTAAAGATGTTTAACCTGAGTTGCATTTAAAAGGGACTCGAAATCAGTATCAAATTGACATTACGTACACATAATGTGATATTAGAAGAACAATAGAATTCCATTCCACTCTGTTTCCATTTTGTGTATGATGGCATCTTCTCTCCCTAATCACACCACACACATAATTACATTTTATTAATTACAAAACCCACCAAGTATAATCTCTCTCTATCGAAATTTATATAGTATATCTTATTTTCTTACATGCATCTCTCGCTCTCTCCTATTACAGATTTAATCGAAAGGACCAATTGTTGTCCAACATTGCTCCTGTGTGCAGCCTCATTGAACAATCTAAGTCGTGTGGAAATGACCTCTGTTTACTCAATTATGTCCAACGAGACCATAATCAAACTAAAGGACACTCTCGAAAATCGTGGATTATCAGGAATATCGATTTTCCTTTATGTAAGTGTTGAAGTTTTTGAATCTATAAGTTTTCAGTCATGAGTTTTTTAGTTTTCAAAATTAAATTTTCAAAAATTTTTTTGAAAAATGGATTTTCAAAAACTTTTTTCCAAATAAATTAAAAAAATTCAAAAAAAAACTTGATAATCATATTTGTCCTTTTCATTTTTGCAGGAACAAATTGTCGCAATGCTTCACAACATGTCCAACAACAAAAAATGCCATAGCCATTTGGCCAACAGCAACATCATAAATTTCATCACGTTCATATTTCAAGCGGAATTCTACCGGAAGTATACGTCACGTGCCGAAGTTGATGCACAACGACGCACGATCAAAGCAATTCTGCATACATTGGCCCGTCTAATTCACGAATCCAGTCTCGGCCATGAGATTCTCGAACAGAATTTTATTCCGATATTCTCAAAGGTAGGAGTACATGAGAATGATGGTGGCGGCAGCGATGTAGATTATGGAAAGGATATATCCGTTTTGGCTCGTCAATTGAACGAAAATTGTACGAATAAATCATTTAACCGGTCACAGGAGAGTCGTGGCTCAACAACGTCTACGTTGTCAGCTTCAGGGATGAAATTCAATCTAACTCGGCAGGAGAGTTACGTTTAGAGACACAACCACCTACTCCATCAACCCTTTATACCTGCCATTATATAGTATAGTGAGATGACGTTATGCTGTGCTCAAGGATGCAGTTAAGGAAACATTTCGTCTCGCTAAGGATATACGAGGATAATTCTAAGCTGTCGAGATTTGTCTTTTGCTTCACATCTCAGGACATTTATCTCATCCTTGCGTGTGTGTGTGCTATAAAGGAGGAGTTTGGGAAATCGAAAATTGATGTCAAAAACAATGGACGTGATGTGTAGGCTTAATGTGTGCACGTGGAAGAAGAGAGACAGCCGCCAGAAGCTAGGCAGCCTGCGGGTGCCTCTGATGGTGCCTAGACTGATGTTTACTTAAATGATGTTGATGCCTACAAAATATAAATTAAAATAGATGGCGGTTAAATGGTTTTTTTTTGTTTTGGTCGTGACTATCGACAAGTAAACGTTTTTGCGAGCTTTTAACTTTTTTGTTGTTTCCTTGAGTTTCGAAAACAAAAATGCTCCAGGATGGTGGTGGTTGATGTTGAAGTTTTTTGTTTTTGTATTGCTCTTGGGAGGGAGCCACATATGAGTATGAATTCAAATGTACATAATTATCCTTAAATTTATTTTGTACATATAACTTTTTTATTTTTTTTTGTTTTTTTTTTTTTTGATGAAATAATAAATTTTTATGTTGTAAAAAAAACAAATTGTGTAAAGTGTAAAAATTAAAATTACATTAATTTTTGTAAATAAAATCGTTAGTTTTAAGTTAAAATAAAGAAATTAATATATTATTATAATTATGTATTTATCAAATAAAATAATGTAATTAAACAAATATAAAACATAAGTGTGTTGAGTATTAAATTTATTTCCATGGAAAGGTTTAAAGTATGAATTTTTTTGGAATTTTAACTATGCGAGTAAATGATGCTCCCATTTAGAAAACACATTTGAATATTTCTGCGAAATTAGAATTTCAAATAAAATTTTTCAAGTGAAATAAAAGAGATATAGGAAGTTAAATATAGAAAACAAATAGGGAGTAGGAGTCCTTTTGAGTCTAAAAAGGAAGTAAATTTGATTTTTTTGTTTTATATAGCAATATAAAATTAATTGAAATTAGTTAGCACGTGTTTATGAAGGACAAGACTAATCCATAGTAGGTAATAAATTAAAGGGCATTATTTGGTAGAGCAAGTATGTTAACTCCTGACATTTAAAAACAAATGATGGGAAAGATCAAATTGAATTTTAGTTTTCAAACAATTTTTTTAACGTTTAATTATGGATTCGAATTTTGAAGTAATGAGAATTCCTTCATGAATTATTTAGAACAAAATCTGTTAAGCTTTTGGGAATAACAAAAAAAAAAAATATTTATCAATAATTTATTTTTCGATATAAATGTCGATCCTACTTTTGTATAGGTGAATTACATGGGCAAAATTTAATCGTAGTTTTTCAAGTGTAGTTCCCCAATTTCAGTGACTATTCAGAAGAATTTTTGTAATTAAAAAGAAGGAAAAGTTTAATTTTTTTTTTTTACAATTTCTATGATATACGAACGTATTGCTCTTATGGACTTAAAGTGGCTATATAGTTTTTATGTAAATTCATTAAAGACAAATTTTATTTTATTTATTTTATTATAATCTTGAAAAAAATTTATAATTTGGTTTTAAAAATTCAAAAACATCTTTTTGTAAATTAGACTTACAAACAAGAATGCCATTTATTTTTTTGCAAACGAAATAACTTTAAAATTTTTTTTTTTTTGATGGGTGGAGCCGATTTGTTTTAATAGTTTTTGCCTAAATAAAAATTAAAAAAAAAATTTAGATTGCCATTCTTTAAAAATTGTTATTTCAAAACAAAACTAAAAAAACATTAATCATCGGCGAGTTTTCCAAAAAATGATTAAACAAAAATATTCTTTGAAAATATTAGTATGTATGTACAGTTGACTCCCTCTAAGTCGAACTTTCACGGGACTCAAAAATCCGTTCGAGTTAAAGGGAAATTCGAGTTAGAGGGAGTCGACTGTATATCTATTGTACTGTATATGTACAGTTTATCTATCTGAATTTAAGTTTTTAAAATACTCAATTTAATTGAAATTATGAGGTGGTACACTATGGCGTATACGTGTTTTTTTTTTTTTATAATTTTATTTTTCACATGTAGATTTCTACAGGTGCATCTTTAAACATGATTTGGTTTCGTGTGAAAAACATGATGGAGGAGTCCACAAAAATTATTTTTGTCATGACGTCCAATAATTCGTAGGTAAGTCTTTGCGTATATCTACGTACAAGTCAGAGCCTAAAAAAGTGAATAAATTTGTTTGGAATTCGGCACAGATGATTTATCAGTGATATCCCAATTTTTGTTTGTTCTAACATAATTTTTAGAACGAATGCGACCTCTTATATAAAATGTTCAATATAGGTACCTACATATGTAGATATGTATTGCGAATTTTTCTTGAACTACTCTAACAATTTCAATTGAATTTAACTCTGCGTTTTTAGTTACTCTCAAAAGAATCGGTTAGTGAAAATATGACGTAAACACATTTTTCGAACAATGACGAACAATTTTATTCGAATTTTACCGACAGTTATTGCTTATTATTCGTACACGGAGAAAAAAAGGGCACCTTTAAATAAGATGATGCCCACCTTAAAACCCCACCACCTTAAAACAATAGGATGTCCGCTGAAAATAAGTGGAATCCACTTTAAATTTAAGGTGCACTTTATTTCATTTCAATGTGAATTTTCATCTTAAAAACCCGACAGAAAACAACTGTGAGATTTTTTTTTTATAAAATTTTTCCATATAAAAATAAGATGATTTCCCGTTTAAATTAAGTGAATATCTTTTAAATTTGCACATTAAAGAAATTAAGATGATTTGTGCGCTTAACTTAAGACGGAGGTCATCTTAGCAAAAAACCATTCAGAAAATCCCTTAATTTAATGGGGAATCCGCTTGTTTTTAGGTGGCCTTTATTCTTCGTTGATGGACAAAATGTATAAATTTTTACCGACTTCCAAAAAGGAGGAGGTATTCAATTCGTCTGTATTTTTTTTTTTTTTTTTTTTTTTTTATGTTTGTTACCGCATAACTTTGGACTGAGTGAACCAATTTTGATAATTCTTTTTGTATTGGATAGCTGGTGGCTGCAGTGTGGTCCCATTTCATTTCGTTCACTTTTTGCCATAGGAACTATTTTAAAAACCATAAAACCCAGTTTTGATCCATGGAAGTCGGTTTTGTTTTTTTTGCTAAAAATGATTATTGAAAAAGAGTTTCGGAAAAAATGGGTAGAGTTAACGCCGTTCCACGGATGGAAAATTATATGAAATAATTTAAAAAATGGGTAACAAGGGTAATGATTATATTGTTTTCATTTTTTAATCATTGCTGTTTTTATTTCAATTGCATTTTTGATGGTACGACTCAAACTTAAAAAAATAATTATTTTATTTTGGGTGGTTCGCTTAAAGTATATGTATTTAATATGGTACGACTGTCCGCAGCTTGCATAGATCGAGAAGAGCGAGAATAAAACACCTGTGTTAAAAGACATGGTTGTCTTTTAAAAATTGTAACTTATTTTTTTGGTGTCGTACAGATATGATTGAAGCATATCTCTAATAAAATATATAAATAATAATATTTCTAATGAAATAATAAGCTTTCCAATGATGTATTATATACATAAAAACAATTACCCTAATCCAAATGAAAGAAAAAAATAAAAAAAAAATTTTTTTTTTGATGAAAATTGATTGCATTAAAAAAAATCCAGCTTTTTTTCTAGATCTCATACAAAAATGATTGAGGTGAATATTGAGAGATTAAATATAAAGCTTTCAGATGATATAAAATTTATTATAGGTTGTCAAGTAAAAATATTGACATTATGATGTGTTAAAAAAAAGTACCTAATTTTTTTCGCTTTTTTTCAAGAAATTATTTAATTCTTTAGAAAGGCTTATTAACGGTATAATTTTTTTTGTATAGTCTTGCATATAAACAGAACTGACATAATGAGATTTGCTAATTTTTAATTTAATTAATTTTTTTCACCTTTTTATAATACATGTACTATTGTACCTGTACCTATTCAGCTTTAAAAATTATAAATTATGACGTTTTCATGTAAAATTATCGAAAATCGTAAATCGATTTTACAGACAACCCTTTTTTTTTTCTTTGATATTACCTAATTGTAACTTGAATAAATATCAAAGAAAAAGAAAATATTGCATCAATCAAAAATAAATAAATATTTTAAATTGCATAAGCTAATAAAAAATGCATTGCAATAGCTTTACCGCAGCAGTCCTTGAGTTCCACAATTTTTTTTTTTTTTAGTTATTCAAAAAAGGTATTAAGGGTGAACAATTGTTCTCAATTGAAATATAAATAATATTTATTTGGAGTCAATGAATAAAATTCCAAAAATTTTGACAAGAAATTGATTTTCAATTCCCTTCCTGCAATTTTATAAGATCCTACATGGAAATAAAGCAATTTAAAATCCCGTTGTACTACATACAAAAAAAATCATTCAGTCTTTCTTATAACCCATACAATTTAGCTTACGTATATATGTATTTACTTCTTCTTCTTCTTCCTTTTTCTCGGCGCTGTTATGATCTCGATGTCGAGGGGATCATAACTATCCCACGTAACTGCTTCACACTAGTGATCCGCCTGTGGGGTTCGCCGGGTTGACCTCAGAAATCGGCGGCAAGCCTCCCGGTTTTGTATTGTTCCATTTCTAAGGCCAACTGAATGCTGGTGGTTTTGCATTTGCTTGTACCAGGAGTTTTTAGGCCTACCTTTCTTTCTATTTCGTGTTGGAACGTTGTATGATATTGCTTTTTTGACGGGGTTCTCAGGATCTCTCCTTTGAACATGGCAATACCAACTGAGTCGGTCGTGTTCAATTTTTTGGGAGATGGTGTTTTTAACATGAAGGCTTCCTCGGATCTTCGTACTTCTAATTCTATCAAGCTTTGTTACTCCTGCTGTCATACGAAGCATCTTCATCTCAGCTGCCGTTAACTTACTCTCATACTTTTTGTACATTGTCCAACATTGTGAACCGTATGTGAGTGCTGGACGCACAACTGCGGTGTAGAGTCTTCCTTTCAGCTTAGGGGGCATTTTTCGATCACAGAAGATGGCAGAATTTTCCCGCCACTTCATCCACCCTACGCTTACGCGATGATTGATATCGTCATCACAAGTACCTTCGTTATTTATCATAGACCCCAGATATTTAAACTTTTCACACTTGGGAAGCACTACACCATTCAAATAAATGTCAGGAATAGGCCTGTGTGGATCAGAAAATGGGCAGCATAGGTATTCTGTCTTTTTCGCGCTTATGCGGTACCCACTACCTTCTAGAACATCCACCCATACATCAAGTGCTCGTTGCAGGGATATCGGGTCTTCACTTATGATGGCTCCATCGTCAGCAAAGAATAACTGATGCACTTTTGGGTCCGTCACTTTGCCTTCAAGCAGGTAATCAAGAACGGTAATAAAGAGCAGAGGACTCAAGACGCTTCCCTGGTGTACACCTACTGTGATTTCGAATTCGAATATTTACTAATACATATATTATCACCAATACATCTTAGCATCTCCACATTGATGTTAGGTTAAGTAGGTACAATAACCCTGATGATAATAACCGTTATGAAAAAAAAAAAATATATATATGTAAACCCCATTTGAAATGAAAAACGAGCTAGCACATACGTTACTTATATGTTATTCCCACCGCTCCCATCGCCGCCGCATTTTGTATCCTGCTCGAAATGGTCTTAAGGATATGAAATCAATATTTTATTAAAGCAACCCAACACTTAACAGTTCCCGCAAAATTACTCTCATCATTTTACACATGTCATGGTAATGGGATTCATCTATATATTTCTTTCTTTTTTTTTAAATATGATATTTTTGGGAAGAAAAGAAAAAAAAAACCATCAAGGATGAACCCTTTGAATGACATAATCTTCAATTTAATTCGACTCAATGTCATTTAACTTTCAAAACATCCAAATCATTTGCTAGCAATCTTTACCCAATACAAAAATGGGCAAACGCCCATCATCATGAAATCAAAAAATGATACAAAACAAAATGAAAAAAAAAAAAAAAAAAAAAATAATAATAATAAAGAATGAAGCTTTGCCATCAGGGATATCCATAAAAATAGACTCTCTCCCCAACATGAAATCCTCGCCATAACTAATAAATATCCTTAATGTTCATACCCAATAGATATAACCCGAATAATCGAACTGAACACTCGCCTACGTTATCCTGTAAAATTCTATGTGAGTATATTGGTATACTTACTTTATGTTGGCTTTGCCACGCAAAAAAGCAAAATTTAATAGCCTACCGCCACGGAACAGACCGGATTATGTGCGTTTCCGGGAACGTACAACCATTTTGATGTATGGTGGCCGGCAAAATAAGAAAAAAAAAACAGAGTAGGTATCCCATTACTTTAACTATATCAACAGCCGCATTTACAACCCTATCAAGCTCTTACAGAAAAAAAAGGAAAGAAATGAAAGGAAAACATATGCATTCGTACATTGGAAAAGCCCAAAGGACATACACACTAAAACCGAAGTGGCACAGAAAATCATTTTGTGTGCTTTTAAGTTAGTTTCACATCACAGAACAGGACAGGACACAGGAAGTTCCTTAATAAACGCAGAGTATGAGTTTACAGGAAAAAAAAGGACTTTCGTCCTTTTTGCATATATATAACTATTCAATGAAAACCAATGGACGGTCGGCCGACGCGACGATGTTATTCCATGTTCTCATTTCGATTTTTTTCTTCTTCAGCCTTTACTTTTGAGCTTCAATGTGTGTTCTTTGAAAAAGAAGGTCCTTTTTGATGGCGGTGTAGAATGAGTGTCTGAGATAAGTGGAATAAATAAAGAACATTTAATAGGAAAGTTTTTTTCATTTAGTTCTTTGGCGGTTCATAATTATATTTCCTGAAAATCGGTCGCTGGGCGGTTTGAGAGTTTTTGGTATAATTAAGGTTCATGACCGGTTTAATTTTTTTTAGATGTTTGAGTATTTAAAGGTGTTTTTTTTCATTTTAAATTCATTTTTATTATTCATCAACTTAAAACTATCTTAAAGCTAGACAAAAATTCATAAAAACTAGCCTACTTATCAATTACTTACAACTAACTTACTGGCCCTATACGGGCACTCTAAGTTATACTTCAATTTTCTTAATTCTAATGCCTTTCGGCCTTATAACTATTTTAATACTAATATTTTAATGGATTTTATTTTTACCAAGAAATAATTTAAAAAAAACTTGGTATCATATCATTTTTTTTTATTTTAAAACTTACAAACTAATTAAAACTACTTAAAACTACTTAAACTACTTAAAACTACTTAAAAAACTAGAACAGCCACAGCAAGCAATTTTTGATTTTTTGTATTTTTTTTTTGTATTTTTTTGTATTTTTTTGTTTTGTATTTTTTTTTTGTATTTTTTTTTTTGTATTTTTTTTGTTTTTTTTTTTGTTTTTTTTTTTTTTTGTATTTTTTTTTTTTTTGTGCCACCCCGACTGTCCCTACTTAAAACTAAACACCTAAAACTATGTAAGCCGGCCAAGGCATAAAAAACGAAGACCACTTTTACCTATACATGAATACCATTTCTAAGCCACCAAAACTGGTTCTCCTGCTTTACCCTATCTCTTCGGTCCCGATCGGACACAGTCCTACTGAACCGAAGACGCCCTTCTCCGCCTAGTGCGAGGATGTCCCTGTCATACAGCAGTCGCCTGTCCACGGTTCTTCGCCCGACGTGGTAGATTAGCGGAACTGCCAATCTATCCTGTACAAGCCCCCGACTATCTAAATAGAGGAATGCCTCAGGCGGAATATAGCCGCTTAAACACACACTCTTGAAGTATTCGTCGTTAGGGTAGTAAGCCCCAAAAATGTAGCTATTTGAAGAGGCCATCGCTCTTGAAACGTGGCCACGAACAAGCTTCAGCATAAAGTTATCAATTCTATTTATGTTGGCCCTATTGTATAACACCTCATTGGAATAGTAATGCGTGTAATCAGATTCAGGTGTTCTGTGCAGACCAAGGCAACGTCTAAGACACTGCCTCTCAAGCACCCGAAACTTTTCCATTTGAGATGGAGCAACGTTGAACCACACAGGGCATCCATAGACAATCATAGGCCGGATGAGGGCCATGTAGCAAATCACTTTAGTATTTAAAGAAGTAAAATTAAGTTGAGAAATAATTTTTTTTGCAAAATTATTATATTAATTAAATGGTACGAAGAAGGGAACGAGTGTTGTTTTTTTTGAATTTTTTTTTAGGTTTAAATTAAAGGGTCACTGTTGCGTATGTGTAACTTTTTTATTGACAAGGGTCAAGTCCATTTGAAATTTGTGCATTATTTTCAACTTTAAGAAGCTTTTTCTCAGTAACTAAAGGAACTTTTGAGATAAATGTTACACAGATCAGTAGCTTTACATATCCAGAAAATCTTTCCTTCATACTATTTGATATAAAACGGAACCCTTAATTTTTAAGACCTTAAAACATCCAATCTATAAAGAAGTGAACTTGGCCCATTATTATTCTGAACGCCTGAAATATTGAAGTATTATTCTATTTTTTTGGATAATTCTAAAAGAGAAATGGGCATTTTTTAAGTCTTAAAATTAACTTTTCTTGACACATGAATGGATCTAATGATTTTGATTAAAATAAAATGCACGACACTTATGTTGGGGAAGAGCAGACATTTAGGGCACAATTTATTTCGAAAACGGCTAAAACGATTTTGATTAAAATTTGTGTGTGTAGTGTAACACATAAAAGCTTTCTTTGGAAATAAAAAGAAAATATTTTTTGTACCGTTATTAACGGTACTTGCCATAGAACGTTTTTTTTTTTTTTGATATATGTATTTCTCGTAAGCCACGAAACAGATTTCGACCAAAATTTTTATGCAGAAACTTTAAAACAATCACTATATAAAAAATTTTAAAATTTTTCAAACAACAGATTTTTGGATTTTTAAAAAATATTTCAAATTTTTTTTTTGAAAAACCAATTTTTTGAAAACGGGTTAATGAATTTAGTCGAAATTTGGTTTTTAGATGTTGAATAATATTTGCTTAAAAACGGCATACCAATTTTTTTCTTTTAATTTTAGAAAATTTCTTATATACCTATAAAAAAATATTTTTTTAAAAAACGGCTCTAACGATTTTCAATTTTTTTTTTCTAAAAATTTCTTTTGATGCAAGAAATAAAATGGCATACTTGATTTTGTGAAAAAAATCATTTAAAACGGTGTTTAATTAATTACAAAAACAGATTTTATTTCTTTTTTACACTATTTATAGTCCAGTAATTTTAGGTTTTATCTGCGGAAAAATTCCTACTGGGCTGAATTTTGGTATAGACCTTCGTTACGGCGTTGTTATGAAGATGTGAAAAATCGAAAAATCAGTTTTACGCATATGTATATCTCGCGACCTGTTGCTCGGAGGTCTGTAGAAAAATTGTTCGTCATAAAATTATGTACAAATATTGCCTCGTGCATTTTTCTGTAAAATTAACCGTTTTCGGAATAGAGCGATTTCAAGCGTAGCAATAATATTTTTCACATCTTCATAACAACGCCGTAACGAAGGTCTATACCAAAATGAGCCCAGTAGGAATTTTTCTGCAGATTGGGTTAAAAAATGCCTAAAATTACTAGGCTATTATGAAATTTCTTAAAAATATAAAACTTAAAATTTTCCCTTATTTTGTTCAATAAAAAGCTTTAACATAAGAGTTACTTTTACTATAAGGGCAAGTACGTTAACTAAAAATGCTGTTTTATTGCAATTGCTTTGATAATTCTGCAAAGTTACCTATATTAAAAATATTTTGTACCAAATTTGAAGAAAATCCGTCCACTCGTTTTGGCCGTGGAAATGTGTACAGATGGACACACAGACGCACGGATGAAATTGCGAGACCCACTTTTTCGGACTTCTCTATCATTGTAATGTTGCCTTTGATTAAAACCTCAATTTTTTTCTACACTAAACCAATACTTGCCCTATTAAAAAAACTATGTAGGAAAAATTTTGATTGAACTTTCATTCGAATTTTCTCATTTTGTTGAAATCGTAACAAAATTCTAGTCAAACAATTTTCAACCGTCATTTTTTGTCACGCACTATGGAGAAATTTTTAAAGTTAAGCAGACTTAAAGAACTGAGCACGAGTGCTAAGTTCGAAGCAGATTTTAAGTATTAGAAACACAAGTTAAATAGGTTGGAACGTACCTTTTTTCTCAAATTCCTGTTTGTAAAGAGAAAAAATAGATTTCTATCAGTTATTACTCATCTTGAAAGAAGAAAAAAAACTTCTCACAGATAATTGAATATTTTTGGACAATTATTTTCTTTGGTGTCTTATTTTTATTAAATATTTACATAATTTTTCAAAAACATAAACCACTTAACAATAAAACACACAAAATTCAATGCAAACGTAAATCACTGTAAACTAATCAATTTACTTTCCAATTGAAAAACCAAATCCAAAAGAGAATCCAAATCCTCTAACTTCTCGTGCATTACAACCAGGACAAGTAGCCTTAGCATTCAAAGCTCGGTAGAACAAAGTCTTAAATTCGGCAGTTTGAACAACTTCTGCAAGTTTGGCAAATTCAGGATCGGTCTTCATTTTCTGCTCAACCACAGCTTTGATTTCAGGTGATGACAATGTCTTAATCATGATATCTACAACTTCACCAATAGATTGAGCATTGGCAAAAGCACGATATTGATGTAGGCTTTTCAAGAATGTAACAAATATTTTCTCAGCTTGAATTCCATGTTTTTCAAAGTATTCAACTAAATCTTTTACAGCTGGAACTTGAAATAATTCTTCCAAAGATGGCTGAATATTTGCTGCTGAACGACGTGGAGAAGGATGCGGAGATAGAAGGATTGAAATATCTGAGGATCCCTTCCATGGGTATGCCTTTACAATAGACCTGACATCAGATTTTACATCTGCAGAGGCAACAACAGCACAAAGCAAAAGACCAAACCAAATTGACGATACTGACGACATTTTGGGAAATTGTGAATTTAATGTTTGAACAATAACTGATGGTTTGAGAAGAAAGTATTGTCTTTTATATTGAAAAAGAAAATACTTGAAGATGTTATTTACCACGGAAGTAATGTAACATTTTGATAAGAATTTTAATTAAATAAAGAAATTTTAATTTAATTGAAAATCAGTTAAAGGGCTTTGTAAATTAAAGTGAATTTGCCTTCAGATAAGATAAAATCGTTTTTCAAAACTATTTACTTTTAAAATTGACGGTGATTCCCAGTAAGTTTTCTATAGAAACTTTTGCACTTCAATATTCTGTTTACATCAGGAAGTAACAATTCAAGTAATTTTTGGTGCAAACCGACTACGTTTTTTGCCAACAAAACTACAAATTTTAAATGCGCAATATTTGTCCAACTATTCTGCAAATTTACTCTGCACTTAATTAACTCAATGAGTGCTTTCTGCAGGCGTAAAACTTATAGTCTAAGATCCATCATTGTTATACCAGTTGAGAGTTATAGTTTCTTAAAGGTAGTGTCTAAAGAAACAGTTTGCAAATGGGTTGCCTAGTGAAATCCTGTCAAGGCATAGGGTTGCCAAGCTTTAAAGTTAATTTTTTGAGAATTTTCCACAACGCATTCCTGCTTATAAGGAAAGTCTTAAAATTGTAAAAAAATATTATGTCAGAGTAAATTTAATTTAAAAATTTGAATACTTAAGATGCCGTTTTTTAAAGAAAACTAATTTTTTATAAATATTTTTTTAAAAATAAAATTGGTATGCCATTTGGTAGAAATCACTAATCAACAACTAAAAACCAAATTTCAAAAATATACAATGTCCCGTTTTTGCAAATTTGATTTTTCAAAAAAAAAAAGTTCAAAATTTTTTTAAAAATCAAAAAAATGAATTTTTTCGAAATTTTATTTTTGGCTTATATTAAAATTATATACCTTAATTCTTCTTCACAAAAAGTTTCGTTGAAATCGAACAAGCCGTTTCGGAGAAAATAGGATTTCAAAAAACGAGTCTATGGCAGGTGGTACCTTTAATTATTGTTTTTACATAAAAAAAAATTTATTAGAAGATAGATATTGTCTTAAAACTCACATTTGAATGTTTTCAACAAACTCGTTGGAGCCGTTTTTGAGCTATTTCAAATTTACTATAATCGGTCTATGACAAGTACCGTTAGTTTTGGTCCAAAGAAATTAATTCCAAACACCCCTCTGGAGAGTCTCCAAAAAATGCTAGACACCAAGTTTGAAGTCAATCGGTCCATCCGTTTAGGCTGTAGCTCCTTAAACAGACAGACAGACAGTCAGACTGACAGACAAATACCTTTCGTGCCGTAGAGAAGCCAAAAAACTAAGTTAAATCAAAAATTATTTTATTTTTTTCTCTAAAAAAATAAACATACTTTCGAATACATTTCGTGTTGATTTTTGGTGAATTGTTTCTCAAACATCAAATTTCACGGTTTTTAATTTTAAACGTCCATACATATCTCGAGTTCGAGTTTTTTTTTTACATTTTTTGTTTGCATGTGTAACTTTAATACATTAATAATATCTATCAATTCAAGTATCAGTTTTTTTTCTATCACTTTTTGTTAAGTAAATAGCTTCTTGACCAGTTGACCATGAGACATTTGTCTCACGAAAAATGTCTCACGATAAATGTCTCATGATAAATGTCTCATGATAAATGTCTCACGATAAATTTCTCCAGACAAATCGCTGGCTTGTATTTCATACAAAATACAAAAAATGAGTTTTATACACCAAAATTTTCGTAATTTCAACGGCTTTCAGATAAAATTTTTAAAAAAATTAGAAAAAAATTAATGGCGACGGTACAGGTAAAAAAGACATACAACTTTCATGATTTCACATAAATGTATTAATATAATAAGGTTCTATGTTATTCAAATCGCAATATAGAACCCTTTTACTGATTTTTTTTTTTTTTTTCAAACAAAAAAAATACTTCTTCCTTTTTCTCGGCGCTGTTATGATCTCGATGTCGAGGGGATCATAACCTTCCCACGTTACTGCTTCACACTAGTGATCCGCCTGTAGGGATCAAAAAACAAATACATTGATTTAAATTACATAGAATTTTTTTGTGCAAATTTTTCAAAATGAAATCTTATGGAAATTATCTTTTTTTAAACTAAAGTAAAAATAAAAGATCTTTTGATGTTTTTGCTGGTATTGAACAACAGTCGGCTAACTTGATAGTCAATAATTGACAGTCAAAAACGACGATTTTGCTCCATAATTCGTCGTTTTTGACTATCAACTATCGACTATCAAGTTAGCGGATTTCACTCCAGGGCTTTTGCAAAACAGCAAAGAATTTTTGTATCTCGTTCTGTACTCTTTAAACCAAAATATTGGATAGTACATCCAACCTTAACTTTTGCAATAATTCATTCGGGTTACCTAACCCAGATGTTTTTTTCATAATCGAGGTTGGGAATTTCATAGTTCGTATTAATAAACCAAAAGTTAAAGAAACACTTAGATTCCTTAACTTAAAACAAAAGAAGTCAAAACTCAAAAAGTACCAAAAAGGTACCTTCGGACAAACCTCAATCCGATGGCAAGATATACTAGGATAAAGCAACTGCAAACGAGATTCAGTTTTCACCTTAGTACCCAAAAAAACAAAAATATTAAACAAAAAATTAACTAATAAAATTTTATTTAAAATTTTTCGAATACATTTTTTTTTTAACATGAGGCAAATTTACGTTATACATGGAGACAAATAAGGCACTTAGAATCAAGGTGATATTCCTCTAAAATCCAATCCTCTTAAATTAATAAGATTTCTAATAAAAATAAGTAAAATTTGTTTAAATTTTGTTAAAATCAAAGTGGACTTCTTTTTAACAAGAATTTTCTTCTTAAGAAAATTTAAGTGTTGATACCTGCTAAGATTGAAATTATTTTTCATTAATTTTATGTGCATTCTAATTAAAATTAAAAGATTTAACAAACTTTCAATTTTTTTAACAAACATTTTCATAAAAAGGTTCTATGTCATTTTTTAAATATGCTCATAGAATCCTTTTTTGTGGTGAAATTAATGTTTTTTTCATGGTTTTATGATTTTTTTAGGGTCCTTTATAAGATTGCACCAATACTTTACTGCTATGTAACTATTTTATCCAAAATCTGCCTTAAAAAAACTTTGAGATCGATTTTCTCAAAACTAAGGTGGGTTGACATACAACCCTATAATTCTCAGCCAGCGAAATGTCTCACGATAAATGTCGCACGATAAATTGTTTCGAGACATTTGTCATGAGACATTCCCCATGAGACATTTGTCATGAGACATATGTCTTGAGACATTGTCATGAGACATTAGTCTTGAGACATTTGTCTTGAGATATTTGTTATGAGCCTTTTGTCATGAGACATTTGTCATGAGACATTTGTCTTGAGACATTTGTTATGAGCCTTTTGTCATGAGACATTTGTCATGAGACATTTGTCTTGAGACATTTCCCATGAGACATTTGTCATGAGACATTTGTCATGAAACATTTCCCATGAAACATTTGTCATGAGACATGTCCCATGAGTCATCACTTATCGGTGCCAAGAACTGACTTCCGATGTTAACTCGTCGACGCGTCGACCACAGCAAAACTGAATATTGTGGTTCTATTTATAGCAAAATATGATTCTCCCGCAGAAATACTTAATTCTATTTGCTTTTTTGTTTATGCTCAGTAGTAGGTACACTCCGCCCCTGGGCGTTTTTTTTTTCTTGATACCTAGACAAAGTCAGGGTTTTCAGAGTAAATCTTTGCTAGTAATTTTTTTTTGGCATGATTCTGGAGGGTGGAGCGAGATAGCATGCAATCATTCTTTTTTTTATTTATAAATTTAATTAAAATTTTAAACTTAAGTAATAAAATAGTAATTTAGTTCAGTGTTTCAGTTGAATACGATAATTGGAAGTAGGGGGTATTTCGACCCCTCAATACCCCTCTTCTATTAATCAAGTTTTATTTAAGATTTAAGTGAAAATTTTTACAAACTTTTTATGCTCTGGTCTCATGGGGGCCCTGTTACATGGATACAGCTCATACAGCAGCAGCTAACGCCTCTGTTCTTGACCTTTTTATAAATTCACCTCAGTAAACCCTACTTTAATTTCAAATTTTTAAATTCATTTTTCTCTGACATAAACACAAACCCTACGTTTGACTTTGTTGTAGTCGGGTAAAAATAGTGAAAGACTTCAAACGAGTTATATAAGATTGAAAATTGGATAGTGTTGTACTAGTCGGGTAAAAATATTACAGCTTGAAAAATTCAACTTGAGATATTTGAGATTGAAATATATCGCAATATGTAAATCAGTAAACGTCAAATTATGGAACAAAAATGGAGTTTTTCGACTATCAATTTATCGACTTTTGACTTTACCAATTCCAATCCGGATTTGTGTATTTTATTAAAACCCTTGAATGAAAAACTAAAAGACTTGCGTCAATGAAGACTCAAACACCAACTTTTTCAAGGAGTACATCTATTTTGAATATTACCATTCGATTGACTTTTGTAAGACTATTTTATTCTCTTCTGGAATTCTAAAAATAAATGTTATATCTTTTTGTCTACCGTTTATTTTTCTAGTTTTTAGAAATAAGAAAAAAAAAAAAGAAAAACAAAATGCTTCAAAGAAAAATTGCTGAATCAAAAAGAATATTTTGCAAGTCAAATTGAAATTTGGTTTTTATTGGTAGATAGTTTTTTTCTTTCTATCATGCCTTTAGCTTACAAAGGTAGTTTGAATGATAAAGAACCAAAAAAATATACGTTTTTACTTTGTAGTCTTTTTGGTTCTCTGTGTTACAATTTCAGGTAGGGACTTAGAGACCAACTTTATTTTGTTCTGTAAAAAGAACAGGGTATAACATTTTTTGAAATGCATTTTTGGCGGCAAGGTGAAGTTATCATTTGAATTTTTTTTTTTTCAAAAATCCCAAAAAAATTAAATTGTAATTTTTATGTCCTAATTCCACGGGTCGTTTGAACGCGACACTACTCGAAGTGTCTTGCACTCCATATGTTTTGATGCAAACATGTTCCTTGGGGTCTAAATAGTAAGAAAAAAGCTTTTTTAAAATTTTCTATCGAGCTATTCGTTTTTTATGAGCTTAATAAGTTATGAAAAAACGTACTTTTACGTACTTTTTCACACGTTTTTGTTAATAACTCTGTTAATAATAATGGTAGAAACTCAAATAATGGCTCTATTTTTAGAAGAAATATGCCTCTTTTTAATGGCATTTCAATGAAATTAGTGGCATTTTTAGATCTTCAGATATTCGAATCTAAGTCCGTTCATTTTTTCTGCCCAATTCGATTTCACTAATCAAAAAGTTTTTTTTATAGAAGTCAGGGTATACTTTTCTAATGGTTTTTCGTATGCTGAACTCGAATCCGAAGTCAAAAAAATTCCATCACATCAAGTTTTTGAGATATTACCGTTAGAAAATCCAAAATACCCTTTTTTAACATTTTTTGAGGTTATGTCATCTTGCGTGATAATTTTTTATAATTACATTTGTAGCGGTTTCTTAAAGAACTAAGTTTCTTCTTTTAAAATCCGTTTAAATCATTTCGATATCGCTTTTCTTCTCCGAGAAATCTTAAAATCAATTCAACATGTTTGGTGAATATTCTCTATGAAAAAAAATCTTATGTTCGTTTGGGTTTCATGGCAAATCGCTAAAAATTTTTGCATTCCTTTAAGTTTTTTTGTTAGTTTATGGGTAAGAAAATTTTTGACTAACCAAAAAACTTAAAGGAATGAAAAATTATCACGCAAGATGACATAACCTCAAAAACTGTTAAAAAAGGGTATTTTGGATTTTCTAACGGTAATATCTCAAAAACTTGATGTGATGGAATTTTTTTGATTAGTGAAATCGAATTGGGCAGAAAAAATGAACGGACTTAGATTCGAATATCTGAAGATCTAAAAATGCCACTAATTTCATTGAAATGCCATTAAAAAGAGGCATATTTCTTCTAAAAATAGAGCCATTATTTGAGTTTCTACCATTATTATTAACAGAGTTATTAACAAAAACGTGTGAAAAAGTACGTAAAAGTACGTTTTTTCATAACTTATTAAGCTCATAAAAAACGAATAGCTCGATAGAAAATTTTAAAAAAGCTTTTTTCTTACTATTTAGACCCCAAGGAACATTTCTGCATCAAAACATATGGAGTGCAAGACACTTTGAGTAGTGTCGCGTTCAAACGACCCGTGATTCTCTGTGAACTCATATCTTTAAACCAAAACTTATTTCGAGACTCAATAATATTAAAGTGTGATTGTTCATAATAATTAATTTTCTTTTTCTCAATTTTTTTCTTATCTACTTAAAAATTTAAATCATACATTTAAATTTAAATTTATCGTCTGATGGGTTAGTAATTCATTTTCCATTATCTTAGCTAGACTGAATTCACATTAAAAATAACAACCACAATCAGGACCACTTGGGAAATTTATGAAAAAAAAAAAACATGAATTTTCTGTGTTCATATCGCCTAATGTAGTCATGTTTTTGATATAAAACATATAAAACACCTACTACATCCTTGTTAACGTAAACACCAAATTTTATTGCTTAAAAATAAATAAAAAAAAAATGAATAAAATACCCCCACAAAAATATTTTTATGAGTCATAAAAGGTTCAGACACAAATTTGAAACAATGTCAATAGGTCATAGCCGACTTTCAAAGTGAGGCTAGGTAATAATGGCTTGACAAAAAATTCTTTGAAAAGGTATATCCATTAGGAATGGGGCACTTTTCATCCGCTGGTTCTAGACGAAATCATGTAAGGAATTTATTTTTAATTTTTCTTTATAACCGAATTTTGAAAATTTCATGATTTTTCTCCGCTAATGTAAAATTGTTTAAGAATCAAGTGCTTGTATTTTTGGTTACGTAGAACGAAGGCTTAATCTTCTAATACCGAATTCAAAAGTATAACAGGTTGTTTTTGATGCGATTATAGTAGGTAGGTATTGAGACACTTTTCTTTTAAGTTGGTATATTTTAGAATGTTTAAAAGCTATCTAAACCAAATTTCGAAGTTATTTTAAGGCATATTTTTTCTAAATGTTTCAGAAAAATTTATAATTGAAAATTGAATAAGGTCATAATCACAATCAACAAAAGTGTAGAAAAAGTAAAACGTATTACTGTTTGCAAGGGGTGTGAACACTGCGACAGGCTAAGGCAAACAGTGAGGCGGACTGATAAAATAGAAATAAATTAACGAAAATGTTAAATAAGTAAGTAACTTGTATATTAGGGTGGAGCGATTTTATTTTTGTTTTTTATTCTCGAATTGGCATATACATAGTCATAAAAAGTTGCCCTATTTATAAACGAACAAAACTGTATACTTACAATTTTTAAATAATTTAATTTTATGGTGCCATATGCCCTCAGCTGAGGGCCTAAAAAAGAGGACTTTTTGACCATTAAATTAAATGTCAAAAAATAAAGTTCAATATAAATTTTCTTTTAAATTCATATTTAACTGAGTTTGACTTTTTTCTAAAAAAAATATATTAAAAAGCACGCTCAGTGAAACATGAATTAAAAATAATATACCTAGTATGAACTTTTTTTCCCAATTTCATTTAAAGGTCAAAAAGTCTAATTTTTAAGCATTCAGAGGGCTTTGGGCACCATAAAATTTTTTAAAATTTTAAGTTTATAGTTTTGTTTGTTTGTAAATAGCGCAACTTTTTATTTTTATGCCAATTCGAAAATAAAAAAAAAAAATAAAATCGCTCCACCCTATTGTTAACTATATTTAATTAAATTTTGTTATTTAAACCTATTTTTTCAAAAAGTTGCAAAAAAAAAAACATTAAAAATAAAAGAAATGAAAAAAACACCACAAAATTTTATTGAAATCTCACCATAATTTAAAAAAAACGACAAGGAATTCAAAGATTTTTTTTTATAATCAAATTGACAATATTTATGTTATACATTTGTAAAAAAAAAGTTCTGTCCAATAACTTGATTGTTTTGTATTATACGAAATTTCAAGGCACTTCAAAAAGTAGTCTGATCTATTTTTGTGTCATAATTTTCAGTGTAGAAAAACGGACAACTCAAATTCAATCTGAAAAAAATTTTAAAATGTAGAAGGTAGAAGAAGTAATAAACGTTTTGACTAAAACTAGCGTTACTGTCCTTGCTTTCAGAAAAAAGAAAAACGGATTGTCACACTGTTCGCAATGGCTCACTGTTAGCACCTTTCTCCAAACTTTAACTGCAGCCTTAGCCACTGATTGTAGGGTTTTTGGTGATTCCCTAAAGTGGACATTGATATAGGTTTAATGGAATAAAACTAAAGGTGCCTGTCATAAAACAGTTTTTTGATTTCTGAATTTCACGTAAACAACTCAAAATTTTACAAATTGTTCAAAAAACACATTTTTGACATCTTAACAAAAAATGACATCTTAAAAGAAAGTTTCTACGAGCTCCTCGCTAAACTTAAACTCATTGAAATCCTAACTACTGACCATCAGAATCAGATAACTCCGTCTCTAAATCATAAAACAAATACACCAAAATTTGGCAACTGAATTGAACTGTATTTCGGTTGCAACCCATCTGCATATGCTCACTTCACTATTTGGGGTAGAGTTGGGTAGGATCCAAAGTTATTTTAAATCTAAAAGTTTTTTTTTTTAATATACTGGCCATTAAAACTAACGGAATACAAACGAAAGTTTATCAAATTAATTGCATTCTGACTTTTTGGTTCCTCTCGAAATCCTAAGTCTGCTGGTGGATTTTGATTGAAAATGGTTCTAAAAGCGCATGAGGCATATTCGTCTAAATCGTCCATATTCATTTCAATTCGGAAGTAAGAAGATTGGGTTCAGGCCAAAATCCCGAATATCAAAATCCCAAAATCCAGAAAATCCAAAATAACGAAAACCCAAAATCCCGAAAATCCAGAATTCCGAAAAACCGGAATCCCGATTTTATGTTTCAATATACGAACAGGCAATTTTTGAAGAGTTTTTAACCTTTTCTGTTTTATTTTCGGGATTTTACAGTTTTGGGGTTCTGGGTTTTTGGGGTTCTAGGTTTTCTGGATTTTGGGTTAACTGGATTCGAAATTTCGGGATTGTGTCCGTCTCCCAAGAAAATTCTTTATGGATGTGGGAACGATTATTCGCCCAAATCGAGCTTCATTTTGATGGCAGTCCAGTGGTCACAAAACATTTAAGGCTTGAAAATAGTTCTTCTTACTTTCCTTCTGTCTTATCTTCTTATTTCACTAAACGATGCTTGTTGTGTGCTTCCAATTTATATCTAATTGATCCCTAATTCCCTAATATATCCAATTATTCACACATTACGTTGAAACACTTACATAAATTAATCGTCTCCACAATCAAATAATTTCATTTGACCTTTCTTTAAATCTTGTTTTCAGCTTCAGCATCATTATTAATTCAAAAAAAAAAAAAAAAAACACTTGTATGTTGTATCTTTTGTTATGGATCCCAGACGGGTCTTTAGATTCCAATCTTCATGAGTACCTTTTGTACAAGCCTAAACAAAAATGGAAGAAATAAAAAAAAAAGGAAATATCAACCTTCTAGGCTCAACAGGGATTCCCCATGACACATCGAACGAATAATAAAGTACGGTTAAAGGTTTTTTTTTTTAAATACTAGAGTATGTCAACCCCCGTTTTTTTTTCAAGAACACCAAGCAAGACCCATAGGATAACATGAACGTTAAAATTTCCTTCTTCTTTTTTTTCCTTGAAAAAAAACCAAAAAGGATAGCTTTATCGTACCTTTAGCTACACAAGAAACACTCATATGAAATACAAAAGGTATCCACACGATCCTAGGAGGCTCATGAAAGTTGGAGAAACCTATGGGTACATTGTTGACCCCGAAAAAATACCAAAACAAAACAAAAGCAGAAACAAGACAGTCATCTTTTTGGTATAAGGTATAGCAGATGCGGATAGTAATGTGGTTCCAATGCGGGAGATTTTGAGCAAAAGTTTTTGGTTGTTTGTTTGTTTGTTTGTCACCGGAGGCAAGGTATAGATTTTTGCAGAACCAATAAATATTTAACAAGGGTCTGGCCAAAATGTTATCTTCTGATTTAACTTACCTTTTTTTACACTATACTTACACACACTCGCAAAAGCAAAAAAATGCAACAAAATAAACAATAGATGGGTTTGTAAAGGTACATACATAATGAAGACAAAGCGTTTTGGATTAATTAAAGTTCATAGAAGTTGAGGTGGCGGTGGCGACGGGACTTATTAAGGATAACTTTATCAAGAGAGTGTATCATGTGTTTTTGAAACCAAAGTATCTTAGAAGGCCGCAGGAAGTTTTGCAAGAACACCTGATTTCTTCCAAGATAATATGATTTGGTGCACACGCTATACTCTCAGACAACATTAACACAAATAAGAAGTGGGAAACACATGGTTTTTGGGGCTGTGTAGTGTATAGTGTATGCTTACAGCGTCTCAGAAGTTTTTCTTTCAAGTTATATCGATTTTTTATTTGCTCGCGGGAGCGAAGAAAAAGGATTAAATTAATCAAACTTCATGTTATATGGGATAAGGTAATATTTAAAAGAGGGGTGACAGTATCCTTTATCATGATTCGAGAATTTTACCTGTTCTTACATATATTTGATTTCAGTATTAAGTGTGGTGTTGCATTTAAAAATCACAAATGGCCGATCCTGGAGTGACGATAAAAAATGTTTGGCAACTTTGAACAAAATATCAGACATCAATCTTGGGTTACTGGTCGGTTTAATCAGACCAACTCAATCAGACACAGAAATTATGGTTTTGTGTTATCCAATTTTGGAAAGGTCTTTTAATTCTATATGAGCTTAATGACAATGTAGTCAATCCGAAAGGCCTAACAGACCTTACGACAACACTAGCAACACCGACAACACCGACGATACCGACAACACCAATAACACCGACAACACCGTTAACACCGACAACACCGACAACAAGTACAACACCGACAACACGTAAAACACCGACAACACCTACAACACCGACAACACCGACAACACCAAAAACACCGACAACACCAAAAACACCAAAAACACCGACAATACCTACAATACCTACAACACCTACAACACCTACAACACTTACAACACCGACAACACCAACAAACACCAGCAACACCAACAATACCGGCAACACCGACAACACCGAAAACCGACAACACCTATAAAACCTACAACACCTATAACACCTACAACACCGAAAACACCAACAATACTGACAACACCAACAAAAGTGTTTACGAATAAGTTTGTTGGCAGAATTCTTACACTATGTTCTCAATTACTTTTCTTTGAACCATCGATCATGGCCAGCCATATGCCACAAGAACCCTTACTTAGTGAAGTTTCCTATATCTTAACTTCTAATAGAACTGCCTTCATATTAACATCATAAAACGCTTAGCAATAAAAATCACATATCAGTAATGCAAATGCAATTCATGCACTTAAAATTTATTTACCAAATGAAATACTAAAACCAAATGAAAATGAAAATCCTCGGACTTGTCCATTGCAACCTGCACAAGTAGCCTTGGCATTCAATGCACGATAGAACAAAGCTTTAAATTGTGGACTTTTAATAACTAGGGCTAGTTTAGCGAATTCAGGATCGGTCTTAATTTTCTCTTTCACTACAGCTGACACTTCAGACAATGGCAATATCTTGAACATAATGTCAAAAACATCTCCAATTGATGATGCGTTGGCAAATGCTTCATATTGCTGCACGATTCTTATAAAATTGCTAAACATTTTTTCAGCTTGAATTCCATGTTTTTCCAAATATTGAATTAAATCCCTTACAGCTGGAACTTTGAACAATTCATCCAATGGTGATTGAGCAGCAGCAGAACGCTGATGAATAGGTTGACTGAATTGAGGATCTATATTCCATGGAAATTGACGAATAACATCCTTGACATCGGATTGAACTTCTGCAGAAACCAATACTCCACAGAGGAATACACCAAACCAAATTATTGAAGCTGGAGACATTTTGTTGAATTAATGTTCTCAATAAAACTGATTTGTTACAGTGTTAAAATTGCCTTTATATAGAAAGAAATAAAATTGAAAAAGAAAAAATACTCAATAAGTTATTTTCAAAGGAAAAGCCCTTTTTTTGAAGTGAAACTTAATTCTTTCGATAAGATACGTTGGTACTTTATTTTAAAATGCATACATTTTTTTTTATCTAAATTTTGAAAAGTTACTTAAATTCAAAACCTCTCTATATTTAAAAGTCACCGTTTTTATCAGTGGTCAATGATTTTTAATTTGCTTAAGCCCTGTAAACATTGTGCATTCAAGTGGACATAAGTTCACCTTTGTCTACCAATTTCTACCGGGTGCCTAGTACCTCAACCTATAAGATTGTGTAAAACCCCAGTGGGAAGTTGTTGGGGCAGCAAACGAGAGAGAGTGGAGACAGTGTTCCCACTAAGGCACTTCTCCTTATATCCAGACGACAGCGGAAGAATTGCCTAAATGAGATCAACTTTGGCGTCTACAGTAGACTGATTAAAAAAAATTATATCGAAAATATTGTTGGAAATGACGAAAAAAAAATACTGTAAAAGATGCAGCCCTTAATATTAATATTAAGTACTGCCGCATCGCAAATTTCTATTTCCCATTATAATTTACATGGGAAATATTGTGTTTTTGAGTTTGAAATTTTATAACTTTTTTATGGTTCATCAAAAAGGCTAGATTAAATCATTTTCTTGAACGCTATACAAAAAAGTTCTTCATATTTTTTTTTTTCATAAACCGCTCCGTTTCGAAGTTTATTATAAAATGTAATTTTTTCTTAATTTTTTTCCAATTTTTTGACGAAATTATTAGGTTTTTCAACAAATTTGGAAAACTTTTCAATTTGTTTGTACTACGTTTTTTTTTGGTTTCACAGATCTTTATATTTGACTGTCAAACTCCTAATATTATCATATTCGATTTTTCAATAAATTCAAAGTATTAATTTTTTCAACTAAAAATTATTTTTATTAATTTTTCACTTCGGTTTTTTTTTTTAAATTTTATAAAAGCAATTTTGTAGAGCGTTCAATTTTATTCAAGAAAATGATTAAATCTAGCCTTTTTGATGAACCATAAAAAAGTTATAAAATTCCAAACTCAAAAACACAATCTTTCCCATGTAAATCATAATGGGAAATAGAAATTTGCGATGCGGCAGTACTTAACCCACTGTAGGCACCCCTCTTTTTTGTGACGTGATAGGCACACACGGGTGCGAATTTGGTTTATACTTTTTCATGTCGCTAGCAGCGCTGCCACCCCAAAGATAATTGAGCGCAGTATATTTCAAGAAAAAGCGCAGTAGATTGCAATATACCGCAGTAGATTTTTTAATATACAAACAACATTCAAATCACAGAAATATATTTTACTACAACACAAATTAAACAATTAGCTCAACAGTAAAAAAAAAAAAACAAAACAGCTCTATCTTCAGTTCCACGTCATTTTACATAATTTTTTTCGCCCGAAATCTTAACAGGTATTGCGAGTTTCACTTTTCACCAGTAGCCAAAATAAAAATGAGCTAAAAGATGTCGGTAACTTCTCGAATTACCTGAAAAAGAGTTAAAAATACGGCTAGTTTCCCGAACATGAACTACTTTTCGCCCGCAACTCAGAAGTAACAAGTGAAATTCAATTTTTCGTTTAGAATTTTGTTCACGTAAAACTCACGATATGGCTGCATTTGAATTTTTCAGTGAATGCATTTAGAGTGAGTTCAGTATTTAAAATTTTGAAATGGACAACAATAGGTACTATTAAAATTTTTAAAAGGGGAGTAGATTCGTTTTGCTGCGCAGTAGATTTTCATTTGGGGTAAAACGCAGTAGATCTACTGCTAAAGGAGTAAGGTGGCAGCCCTGGTCGCTAGAACTTTTTTCGGTCACAATATTTTATAGAGAATTAAGTATGAAATTGATGGAGAATATTCCGAGGAATTCGAAAATTGTATTCACAATTCCGAAAAAAAAATATTTTCACCCAAACATTTAATCTTATAGCAACTCATAAATGCGCCACCATTTTTCTTTAATATACGTATTTTTTTTTTATTTTTTATCAGTTTTATGAAAATGGGTTCATATACATTTTTTTGAAATTTTGTTTTTATGTATCAAATAATAATATCTTAAGAAAAGCATACTAAATTAAAAAAAAAAATAACTATTAAAAAAAAAGTTTCTATAATTTTCGAAAAAAAAACCCTAAAAATTCTTTGCTAAACAAGAAATAAAATGGTTGTAGAATAAAACCACTTAAAAAGTGCTTTCGTAATTTTAAAAACTTTTCAAATTCGAAATATGTCAATTACTCGAAACAAGTGTGTCAAATTTTATTAAATTCCATTTTATAGTTCAGATTTTACGGGTTTTTTTCCGCTCTCTCATACAATTGGCACCACTTTGAGGCGTCCGACGCTGCTGGTCACCCTAAATAAGTAAAACAAAAAACAACCTTGAAATGACTGCCTGGCCTGGAAATGTACACTGCCCATAATCTCGTAAAGTCCCTAATTACAAAATTTTCGATTTTGATTTTTTTTTTGCATATTTGGAGTGATTTATTCTTATTTATTTTTTTGTCTAGGTATAGTTCTTCAAGGGTACGACAGATCTAACTGATGAGCCCACTGTAGTACCTGGGCGAAACGCTTTATAAATTTTTGGAGTTGAGGTCACTTGAACTTATAAATTAAAGTTCTTCAAATAAGTTAGAAAATTCCAAATATTTTTTTAATTATTTTCCGTATGAAAAAGTAAGTATGAAAAATTTAGTTACGGCCTTTACGAGATTATGGGCAGTACATTTCTTATAAAAATAATACTTTTTGATATCGTCCTTAATAACACCGGTCAGCAAAATTTAACTTTTTTTTTGCCACAAGAACCAAAATATACTTTTCTAGTAGTTTTTGAATCTAGTAGTGCTGAATCTGAATCTGAAGTCAGAAAAATTTTATTGGTCCATTTACAATCCATTTACAGGATGCTAAGTGAAAGTTTAAAAAAAGTATGAATATTGAAAAATGTATCAACCTTGTGAACACGAATATTGACTTAATTCCAATTCGATACTTTTTGAGTTGTGACACTATTTTTCTAAAAGTGCAATGTGTGTCAAACACCGGATGTTTGACTGTTATAGCTTCATGCTTCTTATTATTGTTTTATCAAACTACATAACCTAGGTACTAAAGTACTCATAATGCAATTACATTTTAAGTTTTTTGTTGAGGAATTCAACGTTATCAGATAACTACATAGTCTTGTTTATTTAAGTAGATACTTCATAACTTAATTAAATAAGCACTTCAAATCTAGGTTTGAGTAAGTTATGTTAAAAATATCAGAGCCTCTACTAAATGCAAAAGATACCTTTGTGGTATGGAATGTAAACAACGATCAGTATTTTACTTTCTAAGTTCACGTGAACTTTTCACTCATTTCTATCGAGCCAGAGTGCTTTAATTATATTAATTACCAACAAGAATTTTCAATTTGATTTTGATTGTTTATTATTGCACTGAGTTTAGTACCGTTTTTAATTAAACTAAATGTTATCAAGTTACATAAATAACTATACTGATCGTTATTGTAGTATATGTGGAGAGATTTTTTTACACTTTCGATATAGGTACCTATTGTATTTTCTGCCTGTCTGTAAATACCTCGAGCTACAGCCTAAACTACTGGGTGATTCCCTAGACGAAAAATTGAAATTTTTTAGGACCGAAACTAACGGTACCTGTCTTATAATGGAAATAGAAAAGCAACTTTTTTTTTTTTCAAAAACGACTCTAACGATTTTTATCAAAATTTTTGTTTGTAATGCTAAACATAAAACGTTTTTTTTTTATTTGTGAATTTCTCGTAAACGTAAAAAAACAAATATTTTTGGTTTTTAAAAAAATATTTCAAAATTTTTTTAAAACAGGTTGATGAATTTTATCAAAATTTTGTTTTTATGTATTGAATGACATTTTTTTTAAAAATTGATTAACAATTTTTTTTTTTTTTTGAAAAATGTTAGAAGATTTTTATATACCTATACAAATTTAGTGCTTTTTCAAACGGCTCTAAAGATTTTTGAATTTTTTTTTTCTAAATATTCGTTTTTATGCGAGAACTGAAAAGCAGAGATCAGAAATAAATCTCAACCTTTTGAAATGTTCCTTAATAACTCTTATTTGTCACCATTTTATAAAATAACCTTTATTTAAAAAAAAGAAAAATTTCGGTCTTGTACTTTTTTATGTTTCGGTCAACCAGTGAGATTTATAGCTGAGAGAAAAAATAAATCTCATCGGCAAATGTATCAATTCCTAGAGACATGGGAGTGGTTCCATATGAAAGCTTATATTCTCAGCTACCCGATAGTGGTAGAATCGGGTTTTGAATTTTTTTTTTCAAAATTCCGAGAAAATCGAGTTTAAAAGTTGGGGTAAAATTTTTTTTCGAAAAATCCCCGATTCTTTGAACGCTCGTGGAAGCTAAACCGCTTGAGAGCAATTTTTGAGAGTGATGCCAAATGAGAGCTTGTGTTATGGGCCTACGCTTTGCACATTGTCAGATTTTTAAAAAATCATCTTCCATGTTAAACCGCCACATCATGCCTATTTTTTCAGAATCGGGCTTAACTTTTTTTTACCTTTAAGTTCTCCCGGTTTGAGGACGCGTGCACCTACAGGGATGGGAGTTGTACCCAAATGTAGGTTAGATTCCCCGCTACCTTTTGGCATCAAAAATAATCAAATATAATCTTGGGTCTAAAGAGCTTTGAGAGTCTATTTAATACATAAACTTAGAAAAAACATCCTTTTCATATTTATATTTGCAATATAAAGACATTCTTGACATATTCGACATTTTCCTTTGAATTGACAATTTTTGATTCATTTTTAGCAAAAACGGTTAAAGGTTGACCTTTTCCATTTATTTTTTTTGTAAAAATCTCAACAATTGAGAGATATTTAAAAAAATTAAAAATAAATCTCAACCGATAACCTTTATTTTTGATTTTTAAAAATAAATCTCAAACCTTAACCGAAACTATTTAAAGTAATGTGGTAACTCTCAGAGAGAAACCGATTGAAAATAAAGGTTGACTGTTATTTCTGGTCTCTGTTGAAAAGGCATAATTGGTTTTATGTAAAAAATCATTTAAAAACGGTGTTAAATTAATTATAAAAACGTTTTTTTTTTACATTTTTTATGAAATTTTAAATTTTCCATAATTTTGTTCAATAAAAAGCATTATCATTAGTTTAACTTTAATCATAAGAGCAAGAACGTGCAACCCAGTCGCGCATTTATTTTTTTTTCAAAATCACTTACTCAAAACCTAGACTTTAAGTCGTTATTTATTTCAGTGCAATATTTAAACTTTTTCGTCCATATGAACTCAATTATCCCTTTTTTGACTTCATATTAAACAATTTAAAACAAAAAAAAAAAAAACAACTTTTCTTATCTTAAGCATTAGGTTTCACTTCAAAAAAGGGTTTTCAATCTCTTCTTTAGAGAAGTACTTAACTTGACTTTCGTAAGAACTTATCAAGTTAATATTTTTTCATTGGAACAAGACTTCTTGAGAATTTATTTTTTTTTTTCTATTAAATTTCTTACTATATAAAGGCAATTTTAACACTGCAAGAAATCAGTTGTTTTTAAAACATTAATTAAACAAAATGTCTCCAGCTTCGATAATTTGGTTTGGTGTATTCCTCTGTGGAGTATTGGTTTCTGCAGAAGTTCAATCCGATGTCAAGGATGTTATTCGTCAATTTCCATGGAATATTGATCCTCAATTCAGTCAACCTATTCATCATCAGCGTTCTGCTGCTGCTCAATCACCATTGGATGAATTGTTCAAAGTTCCAGCTGTAAAGGATTTAATTCAATATTTGGAAAAACATGGAATTCAAGCTGAAAAAATGTTTAGCAATTTTATAAGAATCGTACAGCAATATGAAGCATTTGCCAACGCATCATCAATTGGAGATGTTTTTGACATTATGTTCAAGATATTGCCAATGTCTGAAGTGTCAGCTGTAGTGAAAGAGAAAATTAGGGACGATCCTGAATTCGCTAAACTAGCTCAAGTTATTAAAAGTCCACAATTTAAAGCTTTGTTCTATCGTGCATTGAATGCCAAGGCTACCTGTGCTGGTTGCAATGGACAAGTTCGAGGATTTTCATTTTCAGTTGGTTTCAGTATTTCTTTTGGTAAATAAATTTAAAGTGCATGATGAATTGCATTTGCATTATTGATATGTGATTTTTATTTATATGCGCTTTGTGTGTTTGAAATCAAATCCTTTGAAAGAAAATCCTATTAATTTAAACCTTCTATTTCAAGTTAAGGTATAGATACGGTGACCATCCGTCCCGGTTTACCCGGGACTGTCCCGTATTTCTACAGCTTGCCCCTGGTTTTTATTTAAGAAACCCGGGACGTGCAAGTGTCCCGTATTTTGTAATTTGTCCCGTGATTGTCCCGTTTTTGGACATTCTCTGATTTTTGTATTCAATATTTTAAATACTTTGTACGGAAAACAAGAAAACAGTGGCTGGAAATTAAAATTTTTCGGATAAAGCAAAAAAATTTTTCAAAATCTCCAAAGTCAAAAAACTTTTGCTGCAAGAAAAATTGCCTGGACAAATAAATGGGAGTGACAAACGATAAGAATTAAGAATTTCGTTACCTAAGCTGCGTAGCTTACTGTGCAACGAAAAGCAAAATTTTGTGCTGGTTTTGTATGAGAATTTTCGTTTCGCATCTAGAGTAGGCTTTAGTTTTTTTTTTCAAATGTTCGTCAATTATTAAGTTCCAGCTTCTGTTTGTCAGATGTCAGGTTGCTAAAACAAGTAAAATATTTTCGAATAAAGAACAACATATGAAAGATTAAAGAACCCAGATAAGTTTCAAAACTTTTAAGGACATGTTAAAAGTTGTGTTAAAGATCATAAAATTTCAAAATCATTTAAAATAAAATTAAAATAATGTTAAAAAACAGCTCTCCCGATTTTGATTAAAAAAATATTTTTTTTAGAAGTTATTAACAGACATTATTTTAAAACCATTTTCTTGATTTCGTAAACGACTTAAATGATTTCAACAAAAACGCTCCCATAACATCGTTTAAGAAATCTTGATATCAAAATAAGGAATAATTATGAAAAGTCATTTAAAAAAATTTACCTAATTTTTTTTTTTTTTGAAAAATCAAATTTAGAAAATGGGACATTGGATACGATTTTTTTATCTGTCCCGGGTTTCGCTTCCAGAAATATGGTCACCGTAGGTATAGAGAAAAATTTCTGGATTGAGAGATCTTGAATACTACTTTAGAGCATATTAATTTAATCAAAACCATACCTAAACCAATATTTCAAAAAAAAAAAAAAAAAAAATGTCCCGAAAGACTTAGGTAAGTTTTTCAGTTCTGGAAATTTAGGTTCTAGCTAGGAAATTCTGAGTAGAAAAACGTATGTGATTTTTTTCTCGGTTTTACTTCATTCACAAATCTCGAGTTATAACTTTTTTTATATTTTTGGGTGATGTTTTCTTTAAACTGTTTCACCCTATGTGAACTGATTTAAAATAAAATGCACGACTGGGTCGCACGAACTTGCTCTTAGAGTTAAAGTTGCTTAAATTTTTAAGACTTTTTATATAGAAATTTGGAAAAAAAACAAAATTCGTTTTTGAAAAAAAAATAAAATAAAATCTGAAATTAAATTGCCCTCCAAAACAAGTATGCAGTTTTGATTGATATATTAACATGCATTTTTAGAAAAAAAATTTTCAAAATCGTTAGAGCCGTTTTTTAAAAAACTAATTTTTTATAAATATTTTTTTGGAAAAAAAGTTTTAAAATAAAATTATTATGCCATTTGGTAGAAATCACTAATCAACATCTAAAAACAAAATTTCAAAAAAGTTCAATGTCCCGTTTTTGAAAATTTGATTTTTCAAAAAAAAATTTTCAAATTTTTTTTAAAAATCCAAAAATTATTTTTTCAAAATTTTATTTTTGGCTTATATTTAAATTATATAAATGCTTCTTCAAAAAAAGTTTCGTTGAAATCGAATAAGCAGTTTCGGAGATAATCGGATTTGAAAAAAACGGTTCTATGGCAGGTACCGTTAATAATGATTTTCAAAAAAAATTTTTTCTATTGAAAGATATACTTTAGCTTAAAACTAACATTTGAATTTTTTAAACAAAATCGTTAGAGCCGTTTTCGAGATATTTCAATTTTACTAAAATCGGTATATGACAAGTACCGTTATTTTTGGTCCAAAAAAATTAATTCCAAAAACCCCTCTGGAGAGTCGCCAAATAACGCTACATACCAAGTTTGACATTAATCCGTCCATCCGTTTAGGCTGTAGCTCCTTATACAGACAGACAGACAGACTGACAGACAGACAGACAGACGGACTTCCGGGACCCACTTTTTTGGCATTGTCTACCATCGTAATGTCATGGAAAATGTTATCTCAACTTTTTTTTTTGTACGAATGCATAACTTGATATATAGTACCTATATCGCAAGTAAAAAGTTGAGATAACATTTTTCCATGACATTACGATATTAGACAATGCCAAAAAAGTGGGTCCCGGAAGTCCGTCCGTCTGTCTGTCTGTCTGTCTGTCTGTCTGTCTGTCTGTCTGTATAAGGAGCTACAGCCTAAACGGATGGACCGATTAATGTCAAACTTGGTATGTAGCGTTATTTGGCGACTCTCCAGAGGGGTTTTTGGAATTAATTTTTTTGGACCAAAAATAACGGTACATGTCATATACCGATTTAAGTAAAATTGAAATATCTCGAAAACGGCTCCAACGATTTTGTTTAAAAAATTCAAATGTTAGTTTTAAGCTAAGGTCTATCTTCCAATGAAAAAAAAATTTTTGAAAATCATTATTAACGGTACCTGCCATAGAACGGTTTTTTTCAAATCCGATTATCTCCGAAACTGATTATTCGATTTCAACGAAACTTTTTGTGAAGAAGCATGTATATAATTTAAGTATAAATTTCCAAAAAAATAATTTTTGGATTTTTAAAAAAAATTTGAAATTTTTTTTTTTGAAAAATCAAATTTTCGAAAACGGGACATTGAATTTTTTTGAAATTTTGTTTTTAGATGTTGATTAGTGATTTCTACAAAATGGCATACCAATTTTATTTTAAAACTTTTTTTCCAAAAAATTATTTATAAAAAATTATTTTTTTTAAAAACGGCTCTAACGATTTTGAAAATTTTTTTTCTAAAAATGCATGTTAATATATCAGTCAAAACTGCATACTTGTTTTGGAGGGCAATTCAATTTTAGATTTTATTTTATTTTTTTAAAAAACGAATTTTATTTTTTTTTTTCCAAATTTCTATATAAAGTCTTAAAAATTTAAGCAACTTTAACTCTAAGAGCAAGTTCGTGCGACCCAGTCGTGCATTTTATTTTTTGTCAAAGAGGATTTTAGTTATTTTGAAGTGTTTTTTTCGTAACTGACCATTTCTATTTAAAAAAAGTGTGTTCGAGAAGCATTTTATTCTCTAATTATAAAAAATTCACTTATTAAAAAAAAAAAAAAAAATGATGTCAAAGTAAAATAAATAGGTAGGAGAAAAAACACTCAATAACAATTAGAAATCTCTTTGCCAAAAAATTTCAGGAAAATCGTCAGATAAGCAGAAAAAATTTCTGATGCAAAAATTGAGCTGTTTGTATTTGAAGAAAAAAACACAAAAATGCATTTAAACTTCTGTAACTCGAGGTTGATAGAATGAAGCGAAAACGAGAAAAAAATTTAATTTATTATTATCTCCAACTGTAGTTGTGGGTCACCAGGTACGGTGACCATATTTCTGGAAGCGAAACCCGGGACAGATAAAATATTCCTTGGATCTTTTTGAAAATATTGATTTTGCAAAAAAAATTAAATTTTCTTAAACGAGTTTTCATAATTTTTCCTTATTTTGATATCAAGATTTGCTAAACGATTTTATGGGAGCGTTTTTGTTGAAATCATTTAAGTCGTTTACGAAATAACGACTTAAATGATAACTTCTAAAAAAAAATATTTTTTTAATCAAAATCGGGAGAGCTGTTTTTTTACATTTTAATTGTATGTTAAATGATTTTGTAAGATCTTTAACACAACTTTTAACATTTACTTAAAAGTTTTGGAACTTATCTGGGTTCTTTACTCTTCCATATTGTTGTTCTTTATTCGAAAATATTTTACCTGGTGTAGCAACCTGACAAACAGAAGCTGGAACTAAATAATTGACGAATATTTTAAAAAAACTTAGCCTAGCCTAGAGGCGAAACGAAAATTTTCATACAAAACCAGCACAAAATTGTGCTTTTCGTTTCACAATACGCAGCTTAGGTAACATAATTCTTACCTGTGGTAGAGATTTTTCAATCGTTTGTTACTCCCATTGCATAGGTAATTTTTTTTTTGCAGCAAAAGTTTTTTGGCTTTGGAGACTTAAAAAAATTTTCGTTTTGCTTCAGCAGCGTACTAGGTTTAATGCTTTATCAGAAAAATTTGGAAAAATTTAATTTCCAGGGACTATTTTCTTGTTTTCCGTACAAAGTATTTAAAATATTGTAGGTATACAAAAATCAGAGAATGTAAAAATACGGGGCAATCACGGGACAAATTACAAATTACGAGACACTTATACGTCCCGTGTTTCTTAAACAAAAACACGGGACAAGCTGTAGAAATACGGGACAGTCCCGGATAAACCCGGGTCACCGTATTTATAGGGCATGTTAAAATGGGAACACTGTTTTTAAGTTTGAATCAGATACAAATTGCTTTTGCCAATCTTAAAAGTGTTTTCATAATATAAGCGTTTTTAGATTTTTGTAGAAACAAAGTGACATAACACAAACATGCTTCACTTTATCAGTAACTACTTAAAAGTGACAGTTAACAACCACTTAAAGCCTAGAATTGAATTACCTACAAATTTTGAAAACCTGAGGGAATCTACCGCAAGATGTAATTTTTGTCTGATCTTGTTAAAAACAACGGCCACTTTATTCATATTATTTGCTTTAGCCATGTTTGTTTAATTTATTACGTCAAAGTTATGCCAGCTGAATACAATAGTATACAGTAAAATAAGATGAAAATTGAAATTAGATGAAAATTCGGTGATACATCTCAAAAATTATTGACATGACTTCCATTGAATTTAATTTTTTTTGGCAAAATCGAAAATTTCAAAAACTAAAATTTTGTATTTTTGTAATAGCCCAGGGCAATTAGTAATTTAAATCGCATTTTTCGCGGGACAAAATTTTTTTCATGGAATGTGTTCGGGTGGTTGTCCTTATCATAAAAGTCAATTTGTTGGGAAAATTGGAGGTTGGGAACAGCCGCCATCTTGGAAAAGAGATTGGTATCGTTTTTATTGAATAGCTCCATTGTTATTCATTTTAACAAAAAATGACAAAGGTAAGACTTATCAACAATAAAATTATCTAAAAAATGATATACAAAACAATTCCGTGAGTTGATTAAATAAAATTTTACAGTTGGTCAAAGTGCGGGTTTGTATCGCAAGGTTGGAACAAAATGACATTTGTTCATATATCTGACGAACTTTTGATTTGTTTGGATAATTCTTCAAGAATGAATTATAGTACTTATAATTACCTATAAAATGAGCCCACAATCGTTATTGTAACCATCGTATTGTAGAAGTAATCCAACTCCGAAACTCTCCATGTACTAGTCAAAAGTGAGAAAAAAGCTAGTTTTTTGCTAGTAGGCCGAGAAAATTTTGGGAGAAGAGGTTTAACCAGAATACAAGTACGCAGTTTTGCAGCCATACACGTGTTAATGTCGATTTCAAAGGTCTGACAACTCTAATTTTGTGCTTTATACGGTTTTTGGGGGGTTAAATAACGTAAGTTTTCCAATTAACGTGAATAGGCTAAATTTATAGTATTTGAAATTATAAATACACAAGCTGATGCTCTATTATTTTTCCTAAATCTGGACACCTCAATCTTTGCTATGGGGTTAATAGAACTCACGATATAAGCTTTTTTAACTAACCATATCAGGCTTTTCAATTCAAATAAACAAACAAAAATCGAAACAAAAAAGCCTCTAAAACATAATCGTATAAACGGCTTATATGTTGAGTTCTATTGGTCACATCCTCAAGATTGAAGTGTCTAGATTTAGGAAAAATAATAGAGCATCAGCTTGTGTATTTATAATTTCAAATAGTATAAATTTAGCCCATTCACGTTAATTGAAAAACTTACGTTATTTAACCCCCCAAACACCGTATAAAGCACAAAATTAGAGTTGTCAGACCTTTGAAATCGACTTTAACACGTGTATGGCTGCAAAACTGCGTACTTGTATTCTGGTTAAACCTCTTCTCCCAAAATTTTCTCGGCCTACTAGCAAAAAACTAGCTTTTTTCTCACTTTTGACTAGTATATGGAGAGTTTCGGAGTTGGATTACTTCTACAATACGATGGTTACAATAACGATTGTGGGCTCATTTTATAGGTAATTATAAGTACTATAATTCATTCTTGAAGAATTATCCAAACAAATCAAAAGTTCGTCAGATATATGAACAAATGTCATTTTGTCCAAACCTTGTGATACAAACCCGCACTTTGACCAACTGTAAAATTTTATTTAATCAACTCACGGAATTGTTTTGTATATCATTTTTTAGATAATTTTATTGTTGATAAGTCTTACCTTTGTCATTTTTTGTTAAAATGAATAACAATGGAGCTATTCAATAAAAACGATACCAATCTCTTTTCCAAGATGGCGGCTGTTCCCAACCTCCAATTTTCCCAACAAATTGACTTTTATGATAAGGACAACCACCCGAACACATTCCATGAAAAAAATTTTGTCCCGCGAAAAATGCGATTTCATGCCCATATTTTGACTAATTTCCCTGAGCTATAAATTGACTTTTTTTTTTTTTGAAAAAGCAAATTTTCGAAAACGGGAGATTGAATTTTTTTGATTACCTACTACAAAATGGGATATAAACATTAGACTTTAGCAAAGAATTGTGCTGCAAGGAAGTTTGCTTTAGACAAAGAACTTGTATTGTAAAAGAAAAATTAGTAAAAAAAAAAAAAAATAGTTAACAAAAAAAATTTTTTCATTTTTAGAGATTTTAATCTTGTTCAATCACTCCGATCTCCGATGCTACAATTTTTAAAACAAAGATACGACTATTTAAAAATCCCTAAAACTGGGATTTTTTTATGTTGATACCTTTTTTATTAGTTTTTGGACTTACTTCTGCTACGGTTACGTATAAGTCAGTAATATTACACAAAAGATAAAGTAAACTTATTTGTTTTTTACATTGTAAGTATTAATTGATTTTAAACATTCCTATAATATATATCAAAACAAAGTTAATAAGAGACCGCATTAAAAAAAAAATAGGTATATCTAACATTCCAGAAATGGTGAGATTAATATTTTATATGTATCTAAGAAATAAATTTTACTTTGCTGCACTAAAGATCCTTAAGTCACTTGAAAATAGCCCTCTAGTAAATTTTTTAACCAAATTAAAAATTATCAAAATAATTAATTGATAATTGAATTCTTTCGATGGAAAACAAACTTGTTGAAATTTTTTCAATTTCATGCAAAATTTCAAGGCAAATGTTATTTTTCAAAAAATCAGTGTTTTTAACAGTAGTTCTAACAAAGATGCTTTCATGACCAGAAGATAACAAATAATTTTACCAACCAATACCGTAAAAGTAAACTAATTTTCAAAAAAAGTACGGCGGTCACTTTGTCTCGACAAAATCTTTATAAGCCATTTTGTATTTTACTAAATGATTTGCATTACTGTTGTCTGAAATTTGGGACTTATTGCAGCGCCGCGCCGTAAAACTAAACCGATTTAAATAAAATTACTGCGATCGTTTCGTTTCGACAAAATTTTGACATGCCATTTGTATTTATTTTTTTACAATAAGTGGAGACCAATAGGGTCAGAAATGCTTTGAATATTTGTCGTCTAAAATTTTGGATTCAGAAAAAAGTATTGTGTTGGTTTTCAGAAAATCTCGAAATGCTATTTTTTTACCATTATAGCCAAAGTTTTGATTTAATTAAAGTTTTTTTTTAATTAAACGTTATACCTAGCGAAGTTTCAGCCAAAACAGTAAAAAAGTAGGCAGAGGTCCAAAGATTTATAAAGCAGTTTTTTAGCGAATTTATGATTGTTTTGGCCGTAACGCAAACTACAATCACCGTATTTTTTTTGAAAATCACTTCATTTTTACGATTCAAATTTGAGCATTCTGATTTTTTTTGCTGAAAAACATTTTCAGTTCACACAATTTGCAGTCATTCGTTGCCCTTATTCCTTTGCCTCACAATGCGAGATACTTGAAGAATGTCCCTACTCCCTACATAGCTTTGCTTCAGTTCTCAAGATTATCTTCGGATCTTCAAATATGCCGAAGGCAGACAACAACAGACTTATTACCTTGCCGCATTAGAAGGTTTCAATTAGAGCCATTCCAGTACTTTTGAACCACCCTGTATATCACTTATTTCAAGAACTCTTCACTAAAACAATTTCACTTCCTGCTGCTCTCAACTTGATTTTCAAATTGAATGTTATTTTTGTTATTCTTAACAAATTCTTATCAAAATTAAATTAAAAACAATTTGTTTTCCATATGGAAAACCCCATTCTCAATTATTTACCATTAAGTTTCTTCCTATAAAAAGCAAGATTACAATTTCCAAAGTTATCAGTTGTGTTTAAAACATTCATTCAACAAAATGTCTTCACTTTTGTCAATTTGTTTTGGTATTTTTCTTTGTGCAGTGATTGCCTCTGCAGACGTTCAATCTGATGTCAAGGACTCCCAGGATATTATCAACCAATTCCCTTGGGATAATGATGTCATTCAACCACGTTCATCATCATTGGAAGAATTATTCAAAGTTCCAGCTGTACAAGATTTGGTTCAATACTTTGAAAAACATGGAATTCAAGTTGAGAAGATGATCGTCAATTTCATGAAGAGCATCAATCAATATGAAGCTTTCTCTAAAGTAACATCTATTGGTGATATTGTCAGTGTTATCTTTAAAAACTTTTCACTACCCGAAGTAGTAGCTATGATCGAGAAGAAAAAGAAGAGTGATCCTGAATTCGCCAAACTTGCTAGAGCTATTCGGAATCCAGAATTCATGGGTTTGTTCTATCGGGCATTGAATGCCAAAGCTACTTGTGTAGGTTGCAATGGACAAGAAGTTAGAAGATTTAAGTTTTCAGCTGGTATTAGTGTTTCTATTGGTAAATAAATTTTGAATTGCATTCATTGCAATGGCATTGATTTATGATTTGTGTTTTAATATTAAGGATCAGTTCTTAAATATCTCGGAGTTTCTTAGTTCTGTGAAATAAAATAATCCCTACTTAAATTAATAAAAGTTTTCAAATATTTTCTTTCGGCCCCACGTGGGTCATTTCAAATGCCCCACGTGGGTCATTTCAAATGCCCCACGTGGGTCATTTCCAAATGCCCCACTTGGGTCATTTCAAATGCCCCACGTAGGTCATTTCCAAATGCCCCACGTGGGTCATTTCAAATGCCCCACGTGGGTTATTTCCAAATGCCCCACGTGGGTTATTTCCAAATGCCCCACGTGGGTCATTTCAAATGCCCCACGTGGGTTATTTCCAAATGCCCCACGTGGGTTATTTCCAAATGCCCCACGTGGGTCATTTCAAATGCCCCACGTGGGGCATTTGGAAATGACCCACGTGGGGCATTTCCAAATGCCCCACGTGGGTCATTTCCAAATGCCCCACGTGGGTCATTTCAAATGCCCCACGTGGGTCATTTCAAATGCCCCACGTGGGTCATTTCCAAATGCCCCACGTGGGTCATTTCCAAATGCCCCACGTGGGTCATTTCCAAATGCCCCACGTGGGTCATTTCAAATGCCCCACGTGGGTCATTTCCAAATGCCCCACGTGGGTCATTTCAAATGCCCCACGTGGGTCATTTCCAAATGCCCCACGTGGGTCATTTCCAAATGCCCCACGTGGGTCATTTCCAAATGCCCCACGTGGGTCATTTCAAATGCCCCACGTGGGGCATTTCCAAATGCCCCACGTGGGTCATTTCCAAATGCCCCACGTGGGTCATTTCAAATGCCCCACGTGGGTCATTTCCAAATGCCCCACGTGGGTCATTTCAAATGCCCCACGTGGGCCATTTCCAAATGCCCCACGTGGGTCATTTCCAAATGCCCCACGTGGAACATTTCCAAATGCCCCACGTGGGTCATTTCCAAATGGCCCACGTGGGTCATTTCAAATGCCCCACGTGGGGCATTTATAAATGCCCCACGTGGGGCATTTCCAAATGCCCCACGTGGGTCATTTCCAAATGCCCCACGTGGGTCATTTCCAAATGCCCCACGTGGGTCATTTAAATGCCCCACGTGGGGCATTTATAAATGCCCCACGTGGGGCATTTCCAAATGCCCCACGTGGGTCATTTCCAAATGCCCCACGTGGGTCATTTCCAAATGCCCCACGTGGGTCATTTCCAAATGCCCCACGTGGGTCATTTCCAAATGCCCCACGTGGGTCATTTCCAAATGCCCCACGTGGGTCATTTCCAAATGCCCCACGTGGGGCATTTCCAAATGCCCCACGTGGGTCATTTCAAATGCCCCACGTGGGGCATTTCCAAATGCCCCACGTGGGTCATTTCCAAATGCCCCACGTGGAACATTTCCAAATGCCCCACGTGGGTCATTTCCAAATGGCCCACGTGGGTCATTTCAAATGCCCCACGTGGGGCATTTATAAATGCCCCACGTGGGGCATTTCCAAATGCCCCACGTGGGTCATTTCCAAATGCCCCACGTGGGTCATTTCAAATGCCCCACGTGGGGCATTTCCAAATGCCCCACGTGGGTCATTTCCAAATGCCCCACGTGGGTCATTTCCAAATGCCCCACGTGGGTCATTTCCAAATGCCCCACGTGGGTCATTTCCAAATGCCCCACGTGGGTCATTTCCAAATGCCCCACGTGGGGCATTTCCAAATGCCCCACGTGGGTCATTTCCAAATGCCCATCGTGGGTCATTTCCAAATGCCCCACGTGGGTCATTTCCAAATGCCCCACGTGGGTCATTTCCAAATGCCCCACGTGGGTCATTTCCAAATGCCCCACGTGGGTCATTTCCAAATGCCCCACGTGGGTCATTTCCAAATGCCCCACGTTTGTCATTTCCAAATGCCCCACGTGGGTCATTTCCAAATGCCCCACGTGGGTCATTTCAAATGCCCCACGTGGGTCATTTCCAAACGCCCCACGTGGGTCATTTCAAATGCCCCACGTGGGTCATTTCAAATGCCCCACGTGGGTCATTTCCAAATGCCCCACGTGGGTCATTTCCAAATGCCCCACGTGGGTCATTTCAAATGCCCCACGTAGGTCATTTCCAAATGCCCCACGTGGGTCATTTCCAAATGCCCCACGTGGGTCATTTCCAAATGCCCCACGTGGGTCATTTCCAAATGCCCCACGTGGGTCATTTCCAAATGCCCCACGTGGGTCATTTCCAAATGCCCCACGTAGGTCATTTCCAAATGCCCCACATTTTGAAATGACCCACGTGGGTCATTTCCAAATGCCCCACGTAGGTCATTTCCAAATGCCCCACATTTTGAAATGACCCACGTGGGGCATTTGGAAATGACCCACGTGGGGCATTTGAAATGACCCACGTGGGGCATTTGGAAATGACCCACGTGGGGCATTTGTAAATGCCCCACGTGGGGCATTTGGAAATGACCCACGTGGGGCATTTGGAAATGACCCACGTGGGGCATTTGGAAATGACCCACGTGGGGCATTTGGAAATGACCCACGTGGGGCATTTGGAAATGACCCACGTGGGGCATTTGTAAATGCCCCACGTGGGGCATTTGGAAATGACCCACGTGGGGCATTTGGAAATGACCCACGTGGGGCATTTGTAAATGACCCACGTGGGGCATTTGTAAATGACCCACGTGGGGCATTTGAAATGACCCACGTGGGGCATTTGGAAATGACCCACGTGGGGCATTTGGAAATGACCTACGTGGGGCATTTGGAAATGACCCACGTGGGGCATTTGGAAATGACCCACGTGGGGCATTTGGAAATGACCCACGTGGGGCATTTGGAAATGACCCACGTGGGGCATTTGGAAATGACCCACGTGGGGCATTTGGAAATGACCTACGTGGGGCATTTGAAATGACCCACGTGGGGCATTTGGAAATGACCCACGTGGGGCATTTGGAAATGACCCACGTGGGGCATTTGAAATGACCCACGTGGGGCATTTGAAATGACCCACGTGGGGCGTTTGGAAATGACCCACGTGGGGCATTTGAAATGACCCACGTGGGGCATTTGGAAATGACCCACGTGGGGCATTTGGAAATGACAAACGTGGGGCATTTGGAAATGACCCACGTGGGGCATTTGGAAATGACCCACGTGGGGCATTTGGAAATGACCCACGTGGGGCATTTGTAAATGCCCCACGTGGGGCATTTGAAATGACCCACGTATGGCATTTCTAAATGACCCACGTGGGGCATTTGGAAATGACCCACGTGGGGCATTTGGAAATGACCCACGTGGGGCATTTGGAAATGACCCACGTGGGGCATTTGGAAATGCCCCACGTGGGTCATTTCCAAATGCCCCACGTGGGTCATTTCAAATGCCCCACGTGGGGCATTTATAAATGCCCCACGTGGGGCATTTCCAAATGCCCCACGTGGGTCATTTCCAAATGCCCCACGTGGGTCCTTTCCAAATGCCCCACGTGGGTCATTTAGAAATGCCATACGTGGGTCATTTCAAATGCCCCACGTGGGGCATTTACAAATGCCCCACGTGGGTCATTTCCAAATGCCCCACGTGGGTCATTTCCAAATGCCCCACGTGGGTCATTTCCAAATGCCCCACGTGGGTCATTTCCAAATGCCCCACGTGGGTCATTTCCAAATGCCCCACGTGGGTCATTTCCAAATGCCCCACGTTTGTCATTTCCAAATGCCCCACGTGGGTCATTTCCAAATGCCCCACGTGGGTCATTTCAAATGCCCCACGTGGGTCATTTCCAAACGCCCCACGTGGGTCATTTCAAATGCCCCACGTGGGTCATTTCAAATGCCCCACGTGGGTCATTTCCAAATGCCCCACGTGGGTCATTTCCAAATGCCCCACGTGGGTCATTTCCAAATGCCCCACGTGGGTCATTTCAAATGCCCCACGTAGGTCATTTCCAAATGCCCCACGTGGGTCATTTCCAAATGCCCCACGTGGGTCATTTCCAAATGCCCCACGTGGGTCATTTCCAAATGCCCCACGTGGGTCATTTCCAAATGCCCCACGTAGGTCATTTCCAAATGCCCCACGTGGGTCATTTCCAAATGCCCCACGTGGGTCATTTCAAATGCCCCACGTGGGTCATTTACAAATGCCCCACGTGGGTCATTTCCAAATGCCCCACGTGGGTCATTTCCAAATGCCCCACGTGGGTCATTTCCAAATGCCCCACGTGGGGCATTTACAAATGCCCCACGTGGGTCATTTCCAAATGCCCCACGTGGGTCATTTCCAAATGCCCCACGTGGGTCATTTCCAAATGCCCCACGTGGGTCATTTCCAAATGCCCCACGTGGGTCATTTCCAAATGCCCCACTTGGGGCATTTACAAATGCCCCACGTGGGTCATTTCCAAATGCCCCACGTGGGTCATTTCAAATGCCCCACGTGGGTCATTTCCAAATGCCCCACGTGGGTCATTTCCAAATGCCCCACGTGGGTCATTTCCAAATGCCCCACGTGGGTCATTTCCAAATGCCCCACGTGGGGCATTTACAAATGCACCACGTGGGTCATTCCAAATGCCCCACGTGGGTCATTTCCAAATGCCCCACGTGGGTCATTTCCAAATGCCCCACGTGGGTCATTTCCAAATGCCCCACGTGGGGCATTTCCAAATGCCCCACGTGGGTCATTTCCAAATGCCCCACGTGGGTCATTTCAAATGCCCCACGTGGGTCATTTGCAAATGCCCCACGTGGGTCATTTCCAAATGCCCCACGTGGGTCATTTCAAATGCCCCACGTGGGGCATTTACAAATGCCCCACGTGGGTCATTTACAAATGCCCCACGTGGGTCATTTACAAATGCCCCACGTGGGGCATTTCCAAATGCCCCACGTGGGTCATTTCAAATGCCCCACGTGGGTCATTTCCAAATGCCCCACGTGGGTCATTTTGAAATGCCCCACGTGAGGCATTTACAAATGCCCCACGTGGGTCATTTCCAAATGCCCCACGTGGGTCATTTCCAAATGCCCCACGTGGGTCATTTCCAAATGCCCCACGTGGGTCATTTCCAAATGCCCCACGTGGGTCATTTCAAATGCCCCACGTGGGTCATTTCAAATGCCCCACGTGGGTCATTTACAAATGCCCCACGTGGGTCATTTCCAAATACCCCACGTGGGTCATTTCCAAATGCCCCACGTGGGTCATTTCCAAATGCCCCACGTGGGTCATTTCCAAATGCCCCACGTGGGTCATTTCCAAATGCCCCACGTGGGTCATTTCCAAATGCCCCACGTGGGTCATTTCCAAATGCCCCACGTGGGTCATTTCCAAATGCCCCACGTGGGTCATTTCAAATGCCCCACGTGGGTCATTTCCAAATGCCCCACGTGGGTCATTTCCAAATGCCCCACGTGGGTCATTTCCAAATGGCCCACGTGGGTCATTTCAAATGCCCCACGTGGGGCATTTATAAATGCCCCACGTGGGGCATTTCCAAATGCCCCACGTGGGTCATTTCCAAATGCCCCACGTGGGTCATTTAAATGCCCCACGTGGGGCATTTATAAATGCCCCACGTGGGGCATTTCCAAATGCCCCACGTGGGTCATTTCCAAATGCCCCACGTGGGTCATTTCCAAATGCCCCACGTGGGTCATTTCCAAATGCCCCACGTGGGTCATTTCCAAATGCCCCACGTGGGTCATTTCCAAATGCCCCACGTGGGTCATTTCCAAATGCCCCACGTGGGTCATTTCCAAATGCCCCACGTGGGGCATTTCCAAATGCCCCACGTGGGTCATTTCAAATGCCCCACGTGGGGCATTTCCAAATGCCCCACGTGGGTCATTTCCAAATGCCCCACGTGGAACATTTCCAAATGCCCCACGTGGGTCATTTCCAAATGGCCCACGTGGGTCATTTCAAATGCCCCACGTGGGGCATTTATAAATGCCCCACGTGGGGCATTTCCAAATGCCCCACGTGGGTCATTTCCAAATGCCCCACGTGGGTCATTTCAAATGCCCCACGTTTGGCATTTCCAAATGCCCCACGTGGGTCATTTCCAAATGCCCCACGTGGGTCATTTCCAAATGCCCCACGTGGGTCATTTCCAAATGCCCCACGTGGGTCATTTCCAAATGCCCCACGTGGGTCATTTCCAAATGCCCCACGTGGGGCATTTCCAAATGCCCCACGTGGGTCATTTCCAAATGCCCATCGTGGGTCATTTCCAAATGCCCCACGTGGGTCATTTCCAAATGCCCCACGTGGGTCATTTCCAAATGCCCCACGTGGGTCATTTCCAAATGCCCCACGTGGGTCATTTCCAAATGCCCCACGTGGGTCATTTCCAAATGCCCCACGTTTGTCATTTCCAAATGCCCCACGTGGGTCATTTCCAAATGCCCCACGTGGGTCATTTCAAATGCCCCACGTGGGTCATTTCCAAACGCCCCACGTGGGTCATTTCAAATGCCCCACGTGGGTCATTTCAAATGCCCCACGTGGGTCATTTCCAAATGCCCCACGTGGGTCATTTCCAAATGCCCCACGTGGGTCATTTCAAATGCCCCACGTAGGTCATTTCCAAATGCCCCACGTGGGTCATTTCCAAATGCCCCACGTGGGTCATTTCCAAATGCCCCACGTGGGTCATTTCCAAATGCCCCACGTGGGTCATTTCCAAATGCCCCACGTGGGTCATTTCCAAATGCCCCACGTAGGTCATTTCCAAATGCCCCACATTTTGAAATGACCCACGTGGGTCATTTCCAAATGCCCCACGTAGGTCATTTCCAAATGCCCCACATTTTGAAATGACCCACGTGGGGCATTTGGAAATGACCCACGTGGGGCATTTGAAATGACCCACGTGGGGCATTTGGAAATGACCCACGTGGGGCATTTGTAAATGCCCCACGTGGGGCATTTGGAAATGACCCACGTGGGGCATTTGGAAATGACCCACGTGGGGCATTTGGAAATGACCCACGTGGGGCATTTGGAAATGACCCACGTGGGGCATTTGGAAATGACCCACGTGGGGCATTTGTAAATGCCCCACGTGGGGCATTTGGAAATGACCCACGTGGGGCATTTGGAAATGACCCACGTGGGGCATTTGTAAATGACCCACGTGGGGCATTTGTAAATGACCCACGTGGGGCATTTGAAATGACCCACGTGGGGCATTTGGAAATGACCCACGTGGGGCATTTGGAAATGACCTACGTGGGGCATTTGGAAATGACCCACGTGGGGCATTTGGAAATGACCCACGTGGGGCATTTGGAAATGACCCACGTGGGGCATTTGGAAATGACCCACGTGGGGCATTTGGAAATGACCCACGTGGGGCATTTGGAAATGACCTACGTGGGGCATTTGAAATGACCCACGTGGGGCATTTGGAAATGACCCACGTGGGGCATTTGGAAATGACCCACGTGGGGCATTTGAAATGACCCACGTGGGGCATTTGAAATGACCCACGTGGGGCGTTTGGAAATGACCCACGTGGGGCATTTGAAATGACCCACGTGGGGCATTTGGAAATGACCCACGTGGGGCATTTGGAAATGACAAACGTGGGGCATTTGGAAATGACCCACGTGGGGCATTTGGAAATGACCCACGTGGGGCATTTGGAAATGACCCACGTGGGGCATTTGTAAATGCCCCACGTGGGGCATTTGAAATGACCCACGTATGGCATTTCTAAATGACCCACGTGGGGCATTTGGAAAGGACCCACGTGGGGCATTTGGAAATGACCCACGTGGGGCATTTGGAAATGACCCACGTGGGGCATTTGGAAATGCCCCACGTGGGTCATTTCCAAATGCCCCACGTGGGTCATTTCAAATGCCCCACGTGGGGCATTTATAAATGCCCCACGTGGGGCATTTCCAAATGCCCCACGTGGGTCATTTCCAAATGCCCCACGTGGGTCCTTTCCAAATGCCCCACGTGGGTCATTTAGAAATGCCATACGTGGGTCATTTCAAATGCCCCACGTGGGGCATTTACAAATGCCCCACGTGGGTCATTTCCAAATGCCCCACGTGGGTCATTTCCAAATGCCCCACGTGGGTCATTTCCAAATGCCCCACGTGGGTCATTTCCAAATGCCCCACGTGGGTCATTTCCAAATGCCCCACGTGGGGCATTTCCAAATGCCCCACGTGGGTCATTTCCAAATGCCCCACGTGGGTCATTTCAAATGCCCCACGTGGGTCATTTGCAAATGCCCCACGTGGGTCATTTCCAAATGCCCCACGTGGGTCATTTCAAATGCCCCACGTGGGGCATTTACAAATGCCCCACGTGGGTCATTTACAAATGCCCCACGTGGGTCATTTACAAATGCCCCACGTGGGTCATTTCCAAATGCCCCACGTGGGTCATTTCAAATGCCCCACGTGGGTCATTTCCAAATGCCCCACGTGGGTCATTTCAAATGCCCCACGTGGGTCATTTCCAAATGCCCCACGTGGGTCATTTTGAAATGCCCCACGTGAGGCATTTACAAATGCCCCACGTGGGTCATTTCCAAATGCCCCACGTGGGTCATTTCCAAATGCCCCACGTGGGTCATTTCCAAATGCCCCACGTGGGTCATTTCCAAATGCCCCACGTGGGTCATTTCAAATGCCCCACGTGGGTCATTTCAAATGCCCCACGTGGGTCATTTCAAATGCCCCACGTGGGTCATTTACAAATGCCCCACGTGGGTCATTTCCAAATACCCCACGTGGGTCATTTCCAAATGCCCCACGTGGGTCATTTCCAAATGCCCCACGTGGGTCATTTCCAAATGCCCCACGTGGGTCATTTCCAAATGCCCCACGTGGGTCATTTCCAAATGCCCCACGTGGGTCATTTCCAAATGCCCCACGTGGGTCATTTCCAAATGCCCCACGTGGGTCATTTCAAATGCCCCACGTGGGTCATTTCCAAATGCCCCACGTGGGTCATTTCCAAATGCCCCACGTGGGTCATTTCCAAATGCCCCACGTGGGTCATTTCCAAATGCCCCACGTGGGTCATTTCCAAATGCCCCACGTGGGCCATTTCAAATGCCCCACGTGGGTCATTTCCAAATGCCCCACGTGGGTCATTTCAAATGCCCCACGTGGGTCATTTCCAAATGCCCCACGTGGGTCATTTACAAATGCCCCACGTGGGTCATTTCCAAATGCCCCACGTGGGTCATTTCCAAATGCCCCACGTGGGTCATTTCCAAATGCCCCACGTGGGTCATTTCCAAATGCCCCACGTGTGTCATTTCCAAATGCCCCACGTGGGTCATTTCCAAATGCCCCACGTGGGTCATTTCCAAATGCCCCACGTGGGTCATTTCCAAATGCCTAACGTGGGTCATTTCCAAATGCCCCACGTGGGTCATTTCAAATGCCCCACGTGGGTCATTTCAAATGCCCCACGTGGGTCATTTCCAAATGCCCCACGTGGGTCATTTCAAATGCCCCACGTGGGTCATTTCAAATGCCCCACGTGGGGCATTTACAAATGCCCCACGTGGGTCATTTCCAAATGCCCCACGTGGGTCATTTCAAATGCCCCACGTGGGTCATTTCCAAATGCCTAACGTGGGTCATTTCCAAATGCCCCACGTGGGTCATTTCAAATGCCCCACGTGGGTCATTTCCAAATGCCTAACGTGGGTCATTTCCAAATGCCCCACGTGGGTCATTTCCAAATGCCCCACGTGGGTCATTTCCAAATGCCCCACGTGGGGCATTTACAAATGCCCCACGTGGGTCATTTCCAAATGCCCCACGTGGGTCATTTACAAATGCCCCACGTGGGTCATTTCCAAATGCCCCACGTGGGTCATTTCCAAATGCAACACGTGGGTCATTTCAAATGCCCCACGTGGGTCATTTCCAAATGCCCCACGTGGGTCATTTCAAATGCCCCACGTGGGTCATTTCAAATGCCCCACGTGGGGCATTTACAAATGCCCCACGTGGGTCATTTCCAAATGCCCCACGTGGGTCATTTCCAAATGCCCCACGTGGGTCATTTCCAAATGCCCCACGTGGGTCATTTCCAAATGCCCCACGTGGGTCATTTCCAAATGCAACACGTGGGTCATTTCAAATGCCCCACGTGGGTCATTTCCAAATGCCCCACGTGGGTCATTTCCAAATGCCCCACGTGGGTCATTTCCAAATGCCCCACGTGGGTCATTTCCAAATGCAACACGTGGGTCATTTCAAATGCCCCACGTGGGTCATTTCCAAATGCCCCACGTGGGTCATTTCAAATGCCCCACGTGGGTCATTTCCAAATGCCCCACGTGGGTCATTTCCAAATGCAACACGTGGGTCATTTCCAAATGCCCCACGTGGGTCATTTCAAATGCCCCACGTGGGTCATTTCAAATGCCCCACGTGGGGCATTTACAAATGCCCCACGTGGGTCATTTTCAAATGCCCCACGTGGGTCATTTCCAAATGCCCCACGTGGGTCATTTCCAAATGCCCCACGTGGGTCATTTCCAAATGCAACACGTGGGTCATTTCCAAATGCCCCACGTGGGTCATTTCAAATGCCCCACGTGGGGCATTTACAAATGCCCCACGTGGGTCATTTCCAAATGCCCCACGTGGGTCATTTCCAAATGCCCCACGTGGGTCATTTCAAAATGTGGGGCATTTGGAAATGACCTACGTGGGGCATTTGGAAATGACCCACGTGGGGCATTTGGAAATGACCCACGTGGGGCATTTGGAAATGACCCACGTGGGGCATTTGGAAATGACCCACGTGGGGCATTTGGAAATGACCCACGTGGGGCATTTGGAAATGACCTACGTGGGGCATTTGAAATGACCCACGTGGGGCATTTGGAAATGACCCACGTGGGGCATTTGGAAATGACCCACGTGGGGCATTTGAAATGACCCACGTGGGGCATTTGAAATGACCCACGTGGGGCGTTTGGAAATGACCCACGTGGGGCATTTGAAATGACCCACGTGGGGCATTTGAAATGACCCACGTATGGCATTTCTAAATGACCCACGTGGGGCATTTGGAAATGACCCACGTGGGGCATTTGGAAATGACCCACGTGGGGCATTTGGAAATGCCCCACGTGGGGCATTTATAAATGCCCCACGTGGGGCATTTGAAATGACCAAATGCCCCACGTGGGTCATTTCCAAATGCCCCACGTAGGTCATTTCCAAATGCCCCACGTGGGGCCTTTCCAAATGCCCCACGTGGGTCATTTCAAATGCCCCACGTGGGTCATTTACAAATGCCCCACGTGGGTCATTTCCAAATGCCCCACGTGGGTCATTTCCAAATGCCCCACGTGGGTCATTTCCAAATGCCCCACGTGGGGCATTTACAAATGCCCCACGTGGGTCATTTCCAAATGCCCCACGTGGGTCATTTCCAAATGCCCCACGTGGGTCATTTCCAAATGCCCCACGTGGGTCATTTCCAAATGCCCCACGTGGGTCATTTCCAAATGCCCCACGTGGGGCATTTACAAATGCCCCACGTGGGTCATTTCCAAATGCCCCACGTGGGTCATTTCAAATGCCCCACGTGGGTCATTTCCAAATGCCCCACGTGGGTCATTTCCAAATGCCCCACGTGGGTCATTTCCAAATGCCCCACGTGGGTCATTTCCAAATGCCCCACGTTTGTCATTTCCAAATGCCCCACGTGGGTCATTTCCAAATGCCCCACGTGGGTCATTTCAAATGCCCCACGTGGGTCATTTCCAAACGCCCCACGTGGGTCATTTCCAAATGCCCCACGTAGGTCATTTCCAAATGCCCCACGTGGGTCATTTCCAAATGCCCCACGTGGGTCATTTCCAAATGCCCCACGTGGGTCATTTCAAATGCCCCACGTGGGTCATTTACAAATGCCCCACGTGGGTCATTTCCAAATGCCCCACGTGGGTCATTTCCAAATGCCCCACGTGGGTCATTTCCAAATGCCCCACGTGGGTCATTTCCAAATGCCCCACGTGGGTCATTTCCAAATGCCCCACGTGGGTCATTTCCAAATGCCCCACGTGGGTCATTTCCAAATGCCCCACGTGGGGCATTTACAAATGCCCCACGTGGGTCATTTCCAAATGCCCCACGTGGGTCATTTCAAATGCCCCACGTGGGTCATTTCCAAATGCCCCACGTGGGTCATTTCAAAATGCCCCACGTGGGTCATTTCCAAATGCCCCACGTGGGTCATTTCCAAATGCCCCACGTTTGGCATTTCCAAATGCCCCACGTGGGTCATTTCCAAATGCCCCACGTGGGTCATTTCAAATGCCCCACGTGGGGCATTTACAAATGCCCCACGTGGGTCATTTCCAAATGCCCCACGTGGGTCATTTCCAAATGCCCCACGTGGGTCATTTCCAAATGCCCCACGTGGGTCATTTCCAAATGCAACACGTGGGTCATTTCAAATGCCCCACGTGGGTCATTTCCAAATGCCCCACGTGGGTCATTTCAAATGCCCCACGTGGGGCATTTGTAAATGCCCCACGTGGGGCATTTGGAAATGACCCACGTGGGGCATTTGGAAATGACCCACGTGGGGCATTTGGAAATGACCCACGTGGGGCATTTGGAAATGACCCACGTGGGGCATTTGGAAATGACCCACGTGGGGCATTTGGAAATGACCCACGTGGGGCATTTGTAAATGCCCCACGTGGGGCATTTGGAAATGACCCACGTGGGGCATTTGGAAATGACCCACGTGGGGCATTTGTAAATGACCCACGTGGGGCATTTGTAAATGACCCACGTGGGGCATTTGAAATGACCCACGTGGGGCATTTGAAATGACCCACGTGGGGCATTTGGAAATGACCCACGTGGGGCATTTGGAAATGACCTACGTGGGGCATTTGGAAATGACCCACGTGGGGCATTTGGAAATGACCCACGTGGGGCATTTGGAAATGACCCACGTGGGGCATTTGGAAATGACCCACGTGGGGCATTTGGAAATGACCCACGTGGGGCATTTGGAAATGACCTACGTGGGGCATTTGAAATGACCCACGTGGGGCATTTGGAAATGACCCACGTGGGGCATTTGGAAATGACCCACGTGGGGCATTTGAAATGACCCACGTGGGGCATTTGAAATGACCCACGTGGGGCGTTTGGAAATGACCCACGTGGGGCATTTGAAATGACCCACGTGGGGCATTTGGAAATGACCCACGTGGGGCATTTGGAAATGACAAACGTGGGGCATTTGGAAATGACCCACGTGGGGCATTTGGAAATGACCCACGTGGGGCATTTGGAAATGACCCACGTGGGTCATTTCCAAATGCCCCACGTGGGTCCTTTCCAAATGCCCCACGTGGGTCATTTAGAAATGCCATACGTGGGTCATTTCAAATGCCCCACGTGGGGCATTTACAAATGCCCCACGTGGGTCATTTCCAAATGCCCCACGTGGGTCATTTCCAAATGCCCCACGTGGGTCATTTCCAAATGCCCCACGTGGGTCATTTCCAAATGCCCCACGTGGGACATTTCCAAATGCCCCACGTGGGTCATTTCCAAATGCCCCACGTTTGTCATTTCCAAATGCCCCACGTGGGTCATTTCCAAATGCCCCACGTGGGTCATTTCAAATGCCCCACGTGGGTCATTTCCAAACGCCCCACGTGGGTCATTTCAAATGCCCCACGTGGGTCATTTCAAATGCCCCACGTGGGTCATTTCCAAATGCCCCACGTGGGTCATTTCAAATGCCCCACGTAGGTCATTTCCAAATGCCCCACGTGGGTCATTTCCAAATGCCCCACGTGGGTCATTTCCAAATGCCCCACGTGGGTCATTTCCAAATGCCCCACGTGGGTCATTTCCAAATGCCCCACGTGGGTCATTTCCAAATGCCCCACGTGGGTCATTTCCAAATGCCCCACGTAGGTCATTTCCAAATGCCCCACGTGGGTCATTTCCAAATGCCCCACGTGGGTCATTTCAAATGCCCCACGTGGGTCATTTACAAATGCCCCACGTGGGTCATTTCCAAATGCCCCACGTGGGTCATTTCCAAATGCCCCACGTGGGTCATTTCCAAATGCCCCACGTGGGGCATTTACAAATGCCCCACGTGGGTCATTTCCAAATGCCCCACGTGGGTCATTTCCAAATGCCCCACGTGGGTCATTTCCAAATGCCCCACGTGGGGCATTTACAAATGCCCCACGTGGGTCATTTCCAAATGCCCCACGTGGGTCATTTCAAATGCCCCACTTGGGTCATTTCAAATGCCCCACGTGGGGCATTTACAAATGCCCCACGTGGGTCATTTCCAAATGCCCCACGTGGGTCATTTCCAAATGCCCCACGTGGGTCATTTCAAATGCCCCACGTGGGTCATTTCCAAATGCCTAACGTGGGTCATTTCCAAATGCCCCACGTGGGTCATTTCAAATGCCCCACGTGGGTCATTTCCAAATGCCTAACGTGGGTCATTTCCAAATGCCCCACGTGGGTCATTTCCAAATGCCCCACGTGGGGCATTTACAAATGCCCCACGTGGGTCATTTCCAAATGCCCCACGTGGGTCATTTACAAATGCCCCACGTGGGTCATTTCCAAATGCCCCACGTGGGTCATTTCAAATGCCCCACGTGGGTCATTTCCAAATGCCTAACGTGGGTCATTTCCAAATGCCCCACGTGGGGCATTTACAAATGCCCCACGTGGGTCATTTCCAAATGCCCCACGTGGGTCATTTCAAATGCCCCACGTGGGTCATTTCCAAATGCCCCACGTGGGTCATTTCCAAATGCCCCACGTGGGTCATTTCCAAATGCCCCACGTGGGTCATTTCCAAATGCCCCACGTGGGTCATTTCCAAATGCCCCACGTGGGTCATTTCAAATGCCCCACGTGGGTCATTTCAAATGCCCCACGTGGGTCATTTCCAAATGCCCCACGTGGGTCATTTCAAATGCCCCACGTGGGGCATTTACAAATGCCCCACGTGGGTCATTTACAAATGCCCCACGTGGGTCATTTCCAAATGCCCCACGTGGGTCATTTCCAAATGCCCCACGTGGGTCATTTCCAAATGCCCCACGTGGGTCATTTCCAAATGCCCCACGTGGGTCATTTCCAAATGCACCACGTGGGTCATTTCCAAATGCCCCACGTGGGTCATTTCAAATGCCCCACGTGGGGCATTTACAAATGCCCCACGTGGGTCATTTCCAAATGCCCCACGTGGGTCATTTTCAAATGCCCCACGTGGGTCATTTCCAAATGCCCCACGTGGGTCATTTCCAAATGCCCCACGTGGGTCATTTCCAAATGCCCCACGTGGGTCATTTCCAAATGCCCCACGTGGGTCATTTCCAAATGCCCCACGTGGGTCATTTCCAAATGCCCCACGTGGGTCATTTCCAAATGCCCCACGTGGGTCATTTCAAATGCCCCACGTGGGGCATTTACAAATGCCCCACGTGGGTCATTTCCAAATGCCCCACGTGGGTCATTTCCAAATGCCCCACGTGGGTCATTTCCAAATGCCCCACGTGGGTCATTTCCAAATGCCCCACGTGGGTCATTTCCAAATGCCCCACGTGGGTCATTTCCAAATGCCCCACGTGGGTCATTTCAAATGCACCACGTGGGTCATTTCCAAATGCCCCACGTGGGTCATTTCAAATGCCCCACGTGGGTCATTTCCAAATGCCCTACGTGGGTCATTTCCAAATGCCCCACGTGGGTCATTTCCAAATGCCCCACGTGGGTCATTTCCAAATGCCCCACGTGGGTCATTTCCAAATGCCCCACGTGGGTCATTTCAAATGCCCCACGTGGGTCATTTCCAAATGCCCCACGTGGCACAGTGGATCGAAACTATGAAAAAGTGGTCATGGGACTGTAACTTCTGATCTAATGAACGGATCCTAAAACGGTTTTCGCTATATTGCTTCTTGAAAATCACAGAATTGAATCCAATAAAAAATCACAAAAAATGTTTAGTTCTTTAATTTTTTTTTACTTAAAATAGCTGTTAAATCCTTATTTTACTACAACTAAAATTAATACTTTACGTTATTGTCTTATTTAATTAGTAAAAAAAGCGTTTACACATTTTGTTAACAGTCTTTTAAAATACCGATTATTTGCAAAAAAAAATTATTATGAATAAAAAATAGCTTAAAAAGGATTATCTTATGTAAATATGTGTTATTTTAAAATGAATTGGTATTATTATGAAAATACCAACATAAACATAAAAAATATGATAAAATATAAATATTGTCAACTTAATAATGAAATTAATTTAAAAGAAAATGATGGATTCATAAAAAAAAAAAGCAAACAAAATACGATATACCTACTTATACACTAAAATTATTTATCAAAAAATCATAAAGCTATGTACAGCTAAATATGAAAGACAAGTAGCTAAAATTGCAAATTAAAATGTACAATGTACATAAGAGCGACCAACGAATGATCAAATGAACGAACAAATGAAATTGTACATATTTTTAGAACAAATTTCTTAACAAAAATTTTTCAAAAAACCAAAAAAAAAATACATTTTATTTTCTTAAATAAGAAACAACTCAGAGAACAAATTGTTTGTAAGACAAATTTTATTTCGAAGCCATGACATTATTTTAAGCTAACCTAGTACGCTGCTGAAGCGAAACGAAAATGTTTCTAAGCCTCCAAAGTCAGCAACGAAAGTCAAAATTAAATAATGTCAATAAATTAAAACTTGAAAATAATTTTGAAGAAATTAAAATTCACAAGGTGCAAAATTCTTTTGGACCAAGGAATTTTACCTGAAAAAACATTAGTGAAACATTATTGAAAACTTTCCAAGTATTCAAGTACAGGTAATAATATCGTTTGAAAAGCATAACAAAATTTTTCGTTCTGCTGTTTTTTTATACAAATTTCCGTTTCGCTTTAGAAATTGAAATATATATTTTTTTTTAATTTAAACTTTAGTTAGATTCTTACTTTATTATCCAGATTTTGTTAGAAAATACATAAGCATAAAAAATTACATCAGTTCGTTCATTCGTTGATCGCTCTGACAGTGCTTTACTCTTAAAAAAACCTTAAAAATTAAATGTTTTTACTCACTCTTTCTATACCCCATGACACTTTAAGCTAGCCAAATAACACCAACCCTCCCCTTTACAGATAGGAAAAAATAAAAAAAATAAATAAAAAAATACTACCTAAAGGGTTAAATTTATAAAGATGGTGCTCTAAAAAACGGGGTCGGATTCGGTCGGATCCAAATGTTTTAAAATATTACACACAAACTATTAAGCTTTCATTCTAGACTACTAAGAGAGCGGGCATATGTAAGCATTTTTTTAAAAGCATTTTCAAAGTTGAAGAGAAATTTTCAAAAAGGGTTATAGAAAAACGTGTTTTAGAATTATTTAGAAATATAATTTTATGATTTTTTTCTTAAATATATATTTTAGATATCAGTATCTTATCAACAAAATTTATTTCAAGAAGATATCTTAAAAAATGAGCCAGATATAAGAGTATGAAAATTTCTAAGAAAAACATCTTTTTTTTTCTTGTGAAATAGTCCCCACTTGAGACTCTGTATCTTGGAAACCAAAACATTTTGATAAAAATAACTTGTGGATTATGAAAGAAGGGACAATTTTCTATGATTAACAAACAAAAAATATTTACAAGAATGAAAAGAAAATTTTCACCCAATGTCCGGAATTTTGTACTAGACGTTCCACTGTGCGTGGGTCATTTCAAATGCCCCACGTGGGTCATTTCCAAATGCCCCACGTGGGTTATTTCAAATGCCCCACGTGGGGCATTTACAAATGCCCCACGTGGGTCATTTCCAAATGCCCCACGTGGGTCATTTCCAAATGCCCCACGTGGGTCATTTCAAATGCCCCACGTGGGTCATTTCCAAATGCCCCACGTGGGTCATTTCAAATGCCCCACGTGGGTCATTTCCAAATGCCCCACGTGGGTCATTTTGAAATGCCCCACGTGAGGCATTTACAAATGCCCCACGTGGGTCATTTCCAAATGCCCCACGTGGGTCATTTCCAAATGCCCCACGTGGGTCATTTCCAAATGCCCCACGTGGGTCATTTCCAAATGCCCCACGTGGGTCATTTCCAAATGCCCCACGTGGGTCATTTCAAATGCCCCACGTGGGTCATTTACAAATGCCCCACGTGGGTCATTTCCAAATACCCCACGTGGGTCATTTCCAAATGCCCCACGTGGGTCATTTCCAAATGCCCCACGTGGGTCATTTCCAAATGCCCCACGTGGGTCATTTCCAAATGCCCCACGTGGGTCATTTCCAAATGCCCCACGTGGGTCATTTCCAAATGCCCCACGTGGGTCATTTCAAATGCCCCACGTGGGTCATTTCCAAATGCCCCACGTGGGTCATTTCAAATGCCCCACGTGGGGCATTTACAAATGCCCCACGTGGGTCATTTCCAAATGCCCCACGTGGGTCATTTCCAAATGCCCCACGTGGGTCATTTCCAAATGCCCCACGTGTGTCATTTCCAAATGCCCCACGTGGGTCATTTCCAAATGCCCCACGTGGGTCATTTCCAAATGCCCCACGTGGGTCATTTCCAAATGCCTAACGTGGGTCATTTCCAAATGCCCCACGTGGGTCATTTCAAATGCCCCACGTGGGTCATTTCAAATGCCCCACGTGGGTCATTTCCAAATGCCCCACGTGGGTCATTTCAAATGCCCCACGTGGGGCATTTACAAATGCCCCACGTGGGTCATTTCCAAATGCCCCACGTGGGTCATTTCCAAATGCCCCACGTGGGTCATTTCAAATGCCCCACGTGGGTCATTTCCAAATGCCTAACGTGGGTCATTTCCAAATGCCCCACGTGGGTCATTTCAAATGCCCCACGTGGGTCATTTCCAAATGCCTAACGTGGGTCATTTCCAAATGCCCCACGTGGGTCATTTCCAAATGCCCCACGTGGGGCATTTACAAATGCCCCACGTGGGTCATTTCCAAATGCCCCACGTGGGTCATTTACAAATGCCCCACGTGGGTCATTTCCAAATGCCCCACGTGGGTCATTTCAAATGCCCCACGTGGGTCATTTCCAAATGCCTAACGTGGGTCATTTCCAAATGCCCCACGTGGGTCATTTCCAAATGCCCCACGTGGGGCATTTACAAATGCCCCACGTGGGTCATTTCCAAATGCCCCACGTGGGTCATTTCAAATGCCCCACGTGGGTCATTTCCAAATGCCCCACGTGGGTCATTTCCAAATGCCCCACGTGGGTCATTTCAAATGCCCCACGTGGGGCATTTACAAATGCCCCACGTGGGTCATTTCCAAATGCAACACGTGGGTCATTTCAAATGCCCCACGTGGGTCATTTCCAAATGCCCCACGTGGGTCATTTCAAATGCCCCACGTGGGGCATTTACAAATGCCCCACGTGGGTCATTTCCAAATGCCCCACGTGGGTCATTTCCAAATGCCCCACGTGGGTCATTTCCAAATGCCCCACGTGGGTCATTTCCAAATGCCCCACGTGGGTCATTTCCAAATGCCCCACGTGGGTCATTTCCAAATGCAACACGTGGGTCATTTCAAATGCCCCACGTGGGTCATTTCCAAATGCCCCACGTGGGTCATTTCAAATGCCCCACGTGGGGCATTTACAAATGCCCCACGTGGGTCATTTCCAAATGCCCCACGTGGGTCATTTCCAAATGCCCCACGTGGGTCATTTCCAAATGCCATACGTGGGTCATTTCCAAATGCCCCACGTGGGTCATTTCCAAATGCAACACGTGGGTCATTTCAAATGCCCCACGTGGGTCATTTGAAATGACCCACGTGGCACGTGGGTCATTTCCAAATGCCCCACGTGGGTCATTTCCAAATGCCCCACGTGGGTCATTTCCAAATGCCCCACGTGGGTCATTTCCAAATGCCCCACGTGGGGCATTTACAAATGCCCCACGTGGGTCATTTCCAAATGCCCCACGTGGGTCATTTCCAAATGCCCCACGTGGGTCATTTCCAAATGCCCCACGTGGGTCATTTCCAAATGCCCCACGTGGGTCATTTCCAAATGCCCCACGTGGGTCATTTCCAAATGCCCCACGTGGGTCATTTCCAAATGCCCCACGTGGGTCATTTCCAAATGCCCCACGTGGGTCATTTCCAAATGCAACACGTGGGTCATTTCAAATGCCCCACGTGGGTCATTTCCAAATGCCCCACGTGGGTCATTTCAAATGCCCCACGTGGGGCATTTACAAATGCCCCACGTGGGGCATTTACAAATGCCCCACGTGGGTCATTTCCAAATGCCCCACGTGGGTCATTTCCAAATGCCCCACGTGGGTCATTTCCAAATGCCCCACGTGGGTCATTTCCAAATGCCCCACGTGGGTCATTTCCAAATGCCCCACGTGGGTCATTTCCAAATGCCCCACGTGGGTCATTTCCAAATGCCCCACGTGGGGCATTTACAAATGCCCCACGTGGGTCATTTCCAAATGCCCCACGTGGGTCATTTCCAAATGCCCCACGTGGGTCATTTCCAAATGCCCCACGTGGGTCATTTCCAAATGCCCCACGTGGGTCATTTCCAAATGCCCCACGTGGGTCATTTCCAAATGCCCCACGTGGGTCATTTCCAAATGCCCCACGTGGGTCATTTCCAAATGCAACACGTGGGTCATTTCAAATGCCCCACGTGGGTCATTTCCAAATGCCCCACGTGGGTCATTTCAAATGCCCCACGTGGGGCATTTACAAATGCCCCACGTGGGTCATTTCCAAATGCCCCACGTGGGTCATTTCCAAATGCCCCACGTGGGTCATTTCCAAATGCCCCACGTGGGTCATTTCCAAATGCCCCACGTGGGTCATTTCCAAATGCCCCACGTGGGGCATTTACAAATGCCCCACGTGGGTCATTTCCAAATGCAACACGTGGGTCATTTCAAATGCCCCACGTGGGTCATTTCCAAATGCCCCACGTGGGTCATTTCCAAATGCCCCACGTGGGTCATTTCCAAATGCAACACGTGGGTCATTTCAAATGCCCCACGTGGGTCATTTCCAAATGCCCCACGTGGGTCATTTCAAATGCCCCACGTGGGGCATTTACAAATGCCCCACGTGGGTCATTTCCAAATGCCCCACGTGGGTCATTTCCAAATGCCCCACGTGGGTCATTTCCAAATGCCCCACGTGGGTCATTTCCAAATGCCCCACGTGGGGCATTTACAAATGCCCCACGTGGGTCATTTCCAAATGCCCCACGTGGGTCATTTCCAAATGCCCCACGTGGGTCATTTCCAAATGCCCCACGTGGGTCATTTCCAAATGCCCCACGTGGGTCATTTCCAAATGCCCCACGTGGGTCATTTCCAAATGCCCCACGTGGGTCATTTCCAAATGCAACACGTGGGTCATTTCAAATGCCCCACGTGGGTCATTTCCAAATGCCCCACGTGGGTCATTTCCAAATGCCCCACGTGGGTCATTTCAAATGCCCCACGTGGGGCATTTACAAATGCCCCACGTGGGTCATTTCCAAATGCCCCACGTGGGTCATTTCCAAATGCCCCACGTGGGTCATTTCCAAATGCCCCACGTGGGTCATTTCCAAATGCCCCACGTGGGTCATTTCCAAATGCCCCACGTGGGTCATTTCCAAATGCCCCACGTGGGTCATTTCCAAATGCCCCACGTGGGGCATTTACAAATGCCCCACGTGGGTCATTTCCAAATGCCCCACGTGGGTCATTTCAAATGCCCCACGTGGGGCATTTACAAATGCCCCACGTGGGTCATTTCCAAATGCCCCACGTGGGTCATTTCCAAATGCCCCACGTGGGTCATTTCCAAATGCCCCACGTGGGTCATTTCCAAATGCCCCACGTGGGGCATTTACAAATGCCCCACGTGGGTCATTTCCAAATGCCCCACGTGGGTCATTTCCAAATGCCCCACGTGGGTCATTTCCAAATGCCCCACGTGGGTCATTTCCAAATGCCCCACGTGGGTCATTTCCAAATGCCCCACGTGGGTCATTTCCAAATGCCCCACGTGGGTCATTTCCAAATGCCCCACGTGGGTCATTTCCAAATGCCCCACGTGGGTCATTTCCAAATGCAACACGTGGGTCATTTCAAATGCCCCACGTGGGTCATTTCCAAATGCCCCACGTGGGTCATTTCAAATGCCCCACGTGGGGCATTTACAAATGCCCCACGTGGGTCATTTCCAAATGCCCCACGTGGGTCATTTCCAAATGCCCCACGTGGGTCATTTCCAAATGCCCCACGTGGGTCATTTCCAAATGCCCCACGTGGGGCATTTACAAATGCCCCACGTGGGTCATTTCCAAATGCCCCACGTGGGTCATTTCCAAATGCCCCACGTGGGTCATTTCAAATGCCCCACGTGGGTCATTTCCAAATGCCCCACGTGGGTCATTTCCAAATGCCCCACGTGGGTCATTTCCAAATGCCCCACGTGGGTCATTTCCAAATGCCCCACGTGGGTCATTTCCAAATGCCCCACGTGGGTCATTTCAAATGCACCACGTGGGTCATTTCCAAATGCCCCACGTGGGTCATTTCAAATGCCCCACGTGGGTCATTTCCAAATGCCCCACGTGGGTCATTTCCAAATGCCCCACGTGGGTCATTTCCAAATGCCCCACGTGGGTCATTTCCAAATGCCCCACGTGGGTCATTTCAAATGCCCCACGTGGGTCATTTCCAAATGCCCCACGTGGGTCATTTCAAATGCCCCACGTGGGTCATTTCCAAATGCCCCACGTGGGTTATTTCAAATGCCCCACGTGGGGCATTTACAAATGCCCCACGTGGGTCATTTCCAAATGCCCCACGTGGGTCATTTCCAAATGCCCCACGTGGGTCATTTCCAAATGCCCCACGTGGGTCATTTCCAAATGCCCCACGTGGGTCATTTCCAAATGCCCCACGTGGGTCATTTCCAAATGCCCCACGTGGGTCATTTCCAAATGCAACACGTGGGTCATTTCAAATGCCCCACGTGGGTCATTTCCAAATGCCCCACGTGGGTCATTTCAAATGCCCCACGTGGGGCATTTACAAATGCCCCACGTGGGTCATTTCCAAATGCCCCACGTGGGTCATTTCCAAATGCCCCACGTGGGTCATTTCCAAATGCCCCACGTGGGGCATTTACAAATGCCCCACGTGGGTCATTTCCAAATGCCCCACGTGGGTCATTTCAAATGCCCCACGTGGGTCATTTCCAAATGCCCCACGTGGGTCATTTCCAAATGCCCCACGTGGGTCATTTCCAAATGCCCCACGTGGGTCATTTCCAAATGCCCCACGTGGGTCATTTCCAAATGCCCCACGTGGGTCATTTCCAAATGCCCCACGTGGGTCATTTCCAAATGCCCCACGTGGGGCATTTACAAATGCCCCACGTGGGTCATTTCCAAATGCCCCACGTGGGTCATTTCCAAATGCCCCACGTGGGTCATTTCCAAATGCCCCACGTGGGGCATTTACAAATGCCCCACGTGGGTCATTTCAAATGCCCCACGTGGGTCATTTCCAAATGCCCCACGTGGGTCATTTCAAATGCCCCACGTGGGGCATTTACAAATGCCCCACGTGGGTCATTTCCAAATGCCCCACGTGGGTCATTTCCAAATGCCCCACGTGGGTCATTTCCAAATGCCCCACGTGGGTCATTTCCAAATGCCCCACGTGGGTCATTTCCAAATGCCCCACGTGGGGCATTTACAAATGCCCCACGTGGGTCATTTCCAAATGCCCCACGTGGGTCATTTCAAATGCCCCACGTGGGGCATTTACAAATGCCCCACGTGGGTCATTTCCAAATGCCCCACGTGGGTCATTTCCAAATGCCCCACGTGGGTCATTTCCAAATGCCCCACGTGGGTCATTTCCAAATGCCCCACGTGGGGCATTTACAAATGCCCCACGTGGGTCATTTCCAAATGCCCCACGTGGGTCATTTCCAAATGCCCCACGTGGGTCATTTCCAAATGCCCCACGTGGGTCATTTCCAAATGCCCCACGTGGGGCATTTACAAATGCCCCACGTGGGTCATTTCCAAATGCCCCACGTGGGTCATTTCAAATGCCCCACGTGGGTCATTTCCAAATGCCCCACGTGGGTCATTTCCAAATGCCCCACGTGGGTCATTTCCAAATGCCCCACGTGGGTCATTTCCAAATGCCCCACGTGGGTCATTTCCAAATGCCCCACGTGGGCATTTTTTCGGCTGATCGCGCAGCCGGCCGCGTGGTACTAGGATCTTTTGATTTATAAGTTTTTTTTTAATTATTCGTTTAATAATGTTTAATTTCGGTAAATGCTGTTTTTAATTTGCCAGGGTTTCTCTTTGTGTTTTTTACCTGGTTGCATAGGCCATCTCACTATGGTGAGAAAAAAGACCACTTTAAAAACAAGTGTATTCCACATTAAAATAAGCAGATTTCTGCATGGTGTTTTGCCAATATGACCTCCGTCTTAAGTTTAGCAAACGAACCTTTTTAATTTCTTCAATGTGCTTATTTAAAAGAAATCCACTTATTTTAAGCCGAAAATCATCTTATTTTTAAGTGGCAAAATTTTGTATAAAAAAAGTTGGCAAACATTGAAGAGTTTAACCTTCCAATCATATAATAAAACGGCGAACGCGAATTTTGTGGTACAAACTCCGCGGCCCACAAAAAAACGAAGGGACATAAATTATATACCGACCGATAGCAAATGTTCCCTAGATGCGCAGAATGCATAATTAATAAAGTTTTTATTAACCGAAATAGGTAAATTGATTAAAATAAAATTCGATATTTTAGTACAAAAAAAAAACAACAAAGCAAAACAAAAACAACTGGAAATATCTATTGGAAAACTTCCAATGGACTGGAATGAAATGTCATTCATGACTGAATGAATGAATGAAAGCATTCAGCGAAAATCAAAAAACATTAAGGTGGGTTCACATTGGTGCGTTGTTTTAAGATCGCATGTAAACTATGGTTAACTTTCATTGTTTTAGTTATCTAAGTTTAGAAGCAAGATGTTTGTTTTATTACCATGAATTTTTTTGTTAAAATCGAATTCTATTAAAATCGAGTCTATTACTAGATCCAATCTTTTGTAAACACTTTTGATACCAATGAAATCTATTTTCGTCCTTTTCTCTCTTGAAAGAACATAAGAATTTGTCAGCAATTACATGAAGCCTCAAGAGGCGCGACTCTTTTTAAACATAATGAGTGCAAAAGAGAAAAAAGATGAAAGAAAAAATTATCCGACCGGAGAGTCGTGGGTCGTGAGTCCGAGACTCTTTTTTGACGTTTCTTTTTCCACTTTTTCTTTTTTCAACATTCAATCACATTTCTTTTTGCTTCTTGGTGCAATACAACAACAACAAATTTTAATTCAAAAGATAAATGTAAAATTTGAGTCCTTGACTCAAGAGGCATCGTGTAATAGTACGCGCCTCACAGAATGATTAAACACCCGACAAACAATTTTGGTTCGATAAAGCTTTACAGATGCAATTGTTGCTTCTTTAAAGCATTATAGAAGCAAAATTGTTAGTAGGGCAGCCACACAAAAAAATATAAAAGTTCTGACCTGGGATTGCGACTAAATTTTTCATATAGTTTTTGGGTCACTGAAACTGAATCCGAAGTCCGTTTTGCTCCATCACGTCAGGTTTTCGAGATAACCTCATAAAATGTCACGAAAACAAAAAATTTTTTTCTCTGATATGGATGTGCGAATATGTTAATCATATAGTTTTTGGATCACTGAATCCAGATTCGAAGTCAATTTCGCCCTGTTTCTGGGATATCCTCAAAAAAATGTCAAAACCAAAAAAAACAAAAGTTTTTATCTGGGGTTGCGACTAAATTTTTTATATATTTTTTGGGTCGCTGAAACCGAATCCGAAGTCTATTTTGGCGTATCACGTCAGGTTTTTTAAATATCCTCAAAAAATGTCTAAACTCAAAAAAAAGTTCTTATCTGACATTTTGGAGCTTGAGAGAAATAAATTTTTTTAACTTTTGTAAATTTCCCACTTTTTCACTTTTTAGGTCATTGTAGTTAAGCCTTAAGGCTTTAAAAGTATAACTACAACGGGAACTTTTTGCGAAAAGTCAAAAAGTGATAGATTTCAAACTCATTTTATGACAGTTTTTACGACGACAAAATAAAAAATAATGATGCAAAAAACTTATTATTTGGTTTCCAAATTTTTGGTAGTTTTTTCCAAAATTTTTTACAAAAACAAATATTGCTAGAAAGAAATAAAAAAAATTTAATTTTGTAAATTTCCCACTTTTTCACTTTTTAGGTCATTGTAGTTATGGCTTTAAGCCTGGTATGCTGCTCGCGCTAAATTTTAGCCAAGATAAAATTCCCATACAAGTTATCGATAATTTGTATGGGACTCATTTTAGCTCGGCTAAAATTTTTCGATAATTTGTATGGAAGCTAAAATTTAGCGCGAGCAGCGTACCAGGCTTTAACATGAGAAAAACGTTGTTGTGCGACGTTGTTGTGAACGCACCTTTAATAAATGTGAACCTATCTTTAATCATTAATAAGTATCTGAACGCATTCATTAAAATTTGAATGGAAACCTTACCACAAATATCATTCCAAACTGGAAGTGCGATAAATAACGCCCTCTCCCTTCCGGAAATTTAAACTTCTACAAGCTAAGCTAAGACGAGAACCTACAAAGTATACAATCAATTATGTGAATGAAAAATTTGATTGAAGTTGGTGGAAGTTGCATTGTATATATATTCTTATAGTACTCTCATTGTATATATATTCTTATAGTACTCTCATGAAGTAGAATTTTCTGTTTTGCGTCGCCACCTCAGGGATCGCTAGTTTATTTTATGTTTGAACCTTATGCAGAAAATTGAAGTGCAGATCTACCAAAAGATGTCGCTAAAGTATTTTCATGGATTGATAGTAGGAAACAGGTTGAATTGAATCGCAAAATGCAAGGTGCAAACACAATGCATTAAGGGGATTACACTTTGCACTTTCTTTTTCGATACTTTTTTTTACGTAGTTGAGTGCAGTTAAAACGTAGTTCAACAATATCTAAATCAGGTTAAAAAAATATCAAAAAGTAGGTATATTATATCTACCTGTGTATTTTGTCTTCAAAAAGTGTAGTTAATCGCAACAACAAATACTATACAAAATAATGAAACTATTTTGGTATAATTGTGTTTAAAGTTGTTGCAAATAAAAAAAAATAAAGAAATTGGCGCTCGAATTTCGAGGGCGGGGTCGGCTAGTTTAAATAATTCTACTACTCAATTTTATTTATTTAAACTGTTTTATTTTTTAAACACTTATTTTAAGCAAATGAATAATGTTAATACAAAAATTATTTAAAAACACTAACATTAATTCCACTTGCCAAAATCTTCTTCCAAACTGTTTTAAAATAATCTCTTTCTCCTTCTTCGTCAAAACAGTCCATACAGCTCAAAGATGATTTTGAGTTCAAAGCTCTGTCAAAAAGTATCTCGAATTCAGGATCTCTCAAAGCTCCAACTAGATCTTCAAAGTCTGGGCTAGTTTCAAGTTTTTCCTTAATTATTTCTGCAACTTTTGTTGATGATAATGACCTCTTGATACTCGTAATAATATCATCAGATGTCAAAGTATCATCCGAAAGTTGATATTCATTCGAAGTGTTTACAAGATATGGAATAATTTCTCTTACATCGATTCCTCTGCGTTCAAAAAATTCTATTAAATCTGTCACATCTGGAACGTCGAAAAATTGATCAAATGTATCGTTGGATATGAAAGATTCTTCCAAAGTGACATCATTGATAAGAGTTGTTGATATTTTTGGATCCTGAGGAAATTGATTTATAATATCTTCTAGATCACATTGAAGATCGGCTAAAGTGACAGCTGTCAACAGAAGAACACAGAAACAAGTTGCTTTCATTTTATGCGAAGTAAAACTACTTTTCTATCAATTGTATTTCTACAACGAACTAGAAATGCAATTAACCACTTTCCAGTATTCAATTGTGATATCAGTCAAGTGTTTATTTGCAATAAAAAAAAATACTAATTTTGTTTGCCGTGAAAAACCATAAAACTTTTTGTATAAGCCTCAAGACGGGAAATATTGGAAATGCATGAATTCAACTGCAACTTATGGGAAACTTTTACAACTTTCTTGATAACAAAAATTTTGTAGTCGTAATCACTCTTATTTAATTTGTTGTACACATCAATGCACTTTTTTTTTTCTGATTCTCTGATAAGATAATAAAACTTATGATTATTAGGGTGGCAAGTATTTTTTTTTTGTGAACATAATAATTTAAGTAGAAATTATTTAAACAAAGAATGTAGAAACATAAACGAGTCAATACTTTAAAATTAAAAGTATTGTATTTAGTTGGGACTCAGTCATGAATAAGGCTGTAAGAGTAACGTACGCATATCCTACCCATGCTGCTTTTTGTTCTAGTACCCGCATCAATGATATACTATTTACTGTCAAATACATATTTCGTTCATTTAGTATTTTTGGTACTTCTGATAATTCGTATATTTTGTTACGTGTTGTATTAAAGTAACGAGTCATTCTAGTAATGAAATTGTTTGAGGTAACGCTACGTTATTCGTTACTGGAGTGAAAACACGCATCTGTTTTTTTTACCGACTTCCAAAAAGGAGGAGGTATTCAATTCGTCTGTATTTTTTTTTTTTTTTATGTTTGTTACCGCATAACTTTGGACAGAGTGAATCAATTTTGATAATTCTTTTTGTATTGGAAAGCTGGTGGCTGCAATGTGGTCCCATCAATTTCGTTCTGTTTAAGCCATAGGAACTATTAGAAAACCCATAAAACCCCGTTTTGAATCATGGAAGTCGGTTTTGTTTTTTTGATAAAAATGATTATTAATGGAAAAAGTTTTCAGTAGTCTGAGAAGTAGCTCTCGTTATATTTTTCTAGATGGTTAAAAAAATATATCAGAAAATGAATTATGAGAAAATTTTGAAATAATGGTACACACTAGCCAAAAAAAATTAAAGGAAGAAAAGATATTCGTGATATTTTAAGTGATTTTCAATAGGCTGTATCTCAGTAAAAATTGATCGTATCAATTCAAAACAAAAAGTATGTGAAAGTTACATTCCTCTGGTTTAAGGATTTTAGTACTAAGTAGTTTTATCAAAATCATGAAATTGCAAAATTATTGGAACTATTTTAGATAAACCATGGGAAAATCAAACATTTTCAAAATAAGGAAAAGTATCCAAAAATGGTATGAAATTTTTTTTTTTTAATTTTGAACTTTTTTTGAAAACTTTTAAATTTTCCTTGGTCTATAAAAATTTAAATTATATTTATTACATAATAAATGTTCTAATAAACTCAAAAGAATATGATTTTTTTCATACAAAATTATTTAGTTTGAGCATTTTTAGTAACGGTTTTTATAAGAACTATTTTCCACCTTTTTAAATCTGTTTAAATCTTTCCGATATCTTTTTTACTGTCCGATATATCATCAGTTGTTTGGTATTTTTATAAACGTTATAACGTCATTCTCTCCTTTATGATAAATATGAAGCCAAACCCATTTACTTCATTTTACGATATCTCAGGCAATATAAAAGATATTGAAAAGATTTAAACCGGTATCAAAAGATGGAAAACAGTTCTAATAGAAACCGTTGCTCAACAAACAATTTTCCTTATACAAAAGAATAAGGTCCGAAGAACTAAAAAAAAACATTCTTTTCCATTTTCTAACGGTAATATCTCAAAAACGGGAGCTGATTAGTTGTTACTGACTTCGGATTCGAGTTCAGCACACCGAAAACCTTCAAAAAAGTATATCTTTGTTTCACCAGCAAAACCCTTGTAAACCCGTGTTATTATTTCAAAAAATAAAATAATAACCATTTTATCAGAAAAAAAATTTCCACACATTCTTAAGAAAAAAATTAAATGAAATTGAACATTTTTTTGTTTATGGATAGTACCAATGATTTTGCTATTTCACCCTTTAAAAATAAATATTTATGACTCAAATCCTAAAACTAGAAGAATGTAGCTTTCACTTTCAGATAAATTTTTTTGACATGATTCGTTTTTACTGAGATACAGCCCATTGAAATCAATAAAAATAAAATTCACGACTGGGGTCGCACGTACTTGCTCTTATGGTAAAATAACTCTAATTTTAAAGCTTTTTATTGAAAAAAAATTAGATTTTATAATCAATTAAACACATTTTTTAATGATCTTTTACACAAAACCAAGTATGCTTTTTGATTTCTTATATGTATATAAGAGAATAAAAAAAGAAAAAAAAAATGAAAATCGTTGGAACCGTTTAAAAAAAAAAATAACTTTTTGTATATACAAATTTTCCAACATTAAAAAAAATGGTATTCCATTTTTAATAAAATATTATTCATCACATAAAATCAAAGTTTCAATAAAATTCATCAACCCGTTTTCAAAAAATTGATTTTTCAAAAACAAATTTTAAATTATTTTCTATAAATATAAAAATGTGTTTTTTGAAAATTTTTATATAACGTTTACTTTAACGTTTCTGTTTAAAAATTTAAGATGAAATCTACTTTGTCGTTTACGAGAAATTCATAAATAAAAAAACGTTCTATGGCAGGTAACGTTAACAATGGTACAAAAAATATTTTTTATATTTTCAAAGGAGGGTTTCTTATGTGTAATACTAAACAGACAATTTTTAATCAAAATTATTAGATGCATTTTTGAAATAAATTAACTTGTATATTTCCAATATATATAATGGGATCACCCAAAACTATTTACTACCAAGTTTGAAGCTAGTATAACAGTAACTATAACCATGCCAATTGTTGTTTTTACCGACTTCCAGAAAGGAGGAGGTATTCAATTCATCTGTATTTTTTTTTTTTTTTGTATGTTTGTTACCGCATAACTTTGGACAGAGTGAATCAATTTTGATAATTCTTTTTGTATTGGAAAGCTAGTGGCTGCAATGTGATCCCATTTTAATTTCGTTCAGTTTAAGCCATAGGAACTATTAGAAAAACCACAAAACTCCGTTTTGAATCATGGAAGTCGGTTTTGTTTTTTTTTTTTTTTTGATAAAAATGATTATTCAAAGCCAAAAGGGAGTGATTCCATATTATTGCTTGCAAATGTATTTTTGGAAGCCATTAAGTTCATTTTAAAATTTGTTTTTCTCTATTATTTGCGATCAAATTTTATGTACGAACAAGTTCATATGGCCCATTCCGGATATACGGTTATCACAGTTTTTGTCAGTTTTCCAAAAAACTACATTTTGAATTAATGTATTTTATATGACTCATTTATCTTTTACTTTGTGTGTTTTATCAAATATAAAAAAAATCCCAAAAACCCTTACAACAAATCATAAGAGCCTTTTGAAGCAAATAGTAAAAACAACATCCCCTTTAAAAAAAATTATTGGTCGTACTGAAAATTCGATAAGACCACTTGAAAAATTAAATTCCCCAGCAAAAAAACTACTTGAATATTACAAATTTAATTAATTAAAATACATTCCGCTAGAAAATATAACATGAAGAGTTCCGATTCAAAGATAACAAAACTGAATTTCTTCACTTTTTAAATATTATAAAAGCAAAACTCACAAATTGACTGAAACTAGTTTGTGAATATTATTTTATCAAAATGCGCACAATTTATTTAATACTTTTATTGTCAGTAGTTGCTATTTCTGCTGACCTTGAATCTGATTTTGAGGACATTTTCGTACAAATTTCCAAAGATCATCAAGTTCAAAGCAAAGATGTTAATCCTCGAGACAATTCTGCAATCATCAATCCAAAATTTCGCAGTTTGAGTGATATTGGATTTCCTACGGATTTCAATCTTTTAAGTTTTCTTACCGATGTCATGAATTTAAGTGATGTGAAGAAAATTTTGGACTTCCTTAAACAATGGGGTTTTGATATAAATGCTCTAATTTCACGTTTGATAACTTTCTTTGCACAAAATCATTCTAATATGCTTGGAGATCTTATTGGAATGTTGACAACTAGACAAATGCCATCTGCTGAGCTAATCAAATTAATTCAAGAGAAGATCGAAACTAGTCCGGAATTTGCTAAATTTGCTTCAGCTGTTCAAGATCCAAAATTCAAGGAATTAATTTATCAGGCTGTGAATTCTAAAGATGTACAAGGAAAAATTCAAGGTGTTGAAGTGAGGAGATTTTTCGGAATGATGAGACCAGTTCTTCATGCATTTAGCTTGGCTAATAAAAATCAAAATTAATACTGAAATTATTTCTTTTACGGTAATAAAATAAAAAGTTAAAAAAAAGTATTTTTGTATTTTTAATGACATTTTTAATGAGATTGTTAACTTTTGGTTTAAGCACATTCTCTCATCACCCGAGTAAAAATGGAATTCCGCCGCACCACCTCTGCACCACCTCTGCACCACGTCCGCACCATGATCAAAAATTTCTAAACAGCCGCACCACCGCTGCACCACATCCTCTCCATTTTAAGAATTTCTAAAACGCGACACCACCGTTGCACCACGTCCGCACCATTTCATTTTAAAAAAATGAAAAATTATGAAAAAAATTCGCTGCATCATCGCGATGCATCGCCGCAATACGACTGCACCACGTCCGCACCATTTCATTTTGAATGAAAAGTTCGGTGCACCACCGCCACACCACGTGTGCACAAT